>NC_091283.1:435224973-435864973 GCF_032444005.1 Ranitomeya imitator | reverse complement strand
TATGTACTTTTGTTAGAATGTTGCAATCACGAATACTAATATCAATGTCTACAAAATTTAGATTATCTTGTCCAAAGCATGATGTAAAGCACATATTTTCGTTATTTACAGTATTAAGATATACAACAAACTCGTCAAACTCAACTTTATTACCATCCCAGACGATAAAAATATCGTCCACATAGCGTATATAACTTTTCATATGTTTTAAGAAGGGATTTTTGTCACTAGTAATACATTTTTCTTCAAAAAGATGCAAGAAAAAGGTTGGCGAAAACGCATGCGACGGGTGTGCCCATGGCGGTCCCGACCACTTGTAAATACCACTGATTAAGAAATTTGAACGCATTATGAGTTAATACAAAATCTAAACCTTCTAAAATGAAGGTGATAAACTCAGATGATTTATGCGAATTCTGTAGCATTTTTTTAACTGCCATAATTCCCAGATTGTGGGGGATTTAGGTGTAAAGACTTTCTATATCAATTGAGGTTAAGGCAAAGCTAGCTTGCCACTCAATGGATCGTAACACCCTGAGAAAGTCGCCAGAATCCCTCACAAAAGCAGGAATTTGTGGTAAAAGTGGTTTTAGACACCAATCGAGATATTGTGACAGAGGCTCTGTGATTGAGTTCAAACCAGACACAATTGGTCTTCCAGGTGGTTGGGAGATTGACTTGTGTATTTTAGGTAACGTATACCAGTGTGGAATACACGGAAAAGGGGGAAATAATTTCTCTCCTTTTTTAGTCAAAACCCCATTTTCCACGTTTTTTCGTAAAAAAGACCTTAATATGTTTTTATATTTAGGGATTGGGTTATTTTGCAGCTGTATATAGGTGTTTTCACCTATATACGCTGCTTGCGTTTTGCGGGTTTGGAAGTGGTTAATATACCACCTTGTATAATAAAATCCCGTTAAAGCATGAGGCAAAATGGACAATTAAAACAAACGTGCAAGGTCTGTTGGGACTAAATGAACGTCTGGATTATTTCTGCTTTTCATTAAAAAAAATAAAAAATTTTGGTAAAACATTTTTTGTAAAAGAATTTTTGTAAAAGGATTTTTTTTTTGTTTTGTCTTTTCTGGTAGATAATATGTATTACTTAGTCAATCAGCGAAATTAGATATATGTTTGTATTGTTAAGTCATTTGTTAATGATGAGTTTTAGTTTTAGTTTTCTATGTGGTATGTTTTAATGATATGCAAATGCTGGCACATGACTGCTTTTAAAAAGGAAATGACATGCTACCTGACATATCTGGACATGTGGAAGCATGTATAAGGCTTCTTTCACACTAGCGTCGGAATCTCCCCGTCGCAATGCGTCGGGGAGAGATTCCGACGCTAGCGTTTGCTGCATTGCACAATGGGTGCAGCGGATGCATTTTTCCGGCGCATCCGCTGCCCCATTGTAAGGTGCGGGGAGGTGGGGGCGGAGTTCTGGCCGCGCATGCGCGGTCAGAAAAAGCGGTCCGTCAGGAGAAAAAAAACGTTACATGTAGCGTTTTTTTCTCCCGACGGTCCGCAAAAGCACGACGCATCCGTCGCTCGACGGATGCGACGTGTGGCAATCCGTCGCAAATGCGTCGTCAATGCAAGTCTATGGGGAAAAAACGCATCCTGCAAGCACTTTTGCAGGATGCGTTTTTTCTGCAAAACGACGCATTGCAGAAAACGCTAGTGTGAAAGTAGCCTAACGCGAAACGGCCATCGTCCTTTTACTTGCACTGTCCCTGCTCTTATTACCTTGTGCATGAATTTATATTGGAATTAAAGGACTAAGGTTTCTTCGTCACATAACGGAAGTGTTGCTGCTTTCTTCTTCCTTTGGATTTATCTACATCAGACGTGTCAAACTGCATTCCTCGAGGGCTGCAAACAGGTCATGTTTTCAGGATTTCCTTAGTATTGCACAGGTGATGGAATCATTCTGTGCAGGTGATTAAATTATCACCTGTGCAACACAAGGAAATCCTGAACACGTGACCTGTTTGCAGCCCTCGAGGAATGCAGTTTGACACCTCTGATCTACATGTTACAAAACATAGTTATACTCACTTAATGCCTAATTCCACCGAATCCCTTGTCTCCTGTAATAAAACAAATAAAAAACAACAATATCCCTCACCTGTCAGTCGTTTTGTCCCATGTAGTAATCTGTGTCTGGGGGATAAACAATTTTCAACTTGGACGGTGCCAAGATGCGACCACCCAGGCTGAGAACCACTGGTGACTGAACTGCTGCAACCACAGCCTCAGTGACTAGCGAGGATGACATTGAGGTTACCGCAGGTCACTGAGGCTGTGTTCCCAGCTGGACTGAACTGGGGTTACCTTGATGAGATCCCCGCAGAGACAAGTTCATCAAGAAAATTTCACTGCGGTGAATTTGAACGGTTTTGTTTAATTTAAAATAAAAGACTTTATTTTGGCTGTGTCTTTATTTACCATATAACTATAGGATTAGTAATGGATAATACAATACATAGGCAACATCAACCCCACAAATATGAACCCCACTTGCCACCACTACAGGCAAAGCGCCAGAATTGGCACATCTAATAGATGCACCGTTTCTGGGCGGCTGCAGGCTGCTATTTTTAGGCTGAAGGGGGGTTGCAATATCCATGGCCGCTTAGCAGCCTGAGAATACCAGCACCCCAGCTGTCTGCTTTAGCTTGGCTGGTTGTTAAAAATTGAGGTGACGCCACACCGTTTTTTAAAATTACTTCCTGGTGAAGCCCGTGTTCGGTGTCCGAGCCCAAACAGTAGGTATTCGGTACGGACGCAAGACTTTACTGTTTAGGTTCGCCTATCTCTACTGCCAATCAGTGGTTATACAGAGGGCGTGGTTATACAGAGCTCATGAATATTTCGGACAACATATCAGCTAGTTTACTAGTCCTCTAGTGCTAGTCTCCTGCTGATAAAACAGGGATTTTACACAAAACTACAGCAAGCTGCCCAATAAGTGATACAATGCAAAGATCAAAGCCTCAGATTACATAGCAAAGGCATGCTGTCAGATTCCCTTTAAATTACAGAATACTGACTATATGATGTAAAAATAGAGGTTCCTATTGGTTATTACATTTGTTGTTTCCATTCTTGCCTTCTCGGCTTTAAGATCATCAGTTCTCAACATCTCACTGCATGATTTTATATATATATATATATATATATATATATATATATATATATATATATATATATATATATAGCTCATGTGCTGTATACTACGTAACTGGGCAATATACTACGTCACTGGGCAATATACTACGTGGCTGGACAATATACTACGTGGCTGGGCTATACAGTCATGGCCAGAAGTTTTGAGAATGACACCAAAATTATATTTTCACATGATCTGCTGCCCTCTGGTTTTTATTAGTGTTTGTCTGATGTTTATATCACATACAGAAATATAATTGCAATCATATTATGAGTACCAATAGGTTATATTGACAGTTAGAATGAGTTAATGCAGCAAGTCAATATTTGCAGTGTTTATGTTTCAAAAACCTGACCGGCACATCCTGGATGTGCCGGTCAGGTTTTTGAAATGTATTCTCTAGCCTTCTGATCGTGCACTCCGCCTCCTAGCCACAGGTGTTTTAATTACAGCAGGTCCAATACCCCTCCACAGAGAGAGAGAATTTCAGTCTAAGAAGAGGTTTCACATGTACCCATTCAGATGGAGACGTTTATTCTCAGCGAGGAAAGGCAAGTCTAGGACCTGGTATAAGAGAGATGCCGTAAAGAGGCTACCAGGTACACATAAAATTGGCCATTTTTATGCGATAAAAGCTCTCATTTTTCATATTTCTAGTGCAGTAATGCAGTTCAATTTTCGTGTTTCATATTTGCATGTTTCAGCGCTACAGTGTGCTGCCTTATTTACTTAAATATTTGCAGTGTTGACCCTTCTTCTTCAAGACCTCTGCAATTCTCCCTGGCATGCTCTCAATCAACTTCTGGACCAAATCCTGACTGATAGCAGTCCATTCTTGCATAATCAATGCTTGCATTTTGCCAGAATTTGTTGTTTTTTGTTTGTCCACCCGTCTCTTGATGATTGACCACAAGTTCTCAATGGGATTAAGATCTGGGGAGTTTCCAGGCCATGGACCCAAAATCTATGTTTTGTTCCATGAGCCATTTAGTTATCACCTTTGCTTTATGGCAAGGTGCTCCATCATGCTGGAAAAGGCATTGTTGGGCGCCAAACTGCTCTTGGACGGTTGGGATAAGTTGCTCTTGGAGGACATTCTGGTACCATTCTTTATTCATGGCTGTGTTTTTAGGCAAGACTGTGAGTGAGCCAATTCCCTTGGCTGAGAAGCAACCCCACACATGAATGGTTTCAGGATGCTTTACAGTTGGCATGAGACAAGACTGGTGGTATCGCTCACCTCTTCTTCTCCGAATAAGCTGTTTTCCAGATGTCCCAAACAATCGAAAAGGGGATTCATCAGAGAAAATGACTTTGCCCCAGTCCTCAGCAGTCCACTCCCTGTACCTTTTGCAGAATATCAGTCGGTCCCTGATGTTTTTTCTGGAGAGAAGTGGCTTCTTTGCTGCCCTCCTTGAAACTAGGCCTTGCTCAAAGAGTCTCCGCCTCACAGTGTGTGCAGAAGCACTCACACCAGCCTGCTGCCATTCCTGAGCAAGCTCGGCACTGCTGGTAGTCCGATCCCGCAGCTGAAACAAGTTTTAAGATACGGTCCTGGCGCTTGCTGGTCTTTCTTGGGCGCCCTGGAGCCTTTTTGACAACAATGGAAGCTCTCTCCTTGAAGTTCTTGATGATTCGATAGATTGTTGACTGAGATGCAATCTTTGTAGCTGCGATACTCTTCCCTGTTAGGCCATTTTTGTGTAGTGCAATGATGGCTGCACGTGTTTCTTTAGAGATAACCATGGTTAACTGAAGAGAAACAATGATACCAAGCACCAGCCTCCTTGTAAAGTGTCCAGTGATGTCATTCTTACTTAATCATGACTGATTGATCGCCAACCCTGCCTCATCAACACCCACACTTGTGTTAATGGATCAATCACTAAAACGATGTTAGCTGCTCCCTTTAAGGCAGGACTGCAATGATGTTGAAATGTGTTTTGGGGGTTAAAGTTCATTTTCTGGGCAAATATTGACTTTGCAAGTACAGTAATTGCTGTTAAGCTGATCACTCTGACATTCAGGAGTATATGCAAATTGCCATTAGAAAAAAATGAAGCAGTAGACTTTGGAAAAATTAATATTTGTCTCATTCTCAAAACTTTTGGCCATGACTGTATACTACGTGGCTGGGCTATATACTACATCACTGGGCAGTATACTACATGGCTGGACAATATACTACGTGGCTGAGCAATATACTACGTGGACATGCATATTCTAGAATACCCGATGCGTTAGAATCGGGCCACCATCTAGTATATATAATATATATATATATATATATATTAGATGGTGGCCCGATTCTAACGCATCATATTCTAGAATACCCGATGCGTTAGAATCGGGCCACCATCTAGTATATATAATATATATATATATATATATATATTAGATGGTGGCCCGATTCTAACGCATCGGGTATTCTAGAATATGCATGTCCACGTAGTATATTGCCCAGCCACGTAGTATATTGCCCAGCCACGTAGTATACAGCACAGAGCCACGTAGTATATTGCCCAGTGACGTAGTATATTGCCCAGTGACGTAGTATATTGCCCAGCTACGTATGTCACAGGTTAAAAAATAAAAAATAAACATACTCACCTAACGATTCGAGGGCCCATAGTTGTTTAACACACTCACCGTTCTGGTCGCTGCTCCTCAGCGTCCTGTCTCTCCGCCTCCTGGGATCCAACGGCGCTGTGCCGATGGGCGCGCGACTGCCATCTTGCGTTCCCAGGATGCATTGCGAAATTACCCAGAAGACTTATCGGTGTCGCGAGACCGCTAGGTCTTCTGGGTAATTTCGCAATGCATCGCTGGGAGAGGAAGATGGCGGCAGGCGCGAGCGCCTCAGCGGACAACGGAAAGTGAGTATAGCAGGTTTTTTTTTTTTACTATTTTTAACCCCTTAATCCCATATGACGTACTATCCCGTCCAGGTGACCTGGGACTTAATTCCCATGGACGGGATAGTACGTCATATGCGATCGGCCGCGCTCACGGGGGGAGCGCGGCCGATCGCGGCCGGGTGTCAGCTGCCTATCGCAGCTGACATCCGGCACTATGTGCCAGGAGCGGTCACGGACCGCTCCCGGCACATTAACCCCCGGCACACCGCGATCAAAGATGATCGCGGTGTGCCGGCGGTGCAGGGAAGCATCGCGCAGGGAGGGGGCTCCCTGCGGGCTTCCCTGAGACGATCGGTACACGGTGATGTGCTCACCGTGTACCGAGCGTCTTCTCCCTGCAGTCCCCGGATCCAAAATGGCCGCCGGGCTGCATCCGGGTCCTGCAGGGAGCACTTCCGGGTCAGGATCAGGCTGCAGCTGCAGCTCTAATCCTGCCCGGCTGTATGTCAGATCACCGATCTGATAGAGTGCTGTGCACACTGTCAGATCGGTGATCTGTGATGTCCCCCCCTGGGACAAAGTGAAAAAGTAAAAAAAAAAATTTCCACACTTGTAAAAAAAAAAATAAAAAAAAAATTCCTAAATAAAGCAGAAAAAAAAAAATATTATTCCCATAAATACATTTCTTTACATAAAAAAAAACAAAAAAACAATAAAAGTACACATATTTAGTATCGCCGCGTCCGTAACGACCCGACCTATAAAACTGGCCCACTAGTTAACCCCTTCAGTGAACACCGTAAGAAAAAAAAAAAAAAAACGAGCCAAAAAACAACGCTTTATTATCATAACGCTGAACAAAGAGTGGAATAACACGCGATCAAAAAGACGGATATAAATAACCATGTTACCTCTGAAAACGTCATCTTGTCCCGCAAAAAACGAGCCGCCATATAGCATCATAACCAAAAAAATAAAAAAGTTATAGTCCTCTGAATAAAGCGATGCCAAAATAATTATTTTTTCTATAAAATAGCTTTTATCGTATAAAAGCGCCAAAACATAAAAAAAATGATATAAATGAGGTGTCGCTGTAATCGTACTGACCCGAAGAATAAAACTGCTTCATCAATTTTACCAAACGCGGAACGGTATAAACGCCTCCCCCAAAAGAAATTCATGAATAGCTGGTTTTTGGTCATTCTGCCTCACAAAAAAATCGGAATAAAAAGCGATCAAAAACTGTCACGTGTCCGAAAATGTAACCGATAAAAACGTCAACTCGTCCCGCAAAAAACAAGACCTCACATGACTCTGTGGACCAAAATATGGAAAAATTATAGGTCTCAAAATGTGGAGACGCAAAAACTTTTTTGCTATAAAAAGCGTCTTTTAGTGTGTGACGGCTGCCAATCATAAAAATCCGCTAAAAAACTCGCTATAAAAGTAAATCAAACCCCCCTTCATCACCCCCTTAGTTAGGCTAGGTTCACATTGCGTTAATGGGTTAACGCTAACGGACAGCGTTGCACGGCGAAAATGTCACAATTAACGCCGTGCAACGGGTCCGTTAGCACAACCATTGACAGCAATGTGATTTTCAGGTGTAGCGCATCGCTAGAGCGTGCCATTTTCGGCTCGCGCTAGCAAGGTGCCATTCTTTTGTGGCGCGCCTCAGACGCTGCTTGCAGCGTCCGCGGCGCGCCCGAGGTCCGATCCCCGATCTTCCAGAGCGGGGACGTTAACGCGACCACTAAACACGACACCTAAAAAGACATTGTGTTAGCGCAATCCGCTAGTGCTAAACGGATTTCCCTAACGCAATGTGAACCTAGCCTTAGGGAAAAATAATAAAATTAAAAAAAATGTATTTATTTCCATTTTCCGGTTAGGGTTAGGGTTAGGGTTAGGGCTAGGGTTGGGGCTAGGGTTAGGGTTTGGATTACATTTACGGTTGGGATTAGGGTTGGGATTAGAATTAGGGGTGTGTCAGGGTTAGGTGTGTGGTTAGGGTTACAGTTGGGATTAGGGTTAGTGGTGCGTTTGGATTAGGGTTTCATTTATAATTGGGGGGTTTCCACTGTTTAGACACATCAGGGGCTCTCCAAACGCGACATGGCGTCCGATCTCAATTCCAGCCAATTCTGCATTGAAAAAGTAAAACAGTGCTCCTTCACTTCCGAGCTCTCCCGTGCGCCCAAACAGGGGTTTACCCCAACATATGGGGTATCAGCGTACTCGAGACAAATTGGACAACAACTTTTTGGGTCCAAGTTCTCTTGTTATCCTTGGGAAAATAAAAATTTGGGGGGCTAAAAATCATTTTTGTGGGAAAAAAAAGGATTTTTATTTTCACGGCTCTGGGTTGTAAACTGTAGTGAAACACTTGGGGGTTCAAAGTTTTCACAACACATCTAGATAAGTTCCATGGGAGGTCTAGTTTCCAATATGGGGTCACTTGTGGGTGGTTTCTACTGTTTGGGTACATCAGGGGCTCTGCAAATGCAACGTGACGCCTGCAGACCAATCCATCTAAGTCTGCATTCCAAATGGCGCTCCTTCCCTTCCGAGCTCTGCCATGAGCCCAAACAGTGGTTCCCCCCCACATATGGGGTATCAGCGTACTCAGGACAAATTGAACAACAACTTTTGGGGTCCAATTTATTCTGTTACCCTTGTAAAAATACAAAGCTGGGGGCTAAAAAATCATTTTTGTGAAAAAAAAAAGAATTTTTATTTTCACGGGTCTGCGTTATAAACTGTAGTGAAACACTTAGGGGTTCAAAGTTCTCACAACACATCTAGATAAGTTCCATGGGAGGTCTAGTTTCTAATATGGGGTCACTTGTGGGGGGTTTGTACTGTTTGGGTACATCAGGGGCTCTGCAAATGCAACGTGACTCCTGCAGACCAATCCATCTAAGTCTGCATTCCAAATGGCGCTCCTTCCCTTCCGAGCTCTGCCATGCGCCCAAACAGTGGTTCCCCCCCACATATGGGGTATCAGCGTACTCAGGACAAATTGGACAACAACTTTTGGGGTCCAATTTATTATGTTACCCTTGTGAAAATACAAAACTGGGGGCTAAAAAATTTTTGCGAAAAAAAAATAAATTTATTTTAACGGCTCTGCGTTATAAACTGTAGTGAAACACTTGGGGGTTCAAAGCTCTCAAAACACATCTAGATAAGTTCCTTAGAGGGTCTAGTTTCCAAAATGGTGTCACTTGTGGGGGTTTTTAATGTTTAGGCACATCAGGGGCTCTCCAAACCAACATGGCGTCCCATCTTAATTCCAGTCAATTTTGCATTGAAAAGTCAAATGGCGCTCCTTCCCTTCCGAGCTCTGCTATGCACCCAAAAAGTGGTTTACCCCCACATATGGGGTATCGTCGCACTCAGGACAAATTGCACAACAACTTTTGTGGTCTAATTTCTTCTCTTACCCTTGGGAAAATAAAAAATTGGTGGCGAAAAGATTATTTTTGTGAAAAAATATGATTTTTTATTTTTACGGCTCTGCATTATAAACTTCTGTGAAGCACTTGTTGGGTCAAAGTGCTCACCACACCTCTAGATAAGTTCCTTAAGGGGTCTACTTTCCAAAATGGTGTCACTTGTGGGGATTTCAATGTTTAGGCACATCAGGGGCTCTCCAAACGCAACATGGCATCCCATCTCAATTCCAGTCAATTTTGCATTGAAAAGTAAAATGGCGCTCCTTCCCTTCCGAGCTCTGCCATACGCCCAAACAATGGTTTACACCCATATACGGGGTATCAGCGTACTCAGGACAAATTGGCCAACAATTTTTGAGGTTCAATTTCTTCTCTTACTCTTGGGAAAATAAAAAATTGGGGGCGAAAAGATAATTTTTGTGAAAAAATATGATTTTTTATTTTTACGGCTCTGCATTATAAACTTCTGTGAAGCAATTGGTGGGTCAAAGTGGTCACCACACATCTAGATAAGTTCCTTAGGGTGTCTACTTTCCAAAATGGTGTCACTTGTGGGGGGTTTCAATGTTTAGGCACATCAGTGGCTCTCCAAACGCAACATGGTGTCCCATCTCAATTCCTGTCAATTTTGCATTTAAAAGTCAAATGGCGCTCCTTCCCTTCCGAGCTCTGCCATGCGCCCAAACAGTGGTTTACCCCCACATATGGGGTATCAGCGTACTCAGTACAGATTGTACAACAATGTTTGGCATCCATTTTATCCTGTTACCCTTGGTAAAATAAAACAAATTGGAGCTGAAATAAATTTTGTGTGAAAAAAAGTTAAATATTCATTTTTATTTAAACATTCCAAAAATTCCTGTGAAACCCCTGAAGGGTTAATAAACTTCTTGAATGTGGTTTTGAACACCTTGAGGGGTGCAGTTTTTAGAATGGTGTCACACTTGGGTATTTTCTATCATATAGACCCCTCAAAATGACATCAAATGAGATGTGGTCCCTAAAAAAAAATGGTGTTGTAAAAATGAGAAATTGCTGGTCAACTTTGAACCCTTATAACTCCCTAACAAAAAAAAATTTTGGTTCCAAAATTGTGCTGATGTAAAGGAGACATGTGGGAAATGTTACTTATTAAGTATTTTGCGTGACATATCTCTGTGATTTAAGGGCATAAAAATTTAAAGTTGGAAAATTGCGAAATTTTCAAAATTTTCGCCAAATTTCCGTTTTTTTCACAAATAAACGCAAGTTATATCGAATAAATGTTACTACTAAAATGAAGTACAATATGTCACGAGAAAACAATGTCAGAATCGCCAAGATCCGTTGAAGCGTTCCAGAGTTATAACCTCATAAAGGGACAGTGGTCAGAATTGTAAAAATTGGCCCGGTCATTAACGTGCAAACCACCCTCGGGGCTTAAGGGGTTAACATTACTTTTTTTACTATTGATGCTGCGTAGGCAGCATCAATAGTAAAAGGTTGGGGACACACAGGGTTAATAGCGGCGGTAACGGAGTGCGCTACCCACGGCATAACGCGGTCCGTTACCGCCGGCATTAACCCTGTGTTAGCGGTGACCGGAGGGGAGTATGGAGCAGGCACCGGGGACAGTGACTGCGGGAAGCATGGAGCGGAGCGCCGGGGACACTGCGGGGAGTATGGAGCGGAGCGCCGGGGACACTGCGGGGAGTATATAGCAGAGTGCCGGGGACACTGCGGGGAGAATATAGCGGAGCGCCGGGGACACTGCGGGGAGTATATAGCGAAGCGCCGGGGACACTGCAGGGAGTATATAGTGGAGCCCTGGGAACACTGCGGGGAGCATGGAGCGGGCGTCGGCCACTGACTGCGGGGAGTAAGGAGCAGCCATTTTCTTCTGGACTGTGCCAGTCGCTGATTGGTCGTGGCTGTTTTGCGGCGACCAATCAGCGACTTGAATTTCCATGATAGACAGAGGCCACGACCAATGAATATTCATGACAGACAGACAGACGGAAGTACCCCTTAGACAATAATGTATATAGATATATACACACACACACAAGTTTGCATTTATTTCCCATTATCTCTTAAAGTGTACATCGTTTTATATAAAAATACAGGAGGGAGCACAATCTTCGCTGTTCTAAATCACTGGCGTAGCAGATACTGCTCTTAAATAGTGGCATGGAGCAGCCATGTTCGGCTTTCTCATCACTGTGTAGGGGACAGATTGTTCTGATATGTGTCCTAGACTCCCCGTATCCAATACAGTAGCCAATGCTGAAGGATCACATTGTACAGAGCTATAACCTATGACACAGAGCAGGATGATCTGCCCTTAATGAAGTTACAAACACCAGAAGCGCAGACCGCAGCTTGTCCATGGCAGAATCAACTAGGTCAGTGATTCACAATGATTACTGTGCACACTCCTGTATTGTCACCATGGTTCCACATAGCTGGAGTTGTATATACTGTTTAGATCAATGCAAAAGTAACGGACGGTGGATCGAAGGAGATTATAAAACAATGATATAAAGCTTAGTGTGAGGTCAGAGCTGACAATATAATACTGACAGCGAGTGAGTGTACATAGGGAGCAGTATTATAGCAGTATTATAGTAGTTATATTATTGTACATAGGGGCAGTATTATATTAGTAAAATTCTTCAACATAGGAGCAGTATTATAGCAGTTATATTCTTGTACATAGGGGCAGTATTGTAGAAGTTATATTCTTGAACTCAGAGGCAGTATTATTGTAGGTAGTTATATTCTTGTACATGGGGACACAGTATTATAGTAGTTATATGATTGTAAATATGGGGCAGTATTATAGTAATTATATTCTTGTACATAGGGAGCAGTATTATATTAGTTAAATTCTTGTACGTAGGGGGCAGTATTATAATAATCATATTCTTGAACATACGAGGGAATTATAGAATTTATATTGTGTGACTAACCTTTGCACCCTCCAGCATATCTTGAGTCTCCTCTTGGGAATGACTAATAAAAACATCTCCGATCTGATAAGGGATAAGCAGAGACTCGTCTAGCATCATTATGTCGTCAGAGGCGTCTTCCAGGTTCTGAAGCTCCTTCTATAATTTGAGAAACAGTTAATGTTAATTTATTGATCACAGTATTGATAACGAGTCTCCACTCTGATTAAAGGGGTTGTCCACTACTAAGACAACCCCTTCTTAACCCCTTAAGCCCCAAGGGTGGTTTGCACGTTAATGACCGGGCCAATTTTTACAATTCTCACCACGGTCCCTTTTGGCTATGTGCACACATTCAGGTTTTTTCGCGATTTTTCGCGCTAAAAACGCTATAAGAACTCATTAAAAACGCATACATTATGCATTCTATCATTTAGAATGCATTCTGCATGTTTTGTGCACATGGATGGTTTTTTTCCGCGTAAAAAACGCATCGCGGTAAAAAAACAGGGATTTTTGTGTTACTCACCGTAAAATCCTTTTCTCCGAGTCATTCATTGGGGGACACAGGACTGTGGGTGTATGCTATTGCCGCCAGGAGGCTGACACTAAGTAGACAAAAAAAAAAGTTAGCTCCTCCTCCATAGTATACACCTTGACACTGGCCCTGACAGCTCCAGTTTGGTGCACAAGCAGTAGGAGATAGAGAAAACAAAACAGCATTAGAGCAAAGACAACATGTCTAGAATAATACTACAGTCTGAACAACCCCGTAGAAAAAAATAACAAAAAGAAATAGGGAGGGAGCTGTGTCCCCCAATGAATGACTCGGAGAAAAGGATTTTACGGTGAGTAACACAAAAATCCCTGTTTCTCCATCGTCTCATTGGGGGACACAGGACTGTGGGATGTCCCAAAGCAGTCCCAGGGTGGGGAAAAAAGACTCACTGGAACAAACCCTTAGGCACTTACCGCCTATAGGTGCGATACCGCAGCCTGAAGAATTTTTCTTCCCAAACTTGCATCAGCAGAGGCCTGAGTGTGGATATTATAATGTTTGGAGAAAGTGTGCAGGCTAGACCAAGTTGCCGCTTTGCAAACCTGTTCTGCTGAAGCTTGGTGCCGAAGTGCCCAGGAAGCCCCTACCGCTCGAGTAGAGTGTGCCCTGATCCCAGCCGGGATGGCTGCACCCTTGATGCGGTAGGCCTCCTGAATGGTGGCTCATATCCATCTGGCTAAGGTCGACCTAGAGGCTGCGAATCCCTTTCTGTGACCCACAGGGAGAACGAACAGGACCTCCGTCTGTCGAAAAGAAGCGGTCCGAGAAACATATCTTCTCAGCGCTCTCACCAGGTCCAGAGTAAGGAGAGCTTTTTCCACACGGTGTGAAGGAGCAGGAGAAAAAGAAGGCAAGACTATGTCTTCATTGATGTGAAATGAGGAAACTACCTTTGGTAGAAAAGAGGGAACTGGTCTTAATACTACTTTATCCTGATGAAATTGCATAAACGGCGACTGGCAGGACAAGGCCGCCAATTCCGACACCCGCCTAATGGAGGTTATGGCTACCAAAAACAAAACCTTCCAAGAAAGATACGTTAAAGAAACTTCTTGGAAGGGCTCAAATGGGGCTTCCTGAAGAGCGCTTAGGACCAGATAAGGTCCCAAGCTTCTAGCGGGGCCCTGTAAGGGGGGACCATGTGAGAGACTCCCTGCAAAAAAGTCTTGACCTGTGAAATGGAAGAAATTCTGCGCTGGAAAAGAACCGATAGGGCTGAAATTTGCCTCCTAAGGGTACTTAGAGCAAGACCTGAGTCTAACCCAGCCTGGAGAAAAGCTAAAATATTAGGAACGGAGAACCGTAAAGGAGGAAGACCCTTCTTCCTGCACCACGAGAGAAAAACTTTCCAGGTGTGGTGGTAAATGCTCGCAGAAACTGTCTTTCGAGCATTAATCATAGTGGAAGCTACTTTTTGAGAAAAACCGGCCTGGGTCAGAATCCAAGATTCAACGGCCAAGCCGTCAAACGCAGGGCCCCTAAGTTCTGGTGGAATATCGGCCCCTGCGACAGAAGATCCGGCCGCATTGGAAGCTCCCAAGGAACCCCGGCAATCAGCTGAACGAGGTCCGCGTACCATGACCTCCGAGGCCAATCTGGTGCGACTAGAATTGACGGAACTCCCTCTATCTTGATCTTCCTGACTACCCTTGGGAGGAGCACCAGAGGAGGAAACAGATATGGAAGACGAAACTGGTTCCAAGGAAGGACCAGTGCGTCCACGGCGAGAGCTCTTGGATCTCGATAACGAGCTACGAACCTGGGGACCTTGGCATTCCACCCGGATGCCATTAGATCCACGTCCGGGGTACCCCAGCGTTGGCAAATCTGCCGAAAAACGTCGGGGTGAAGAGACCATTCCCCGAACGCAAGACCCTGACGGCTCAGAAAGTCCGCTGCCCAGTTCTCCTTGCCCGGGATGTAAACTGCCGAGATCACGGAGTGGTTGTTTTCGGCCCAGCGGAGGATTTGTCCTACCTCGCGCATGGCTGACCTGCTGCGGGTGCCCCCCTGATGATTTACGTAAGCCACAGCCGTGGCATTGTCCGATTGGATCCGGACCGGGTGACCCGCCAGAAGATGGTGAAAGTGCCAGCCAAATTGCCCTTATCTCCAACAGATTGATTGGAAGAGCTGACTCCCCTGGAGACCAAACACCTTGTGCTGTGTGTTGGTGAAACACTGCTCCTCAACCGAGAAGACTGGCGTCTGTAGAAACTACCAGCCAATGGACTGGAGAAAAGGCTTTCCCCTGCCGCAGAGAGGAGCTCCTCATCCACCATATGAGAGATTGCCTGACCCGAGGAGACAGACGGCAACGGAGGTTGAGAGAAGCATGTGAACTAGATCCTCAAACTCAGGATGAGAAGAAAACACCTTATGAGGTTGCTTGAATCTTTTAAAAGACACCTTATGACCTGAAGGTAAGGTGGCTACATCCTCTACTCCCAAAGACTGGTTAACGGCCTCAATGAGACTGTCAACTGATTCCTGATAATCAGGAGCTTCTAAATCAAAAGACCCTTCAGAGTCAAAGTCCGAACCATGTTCATTCACTCCCACAGGTGAGGGAGACCGAGAGACGGAATTCACAGATGCAGATGCACCTGACGGACCGGGAGACGCTGTATGGGTACGCTTCCCCCGCGTCTGCCTAGAGGGAGTACGGCCCCTGCAGGCCGGAGGATCCTGAGAATCGGAGGATCTTTCCGGAACAGATGGATGAACGTCCCTGACAGGGCTTCCCCCGCGTCCTTGAAGGGACTCAACCGCCTTTGTTAGAGACGCCATAGATTGCGTTAAGGATACGACCCACTCAGGGGGAGGTGCCGCAGTCTCAGAAACAGGCATACCCGGCAGAATGGCAAGCGGGGTAGCAGGCGGGATAGCAGGCGGGGGCTCCTGAGCGCGTTCGGAATCGCAAGCTTCACAGAAATGGCTAGTTTGCGCATGCGGAAAAGAAACCCGGCAAGTAATGCATGAAGTATACAGGACTGTGTGAGACTTAGTCCTTCTAGACATGATGACTATTGCTGCTATGAAACTCTTCATGAGCTACTGGGTCTAGAACAAAAAACTGCTGTCAGGCTGAGGGAAGTAGCACTTACCCCAGTCCTGTGTCCCCGTTGGTTCTGAGCACCACACCTCTGAGCAGAGAAAACCTCCCTTAAGAAGATCATGAAAAGGGGGAGGAGCTGCCATAAGGATCGTGCAAAGGCCAAAGCAGGGGACTTGATTTTCCCCATACCTGCGCTCTCCTAGAAACGCTGGGAGCGCGAAACCGGAAGTATGCGCTGCCGAAGGGGGGCGGAACTTCCGCCCACGACCCTGCAGGAAACTACAGCGACCATGATGCAACGGGCCGCCGGAAGAAAGTTGCTAGGGGCGGAACTTCCGCCTATGATCCTGCAGGGAACTACAGTGACCATGATGCAGCGGGCCGCCGGAAGAAAGATGCTAGGGGCGGGACTTCCGCCCGTGCTTTAGCTATGGAGACAACCTGGAACCGGCACCGCACTGAGAGCAGCATGGCTTTCCCTGAGACCGCGCAATGAAGCAGGAGCCCCCCCCCCCCGCAGCCTCTGACAACACACAAGGTTAGAAAAGAGGCATACACGTAAATCCACATATAAATATATATATAAATATACATATGGGAAAAGACGGTGCAGGCACACTAACTCCTTCACCCTTCAGTAGGTGAGGAGAGGGACCGTCTGCCTCCTTTAAGCACCGCAGACCAATGCATTGGTGATTGAAGTGGAGGCTGCACGGACAATGCATAAATGCCTGTACAACCTAGGGTTTCGTTACCTCAGGGTGGTCAGGTTTTTAGTCCGGCAATCCCACGTCGCGGGAAAGGATACGTGGTGGCGACACTTACACGTGCTCGCCCGTTGTTGGTTTGGGGAGATCGGACCCCTTCAAAAAGGTCCGTCGCCCCTATCTTATCCTCAAGGTAGAATGTATCTGGGAAAACCCAGAGATGTGCCTACTACCGACACTAAGCATAAACTGGAGCTGTCAGGGCCAGTGTCAAGGTGTATACTATGGAGGAGGAGCTAACTTTTTTTTTTGTCTACTTAGTGTCAGCCTCCTGGCGGCAATAGCATACACCCACAGTCCTGTGTCCCCCAATGAGACGATGGAGAAATTAGCATGTTCATTATTTTTGCAGATTTTCTGCGTTTTTCCCGCAATTCTATGCATTTGGGACAAAACGCACAAAAAACGTACCAAAAACGCGTCAAAAACGCGGTAGGGAAGGGTAACAGGAGAAATTGGACCCCAAAAGTTGTTGTCAAATGTGTCCTGACTACGCTGATACCCCATATGTTGGGGTAAACCCCTGTTTGGGCGCACGGGAGAGCTCGGAAGGGAAAGAGCTCTGTTTTACTTTTTCAACGCAGAATTGGCTGGAATTGAGATCGGAAGCCATGTCGCGTTCGGAGAGCCCCTGATGTGCCTAAACAGTGGAAACCCCCCCCCCAATTATAACTGAAACCCTAATCCAAACACACCCCTAACCCTAGTCCCAACGGTAACCCTAACCACACCCCTAATGCTGACACACCCCTAACCCTTATCCCAACCGTAAATGTAATCCTAACCCTAACTTTAGCCCCAACCCTAACTGTAGCCCTAACCCTAGACCCAACACTAACCCTAGCCCCAACCCTAACCCTAGCCCCAAACCTAGCCCTAACCCTAGCCCCAAACCTAACCCTAGCTCCAACCCTAACCCTAGCTCCAACCCTAACCCTAGCTCCAACCCTAACCCTAGCCCCAACCCTAACCCTAGCTCCAACCCTAACCCTAGCTCCAACCCTAACCCTAGCTCCAACCCTAACCCTAGCCCCAACCCTAACCCTAGCTCCAACCCTAACCCTAGCTCCAACCCTAACCCTAGCTCCAACCCTAACCCTAGCTCCAACCCTAACCCTAGCTCCAACCCTAACCCTAGCTCCAACCCTAACCCTAGCTCCAACCCTAACCCTAGCTCCAACCCTAACCCTAGCCCCAACCCTAACCCTATCCCTAGCCCCAACCCTATCCCTAGCTTTAGCCCCAACAGTGGAAACCCCCCAATTATAACTGAAACCCTAATCCAAACACATCCCTAACCCTAATCCCAACATTAACCCTAACCACACCCCTAACTTTGACACACCCCTAACCCTAATCCCAACCCAAACCTATTCCCAACTGTAAATGTAATCCTATCCCTAATTTTAGCCCCAACCCTAACCTTAGCCTCAACCCTAACTGTAGCCTTAACCCTAGCCCTAACTCTAGCCCTAACCCTAGCCCTAACCCTAACCCTAGCGGGAAAATGGAAATAAATATTTTTTTTAATTTTATTATTTTTCCCTAACTAAGGTGGTGATGAAGGGGGGTTTGATTTACTATGTATAGCGGGTATTTTAGAGGATTTTTATGATTGGCAGCTGTCACACACTAAAAGACGCTTTTTATTGCAAAAAATAATGCATCTCCACATTTTAAGAGCTACAATTTTTCCATATTTTGGTCCAACAGAGTCATGTGAGGTCTTGTTTTTTTGCGGGACGAGTTGACGTTTTTATTGGAACCATTTTTGGGCACATGACATTTTTTTGATCGCACTTTATTCCGATTTTTGTGAGGCAGAATGACCAAAAACCAGCTATTCATGAATTTCTTTTGGGCGGGGGAGGCATTTATACCGTTCCGCGTTTGGTAAAATTGATAAAGCAGTTTTATTCTTCGAGTCAGTACGATTACAGCGATACCTCATTTATATAATTTATGTTTTGGCGCTTTTATACGATAAAAACTATTTTATATAAAAAATAATTATTTTTGTATCGCTTTATTCTGAGGACTATAACTTTTTTATTTTTTCACTGATGACGCTGTATGGCGGTTCGTTTTTTGCGGGACAAGATGATGTTTTCAGCGGTACCATGGTTATTTATATACTTCTTTTTGATCACGTGTTATTCCACTTTTTATTTGGTGGTATCATAATAAAGCGTTGTTTTTTGCCTCGTTTTTTTGTGATGGTGTTCACTGAAGGGGTTAACTAGTGGGACAGTTTTATAGGTGGGGTCGTTACGGACGCGGCGATACTAAATATGTGTACTGTTATTGTTTGTTTTTTTATTTAGATAAAGAAATGTATTTATTGGAACAATATTTTTTCTTTATTGAGAAATTATTTTTTTTATTTATTTTTTTTTACACATGTGAATTTTTTTTTTTAACTTTTTGGCATTGTCCCAGGGGGGGACATGATACTATAGGGTCAGATCGCTGATCTGACACTTTGCAGTGCACTGTGTCAGATCAGCGATCTGACAGGCAGGGCTGCAGGCTTACCAGCGCCTGCTCTGAGCAGGCGCTGGTAAGCCACCTCCCTGCAGGACCCGGAAGTAGCCCCGCGGCCATTTTGGATCCGGGCCTGCAGGGAGGAGGAGGTAGGAGACCCTCGGAGCAACGTGATCACATCGCGTTGCTCCGAGGGTCTCAGGGAAGCACGCAGGGAGCCCCCTCCCTGCGCGATGCTTCCCTATGCCACCGGAATGCTGTGATCATCTTTGATCGCACTGTGCCGGGGGTTAATGTGCCAGGAGCGGTCCGTGACCGCTCCTGGCACATAGTGCCGGATGTCAGCTGCGATAGTCAGCTGACACCCGGCCGCGCTCCCCCCGTGAGCTCGGTTGATCGTGCTGGACGTACTATTCCGTTCTTGGGAAGTAGGGCACACCCCACATGGACGGAATAGTATGTCCAATGGTAGAAAGGGGTTAAACCAAATATTTGGCCGTAATAAAAGAACAATGCCTATACTCAATTATCGTACCGGGGCCATTCCCGTGGTGTTGGCATTCGCTCTCCCCGGGGCTATGATGCGGTGCTGTAACACGCAACTCCGTGCTCAAACAGAGCTGGCGTCACTATCTCCACCTTCAGACAAACTGAACATGAAGAGGAAGCCACAGATCAGCTGCAGCTGGAGCTCCTCTTCATGTTCAGTTTGTCCGAAGGAGACAGTGATGCCATTGCTGATTGGGCGTCAGGCACCACGTGTCATTCCACCACATCACAGCCCCGGGGACACGAGTGGCGACACCACTGGAATAGAGCCAAAAGGCATGGGAGGCGAGTATAGGCTTTATTATTTTAATCGGGGCCAAACATTTAGCTTAAAGGGAACCTGTCACCTGAATTTGGCGGGACTGGTTTTGGGTCATATGGGCGGAGTTTTCGGGTGTTTGATTCACCCTTTCCTTACCTGCTGGCTGCATGCTGGCCGAAATATTGGATTGAAGTTCATTCTCTGTCTTCCATAGTACACGCCTGCGCAAGGTAAGATTACTTTGCGCAGGCATGTACTACAGAGGTGACAGGTTCCCTTTAAGAAGGGGTTGTCCTAGTAGTGGACAACACCTTTAACATAGTTCAGCAGATGCATCCATCAGAAATGTATAAGTAATTCTTCGTGTCACAACAGAAGCTTGATGTAGGTTATAATATATATGTTCAGTGTTTTTACAGTCATGGCCAAAAGTATTGACACCCCTGTCAGATAATAATAATTCTGTCAGATAATACTCATTTTCTTCCTGAAAAAGATTGCAAACACAAATTCTTTGTTATTATTATCTTCATTTAATTTGTCTTAAATGAAAAAACACAAAAAGAATTGTCCTAAAGCCAAATTGGATATAATTCCACCCCAAACATAAAAAAGGGGGTGGACAAAAGTATTGGCACTGTTCAAAAAATCATGTGATGCTTCTCTAATTTGTGTAATTAACAGCACCTGTAACTTACCTGTGGCACCTAACAGGTGTTGGCAATAACTAAATCACACTTGCAGCCAGTTGACATGGATTAAAGTTGACTCAACCTCTGTCCTGTGTCGTTGTGTGTACCACATTGAGCATGGAGAAAAGAAAGAAGACCAAAGAACTGTCTGAGGACTTGAGAAACCAAATTGTGAGGAAGCATGAGCAATCTCAAGGCTACAAGTCCATCTCCAAAGACCTGAATGTTCCTGTGTCTACCGTGCGCAGTGTCATCAAGAAGTTTAAAGCCCATGGCACTGTGGCTAACCTCCCTGGATGTGGACGGAAAAGAAAAATTGACAAGAGATTTCAACGCAAGATTGTGCGGATGTTGGATAAAGAACCTCGACTAACATCTAAACAAGTTCAAGCTGCCCTGCAGTCCGAGGGTACAACAGTGTCAACCCGTACTATCCGTCGGCGTCTGAATGAAAAGGGACTGTATGGTAGGAGACCCAGGAAGACCCCACATCCCCGAGACATAAAAAAGCCAGGCTGGAGTTTGCCAAAACTTACCTGAAAAAGCCTAAAACGTTTTGGAAGAATGTTCTCTGGTCAGATGAGACAAAAGTAGAGCTTTTTGGGCAAAGGCATCAACATAGAGTTTACAGGAGAAAAAAAAGAGGCATTCAAAGAAAAGAACACGGTCCCTACAGTCAAACATGGCAGAGGTTCCCTGATGTTTTGGGGTTGCTTTGCTGCCTCTGGCACTGGACTGCTTGACCGTGTGCATGGCATTATGAAGTCTGAAGACTACCAACAAATTTTGCAGCATAATGTAGGGCCCAGTGTGACAAAGCTGGGTCTCCCTCAGAGGTCATCAGTCTTCCAGCAGGACAATGACCCAAAACACACTTCAAAACGCACTAGAAAATGGTTTGAGAGAAAGCACTGGAGACTTCTAAGGTGGCCAGCAATGAGTCCAGACCTGAATCCCATAGAACAGGGGTGTCAAACTGCATTCCTCAAGGACTGCAAACAGGTCATGTTTTCAGGATTTCCTTGTACTGCACAGGTGATAATTTAATCACCATCTCATTATTTGTGTAGGTGATTAAATTATCACCTGTGCAGTACAAGGAAATCCTGAAAACATGACCTGTTTGCAGCCCTCGAGGAATGCAGTTTGACACCCCAGCCATAGAACACCTGTGGAGAGATCTAAAAATGGCAGTTTGGAGAAGGCACCCTTCAAATATCAGGGACCTGGAGCAGTTTGCCAAAGAAGAATGGTCTAAAATTCCAGCAGAGCATTGTAACAAACTCATTGATGGTTACTGGAAGCGGTTGGTCGCAGTTATTTTGGCTAAAGGTTGTGCAACCAAGTATTAGGCTGAGGGTGCCAATACTTTTGTCTGGCCCATTTTTGGAGTTTTGTCTGAAATGATCAATGTTTTGCTTTTTGCTTCATTCTCTTTTGGGTTTTTTCATTTAAGACAAATTAAATGAAGATAATAATACCAAAGAATTCGTGATTGCAATCATTTTCAGGAAGAAACTGAGTATTATCTGACAGAATTGCAGGGGTGTCAATACTTTTGGCCATGACTGACCATGGCTACAAAGCTCTGACTACATATGGAAGCTGCTCCTCTCTGAGGCTGTGTTCCCATGTTGCGTTTTTTTGCATTTTTTCGCTATAAAAACGCATAAAAAACGCATACATTATGCATCCCATCATTTAGAATGCATTACGCAATTTTTGTGCACATGATGCGTTTTTTCCGCGAAAAAAACGCATCGCGGTAAAAAACACAGCATGTTCATTAATTTTGCGGATTTTTCACGTTTTCCCGCTATTTAATGCATTGGGAAGCTCCGGAAAAAAAAGCGTCAAAAACGCATAAAATGTCCGGTTTTGCTCAGGAAATTTCTGCAAGAAATCCTGAACGTGTGCACATAGCCTTAAGGTCCTGTCACAAATTAGTTTAGGTCATAGGGAGAAGAAACTTATAGGAGGTAAATATAAAGCATCTGTCCAAGAGGGCACATAGATGGAAATTTGGGGGTGGGGAGGGGCACTGGCCTACAAGGTATAATCGCATTTGTGTCGTGTATTATATAATGAACATCTATGAAGGATATCCTATAGGAGGTGCGGCTTTAACCTCCTCAGCTTGTACTAAAGGTACTGTCACACTAGACGATATCGCTAGCGATCCGTGACGTTGCAGCGTCCTCGCTAGCGATATCGTCCAGTGTGACAGGCAGCAGCGATCAGGCCCCTGCTGGGAGATCGCTGGTCGGGGAAGAAAGTCCAGAACTTTATTTCGTCGCTGGACTCCCCGTAGACATCGCTGAATCGGCGTGTGTGACACCGATTCAGCGATGTCTTTGCTGGTAACCAGGGTAAACATCGGGTAACTAAGCGCAGGGCCGCGCTTAGTAACCCGATGTTTACCCTGGTTACCATCCTAAAAGTAAAAAAACAAACACTACATACTTACCTACAGCCGTCTGTCCTCCAGCGCTGTGCTCTGCACTCCTCCTGCTCTGGCTGTGAGCGTCGGTCAGCCGGAAAGCAGAGCGGTGACGTCACCGCTCTGCTTTCCGGCCGCTGCGCTCACAGCCAGAGCAGAGAAGCAGAGCGCCGAGGACAGACAGCAGAAGGTAAGTATGTAGCGTTTGTTTTTTTACTTTTTAGGATGGTAACCAGGGTAAACATCGGGTTACTAAGCGCGGCCCTGCGCTTAGTTACCCGATGTTTACCCTGGTTACCGGGGACCTCGGGATAGTTGGTCGCTGGAGAGCTGTCTGTGTGACAGCTCTCCAGCGACCAAACAGCGACGCTGCAGCGATCCGGATCGTTGTCGGTATCGCTGCAGCGTCGCTATGTGTGACGGTACCTTAACACTGAGAGGCAGCTCACGTGAATCAGTCTTTAATATGAGTTACGTGAATCTCACTCTTCCCTTTGTAAAATGAGGTTATGCAGCAGCTGAGGAGCAACATTATAAGATCGTGGATGTTTCCTGAGCTATGGCCTTGTGCTTTGTACGGTCACAGACGTGGTGACATCTAAAATCTGCACTACTTACAGTACAGGAAGGAGATATTCCTGTCTGTATATTACAGTCTGTGGGGGACAGATTGTATGGTGGATGTAATACAACGTTACCGCATCTGTGATCTTTACAGCAAAACTCACATCACAGAAAATCTTCCATCCTCATCACACTTGGAGTATAGATGTATTTCATCCAGTTATGTCGCTATCAGTCCTGCTGAGACTAGTAATTCCACAAATAGTCACAGTCAACAATACTTTCACAAGTTTCTCTTGAAGAACAACGGCACAAAGAGCAACACTGATTGACAAATTGCCTCCCACTGGGGTTCTATTATTACCCAAGAAGAAGCCAACAGGTGAAACCCAGAGTCAAACAGACGCTAACGTCCCGAGTGTTTTATATATTGTTTGTGTGATTTTAATTCATTTATTCTGATGAGAAATATAAAACCCTAATTAGAGGAAAATGGGCCATCAGTGCTGTTCTACATGTGGTTGTGGTTTAACCCCGTCACGGCTTTTGACGTACATGTAATTCGAAAGTCGTGTCCCCGACTTTGATGAGGGCTCAAACGCCGAGCCCACTTCTTTCCCAGTACACGTGGGCTGATTTAATCAGCCAATACTTTTAAACAGTCATGGATGGAGCGGAGCTTTGCCCAAGGCTGTTAAGCTGCTAGATGTCGCTGTCAATCTCTGGCAGCAGCATTTAATATGTATCGGCAGGGAGCGCATCATTCCACGCTTTCATCAATGCGCCTGGGACATGATCGTGGGGTACGGATGGGCTGTCATTACTGCCGGAGGTCTGCTGATGACAACAATGTCAGTCATTACGATCCTCCTGTAAAAGCCAGCCCATGGCTGGCATTCATAGGAAATCATGATTTTCTCTATACATAAGTTATCAGATGATCACAGCTTCAAATCCCCTAAGGTGACTAACAAATACAGTAAAAAGTGTTTTTAAAATATGGAAAAAATATATATATAAAATAAAAACACAAACCAAATCAACATGCTTTTGCCCCATTGAAAATAAAACAATAAAAATACACGTTTGGTATCGCTGCGTTCGTTAAAATCAAAATATAAAGTAAATTAATCTGGTCGTTAAAATCGATAATGAGAATCAAAATGGCAGAATAACATTTTTTGGCTGCCGCAACACTGCAATAAAATGCAATAAGAGGAGATCAAAACATTGCATGTACCCCAAAATGGTTATCAGTAAAGTGTCAGCAAGGGGCACAAAAAATAAGCCCTCACACAACCCCAGATCCCTAGAATTTAAAATGCTTTGAGTCTCAGAAACTAGAGACAAAAGCAAAAAAAAAATTTTCTTACAAATTTTCTAATTCTTTTCACCACTTAAATACTACTACTACTACTACTACTACTACTAATAATAATAATCTATACATGTTTGGTACAGATCCTTCTCAAAAAATTAGCATATAGTGTTAAATTTCATTATTTACCATAATGTAATGATTACAATTAAACTTTCATATATTATAGATTCATTATCCACCAACTGAAATTTGTCAGGTCTTTTATTGTTTTAATACTGATGATTTTGGCATACAACTCCTGATAACCCAAAAAACCTGTCTCAATAAATTAGCATATCAAGAAAAGGTTCTCTAAACGACCTATTACCCTAATCTTCGGAATCAACTAATTAACTCTAAACACATGCAGAAGATACCTGAGGCTTTTATAAACTCCCTGCCTGGTTCATTACTCAAAACCCCCATCATGGGTAAAGGCCCCTTCACATTAAGCGACGCTGCAGCGATACCGACAACGATCCGGATCGCTGCAGCGTCGCTGTTTGGTCGCTGGAGAGCTGTCACACAGACCGCTCTCCAGCGACCAACGATGCCGGTAACCAGGGTAAACATCGGGTAACTAAGCGCAGGGCCGCGCTTAGTAACCCGATGTTTACCCTGGTTACCATGCTAAAAGTAAAAAAAACAAACACTAGATACTTACCTACCGCTGTCTGTCCTCCAGCGCTGCGCTCTGCTTCTCTGCTCTCCTCCTGTACTGGCTGGGAGCCGGAAAGCAGAGCGGTGACGTCACCGCTCCGCTTTCCGGCTCACAGCCAGTACAGGAGGAGTGCAGAGCACAGCGCTGGAGGACAGACGGCTGTAGGTAAGTATCTAGTGTTTGTTTTTTTTAACTTTTAGCATGGTAACCAGGGTAAACATCGGGTTACTAAGCGCGGCCCTGCGCTTAGTTACCCGATGTTTACCCTGGTTACCAGTGAAGACATCGCTGGATCGGTGTCACACACGCCGATCCAGCGATGTCAGCAGGAGTCCAGCGACGAAATAAAGTTCTGGACTTTCTTCAGCGACCAACGATCTCCCAGCAGGGGCCTGATCGTTGGTCGCTGTCACACATAACGATTTCATTAACGATATCGTTGCTACGTCACAAATAGCAACGATATCGTTAACAATATCGTTATGTGTGAAGGTACCTTTAGACTAGCGACCTGACAGATGTCAAGAAGGCCATCATTGACACCCTCAAGCAAGAGGGTAAGACCCAGAAAGAAATTTCTCAACAAATAGGCTGTTCCCAGAGTGCTGTATCAAGGCACCTCAATGGTAAGTCTGTTGGAAGGAAACAATGTGGCAGAAAACGCTGTACAACGAGAAGAGGAGACCGGAACCTGAGGAAGATTGTGGAGAAGGACCGATTCCAGACCTTGGGGAACCTGAGGAAGCAGTGGACTGAGTCTGGTGTGGAAACATCCAGAGCCACCGTGCACAGGCGTGTGCAGGAAATGGGCTACAGGTGCCGCATTCCTCAGGTAAAGCCACTTTTGAGCTACAGAGAAGCAGCACTGGACTGTTGCTAAGTGGTCCCAAGTACTTTTTTCTGATGAAAGCAAATTTTGCATGTCATTCGGAAATCAAGGTGCCAGAGTCTGGAGGAAGACTGGGGAGAAGGAAATGCCAAAATGCCTGAAGTCCAGTGTCAAGTACCCACAGTCAGTGATGGTGTGGGGTGCCATGTCAGCTGCTGGTGTTGGTCCACTGTGTTTCATCAAGGGCAGGGTCAATGCAGCTAGCTATCAGGAGATTTTGGAGCACTTCATGCTTCCATCGGCTGAAATGCTTTATGGAGATGAAGATTTCATTTTTCAGCACGACCTGGCACCTGCTCACAGTGCCAAAACCACTGGTAAATGGTTTACTGACCATGGTATTACTGTGCTCAATTGGCCTGCCAACTCTCCTGACCTGAACCCCATAGAGAATCTGTGGGATATTGTGAAGAGAAAGTTGAGAGACGCAAGACCCAACACTCTGGATGAGCTTAAGGCCGCTATTGAAGCATCCTGGGCCTCCATAACATCTCAGCAGTGTCACAGGCTGATTGCCTCCATGCCACGCCGCATTGAAGCAGTCATTTCTGCCAAAGGATTCCCGACCAAGTATTGAGTGCATAACTGAACACTATTATTTGATGTTTTTTTTGTTTGTTATTAAAAAACACTTTTATTTGATTGGATGGGTGAAATATGCTAATTTATTGAGACAGGTTTTTTGGGTTATCAGGAGTTGTATGCCAAAATCATCAGTATTAAAACAATAAAAGACCTGACAAATTTCAGTTGGTGGATAATGAATCTATAATATATGAAAGTTTAATTGTAATCATTACATTATGGTAAATAATGAAATTTAACACTATATGCTAAGTTTTTGAGAAGGACCTGTATATGCCTACTTGTACTGACCTGGAGAATCATAACGCCTGCTTTTACCATACAGTGAACATGGTAAATAGAAAACAATTGTGCAATTGCACTTTTTTTTTTTTTTTTTGCAATTTCAACACAGGAACTGTTTTCTCTCTTTCTAGTACATCACATGATAAAAAGAATGGTATCGTTCAAAAGTACAACTCGTCCTCATACAGCTATATGGATGGAAAAATAAAAATGTTATGGCTCTTGGAAAAAGGGGAGGGAAAAAACTGAAACAATAAAAAACTAAAAATTGCCCAGGGGTGAAATGGTTAAAGGAAACTCGGGACAGTGTTTCTAGGTAATGACTGCTTATGGTGAAACTAAGGCTGGGATCACACATGCGAGAAATACGTCCGCGTCTCGCATGGTAATCCCCGGCATTGCCGCCGTCACTCAGGAGCGGAGCGTACGGCTCCATGTATTGCTATGCAGCCGACGCTCCGCTCCAGAGTGACGCCGGCAATGCGGGTATTACCATGCGAGACGCGGACGTATTTCTCGCATGTGTGATCTTGGCCTAATAGTCTCAATAGGAGTGATAGCAAATCATTGGATAAACAAACAGATACTGAAAGTGCGATGAGGATGGAAAATTCGGGATGATGTGGATTCTGCTCTAACGCCACGGTCAGTATTTGGTCAGTATTTTACATCAGTATTTGTAAGCCAAAACCAGGAGTGGAACAATTAGAGGAAAAGTATAATAGAAACATATGCACCACTTCTACATACATTTGTCACCCACTCCTGGTTTTGGCTTACAGATACTGATGTAAAATACTGACCAAATAGTGATAGTGTGAACACAGCCTTGAGATTGTAGTCGCGGTAAAGTTGTATTTTTCCAGTTGCAAAGTGTATTAGACAACTTTATGGCACTTTCTATGATCTCACAGTGTCTTTGTGATGGAAAGAGAATCTGGGTAAATAATTAAACTTTATAGCAGCCACTACTGTAATTACATCTAAAGGCCAGGAGGGGGCGTTACCTTCTTTACTTCAATCTCATCCTTCAGCTCTGTCATTCTACTTGTATTTCTTGCAAAGATGTTAATTTTTTGCTGGTCCTCAAAGGTGACATTCACATCTTCTGCAACCTGAGAGAAAAAGGAAACTGATGTAAAACAGGAGGGAAACAATGGATGGGACAAGTAGTCCCGAACCTCCACTCTCAGAACTTTTTCCCCCTTAGGCCGGGTTCACATTGCGTTAATAGCAGCCCGTTAAACACATACGTTACCGGGCTGCTATTAACACAAGTGCCGTTATGGCAGCACGCTAGCGCAGATAGAGCATCTGCTAGATCTATCTGCGCTAGCGGCGACGGACCCAGAAACGCTGCAGCCCGCGTCTCGGGGTCCGTCACTCAATGACGGCACATCGCTAGCGCACGCCCATTGTGGCGATGCGTCCGACATTGGATTCAATGGCAGCGTTAGCGGACTGCGTTACACCGCATTATGCCGCGGTGTAACGTAGTCCATCTAACGGACGGGTTTAACGCAATGTGAACCCAGCCTTACAATAGCGTAAATGTTAGTGTAGTGTCAGTGTGTTAATATACTCACCGATCGCCGTCTTCTCAGGTATCCAGTGCCGCTTGGATCCTCTTGAGTCACGTGATGACTATTCAGACTCTCCAGACTATGATACCCTCTGCATCACCTTTACAATATAAGTTTAGAACGAGGGTCCATAGGTTTACATTGTAAAACAGACTTCTGGCTCACTCACAGAGAGATCTGGAGAGTCCGAATTGCCTTCATGTGACTCAAACAAGGATCAGACAGACACTGGATACTGGAAAAGACTGCGATCAGTGAGTATATTAACACACTGACACTACACTAACATTTACACAGGTTTAGGGGGTAAAAACAGTAATGGAGTGCTTCTTTAAAGTGATAGTCTAAAAGAGTGATTGGCCTTAATGCAGGAAAACTATTCTATCTATTCATGGCAGCCATGAGGAGCCCTCCCTAGGATGGATTGTATCCTGTCTATTTATAAGATACTTTCTGATGACTGGACAGTCTATACGGGGGTCCAGCACTGGCTTTTATTATAGACTGTACTGGACAGCAGACAGAGCCATTGCTCTTCTTTCCTGCTCACTTTCTTTTCCAGGCTAGATTGTGTCATGGGAGGTAAAGGGACTGATAAAACCTTAAAGGGAACCTGTCACCCCCAAAATGGAAGATGAGCTAAGCCCATCATCAGGGGTTATCTACAGCATTCTGGAATGCTGCAGATAAACCCCCGATGTATCCTGAAAGATGAGAAAAAGAGGTTAGATTATACTCACCCAGGGGTTGTCTGGTCCGATGGGCGTTGCGGTCCGGCGCCTCCCATCTTCATCAGATGACGTCCTCTTCTTGTCTTCACGCTGTGGCTCCGGCTCAGGCGTACTTTGTCTGTCCTGTTGAGGGCAGAGCAAAGTACTGCAGTGCGCAAGCGCCGGGCCTCTCTGACCTTTCCCCGCGCCTCAACAGGGCAGACAAAGTACGCCTGCGCCGGAGCTGCAGCGTGAAGACCAAAAGAAGATGTCATCATAAGAAGATGGGAGGCCCCAGACCGGACCGCGATGCCCATCAGACCCGGACCGCAGCGGGACCGCCCATGGGTGAGTATAATCTAACCTCTTTTTCTCATCTTTTAGGTTACATTGGGGGCTTATCTACAGCGTTACAGAATGCTGTAGATAAGCCCCTGATGCCGGTGGGCTTAGCTCACCTTCCATTTTGGGGGCGACAGGTTCCCTTTAAATCCACATTCCAGCAGTTTTCCTCTTGGACACCAACAGACATGTGATGCCCACTGCAGGGGAAATGAAGGATTACGTGCCAGTCACTGACGCAAGAGGCTGTCTGTATAATACATGGCCAGCATGAGTCCTGCAGATCGGCTCATGGCAGGTGGGGGGGGGGGGATTGTCAGTTAGGAGACCCACGCTACAATATTCATAAGCTCTAATACGGCACCCAATGGCCAGAAATTCTGTACACTAGTTCAAAAGGTTTGTCTCATGCTGATTCTTCAGGCGCACACCACTCCCAAGTTTCAAAGCTTCCTTCTTGCCAAGGAAAGTGGGGCACTCCTAATGAGTGACAGTTCGGGCCAGCAGTATGGCTGAACCACTAGTCCGACCTGTGCACTCCTGGATCGATACTATAGACAGGTTTGAACTGAAGCTCCAGAGCAGCACTTATAAGATGTATTGTAAAGGACTTGCAAGTTCTATTATCCACCTCTGATAGAAAGAAGCAGTGGCTGGTATCCTAGGAAACAAGCAAAAAACTACAGAATTAAAAATCCTTCGCTGGTTTCTAAAAAAAAAAAAAAAATGACATAGGGTCCTCCCTATTTTTAATAACCAGCAAAGGCTAAACAGACAGCCGGAGGATGATCTTAATAGGCTGGGAAGGATCTCAGACTAATAACACCAGTCCTCAGCCACCCCCGAAATGGTGCATACATTAGGTGCGCCAATTCTGGCACTTAGCCTCGGCTCTTCCCGCTTGCCCTAGTGCGTTGGCAAGCGGTGTAATGTCTGCTGACATTAAACCCAGGGGTTAGTTATGGAGAGGCGTCTGTCAGACACTACCGACTATTCCCCTGATTGCAGGGGGACAAGGTGAGGATGATGATAGTTGTAGTCAGCAATCAGCGGCTGTGAAAAGTGCTAACTGAACTGCTTTCTCCAGCCGCCGGAGTTTCATTTGGGTGTCAGACAGATGTCACAAGAATGTCATCCGTGTGTCATCAGTGTGCGGCACGCATTTCCTCTGTGGTGCCGGGAAGAAAAAAAAAAAGACATGTCTGCGTGTTTTTCCACACAAATGGTCCGTGTGAAAAACCTGACATCCGCGCACCACCATTGAACCATATCCGTGTTTTTAGTGCCTTTTTTCACCAGCCATTCATTTCAACGGGTGAAAAATGCTGTATTGGTGACCTGTGTTCATGCGTCTGTTATGGAAGCAAAACTGAACTTTGGGATCCTGAAAAATGCACCAAAAAAAACTCACCACAAACGCATCAAAACATGAGTCTTTTACGCTGCTTCTTTTCTGCTAAGAGTGCAGGTTTGGCTGCAGAAAAAAACCTCAGCAAAAATACCTAGTGTGAATTTAGCCTTAATGTTGTAGTCCCGCAAATAACATTGTTATGCCTTGTGTCACATTATTTCTCTGCATCTGATAGTCCAGAATTTCCAATAATCTGGCATCCTGGGCAAGCTGGGAGTTATAGATCCACAACAGCTAAAAACCCCCCAAATACTATAAACCACGGGCTGCAAATGAAAGCTACACGTCCTTGTGCCTCCAGTATGTCATGCTAAGACCTATGGATGTGCGAGCTGCATGTTTTGGTCATACTGGGAGGAGATTAACAATTCCTCCTCCATTACACAGAAAATGTCGCTAAATTGCGCACAGAATCGTCCCCGCTTCCCCTCAACTACTTTAATCACAAAAAGGTCCCCCTATTAGCCCCCCAACACCCCAAATACTGGCCCCAGCTGCCTCACCGTCTTTTTCATGGTGGCCGCCATCTTGGGACTGTACCATTGTCGGCAGAGGGACGCACATTACCTCATCATTATATGAATAAATAGCATTCCGGGAAAAAAAATCTGATACAGGAGCAATATTTATTAAAATAATGAACTATTATTATTTATCATCATGTCCACTTTTACATTATTGTAAGTGGTGAAATTAAGATACACGGGGGTGAAATGGTACGGTCCAAATAACGATCTGTACGAATAGGGAGAAGGAAGCGCCATACGCTCATTGTCCACCAGATGGCGCTATGTGCTGCGTAGAATGCAGGAGGAGGCACCACGTGACCTCTGCAGTGCATTATAAACTTACTAGTTGGTGGCCCGATTCTAACGCATCGGGTATTCTAGAATATGCATGTCCACATAGTGTATTGCCCAGTCACGTAGTATATTGCCCAGTAACGTAGTATATTGCCCAGCTACGTAGTATATTGCCCAGCCACGTAGTATATTGCCCAGCCACGTAGTATATTGCCCAGCCACGTAGTATATTGCCCAGTCACGTAGTATATTGCCCAGTCACGTAGTATATTGCCCAGTCACGTAGTATATTGCCCAGTCACGTAGTATATTGCCCAGTCACGTAGTATATTGCCCAGCCACGTAGTATATTGCCCAGCTACGTAGTATATTGCCCAGCCACGTAGTATATTGCCCAGCGATGTAGTATATTGCCCAGTCATGTAGTATATTGCCCAGCCACGTAGTATATTGCCCAGCCACGTAGTATATTGCCCAGCTACGTAGTATATTGCCCAGCTACGTAGTATATTGCCCAGTCATGTAGTATATTGCCCAGTCACGTAGTATATTGCCCAGCCACGTAGTATATTGCCCAGCTACGTAGTATATTGCCCAGCTACGTAGTATATTGCCCAGTCATGTAGTATATTGCCCAGTCACGTAGTATATTGCCCAGTCACGTAGTATATTGCCCAGTAACGTAGTATATTGCCCAGCTACGTAGTATATTGCCCAGCTACGTAGTATATTGCCCAGCTACGTAGTATATTGCCCAGCCACGTAGTATATTGCCCAGTCACGTAGTATATTGCCCAGTCACGTAGTATATTGCCCAGCCACGTAGTATATTGCCCAGCTACGTAGTATATTGCCCAGCTACGTAGTATATTGCCCAGTCATGTAGTATATTGCCCAGTCACGTAGTATATTGCCCAGTCACGTAGTATATTGCCCAGTAACGTAGTATATTGCCCAGCTACGTAGTATATTGCCCAGCTACGTAGTATATTGCCCAGCTACGTAGTATATTGCCCAGCCACGTAGTATATTGCCCAGTCACGTAGTATATTGCCCAGTCACGTAGTATATTGCCCAGTCACGTAGTATATTGCCCAGTCACGTAGTATATTGCCCAGCCACGTAGTATATTGCCCAGCTACGTAGTATATTGCCCAGCCACGTAGTATATGGCCCAGCTACGTAGTATATTGCCCAGTCACGTAGTATATTGCCCAGTCACGTAGTATATTGCCCAGTCACGTAGTATATTGCCCAGTCACGTAGTATATTGCCCAGTCACGTAGTATATTGCCCAGCCACGTAGTATATTGCCCAGCTACGTAGTATATTGCCCAGCCACGTAGTATATTGCCCAGCCACGTAGTATATTGCCCAGTCACGTAGTATATTGCCCAGTCACGTAGTATATTGCCCAGTCACGTAGTATATTGCCCAGCCACGTAGTATATTGCCCAGCTACGTAGTATATTGCCCAGCCACGTAGTATATTGCCCAGCTACGTAGTATATTGCCCAGCCACGTAGTATATTGCCCAGCTACGTAGTATATTGCCCAGCCACGTAGTATATTGCCCAGCTACGTAGTATATTGCCCAGCCACGTAGTATATTGCCCAGCTACGTAGTATATTGCCCAGCCACGTAGTATATTGCCCAGCCACGTAGTATATTGCCCAGTCACGTAGTATATTGCCCAGTAACATAGTATATTGCCCAGCTACGTAGTATATTGCCCAGCCACGTAGTATATTGCCCAGCTACGTAGTATATTGCCCAGCCACGTAGTATATTGCCCAGTCACGTAGTATATTGCCCAGTAACGTAGTATATTGCCCAGCTACGTAGTATATTGCCCAGCCACGTAGTATATTGCCCAGCTACGTAGTATATTGCCCAGCCACGTAGTATATTGCCCAGTCACGTAGTATATTGCCCAGCCACGTAGTATATTGCCCAGCCACGTAGTATATTGCACAGCCACGTAGTATATTGCCCAGCCACATAGTATAATGCCCAGTCACGTAGTATACAGCATAGAGCCACGTAATATATTGCCCTGTCACGTAGTATATTGCCCAGTCACGTAGTATACAGCATAGAGCCACGTAGTATATTGCCTAGCCACGTAGTATATTGCCCAACCACGTAGTATATTGCCCAGTCACATACTATATTGCACAGAGACGTAGTATATTGCGCAGCCACGTAGTATATTGCCCAGCCACGTAGTATATTGTCCAATCACGTAGTATATTGCCCAGTCACGTAGTATATTGCCCAGTCACGTACTATATTTCCCAGTCACGTAGTATATTGCACAGCCAAGTAGTATATTGCCCAACCACATAGTATATTGCCCAGTCACGTGCTATATTGCCCAGTCACGTAGTATATTGCCCAGCCACGTAGTATATTGCCCAACCACATAGTATATTGCCCAGTCACGTGCTATATTGTCCAGTCACGTAGTATATTGCCCAGCCACGTAGTATATTGCACAGCCACGTAGTATATTGCCCAACCATGTAGTATATTGCCCAGTCACGTAGTATATAGCGCAGTCACATAGTATATTGCCCAGTCACGTACTATATTGCCCAGTCACGTACTATATTGCCCAGCCATGTAGTATATTGCATAGCCCGTATTATATTGCCCAGCCACGTAGTATATTGCCCAGTCACGTGCTATATTGCCCAGTCACATAGTATATTGCCCAGCCACGTAGTATATTGTCCAGCCATGTAGTATATTGCACAGCCCACATAGTATATAGCACAGCCACGTAGTATATTGCACAGCCTATTGCACAGACCACGTAGTATATTGCCCAGCCTACGTAGTATATTGCCCAGCCACGTAGTATATTGCCCAGCCAACGTAGTATATTGCCCAGCCCACGTAGTATATTGCACAGACCACATAGTATATAGCACAGACACGTAGTATATTGCAGAGCCACATAGTATATTGCCCAGCCACGTAGTATATTGCACAGCCCACGCAGTATATTGCACAGCCCATGTAGTATATTGCACAGCCAAGTAGTATATTGCACAGCCATGTAGTATATTGCACAGCCACGTAATATATTGCCCAGCCCACGTAGTATATTGCACAGCCAGGTAGTATGTTGCACAGACCACGTAGCATATAACACAGACACGTAGTATATTGCAGAGCCATGTAGCATATTGCCCAGCCACGTAGTATATTGCACAGCCCACGCAGTATATTGCACAGTCCATGTAGTATATTGCACAGCCACGTAGTATATTGCACAGCCACGTAGTATATTGCACAGCCCACGCAGTATATTGCACAGCCCACATAGTATATTGCACAGCCACGTAGTATATTGCACAGCCACGTAGTATATTGCACAGCCACGTAATATATTGCCCAGCCACGTAGTATATTGCACAGCCCACGCAGTATATAGCACAGACACGTAGTATATTGCAGAGCCACGTAATATATTGCCCAGCCACGTAGTATATTGCACAGCCCACGCAGTATATTGCACAGCCCACATAGTATATTGCACAGCCACGTAGTATATTGCACAGCCACGTAGTATATTGCACAGCCACGTAATATATTGCACAGCCACATAGTATATTGAACAGCCACATAGTATATTGCACAGCAATGTAGTATATAGCACAGCCACAGAGTATATAGCACATCACAAGTAGTATATACTCACCTTCCATCCGTAGTATATTGGCCAGCCACGTATTATATTGCCCAGCCACGTAGTATATTGCCCAGTCACGTAGTATATTGCCCAGTCACGTAGTATATTGGCCAGCCACGTAGTATATTGCCCAGCCACGTAGTATATTGCCCAGTCACGTGGTATATTGCCCAGCCACGTAGTATATTGCCCAGTCACGTAGTATATTGCCCAGTCACGTAGTATATTGCCCAGCCACGTAGTATATTGGCCAGTCACGTACTATATTGTCCAGTCACGCAGTATATTGCCCAGTCACGTAGTATATTGCCCAACCACGTAGTATATTGCCCAGTCACATAGTATATTGTCCAGTGACGTAGTATATTGCGCAGCCACGTAGTATATTGCCCACCCACGTAGTATATTGCCCAACCATGTAGTATATTGCCCAATTACGTAGTATATTGCCCAGTCATGTAGTATATTGCCCAGTCACGTAGTGTATTGCCTAGTTACGTGACGTAGTATATTGCGCAGCCACGTAGTATATTGCCCACCCACGTAGTATATTGCACAGCCACATAGTATATTGCCCAGTCACGTGCTATATTGCCCAGTCACGTAGTATATTGACCTGCCACGTAGTATATTGCACAGCCACGTAGTATATTGCCCAACCACATAGTATATTGCCCAGTCATGTAGTATATAGCAGTCACGTAGTATATTGCCCAGCCACGTAATATATTGCCCAGTCACGTACTATATTGCCCAGTCACGTACTATATTGCCCAGCCACGTAGTATATTGCACAGCCCGTAGTATATTGCCCAACCACGTAGTATATTGCCCAACCACGTAGTATATTGCCCAGTCACTTGCTATATTGCCCAGCCACGTAATATATTGCCCAGCCACGTAGTATATTGCACAGCCCACGCAGTATATTGCACAGCCCACATAGTATATTGCACAGACACTTAGTATATTGCACAGCCACGTAGTATATTGCACAGCCACGTAATATATTGCACAGCCACATAGTATATTGAACAGCCACATAGTATATTGCACAGCAATGTAGTATATAGCACAGCCACAGAGTATATAGCACATCACAAGTAGTATATACTCACCTTCCATCCGTAGTATATTGGCCAGCCACGTATTATATTGCCCAGCCACGTAGTATATTGCCCAGTCACGTAGTATATTGCCCAGTCACGTAGTATATTGGCCAGCCACGTAGTATATTGCCCAGCCACGTAGTATATTGCCCAGTCACGTAGTATATTGCCCAGCCACGTAGTATATTGCCCAGTCACGTAGTATATTGCCCAGTCACGTAGTATATTGCCCAGCCACGTAGTATATTGGCCAGTCACGTACTATATTGTCCAGTCACGCAGTATATTGCCCAGTCACGTAGTATATTGCCCAACCACGTAGTATATTGCCCAGTCACGTAGTATATTGTCCAGTGACGTAGTATATTGCGCAGCCACGTAGTATATTGCCCACCCACGTAGTATATTGCCCAACCATGTAGTATATTGCCCAATCACGTAGTATATTGCCCAGTCATGTAGTATATTGCCCAGTCACGTAGTATATTGCCTAGTCACGTGACGTAGTATATTGCGCAGCCACGTAGTATATTGCCCACCCACGTAGTATATTGCACAGCCACATAGTATATTGCCCAGTCACGTGCTATATTGCCCAGTCACGTAGTATATTGACCTGCCACGTAGTATATTGCACAGCCACGTAGTATATTGCCCAACCACATAGTATATTGCCCAGTCATGTAGTATATAGCAGTCACGTAGTATATTGCCCAGCCACGTAATATATTGCCCAGTCACGTACTATATTGCCCAGTCACGTACTATATTGCCCAGCCACGTAGTATATTGCACAGCCCGTAGTATATTGCCCAACCACGTAGTATATTGCCCAACCATGTAGTATATTGCCCAGTCACATGCTATATTGCCCAGCCACGTAGTATATTGGCCAGTCACGTACTGTATTGCCCAGCCACGTAGTATATTGCACAGCCACGTAGTATATTGCCCAGCCGTGTCCATGATCCTGGCCGGCTCCGCCTTCCTCACGGCGACTCCACCCCCTTTGCAGCGCTTCTGGCCAGGCCTGTACTGACTGGCCACGAGCCGCGGCCGCTAATTTAGTCTCCGGCTTTTTGCCGCGGTAGGCCCAACAGTGCCCATGGTCCCAGCCGGCTCCGCCCCCTTTACAGTGCTTCTGGCTGGGCCTGTACGGTGTGGGCGGGGACTCGCTCTGCATACTTCCTGGCCTCCCCTGCCCTTTTGTCTACGCCCACTGGCTGGCCGCGACCAATGAATATCCGGGACAGACAGACAGAAAGAAAGAAAGACGGAAGTGCCCCTTAGACAATTATATAGATAGATTACACTCCTGTCAGGACAACCAGATATATCATCCATAGTTAGCCATATCTGTTACAGATAGTGAGGGGTTAAAAGGGTTCCAACTATATTAACCCTCTCCCACAGCGGCCAATTTACATCTTGGCACTTTCGTTTTTTCTCCCCTTCTTTTTCATTTTTCCATCACCCTAAGGCCTTGTTATTATACAGGACGAGTTGTAGTTTTGAATGACACTATTCATTTTACCACATAATGTACTGGACGATGTGAAAAAATATATAAAGTGCGGCAATAGGTGAAAAAATAGCAACTCGGACATTTTTTCGAGGGTTTTGTTTGTTCACCGTTCTTCCTGTGGTAAACCTGACCCAGTGACATGAGTTTCCTGGTTGGTGCGGTCACGGAGACCCCCAATCTTGTGTAGATTTTTAATATACATTTTAGTGGCTAAAAAAAAAAATCTGAACTTTAAAAAATAAAATGTCGCATTTTTCTGATACCTGAAATGTTTTCATTCTCCTGCGATCGGGGCTGTGTGAGGGCTTGTTCTCTGCCGGACAAGTTGTACTTTTGAACAACACCATTGGTTTTAACATATCGTGTACAGCAGCCAGTGACAAGCTTACTGTAATTGCAAGTTAAATGCCGCTGTCAGAGATTAACAGTAGCATTTAACTAGTTAACAGCCGTGGGTGGATCACGATTCCACCCACGGCTGTTGTGGGCACATATCAACTGTATAGATCAGCTGTCATGTGCCCAGAATGGTGCGGGCTCAGTGCTGCTGCAACAAATGGGGAATCTGACATGTGCGTATTATTACGGCACATGTCGGAAAGGGGTTAAATACCATGTAAGAGATTGACAAGAGCATTACATGATTCTGCAGGAGCGATCGGGGTTGGCCGCAGTCAGCTTGCATCTGATGTACAGTATATGGGGCAGGCGCAGCTCCTGAGCCCGCTGCAAACACCTGCACCCCAGATACTCTGTACGGCTGATGTCAGGAAGGGGCTAAAAGGGGCTGTCCTATCAAAAATGATAACTTATGACTTATGAATCCCCCCAACATGTATGAGTTGTACATATTCCCGGCCAGAACTCGACAAATGGGTGTGGCCTTGTTCCATACACTTGTATTGAGCGAGGCTGTGCCCACTGGACAACCACACCCACTGGACGGCTGCCTCAGTAGACTGGGCGGAGCATCACTCAGTACAAGTGTATGGAACGAGGCCGCGCCACTGCAGGGTCCTGGCCGGGAGTATGTATAACTCACGCATACCCTCTAGTCATGGCTCAGAAGCTGGGGAATCCCACACCGTGCGTGCGCTAGAGGGATTCATAAGTCTGCAGCCACACAGAATGATTGCAGACTTATCAATTTGGACCGGAGAACCCCTTTAATGAATTAGAAGCTGATGACTAATCAACTTGGTAATGAATTTAGGTTTTCTGAATTCTCATTGTAAGGCCTCATATACACGTCCAATTTTTGTGTATAAGTGTTATCTGTGATTTTCACTTATAGAACTTGCACCTTGTGATATATTAAGGGGCCATTGACATGCCCACGATTTTTTGTGAACCGAGATCAAAATTGGCAATGCAAGTCTATGAGCCAGTGAGAAACAGATTGCACTCGAAAGACATCCGAGTGTGGTCCAATTTTCACGGACTGTCAGAAAGGAGAAGGCAGAGAAATGTTTATTTTTTTCTCCACATACAAGAAAAACTGATGACACTAGGACCAAACTCTGATCAAAATAAAGACCCTATGTGTTTCTATGGTAACAGACTATGATCACCAGTAGTGAAACGACTACTACATCTTTGGCCAATGGGATGTCATTTCAATGGAATCTGTCACCAGGATACTCCATAAGAGCAGCATAATGTAGGAGCAGAGGCCATAATTCCAGCAATGTGCCACTTACTGGGCTGCTTGCTGTAATTTTGATAAAATCAGTGTTATCTGCTGCACATCTAGCAGTTCTCTAAATGCTAAGCTCTGCATAGCCCCTCCCACACCACTGATTGTCAGATTCCTGTGTACAGAAAGCTGCCAATCAGAAGTGAGGGTGAGATTATACAGAGCTCATGAATATAGTAAACTAGGTTTACTAGTCCTCTAGTGATAATTTCCTGCTGCTAAAACTGTGATTTTCTCAAAATTACAACAAGCAGGTAAGTACTAGACACATCGCTGGAATCAGGATCTCTGTCTCTACATTATACTGCTCTCAGGTTAGGTGGCAAAAACCTGCTGACGGAATCCCGTTCTGTGCTCATAGACTACTATGGTTCTTGGTAGCACATGTCATGTCCTGCTGCACAGAACGACAATTTTGCAGCAGGCTTATCATTTATTTCACCCGATGAATGAGCAGTTTGCGATTGCCAACCTGTTCACACTGACTAGTCATTGGGAAACAAGCGTTTCTTGGAAGACCTGCTCTGAATATCAGCCAGTGTGAGTGCAGACGTTCTTCACTTTCTCTGCTCCTTCTACCCCTGTTTTAAAGGGACACTGCCACCTGAATTTGGAGGGAACAATCTTTAGCCATAGGGGCGGGGTTTTCAGGTGTTTGATTCACCCTTTCCTTACCTGCTGGCTGCATGCTGGCTGCAATATGGGATTGAAGTTCATTCTCTGTCCTCCGTAGTACATGCCTGCACAAGGCAATCTTGCGGGTAAGGAAAGGGTGAATCAAACACCCGAAAACCCCGTCCCTATGGCTAAAGATTGTTCCCTCCAAATTCAGGTGACAGTGTCCCTTTAAAGTCTGCAGGTTCTCAAGTGGATTAACATATGGCTGCAAGATCTAACACCAAAGGTAGTAGTCTGGCACCTGCGGTGGACTGGCCATATGGTAAATCTGGCAAATGGGCTGGTCCGGCTGTGGGCCGCATTGTTTACTACATTGTTAACAATATCGCTGTCCTCTGGATGCCAATATTGTTAACAGATGTGATGGAGCATAAAGCAGCTGGCTCCGTCACTTTCCCCGGCAGGATGCGAGCTTCCTTCCTGTGTGTGGCGTACTGGATGCCGATACAACGCAAAGGATGGTGGCTGCATGATGATGTCACTGTATTGCGCCACCAGCGTCCTCTGCGAGACTGGATAGATGACAAGACTGAGGCTGCAGAGGAAGAGCAGTCTAGATTGCGTGAGTATATGGATTTTTCATTTTTATGGGGCTGTTGGGGGATCATCACACCATGTAGGGGGCTGTTGAGGGGACCATCATACTATTTGGGGTACTTTTGGGGGCCATCATACTATCTAGAGGTCTGTGGGGGAACCATCATACTATGCAGAGGTCTGTGGGGGGACCATCATACCATATAGAGTTCTGTGGGGGGACCATCATACTATATAGAGGTCTGTGGAGGAACCATCATACTATGTAGAGGTCTGTGGAGGGACAATCATACTATATAGAGGTCTGTGGGGGAACCATCATACTATATAGAGGTCTGTAGGGGGACCTTCATACTATATAGAGGTCTTTGGGGGGACCATCATACTATATGGAGGTCTGTGGAGGAACCATCATACTATGTAGAGGTCTGTGGGGGGACCATCATGGAGCACCCCCAGGCACAGGGCCACGAGTTCTCGGTACCGGGCCTCTCTGGTTCGGTTCTGAGGCTGTCACGGTGGCTAGACCCGGTCCGTGACCCTGCTAAGGGGCGTCCAATAAAGGTTGATGGTGCGTAGTGCGAGGAATAACGAGGACACAGGGTTCAGTTTCTTTACCTTTTACTGAAGGTTTCAGGATCCTCAATCCAGAGCACTGTCAACAGGGCTGTCTGAGACCGGCCGGTCCGAAGGCACATCCAGAGTTCCCTTTGCAGGTGGAAATCAGTGTCTACCCACTAGCGCCTGTGTGTTGTAGTGCTTCCCTGCTGAGCATTCAGGATAGTCTTCACAACTTCTGTTCTCGTTCTTTCTAGATCTTTCTCTTCTCCATCCCCCAGGTATGTTATGGCTAGGACGCACCTTTATGACAGGTAGGCCTGGAGTTATTCTGGAACCCTAGTGTCGCCCCTCTCCCACGATTGCCTCCTATGTCCTTCTTAGGTGTTGTATGGTAGACAGCCAACCTGTAATTAACTGTCCTGCCGCTGTTTGAAGTAATGCGTGGAGACTGTTACTTCTTCGGTGCTCCGGCCACCGGCTATGTGCCTCAGTAAGATGTTGCCGTTCTTGGGGCACGACTCCTACTGGATCTCCTTTGTGCTGATCTCGTTTCTCACTGTTCCACAATATCCTTCGCTTCGTGTCTCTTTCTTAGGATACCGCCGCAAGGTAGTGCAGGCGCGGTTCCGTAACAATCTGTCCTTTCGCTAGGTACCTGTCAGATTTCCCAGTTCTGACAGGTCCTCCCTGGAGCTCTCCCAGGCTTCGTTCTGCCTAACTTCCTGTCCAACCCCTAGTTTTACCAATGTGAGGAGTGGCCCAATAAATAAGCCTTTTACTCCCCCTAGTGGCCGGAGTGTGAAGTGTAGTGTGTGCTTGGTGATACCTGGTCAGTAGAACTCCTTTAGTGCCATCAGACGTACCATCACTCCCCTTAGTGGCAGAGCGACGTTACTGCAACGACCAGATCTCTGGGGTGCTGCAATCATACTATATAGAGGTCCGTGGAGGAACCATCATACTATGTAGAGGTCTGTGGAGGGACCATCATACTATATAGAGTTCTGTGGGGGAACCATCATACTATATAGAGGTCTGTAGGGGGACCTTCATACTATATAGAGGTCTTTGGGGGGACAATCATACTATATAGAAGTCTGTGAGGGGACCATAATACTATATAGAGGTCTGTGGCGGGACCATCATACTATATAGGGGTCTGTGGAGGAACCATCATACTATGTAGAGGTCTGTGGAGGGACCATCATACTATATAGAGGTCCATGGGGGAACCATCATACTATATAGAGGTCTCTAGGGGGACCTTCATACTATATAGAGGTCTTTGCGGGGACCATCATACTTTATAGAAGTCTGTGGGGGGACCATAATACTATATAGAGGTCTTTGGGGTGACCATAATACTATATAGAGGTCTGTGGGGGAACCATCATACTATATAGGGGCTGTGTGGGATCATCATATAGTGTGGAGGACCAACCATCATATTGTGTGGGGTGGCTGTGGTGGACCGCAACACCACTGCAGCCATGTCAACAAAAACTAACAATGTGCAGTGGAGAGGGGGTATTGAAACAATAAGAGAAAAGTCATGATTTGTTATTTTTAAGATGAGCAAGCATTTGGGGTAATAAAATGGAAAGTCAGAAAACTCCTTTAAGACGCAGGACAACTCTCCCCAGTATTTCTTTCTGAGTTTCTCAGACTATGGCCCGTACCCTACTATACAAATAAAGGATGGGGCCATGGACGTGATTATTTACACTTCTGGATTAATCCTATTTCAGTCTGGGAAATGTCTGCTGCTCCTGCGGATTGCTGGAACCTCATCATGCTTATTTCCATCTTGTGGTCACTCGTCGCCGCCATGAGTTGAAGTGTGGGTGACGAGCGCTGATTGCAGCCTGGCACCCCTGTAGTGGATGGATGAATGGGGAGTCTGTGCTGATGGTGGGACTGGTAGAAAAATACTTTGGAGACCACAGTGTCTTTTTACTCGTCTTCAGTCAAATTACTAAAAATGACGGCTGTAGAAAATGTTAATAATCAGCTAGTCTGGTGTCCTGAATGGCAAACAATGAAGTGACAAAAGACACAAGTGACATGGGATCATGATACCTTATAGTACGGCGTCAACACAATGATGAAGGTCACTAACCACGAGATGAACCCATCAGGACTTCACCTCGTGAACTTTAATCCACATTGATGGTGCAATGAATAAAATGTGGGAGTCTTGGACGTCTTCCATCACGTTACAGAGGGAACATCACAGCTTTTATGGGGCAGTCACTGCTCGTTTACAGTACTGAGAAGATGCTCACCCACACACTGCACATGCAGCTGCACATTACCTCTCTCCATGTTTAGTGCAAAGATCTGACAAAACATTCACCATAAACGTTATCCAAGAAGCTTGTGACAAAATAGGTTAAATAGAGTAATCAAAATATATAAAAACTTAGAGTAAAAGGAAAAAAACCCTGGCTGCAGTACCACACATGGCCACTACATGGTTGGGCAACTTTCCTTAAGATGTCCTGTCACTTGCTGAAAAAAGTGAGTTAAATGCCTTAGAACAATCCCCAAGCTCCCTTTATTTTGCCCCTCTTTCCCGTTTTACGCTGCATCACTCCATTGCTGAGGTATTCACATTTGTTTCTTTTGGAGAGCATTATGTGAAATCTCTGCTGTGCAGTCCAGCTGGGCATTTCTTCAGAGTCTTCTCTGGTGGCGTGCACCTTCACCCCTCCCTTTAAGATGCTGCTAATCACAGCTCGTCTGAGACTGCTAGTTTGGCTGCCTGAAAGTGATTGGCTGAATTTGGGATGGGAGTAAATGCAACCCCCCAAGAAAATTCTGAAGAAATGCCCATTTGGACTACAAGCAAAGATTTCACTTACTGCGCTACAAAAACAACAAATGGGAATATCTCTGCGATAGAGCGACGTAGCACAAAATGGAAAAAAGCAGCAGAATCAGGGGAGCTCAGGGATTTTTATAAGGTATTTCAAGGGGTTCTCTGAGAATAGAAAAAAGTCAATAACTAAAGAAAATTACATTTTAAATACATTTCTAAATGCATTTAATTAGCAAATCACAGTGGTTTAATCTAGAGAGGTAATCACTATAAAAATGGCCTCCACCATGTTTCACTGAGAGAAACCTGTCTTAGAATGTTTTCTTTCCGATCAAAATATTGGCTAACGTTACAACGGACTATAATTGAGGCGCCATCTGAGACTCTTAAATAATTGAGTTACTGTAATAACATTTTGTTGGGAGTATGCTACTTAAAGAAGTTTGAAGTTAGAGGGGAAATAAATAGCGCAATTGGTTCTTATTTAAAGGGCCACTGTCACCCCCTCCAGCCGTTACAAACTAAGAGAGCCACCTTGTGCAGCAGTAATGCTGCATTCTAACAAGGTGGCTCTTTTAGTTTTTTGTTCATGTATTCCCAAAATAAAGCGTTTTGAAACTTATCCAATATACCTCTCTTTGTCCATGGAAGCGGGTCCTCACTCCCCAGCTTGAACCGGTACTCTGCCGTCACTCACACCTTCAGGGGCTTTCGGCGCCGCCCCCTCCACGCTTTTTTCGCTTCAAAACCGGCGCCTGCGCTGTGTACAACTGTGTGGGGCAGGCGCAGTGAGCTCTGGCCGTCTGACGTCCCAGCCATCCTTGGAGACTGCGCCTGTGGGTCCTGCCGTCTGATGTCCCAGCCATCCTTGGAGACTGTGGGTCCTGCAAGGAGGAAGGAGGCGGTAGTGACACTACCGCCTCCTTCCTCCTTGCAGGACCCACAGTGCTTTTAGGGACACTGCGCCCTGTCCGTGCCGTTCCGGACCTTCGTACTCCTGTTCTCTGGACCATTTGTGGAGCCTCTGTCTCCATTTACCGGACAAGTATCGTCCTCCTCCTCTTTCCTCTATCACTATTCACTAAGTGAGGTTTGAGAAAGACCTTTCGGGTCGAAACGTTACCTCAGAACTCTGTTGACCACTGTGGTGTTACTCAAATAAATACTTCACATCTCTGATACAAAAAATTGTCTGAGTGCGGTTGTTTGCTCTTTTAGTTTATAACGGCCCGAGGGGGGTGACAGTGGCCCTTTAAGTTATACAGGATTGGTGAATAGATTGGTGGGGTTGTGTGTGACACAACCATTATCACTGCAAAAATGACAACCGCTGCAGCATCCATAGGAATTGTAGTATGAATAAACATAAGGGAGTTGAGTTGTTCTGATCTGCTGAATTTACAAAAGATGGATTCCAGGTCCCAGAATGGATGAATGTGGTTTATTGTCAATTTGTTTGAAAGTAAACCCGACTTCTTCCTATGGACAACCACTTGTAAAATATTCTTGGTCCTGGATTCTGCTCTTGGACCTCGATTCCGTCCTTGGTCCTGAATTCCGTTCTTGGTCCTGGATTCCGTTCTTGGTCATGAATTCCATTCCTGGTTCTGGATTCTGTTTTTGGTCCTGGATTCTGCTCTTGGTCCTGGATTCCGTTCTTGGTCCTGGATTCCGGTTTTGTCCTGGATTCTGCTCTTGGTCCTGGATTCCGTTCTTGGTCATGAATTCCGTTCCTGGTCCTGGATTCTGTTTTTGGTCCTGGATTCTGCTCTTGGTCCTAGATTCCGTTCTTGGTCCTGGATTCCGTTCTTGGTCTTGGTTTCCGTTCTTGGTCCTGGATTCTGTTTTTTTATAAATTCAGCAGCGCAGAACAACTCCACTTCCTTCTGTTTATTTATAGGAGTTTATATATATAACTTTCCTGCTTTTAAGTCGATGTAAAAAAATCACTTGATCATGTTGGATGGACGAGTCTTCTACTGTGGATCCCGATAACCTGTTGTTACTATAGGTAAAATCTCAAGGAAAGTGTATATTTTTCCTATAGAGAGCCCATGGAAGAGAACAGATCTGTGCTCAAGTCCACTGGAGCTGTGATCCATAGAGACACTGTCCAAATCTTTAAAGCACGAGTGAAAAAGACGTTTTTAAAAGGAATCTGTCAACAGGTTTATTCTTCTGAAATGCAGCATAAAATTGAGGCAGAGTCCCTGATTGCAGCGCTTGGTCAATTACTGGGCTTCTTGCTGTAGTTTGAATAAATTACCATTTTAACGCTGCAGCTTGGCTAGTCCTCTAAATTATAGTCTCTATATTACCCTGCCCTCACCACTGATTGACAGCTTTCTGCCTACACTGTGCATAGGCAGAAAGTTTCCAATTAGTGGTGGGGGTATGGATATCTCACTAGTACTGAGGACTACATAGCAGAAGCTCATCTGTGAGAGCACTAGCAGAGCTGCAGCATATAAATGTGATTTATGAAGACTACAGCAAGAAGCCCAGTAAGAGGCACCAGAATTAGAATCAGGGTCCCTGTCCCTATTTTATTCTGCTCTTTGATGGGACAGAATAAAACTGGTGACAAATTATATTTAGGAAATTCGATAATGTTTTCTACAAGAAAGTGATTGTGCCGTTATCTGTGACTCCTGTGTTGGCTTGTCTCCCGTTATCAGGAAGCCAGGAAAAAAAAAACTTTCCCTGCTCTGGTAAAATAACAGAGCAGGTAAATTGTGTAATTGTGAACTGTGTACATAAAGTTGTAAGGTCGGGCTGAGGGTGATTGAGTTTTCAGCATCAGATAGCGCCTACGCTCGTGTACTGTGCTCCCACAATTGCGCTAAATCAAAACATTTTTCACAACAGCATTTTATCAAGAAGCGGTGTAAAACATGCAGGTCATGGTTTGTTTCTTGTGCCCGCATTGCCCCCAGTAAAACGTATTTATTGTTTTAACCTTGTTATTCAAGTGCACAGGTATCATTCACTACTTTTAATTAATGAGGCAGGCTCCGATAAAATATGAGTATCAGATATTATACACATCTTCTCTTGACATCATCCACACCTTAATAAAAAAAAATCTCAGGGATTGTCTGCCCGCTATCTCTAACACCAGAGCTTTCCTAGCTATCGTTCTGGGGAGAGTCCCAAAAATGCACCCCCATCATGATCACAGCATGTGACCTTTTACTATAGGGTGACAGGGAATGTCACGTGCGTTCTTTTCCGAAAGACAATGTTTACAAAATGGTTCTGACATGTTATTGTAGTTTTATATCTGTGGTAATATGTGAAAATGCGTAGAACTGTATAAGAACTAATTAATTCTGATATTGTAATGTAACTAATGTATAATGTGCAGTAAACAGGGAAAGCAGAGAGTTAGGTTTGGGGCACAAGGTATAATGTAGAGGTTAGATTAAGAAAGGTAAATATTCAGTGGGCATACTAGTTAAAGGGAACCTGTCACCCCCCTCTCCCCCCAGGCCTAATCCAGACGCCTCTCAGGGGTCACTCATGGCCTCTGCACATCGGGTGCGGCCTCCTCTTCCTTCTTTAGCGTTCCCGGCGCCTGCGCTGTTATTTATTTTTTTTCGGGCATGCGCAGTTGCGCTGCCCTTCGAACTTACAGAGCAGGCACCGGGAACGCTAATAAAGGAAGAGGAGGTGGCGCCCGGCACACAGAGGGCATGAGTGACCCCTGCGAGGCGTCTGGATTTAGGGGGAAAGACCTGCCACCCTGGCGATTTCAAGGTATGAGGGACAAATTTCAAAAACGATTATTTCAGCAGTGCCAGGGACCCGAACTAAAAGAGCCACCTTGTCAGAATGCAGCATTAGTGCTGCACAAGGTGGCTCTTTTAGTTACAAACGCCTGGGGGGGGTGACAGGTTCCCTTTAAGTAGGTGAAAGGTTATGTTTCCCCAGCAACAGACAACCCTGGCAGACAGAGTAAGTTAGGATACAGATAGTGTGTTTGGGCCCAGCCCAGCATGGGAGGAATTAGATCAGTTGAAAAGTGCGAGCTTTTCCTGGTTTAGTCAGTTGGAGTCTAAGACAGTGGAGGATCAAGGAGGAAGTTCAGGTGCAAGCTGTGATGGGCACTACCAGTACATATCGGGCAGTATGAGAGCACATCAAAAGTCTTGTGGAAATCCTTGTAGGTATTGGAATGCGTGTCTTATTCTTTTTGATGCTGAAGAGGCTGAACGGGAAAAAGCGAGAGGGAACGGTGGCGGGTATCAGAAAAGCTGCATTGCTGGTTGGCGGGGAGTCCCTAGGACCAACAGAAGCCCTTGAGGTAGAGACAGTCTAAGCAGAACAGAGGCTAAGGCCCCTTTCACACATCAGTTTTTTACCATCAGTCGCAATCCGTTGAATTTTGAAAAAAAACGGATCCGGCAACTGATGCCGCTGGATCCTTTTTTTTTCTCATAGACTTGTATTAGCGACAGATTGTGAGGAATGACCTCATGTTTCATCTGTTGTTCGCCGGATTCGTCGAAAATTGTTTGTCAGGCGGCCGGAGACAACGGACAAAGTAACGTTTTTTGTGTCCGCCAAAACAACGGACAGCAACGGATCCGTCACCCTCCGTCGTTTTCTAGAATGGAAGCCTATGGTGCCAGATCCATTAAATGACGGAATCTGTCTATGGATTCTGCTCCGATTTTTTTAGAATCTAATTAGCCGGATCAGCTAGTCGGATCCGGCGAAAAAATGGATCCTTCGAATAAGTTTTTCACAATCTGCGACTGATCCGTTTTTTTCAAAATTCGATGGATTGCGACTGATGGCAAAAAACTGATGTGTGAAAGGGGCCTTAGCCTTACATTGTACTATGTGAACGGAACAACAACCGAAGGGTGCTGTGCCAGATACCGCATGTTGCAGACTGTTGTATCTGAAATGTCCAGTAAAGAGAAACTTGCTGAAAAGTGCCAAGTGTCTCCTAATATGTGCGTGGCTGATCCTGGATCCCTGAACATGGATGTAGGGAGGCGTCTGGCCTACAAGTGAGTGCAGAGTGAACCTTACAGCACAGCACACATGGAATAGGACACTGTATGTTAGTGGGGTGTCAGTGTGAATATAAGCAGTAGCAGGCCCACAGCACCAGCCCTGAGCCCCGCTTCATAGGTACCAGAGAGGTCACTCATAATATTTGTATTATCCACTTCCTGGCAACGAAGAGTAGAGAGTTCTCAGTGATGACGCACAGACCTGTTGTGATCTGGCTTATTTTCAGCCTGTCAGTTTGACCGGCCTTGATCACTGCTACTTAGTCCTTGACTTGCCAAAGAAATGTCCTCAATAACCTTTTTACTGCTGCAGCATCCAGGCTTTTGTTTGATGGATATGATGTGAGTCAGATTGGACAGGTTCGGAGCTATGAACTGAAATATCAAAGTCCTTATCAGCCTCCAAGAAGAGTTTCTAGAGATAAAAAGGCAAGGTCATGGATCTCGCTGATACACAGTACCACATCTGTACAGAGAGGTCATGGAGGCTAAGATAGTCTGTGACTGCTCTGCTCACTCAGCAGTTCCTATTCCAATACAAAACCATTATTTGAAGGGAATAATAGCAGCATGTCCATCACAGAGGCGACCATGTCATTGAACCAGGGGGACTCCAGCCAACCTAACTCTAGAATCTACAGCGCTATGTCTCTTCTGCTTAATCCATAGTTTGTGCTAAAATACTGGGAATATATTTCATGGGATTCATGTTAGGTGAGGTGCGTGGTAGGCTTCTAAGTAGAACAGAACCTGAGACCGCCCATATTTATATTGACCATAGTCTACCCTCCATGGTGAATACTCACACTGACATGAATCAGACATCCTACCTCTCAAAAAGAGAAATTAAAAATCCATAAGACATCTTCATGGAGGGAACATGTCCTCCTCACATTGAACATATGAGATTAATTATAGCTGGGAAAGAGAAACTAATTATATCTAGGGGAGAGAAAAAGTAATTAAAACAGGGGAAGAAAAAGAGAGATTGAGAGTTGACACTACAACCTCCATTGAAGTAGGAGCTCCCATTAATGACCAAGTATTTAAAGCAGAGAAATGCTTTGAGAAAAAGACTGTAAGTCTGAGATCCATAATTTCAAGTGGCAGAGAAGTGGCAAATCTAACACCTTCAGAGGCAATATTAATAATAATAATATCGTGATTTGTACCCCTTTCCTCAAAAATTTCTAAGCTAACAATTTTATGGATACCTTTCTGCTCTGGTATTCATTTACAATCTGATTTACTCACTTAACATACCTATGTTTATAATAGTTTTTACAGTATCATGTCTGATCTGTTATATACTTATTTCACTGTTCATTCACATTCCTGTTGTCACAGATCTGCTTTACTCGGCATGTTAGATATTTAGCATTCCTTTTAAAATTCATATGGAATCGTCTGCACCGTCGACTACGGAACCATGCCTCCTTTGTACTACGCATGGGTGGAGCGACCCTCATTGAGAGTCATGTATCGATATCCAGATGATGTGCATGCTCTATTCCCTATGCTTCTTGACTTCCAGTCATGCGCATGCAACACCCCAGTTAACCGGATGTTGCAGTGATGTTGCCTTGCTTTCGGGGAGGGTGATGTCATGCTTGGAGGCAAGGGAGATTCTGTCTATCAGGTAAGGCACTCACATTCAACACTGTTATGAACAGGTAATTCAGAATCACAATGGACATTGAAGTTCAGAGCACACAAAGTGACCTGACAATTGCCATAAACAAAAACAAAGCAATTTAGACAAGGGCACCAAATGGACCATCTTAGAGAAGCGATCACAAACCACCTAAATGACCGACATTCTTTGAGAGACGGGGAGATCCAAAATAAAATCCATAGAGATATGTGTCCAAGGCCTCTTCGGAACCAGCAAGGGCAAAAGCAACCCACTGGCACGAGAACAGCAGGGCTTAGCCCGAGCACAAATCCCACAGGACTGCACAAAAGAACGCACATCCCGCGACAGAGATGGCCACCAAAAGCATCTAGCCACCAAATCTCTGGTACCAAAGATTCCAGGATGACCAGCCAACACCGAACAATGAACCTCAGAGATAACTTTATTCGTCCACCTATCAGGGACAAACAGTTTCTCCGCTGGGCAACGGTCAGGTCTATTAGCCTGAAATTTTTGCAGCACCCGCCACAAATCAGGGGAGATGGCAGACAAAATTACCCCCTCTTTGAGAATACCCGCTGGCTCAGACAAACCCGGAGAATCGGGCACAAAACTCCTAGACAGGGCATCCGCCTTCACATTTTTAGAGCCCGGAAGGTACGAAACCACAAAGTCAAAACGGGAGAAAAACAGCGACCAACGAGCCTGTCTAGGATTCAACCGTTTGGCAGACTCGAGATAAGTCAAGTTTTTGTGATCAGTCAAGACCACCACGCGATGCTTAGCTCCTTCAAGCCAATGACGCCACTCCTCGAATGCCCACTTCATGGCTAGCAACTCTCGATTGCCAACATCATAATTTCGCTCAGCAGGCGAAAATTTCCTGGAAAAGAAGGCGCATGGTTTCATCACCGAGCAATCAGAACTTCTCTGCGACAAAACAGCCCCTGCTCCAATTTCGGAAGCATCAACCTCGACCTGGAACGGAAGCGAAACATCTGGTTGGCACAACACAGGGGCAGAAGAAAAACGACGCTTCAACTCCTGAAAAGCCTCTACAGCCGCAGAGGACCAATTGACCACATCAGCACCCTTCTTGGTTAAATCAGTCAACGGTTTAGCAATGCTAGAAAAATTAGCGATGAAGCGACGATAAAAATTAGCAAAGCCCAGGAACTTCTGCAGACTCTTCAGAGATGTTGGCTGAGTCCAATCATAAATGGCCTGAACTTTAACAGGGTCCATCTCGATAGTAGAAGGAGAAAAAATGAACCCCAAAAATGAAATCTTCTGAACACCAAAGAGACACTTTGACCCCTTCACAAACAAAGAATTAGCACGCAGGACCTGGAACACCATTTTGACCTGCTTCACATGAGACTCCCAATCATCCGAGAAGACCAAAATATCATCCAAGAATACAATCAGGAATTTATCCAGGTACTCTCGGAAGATGTCATGCATAAAGGACTGAAACACTGATGGAGCATTAGAAAGTCCGAATGGCATAACCAGGTACTCAAAATGGCCTTCGGGCGTATTAAATGCTGTTTTCCATTCATCGTCCCGTTTAATACGCACAAGATTATACGCACCACGAAGATCTATCTTGGTGAACCAACTAGCCCCCTTAATCCGAGCAAACAAATCAGACAGCAGCGGCAAGGGGTACTGAAATTTGACCGTAATTTTATTTAGAAGGCGGTAATCAATACAAGGTCTCAGCGAACCATCCTTCTTGGCCACAAAAAAGAACCCCCTGACAACCCCAGCTGGACACAGACATTGATTTCCAATCTAATACTGGGTTATGGACTTGTAGCCATGGTAACCCCAACACGACCACATCATGCAGATTATGCAACACCAGAAAGCGAATATCCTCCTGGTGCGCAGGAGCCATGCACATGGTCAGCATCAATTCCTCTCAATGGAATAGGACAGCGCCTGAATCCACAAATGCCATGACAGAATCGGAAGACAAAGAGCAGATCAAAGTAACGGACAAAAGAAATTTCGACTGTACCGTACCAATGGTGGCAGACCTAGCGAACCGCTTAGTGCACTTAGGACAATCGGAGATAGCATGAGTGGAATCACCACAGTAGAAACACAGCCCATTCTGACGTCTGTGTTCTTGCCTTTCAGCTCTGGTCAAAGTCCTATCGCACTGCATAGGCTCAGGTTCATGCTCAGATGATACCGCCAAATGGTGCACAGATTTACGCTCGCGCAAGCGTCGACTGATCTGAATGGCCAAAGACATAGACTCATTCAGACCAGCAGGCATAGGAAATCCGACCATGACATCCTTAAGGGCTTCAGAGAGACCCTTTCTGAAAATAGCTGCCAGCGCACATTCATTCCATTGAGTGAGCACGGACCACTTTCTAAACTTCTGACAATAAATCTCTATCTCATCCTGACCCTGACACAGAGCCAGCAAATTTTTCTCTGCGTGATCCACTGAATTTGGTTCGTCGTACAGCAATCCGAGCGCCAGAAAAAACGCATCAATATTACATAATGCAGGATCTCCTGGCGCAAGGGAAAATGCCCAGTCTTGAGGGTCGCCACGTAATAAAGAAATAATGATCTTAACTTGTTGAACTGGGTCACCAGAGGAGCGGGGTTTCAAAGCCAGAAATAGTTTACAATTATTTCTAAAATTCAAAAACTTAGCTCTATCTCCAGAAAATAACTCAGGAATAGGAATTTTAGGTTCTAACATAGGATTCTGAACCACTAAATCTTGAATATTCTGTACATTTATAGCGAGATTATCCATCAAAGAGAACAGACCTTGAATGTCCATGTCCACACCTGTGTTCTGAACCACCCTGATGTAAAGGGGAAAAGAAAGACAGAACACAGTGCAAAGAAAAAAAAATGGTCTCAGAACTTCTCTTTTCCCTCTATTGAGAAGCATTAGTACTTTGGGCCTCCAGTACTGTTATGAACAGGTAATTCAGAATCACAATGGACATTGAAGTTCAGAGCACACAAAGTGACCTGACAATTACCAAAAACAAAGGACGAGCTCTGAGACGTGGGAACTCTGCTGACCGCAATCCCTAATCCTAACACACCACACTAGAGGTAGCCGTGGATTGTGCCTAACGCTCCCTATGCAACTCGGCACAGCCTGAGAAACTAACTAGCCCTGAAGATAGAAAAATAAGCCTACCTTGCCTCAGAGAAATTCCCCAAAGGAAAAGGCAGCCCCCCACATATAATGACTGTGAGTAAGATGAAAATACAAACACAGAGATGAAATAGATTTAGCAAAGTGAGGCCCGACTTACTGAATAGACCGAGGATAGGAAAGATAGCTTTGCGGTCAACACAAAAACCTACAAACAACCACGCAGAGGGGCAAAAAGACCCTCCGCACTGACTAACGGTACGGAGGTGCTCCCTCTGCGTCTCAGAGCTTCCAGCAAGCAAGAAAAACCAACATAGCAAGCTGGACAGAAAAAATAGCAAACAAAAATAACACAAGCAAAACTTAGCTTATGCAGGATAGACAGGCCACAGAAACGATCCAGGAGGAAGCAAGACAAATACTAGAACATTGACTGGAGGCCAGGATCAAAGCACCAGGTGGAGTTAAATAGAGCAGCACCTAACGACTTAACCTCATCACCTGAGGAAGGAAACTCAGAAGCCGCAGTACCACTCTCATCCACCAAAGGAAGCTCATAGACAGAACCAGCCGAAGTACCACTCTCGACCACAGGAGGGAGCTTGGCCACAGAATTCACAACACAACACATCTGAATCTAGGCCAGGAGGGGGAGCTCCTGACCCAGATTCAGGGAAGCTTACTTAGACTTTATGTATCCTGGTCTGGAGGAGGAGTCAGCCAGTTGTAGAGGAGTGAGGAGAGGAAAATGATGTCTGAAACAGACAGAGAGGCCGAGCAGCCACGTGGGAGCTGCAACCCCTGGGAAGAAACATAGAGGAGGAAGAGCCTCAGCAGGTGAATGGCGGAAAGACGCCCTGGGAGCTAGAGCGCAGAAGCTGGGATGCTTAGCTCTTGTTGGCCCTTTTGCCTTCACTCTGTGGTCCAGCTCACCCCAAACCATCTCGATTGGGTTCAGGTCTGGTGACTGTGGAGGCCAGCTCATCTGGCGTAGCACCCCATCACTCTCCTTCTTGGTCAAATAGCCCTTACACAGCCTGGAGGTGTATTTGAGGTCCATGTCCTGTTGAAAAATAAATGATGGTCAAACTACACACAAACCGGATGGAATAGCATGCTGCTGTAAGATGCTGTGGTAGCCATGCTGGTTCAGTATGCCTTCAATTTTGAATAAATCCCCAAAAGTATCACCAGCAAAGCACCCCCACACAATCACACCTCCTCCTCCATGCTTCACGGTGGGAACCAGGTATGTAGAGTCCATCCGTTCACCTTTTCTGCATCGCACAAAGACACGGTGGATGGAACCAAAGATCTCAAATTTGGACTCATCAGACCAAAGCACAAATTCCACTGGTCTAATGTCCATTCCTTGTGTTCTTTAGCCCAAACAAGTCTCTTCTGCCTGTTGCAGCTATTTTACCATGAAGGCCTGCTGCACAAAGTCTCCTCTTAACAGTTGTAGAGATGTGTCTGCTACTAGAACTCTGTGTGGCATTGACCTGGTCTCTAATCTGAGCTGCTGTTAACCTGCAATTTCTGAGGCTGGTGACTCGGATAAACTTATCCTCAGAAGCAGAGGTGACTCTTGGTCTTCCTTTCCTGGGTGGCCCTCATGTGAGCCAGTTTCTTTGTAGTGCTTGATGGTTTTTGCCACTGCACTTGGGGACACGTTCAAAGTTTTCCCAATTTTTCGGACTGACTGACCTTCATTTCTTAAAGTAATGATGGCCACTCGTTTTTCTTTACTTAGCTGCTTTTTTCTTGCCATAATACAAATTCTAGCAGTCTATTCAGTAGGACTATCAGTTGTGTATCCACCAGACTTCTGCTCAACACAACTGATGGTCCCAACACCATTTAGAAGGCAAGAAATCCCACTTATTAAACCTGACAGGGGACACCGGTGAAGTGAAAACCATTCCCGGTGACTACCTCTTGAAGCTCATCAAGAGAATGCCAAGAGTGTTCAAAGCAGTCATCAAAGCAAAAGGTGGCTACTTTGAAGACCCTAGAATATAAGACATAATTTCAGTTGTTTCCCACTTTATATAATTCCACATGTGTTAATTCATAATTTTGATGCCTTCAGTGTGAATGTACAATTTTCATAGTCATGAAAATACAGAAAAATCTTTAAATGAGAGGTGTGTCCAAACTTTTGGTCTGTACTGTATATTATCCACCACATCATCGGTGCCATACACGTAGGAAGCTCTGGGGACCCCGCTTCACCTGAGGGAAGCGTCACCATCTAGCCGCCCTCCCATCACCCCAGAGGACCCCTTTAAGCAGCGTCGATCCCTACTGACCAAGAACTACAGGTGGAGTCACGAACAATAGACTTTATTCACAATATCCCTTAAAGACCTTTCCCCTTTAATTGGGTGCCCAGGGCCACGGACCGGGTTGCAGCCACCGTAACATCACCTTTAAGACCGAACCCAGTACCGAGTGCCCCAAGGCCTTGGCGGGCGACCCATTTTGGCATCACGAACAGGATGGACCGAACCATTGAAATGGGTCATGTGCGCCTAAGAGACTGTTTTGTGCTGAGAGACTGTTAACTTTGAAATACCGCCAAAACCGCCGCCATTACAGCACCATGTGGCGTGTTGGAGGAGTGGGGCGTGTTATCGTGGGCAGAGCTTGGAACAATGGCGTGGAAATAATGGCCGCGCCTCACAGGTACTATTATGTTCGAGCGATATGCCCATCAACGAAAGGGATCTGCCTTCTAGTCTGGGATGGCGGGAGAAAGATGAGAAGAAACCGCCCACGAAAGGAGGAGGAGCAGAACCAACAGGAAGACGCGGAAGATAACCTGGTTGGCAAGATGGCAAGCGAAGGTCACCCGGAGGAGGGGGAGAAAGCCCACAGCTGTCGCAGCCAATCGGAGGAAGGAGACTGGCTGTCACCAATGAACCCAGAGGTCCTCCATGCAGAAGTGGAGGAGCTGTGCCGTCAGCTCCGGAGGTCCTGGTTCCGCACAGCCACAAACGCCTGGAAGCAGCAGCTCAGCCAGCTTCTGGAATCCCAGCCTGCAGGGGAGGAGCCCGGCACCGGAGACGCCGCAGTGGCAGGTAATAACACCGACCGTGCCCCGGTAGCCGAGGACACCCTGCTAGGGCCCGTAGACGCTCCACCACCCCTACCACCCAGCCGGGTGTGCAGCCTCCTCAAGTGAGAATGGTCCTGGGAGACATTACAAACCACTGAAGCCCCGCTACAGCCAACGAGTGAGGCCCCAGACGTGCACGGGGAATGGTTGACCTTCCAGTAGAAGCACTCCGGCACTGACCTGATTGGGTTCCCGGGGAGAGCCAGGCTGAGGGAGAATACCTAGAAATTGTCAGCCAGAGAAAGTACTGCCAGGAGCAGGCAAGCAAGCAGGAGCAGGAGGACAAGGAGCAGGAACTCCAGCGCAGAGCTGCAAAAGAAAAAAACCTGCAGGCTAAAGTGCAGAATAGGAGAGCAATCCATGAGGAAAGGGGTCCATGGAGGATTGGGACTGTGGTAGCCTTCTGCATTAACACCGGCTGGGGATGCATTACAGAACAATGCGTGCAGCAGAAGATCTTCGTCACCAGGCATGATGTGGAACCCCACCTACAAGAGGGACACCCGGACAGGGACCCATACCCCGGTGACCGCATCACCTACACCAGACACTGGGGAGAAAAAGGGTGGTATGCCCTGCATGTGCATAAATGTGCTACAAAAGTAACTAGGTCACCAGCACATGACCCTGAGCCACCACAAACAGCCCCACTTCGTTCAACAGCACCCTCACCTGGCAAGGTGACATCTACACCTGCCCCAAGCAGAGCACCCGAACTTGAACAAAATTCAAGGAGCACTCAAACTCCCATTTTGAGTATTGATGAACTTTATGTGGTACCTGGCATACGTCCAAATGCACAGGTACTACCTTGGAAGAAGAAGCCTTCAATCTGAATAAATAATGTGACTGTGGACTGTTATGAAAGTTCAAAAGTTTTGTTTAACCTGGCCAGGTTTCCATTTGGAAGTTCAAATGATTGTTTTTGAAAGTTGAAATCACTGTTCCTTGAAGTTTCAAAAATTTAAAGAGACAGTGAGATCATGGTCAATGGATGTTCCAAAAACTGTATTGTAAATAGTTGGCACCTCCTTAGGTGCTTTCTACTGGTTTTACGTGGAATCTTTAAAGAGACTGTTCCAAAGTGGCCTTTAACGGTTGATTGCCTACATAGGGACCTGAAGAAAAACCCATTGGCGCGGCAGAACACATTGAGCCTACTTTGGGGGTTGATAACGGGTCCCTCGCATCGTTGCTGCTGTTCAAGAATGTTATTGTTGGACTTGAATATTAGTTTGGATGAAACAATTGCACTACCTCAGTACTGAGTAAAGTTAGAAAGTTAGAATTAATTTTGATATGCTAGAGAGTTTTGTAGATTAAACTTTGCACTTTTGAACTAAGTAAATTTGATGTAGTATACCTGTAAAGGTAGTCGACGGTTATGAGAAAAGTTGAGCACTCTAATTGTGAAGATAGTCTACCCTTAGAGGGTAATTGCATAGTCTGTGATAGTACGGTTATATATTTTTGAAAGTTAGTATATTGGTTTAAATATGTTTGCAACGTTCAAATATTAATTCCTCCCATAAAGGGAAGTCAAAGTTTATGTTAATTTGTTACACCTGTTCTTAAGCATTCCAAAAATGTTTTATTTTGCATATTGTAAACTGTTGTTTATGGTTCCTTTTCCCAGTCCGGAAGTACTGGAGTCACCGGGTGGGGGGGTGCAACATCCCAGGTAACCGGTTGTTGCAGTGATGTTGCCTTCCTTTCGGGGAGGGTGATGTCACGCTTGGAGGCAAGGGAGATTCTGTCTATCAGGACACTCACATTCAACACATCTGAATCTAGGCCTGGAGGGGGAGCTCAGGACTCATATTCAGGGGTGCTTCCTTAGAATTTATGTATCCTGGTCTGGAGGAGGAGTCAGACAGTTGTAGAGAAGTGAGGAGATGAGAAGGACGTCTGAAACAGACAGAGGGGTCGAGCACCCATGTGGGAGCTGCGATCCCTGGAAAGAGTGATAACTTGAAGGACTTGAATAGTGGAGGAGCTTAGAGGGAAGAAGCACAAAGGAGGAAGAGGCTCAGCAGGTGAACGGCGGAAGGACACCCTAGGAGCTAGAGCACAGAAGCTGGGTCCCGGGAGCCCGAGGTCATGTTGTTCTCCTGGATGCACCAGAGGGCATAGGATTGTATGTCAATTACCTGCACCAAGTCTGAGGGGAAGCAGTAACTTGAGAGCCTGTGTCATGATAGAGATCCTATAAACAGGCTTTCACTGCCTATCGTACAGATATCTGTCTTAGGACAGGAGAGAGGGGACTTTGCAACTAAGCTTCAAGCCGCAGGGACCTCGCCATCTTAGCACAAGTAGGAAAGGCTTAAGGACCTCACCTGGGAGAGGGATCTCCTATTGCCTCCAAGCCGGCCAGACCACAGCTTCCCTGCACTTGGTACTCTGGACTGAGGACTGCTTTCATCAGTAAACCAGGTAAAGACTGCAAACCTGTGTCCTTGTTATTTACTATATCATCCACCACATCATCGGTGCCATACCCTTGGGAAGCCCTGGAGACCCCGCTTCACCTCTGGGAGGCGTCAACATCTAGCCGCCCCACCATCACCCCAGAGGACCCTTTTAAGCGGCGTCGGTCCCTACTGATCGAGAACCACAGGTTGCGTCACGAACAATAGACTTTATTCACATTATCCCTTATAGACCTTTCCCCTTTGGGCCACAGCTCACCGTGAGCACTATGTATTCCAAGCTTGTGTGTCCAACGAGGTGAACGAAAGTCACTTTTGAATGGAGGAGGGAATGTAAACGCTACATGTGCCGATACACATAGACTTCCTGATGGCTCATCCAATCACGTTTGTGGAATGGGTATTTAACCCCTCTGTGACCTTAGACGTACTATCCCGTCGAGGTGCCCTGGGCTTATCTGACCCTGGTTGGGATAGTACGTCATAGCCGATCGGCCGCGCTCACGGGGGGAGCGCGGCCGATCGCGGCCGGGTGTCAGCTGCTTATCGCAGCTGACATCCGGCACTATGTGCCATGAGCGGTCACGGACAGCCCCCGGCACATTAACCCCTGGCACACCGCGATCAAACATGATCGCGATGTGCCGGCGGTGCAGGGAAGCACCGCGCAGGGAGGGGGCTCCCTGCGGGCTTCCCTGAGACCCCCGGAGCAACACGATGTGATCGCGTTGCTGCGAGGGTCTCACCTCCCTCCCTGCTCCCTCCAGCCCCGGATCCAAGATGGCCGCTGATCCGGGTCCTGCAGGGAGGGAGGTGGCTTCACAGAGCCTGCTCAGAGCAGGCACTGTGAAGGCTGCAGCGCTGCATGTCAGATCAGTGATCTGACAGAGTGCTGTGCAAACTGTCAAATCACTGATCTGTGATGTCCCCCCCTGGGACAAAGTAAAAAAGTTAAAAAAAAAATTTCCAAATGTGTAAAAAAAAATTAAAAAAAATATTCCAAAATAATGAAAAAAAAAAAATATTATTCCCATAAATACATTTCTTCATCTAAATAAAAAAAAACCAATAAAAGTACACATATTTAGTATCGCCGCGTCCGTAACGACCCGACCTATAAAACTGTCCCACTAGTTACCCCTTCAGTAAACACCGTAAGAAAAAAAAAAAAAAACGAGGCAAAAAACAACGCTTTATTATCATACCGCCGAACAAAAAGTGGAATAACACGCGATCAAAAGGACAGATATAAATAACCATGAATATGAAAGCGTCATATTGTCCCGCAAAAAACGAGCCGCCATACAGCATCATCAGCAAAAAAATAAAAAAGTTATAGTCCTGAGAATAAAGCGATGCAAAAATAATTATTTTTTCTGTAAAATAGTTTTTATCGTATAAAAGCGCCAAACCATAAAAAAATGATATAAATGAAGTATCGCTGTAATCGTACTGACCCAAAGAATAAAATTGATTTATCAATTTTACCAAACGCGGAACGGTATAAACGCCTCCCCCAATAGAAATTCATGAATAGCTGGTTTTTGGTCATTCTTCCTCACAAAAATCGGAATAAAAAGCGATCAAAAAATGTCACGTGCCCGAAAATGTTTTCAGTAAAAACGTCAACTCGTCCCGCAAAAAACAAGACCTCACATGACTCTGTGGACCAAAATATGGAAAAATTATAGCTCTCAAAATGTGGTATTGCAAAAAATATTTTTTGCAATAAAAAGCGTCTTTCAGTGTGTGACAGCTGCCAATCATAAAAATCCGCTAAAAAACTCATTATAAAAGTAAATCAAACCCCCCTTCATCACCCCCTTAGTTAGGGAAAAATAAAAAAAAGTATTTATTTCCATTTTCCCATTAGGGCTAGGGTTAGGGCTAGGGTTAGGGCTAGGGTTAGGGCTAGGGCTAGGGTTAGGGTTAGGGCTAGGGTTAGGGTTAGGGCTAGGGTTAGGGCTAGGGTTAGGGCTAGGGTTAGGGCTAGGGTTAGGGTTAGGGTTAGGGCTAGGGTTAGGGCTAGGGTTAGGGCTAGGGTTAGGGCTAGGGTTAGGGCTAGGATTAGGGCTAGGGTTAGGGTTGGGGCTACAGTTAGGGTTGGGGCTAAAGTTAGGGTTAGGGTTTAGATTACATTTACAGTTGGGAATAGGGTTGGGATTAGGGTTAGGGGTGTGTCAGGGTTAGAGGTGTGGTTAGGGTTACCGTTGGAATTAGGGTTAGGGGTGTGTTTAGATTAGAGTTTCAGTTATAATTGGGGGGTTTCCACTGTTTCGGCACATCAGGGGCTCTCCAAACACGTCCGATCTCAATTCCAGCCAATTCTGCGTTGAAAAAGTAAAACAGTGCTCCTTCCCTTCCGAGCTCTCCCGTGTGCCCAAACAGGGGTTTACCCTCACATATGGGGTATCAGCGTACTCAGGACAAATTGGACAACAACTTTTGTGGACCAATTTCTCCTGTTACCCTTGGGAAAATACAAAACTGGGGGCTAAATATAATTTTTGTGGGAAAACAAAAAGATTTTTTATTTTCACGGCTCTGCGTTATAAACTGTAGTGAAACACTTGGGGGTTCAAAGTTCTCACAACACATCTAGATAAGTTCATTGAGGGGTCTAGCTTCCAATATGGGGTCACTTGTGGGGGGTTTCTACTGTTTAGGTACATTAGGGGCTCTGCAAACGCAATGTGACGCCTGCAGACCAATCCATCTAAGTCTGCATTCCAAATGATGCTCCTTCCCTTCCGAGCCCTCCCATGCGCCCAAACGGTGGTTCCCCCCCACATATCAGGTATCAGCGTACTCAGGACAAATTGGACAACAACATTTAGGGTCCAATTTCTCCTGCTAACCTTGGAAAAATACAAAACTGGGGGCTAAAATATAATTTTTGTGGAAAAAAAAATATTTTTTATTTGCACGGCTCTGCGTTATAAACTGTAGTGAAATACTTGGGGGTTCAAAGCTCTCACAACACATCAAGATGAGATCCTTAGGGGGTCTACTTTCCAAAATGGTGTCAATTGTGGGGGGTTTCTACTGTTTAGGTACATTAGGGGCTCTGCAAACGCAATGTGACGCCTGCAGACCATTCCATCTAAGTCTGCATTCCAAATGGCGCTCCTTCCCTTCCGAGACCTCCCATGCGCCCAAACGGTGGTTCCCCCTCACATATGGGGTATCAGCGTACTCAGGACAAATTGGACAACAACTTTTGGGGTCCAATTTCTCCTGTTACCCTAGGGAAAATACAAAACTGGGGGCTAAAAAATAATTTTTGTGGGAAAAAAATTTTGTTTTATTTTTATGGCTCTGCATTATAAACTTCTGTGAAGCCCTTGGTGGGTCAAAGTGCTCACCACACATCCAGATAAGTTCCTTAGGGGGTCTACTTTCCAAAATGGTGTCACTTGTGGGGGGTTTCAATGTTTAGGCACATCAGTGGCTCTCCAAACGCAACATGGCGTCCCATCTCAATTCCTGTCAATTTTGCATTGAAAAGTCAAACGGCGCTCCTTCCCTTCCGAGCTCTCCCATGCGCCCAAACAGTGGTTTACTGCCATATATGGGGTATCAGCGTACTCAGGACAAATTGGACAACAAGTTTTGAGGTCCAATTTCTTCTCTTACCCTTGGAAAAATAAAAAATTGGGGGCAAAAATATAATTTTTGTGAAAAAATATGATTTTTTTATTTTTACTTTTTACGGTTCTGCATTATAAACTTCTGTGAAGCACTTGGTGGGTCAAAGTGCTCACCACACATCCAGATAAGTTCCTTAGGGGGTCTACTTTCCAAAATGGTGTCACTTGTGGGGGGTTTCAATGTTTAGGCACATCAGTGGCTCTCCAAACGCAACATGGCGTCCCATCTCAATTCCTGTCAATTTTGCATTGAAAAGTCAAACGGTGCTCCTTCCCTTCCGAGCTCTCCCATGCGCCCAAACAGTGGTTTACTGCCACATATGGGGTTTCAGCGTACTCAGGACAAATTGGACAACAACTTTTGGGGTCCATTTTCTCCTGTTACCCTTGGTAAAATAAAACAAATTGGAGCTGAAGTAAATTTTTTGTGTAAAAAAGTTAAATGTTCATTTTTATTTAAACATTCCAAAAATTCCTATTAAACACCTGAAGGGTTAATAAACTTCTTGAATGTGGTTTTGAGCACCTTGAGGGGTGCAGTTTTTAGAATGGTGTCACACTTGGGCATTTTCTATCATATAGACCCCTCAAAATGACTTCAAATGAGACGTGGTCCCTAAAAAAAAATGGTGTTGTAAAAATGAGAAATTGCTGGTCAACTTTTAACCCTTATAACTCCCTAACAAAAAAAAAATTTGGTTCCAAAATTATGCTGATGTAAAGGAGACATGTGGGAAATGTTACTTATTAAGTATTTTGTGTGACATATCTCTGTGATTTAATTGCATAAAAATTCAAAGTTTGAAAATTGCGAAATTTTCAAAATTTTCACCAAATTTCCGTTTTTTTCACAAATAAATGCAGGTACTATCAAAGAAATTTTACCACTATCATGAAGTACAATATGTCACGAGAAAACAATGTCAGAATCACCAGGATCCGTTGAAGCGTTTCGGAGTTATAACGTCATAAAGGGACAGTGGTCAGAATTGTAAAAATTGGCCTGGTCATTGACGTGCAAACCACCCTTGGGGGTAAAGGGGTTAAGGAGCATCTTGGCACTTTATGGTTAATGCCCCTTTTGAAAAAGCTAATGCGAAACAGTGTCGTCGGAGTGGTAACCCAGGCATACATGGGTCAATCTTGCTATAACAGTAACAACATGTAATTACTTTGGTTATGTTTGCTCTCTTGATTCATATTTTGGGTTGCCTTTGGTGATAAATGAGGTCATATTTTTATTTGGAACTCTGGTAATAGGAAAGGCACTTGTACTTTATATACTAATATACAGAGCTCTATCATGACCCCTCTTTTTTAGTGTGGTATGGTAAATGTCAGTATCTACTGTAACTGATACAAAACAGGTTGAACCTTGGCAACGTTTATAGCACTTTCTTTGTAGTGCTCTATCACCATTCTGTTATTATTACAACATTGACATTTTTGAGGCAAAACTCTTGCATTTATCATAGCACTATGCACTTTACTAATTTATAGAATTTAATTTATTTGTACCTATAATAATGAAATGTTTGTGATTACATTGATCTGTATTTAGAGACCTGGTAAATGTATCTGCTACAAAAAAAATTTTGATACCTTCTTTTTTTTTCTTAATTTTCTTATATATTTGAAGCATTAATAACGCTTGAATTATTTTAACAAATTTCGTTTTGGTGCCTTCATGTCAGGGCTGGCGTCAGCATCCGGCATACCCGGACAAGTGCCGGGGCCCTGGTGAGACAGGGGGGCCCATTCAAGACCGGCGTTAGGGGCAGGCAGCTGCCAGTGCCTAAGACCACCGCTGCCCCAGGGGCCCTCAGCTAGCAGCACATCATGGAGCTGACTCGGCAGGGGAGGGGGAGCAGCCGGGGACTGTCTAATTGTACTCACCTACTCCTGCCGGCTGGCGCGGTCCCTGCTGGTCCCCGGCTCCCCAGCTTCTTCCTGTACTGAGCGGTCACACGGTACCGCTCATTACAGTAATGAATATGCGGCTCCACCTCCTATGAGGGTGGAGCCGCATATTCATTACTGTAATGAGCGGTAATGGTGACCGCTCAATTCAGGAAGAAGCTGCCGGCGCTGGGAAGCAGGGACTGCGCAGTGCCAGGAGCAGGTGAGTATAACGGGGAGGGGAGCGCAGCGCAGTGATGCTGAGGTCAGAGGGCGCGGTGACGTGGTTAGTGCGTGCCCTCTGCCTGAGCGTCAGTGCAGAAGACGCTGAAGAAGATGGAGCGGCGGCTGGAACGAGGACAGGTGAATATTGAAAGTCCCGGGGGCCTGAGAGGTGAGTATGTGATTTTTTTTTTTATCGCAGCAACAGCAAGTGTCTGTATGGAGCATCTTATGGGGCAATAGCGTTTGTGCAGCACTATATGGGGCAAGTGTCTGTATGGGGCCATAACGTTTGTGCAGCACTATATGGGGCAAGTGTCTGTATGGAGCATCTATGGGGCCATAACGTTTGTGCAGCACTATATGGGGCAAGTGTCTCTATATACTACATGGCTGTTCTATATACTACGTGGGCCGTGTTATATACTATGTGGGCTGTTATATGCTACGTGGGCTGTGCTATATACTAGATTGCTGTTCTATAAACTATGTGGGCTGTGTTATATGCTATGTGGCTGTGCTATATACTATATGGGCTGTGCTATATACTACGTGGCTGTGTTATATGCTACGTGGGCTGTTATATACTACATGGCTGTGTTATATGCTACGTGGCTGTGCAATATACTACGTGGGCTGTGTTATATACTACATGGCTGTGTTTATATGCGACCATGAATTGTGGTATGTATTAAAGGGGGGGGCCCACTGAGAATCTTTTGCCCGGGGCCTTCAAAAACCTGGAGCCGGCCCTGCTTAATGTATAGGGTGTACTTTATCTGGTAGTGTTTTTTCATTAGTACCTTGGAGGTGTTTTGTACATATTTATACAGAGTTTAAACTCTATAGACAGATAAAATCTCATTAAAAACATGATGACAGTATCTATAGCCTGGGACCTCCAGAGGCGAAGATATCCTATAAGTTGGAGATCTTATAAAATTCTGAAAGACCTAGCACATCCCACAATCAGCCCCTACATGAGCTCAACAAGTGGAGGTGTGTAAGCTTAGAATTGAGCTAATAAAAATGAAAGTGTGAGTTTCTGTGTTTGTTCATCCTGGAAGTCATAGTTCACTTTGAGGGTGGTACATTTTCCCAATCTGAGTACTACACTCCACTAAGCTCTGAGCCATTTCCATGACATCAGGTTTAGTAATCTTCTTTCTTTCTTTTTATTCTATGTTATTGCCCAAACCGTACTGTTTTGTTCCCATTTTGTATTGGATCGCCCCCCCCCCCTGCAGGCAGTGGGGTACTCGGTATCGGGTCCTTTGGTTCATAGGGGGATGTCACGGTGGCTGACCTGGTCCGTGGCCCTCGGGACGTCCGTTGTAAAAGGGGAAAGGTCTTTAAAGGGATATGTTTGTGACGCCACCTGTGATATTCGGTCAGGGTGACCGACGCTGCTTTAAGGGGTCCGCTGGGGTGATGTTATGGCAGGTAGATGGTATACCTTCCCATAGGTGAAATATGACCCCAGGGCTTCCCAGCGTATAGATGATGGCTGGTGTGAGGTGCAGTGAAGAACGAGGACACAAGGTTGCAGTCTCTTTACCTTTTACTGAAGGCTTCAGCATCCACAGTCCAGAGCACAGACCACGGGGTCGGCAGAGTCCGGCCGTTTTGGATGCAAATCCGGAGTCCCCTTATCCAGATAGAAATCAGTAGCCTTCCTCTAGCGCCGTGTGTTGCAGTACCTTACTGCTAAGCCTCTCATAAGGTCCTCACAACTGTTGTAGATGTTATGTCTCTCTCTGTCCCCCAGATGGATAGGACAAACCAGTATGACCGGTGTCTTGAGGCTTTTTACAGGGACTCTACCATGCCCCAGCCTCTCATGGGTGCCACCTTACTGGGTATAGGGCGGGCAGGTAACATGAAATTAGCTGTCCTGCCAGTCTCTGGAGCAAGGCATAAAGGACTGTTGCTCCCTCAGTGTTCCGGCTACTGGGATCCTGCGCCTCAGAAGGAGGCAGCCTGTGTAGGGCAGAACTCTGTTGTGAATTCTGTGGCAGAGCTCCCTCCTGTGGTCACAAGTGGTACTTCGGCTGATTCTCTCTGGGAGCTTCCGTTTGTGGAGGAAACTGGTACTGCTGCTTCTGAGTTTCCTCCCTCAGGTGATCTGGTGAGGTCGTTAGGTGCTTCTCTACTTAACCCCACCTAATGCTTTGATTCATGCTTCCTGTCAATGTTCCAGTGTTGGACTTGTGTTTCTCTGGATCATTCCTGTGGCCTGCTGCTCTGCATAGCTAAGTGCTTCTTTGCTATTTGTTGCTATTTTTTCTGTCCAGCTTGTCTATTCGTTTTGCTGGAAGCTCTGGGACGCAAAGGGTGTACCTCCGTGCCGTTAGTTCGGTACGGAGGGTCTTTTTGCCCCTTTGCGTGGTTTTCTTTAGGGTTTTGTGTAGACCGCAAAGTTATCTTTCCTATCCTCGTTCTGTCTAGAATATCGGGCCTCACTTTGCTGAATCTATTTCATCCCTACGTTTGTCTTTTCATCTTACTCACAGTCATTATATGTGGGGGGCTGCCTTTTCCTTTGGGGTATTTCTCTGAGGCAAGGTAGGCTTATTTTTTCTATCTTCAGGCTAGTTAGTTTCTCAGGCTGTGCCGAGTTGCATAGGTAGCGTTAGGCGCAATCCACGGCTGCCTCTAGTTGTGTTTGGAGAGGATCAGGGATTGCAGTCTGTAGAGTTCCCACGTCTCAGAGCTCGTTCTATTATTTTGGGTTATTGTCAGATCACTGTATGTGCTCTGACCTCCATGTCCATTGTGATACTGAATTGCCTTTCATAACAGTACAGGAAGCCAAAAGTACTAATGATTCTCAATAGAGGGAAAAAAGAAGTTCTGAGACCATTTTTTTTTCTTGGCTTTGTGTTTTGTCTTTTTTTTCCCCTAGACATTTGGGTGGTTCAGTACACAGGTGTAGCGATGGACATTAGAAGTCTGTCTTCATTTGTGGATCAGCTCTCGGCAAGAGTACAAAAGATTCAAGACACTATTGATCAGAAATCTATGTTAGAACCAAGAATTCCTATTCCTGATTTGTTTTTTGGAGATAGAACTAAGTTTCTGAGTTTCAAAAATAATTGTAAGTTATTTCTGGCCTTGAAACCTCGTTCCTGTGGTGATCCAGTTCAACAGGTTTTGATTATTATTTCTTTTTTGCGCGGCGACCCTCAGGACTGGGCATTTTCTCTTGCGCCAGGAGATCCTGCATTGAGTAATGTCAATGCGTTTTTCCTGGCGCTCGGATTGCTGTACGATGAGCCTAATTCAGTGGATCAGGCAGAAAAGAATTTGCTGGCTCTTTGTCAGGGTCAGGATGAGATAGAGGTATATTGCCAGAAATTTAGAAAATGGTCAGTGCTCACTCAATGGAATGAATCTGCGCTGGCAGCTATGTTCAGAAAGGGTCTCTCTGAAGCCCTTAATGATGTCATGGTGGAATTTCCTATGCCTGCTGGTTTGAATGAGTCTATGTCTTTGGCTATTCAGATCGGTCGACGCTTGCGTGAGCGTAAATCTGTGCACCATTTGGCGGTATTACCTGAGCTTAAACCTGAGCCTATGCAGTGCGATAGGACTTTGACCAGAGTTGAACGGCAAGAACACAGACGTCTGAATGGGCTGTGTTTCTACTGTGGTGATTCCACTCATGCTATCTCTGATTGTCCTAAGCGCACTAAGCGGTTCGCTAGGTCTGCCACCATTGGTACGGTACAGTCAAAATTTCTTCTGTCCGTTACCTTGATCTGCTCTTTGTCATCATATTCTGTCATGGCGTTTGTGGATTCAGGCGCTGCTCTGAATTTGATGGACTTGGAATATGCTAAGCGTTGTGGGTTTTTCTTGGAGCCCTTGCAGTGTCCTATTCCATTGAGAGGTATTGATGCTACGCCTTTGGCCAAGAATAAGCCTCAATACTGGACCCAGCTGACCATGTGCATGGCTCCTGCACATCAGGAGGATATTCGCTTTCTGGTGTTGCATAATCTGCATGATGTGGTCGTGTTGGGGTTGCCATGGCTACAAGCCCATAATCCAGTATTGGATTGGAAATCCATGTCGGTGTCCAGCTGGGGTTGTCAGGGGGTACATGGTGATGTTCCATTTTTGTCAATTTCGTCATCCACCCCTTCTGAGGTTCCAGAGTTCTTGTCTGATTACCGGGATGTATTTGATGAGCCCAAGTCCGATACCCTACCTCCGCATAGGGATTGTGATTGTGCTATCAATTTGATTCCTGGTGGTAAATTCCCAAAAGGTCGACTGTTTAATTTATCCGTGCCTGAGCACACCGCTATGCGCAGTTATGTGAAGGAATCCCTGGAGAAGGGGCATATTCGCCCGTCATCGTCGCCATTAGGAGCAGGGTTTTTTTTTGTAGCCAAAAAGGATGGTTCGCTGAGACCTTGTATAGATTGTCGCCTTCTTAATAAGATCACTGTTAAATTTCAGTACCCCTTGCCTTTGTTATCTGATTTGTTTGCTCGGATTAAGGGGGCTAGTTGGTTCACCAAGATTGATCTTCGTGGTGCGTATAATCTGGTGCGAATCAGGCGAGGCGATGAATGGAAAACTGCATTTAATACACCCGAGGGTCATTTTGAGTATCTAGTGATGCCATTCGGACTTGCCAATGCTCCATCAGTGTTTCAGTCCTTTATGCATGACATCTTCCGAGAGTACCTGGATAAATTCCTGTTTGTGTACTTGGATGACATTTTGATCTTCTCGGATGATTGGGAGTCTCATGTGAAACAGGTCAGAACGGTTTTTCAGGTCCTGCGTGCTAACTCTTTGTTTGTGAAGGGATCAAAGTGTCTCTTTGGTGTGCAGAAGGTTTCATTTTTGGGGTTCATCTTTTCCCCTTCTACTATCGAGATGGATCCTGTTAAGGTCCAAGCCATCCATGATTGGACTCAGCCGACATCTCTGAAAAGTCTGCAAAAGTTCCTGGGCTTTGCTAATTTTTATCGTCGCTTCATCTGCAATTTTTCTAGTATTGCCAAACCATTGACCGATTTGACCAAGAAGGGTGCTGATTTGGTCAATTGGTCTTCTGCTGCTGTGGAAGCTTTTCAAGAGTTGAAGCGTCGTTTTTCTTCTGCCCCTGTGTTGTGTCAACCTGATGTTTCTCTTCCGTTCCAGGTCGAGGTTGATGCTTCTGAGATTGGAGCAGGGGCTGTTTTGTCGCAGAGAGGTTCTGATTGTTCAGTGATGAAACCGTGCGCTTTTTTTTCCAGGAAGTTTTCGCCTGCTGAGCGGAATTATGATGTGGGCAACCGAGAGTTGCTGGCCATGAAGTGGGCATTCGAGGAATGGCGTCATTGGCTTGAAGGAGCTAAGCATCACGTGGTGGTATTGACTGATCATAAGAACCTGACTTATCTCGAGTCTGCTAAGCGTTTGAATCCTAGACAGGCTCGTTGGTCGCTGTTTTTCGCCCGTTTTGACTTTGTGATTTCGTACCTTCCGGGCTCTAAAAATGTGAAGGCGGATGCTCTGTCTGGGAGTTTTGTGCCCGACTCTCCGGGTTTATCTGAGCCGGCGGGTATCCTCAAGGAAGGAGTAATTGTGTCTGCCATCTCCCCTGAATTGCGGCGGGTGCTGCAAAAATTTCAGGCTAATAAACCTGATCGTTGTCCTGCGGAGAAACTGTTTGTCCCGGATAGGTGGACTAATAAAGTGATCTCTGAGGTTCATTGTTCGGTGTTGGCTGGTCATCCTGGAATCTTTGGTACCAGAGAGTTAGTGGCTAGATCCTTTTGGTGGCCGTCTCTGTCGCGGGATGTGCGTTCTTTTGTGCAGTCCTGTGGGATTTGTGCTCGGGCTAAGCCCTGCTGTTCTCGTGCCAGTGGGTTGCTTTTGCCCTTGCCGGTCCCGAAGAGACCTTGGACACATATCTCTATGGATTTTATTTCAGATCTTCCCGTCTCTCAAAAGATGTCAGTCATTTGGGTGGTCTGTGATCGCTTTTCTAAGATGGTCCATCTGGTACCCTTGTCCAAGTTGCCTTCCTCCTCTGATTTGGTGCCATTGTTCTTCCAGCATGTGGTTCGTTTGCATGGCATTCCAGAGAATATCGTTTCTGACAGAGGTTCCCAGTTTGTTTCGAGGTTTTGGCGAGCCTTTTGTGGTAGGATGGGCATTGACTTGTCTTTTTCCTCGGCTTTTCATCCTCAGACTAATGGCCAGACCGAACGAACCAATCAGACCTTGGAAACCTATCTGAGATGCTTTGTTTCTGCCGATCAGGATGACTGGGTGTCCTTTTTGCCTTTGGCTGAGTTCGCCCTTAATAATCGGGCCAGCTCGGCTACCTTGGTTTCGCCATTTTTCTGCAATTCTGGGTTCCATCCTCGTTTCTCTTCAGGACAGGTTGAGTCTTCGGACTGTCCTGGTGTGGATACTGTGGTGGACAGGTTGCAGCAGATTTGGACTCATGTAGTGGACAATTTTACCTTGTCCCAGGGGAAGGCTCAACGTTTCTCTAATCGCAGACGCCGTGTGGGTCCCCGACTTCGTGTTGGGGATCTGGTTTGGTTATCTTCTCGTCATATTCCTATGAAGGTTTCCTCTCCGAAGTTTAAACCTCGTTTCATTGGTCCTTATAGGATTTCTGAGGTTATTAATCCTGTGTCTTTTTGTCTGACCCTCCCAGATTCTTTTTTCATACATAACGTCTTCCATAGGTCATTGTTGCGGAGAAATGTGGCACCTATGGTTCCATCTGTTGACCCTCCTGCCCCGGTTTTGGTGGAGGGGGAATTGGAGTATATTGTGGAGAAGATTTTGGATTCTCGTGTTTCAAGACGGAAACTCCAGTATCTGGTTAAATGGAAGGGTTATGCTCAGGAGGATAATTCCTGGGTTTTTGCCTGTGATGTCCATGCTCCCGATCTTGTTCGTGCCTTTCATGTGGCTCATCCTGGTCGGCCTGGGGGCTCTGGTGAGGGTTCGGTGACCCCTCCTCAAGGGGGGGGTACTGTTGTGAATTCTGTGGCAGAGCTCCCTCCTGTGGTCACAAGTGGTACTTCGGCTGATTCTCTCTGGGAGCTTCCGTTTGTGGAGGAAACTGGTACTGCTGCTTCTGAGTTTCCTCCCTCAGGTGATCTGGTGAGGTCGTTAGGTGCTTCTCTACTTAACCCCACCTAATGCTTTGATTCATGCTTCCTGTCAATGTTCCAGTGTTGGACTTGTGTTTCTCTGGATCATTCCTGTGGCCTGCTGCTCTGCATAGCTAAGTGCTTCTTTGCTATTTGTTGCTATTTTTTCTGTCCAGCTTGTCTATTCGTTTTGCTGGAAGCTCTGGGACGCAAAGGGTGTACCTCCGTGCCGTTAGTTCGGTACGGAGGGTCTTTTTGCCCCTTTGCGTGGTTTTCTTTAGGGTTTTGTGTAGACCGCAAAGTTATCTTTCCTATCCTCGTTCTGTCTAGAATATCGGGCCTCACTTTGCTGAATCTATTTCATCCCTACGTTTGTCTTTTCATCTTACTCACAGTCATTATATGTGGGGGGCTGCCTTTTCCTTTGGGGTATTTCTCTGAGGCAAGGTAGGCTTATTTTTTCTATCTTCAGGCTAGTTAGTTTCTCAGGCTGTGCCGAGTTGCATAGGTAGCGTTAGGCGCAATCCACGGCTGCCTCTAGTTGTGTTTGGAGAGGATCAGGGATTGCAGTCTGCAGAGTTCCCACGTCTCAGAGCTCGTTCTATTATTTTGGGTTATTGTCAGATCACTGTATGTGCTCTGACCTCCATGTCCATTGTGATACTGAATTGCCTTTCATAACAGAACTCCTCTAATATTTACTCCTTTGCTATGACTTCTTCACCCTCTCTACATTACAGTTCTCTTTCAGTGTCTCTTTCTGGAAGCTGACACACTCAGGGCAGGAGCAGCTCCATGTCCTTCCATCTCGGCCTCTGTGTTGTGAATTCTGTGGCTGAGTTCACTCCTGTGGTCACAAGTGGTACTGCGGCTTCTGAGCTTCCTCCCTCAGGTGTTCTGGTGAGCTCGTTGACTGCTTCATTACTTGACTCCGCCTGATGCTGCTATCCTTGCTCCTTGTCAATGTTTCAGTGTTGGATCTGAGCTTCTCCTGATTGTTCCTGTGACCTGCTGCTCTGTATAGCTAAGTGCCTTTTGCTTTTTTGTTGCTTTTTTTCTGTCCAGCTTGTCTTTTGTTTTTGCTGGAAGCTCTGAGACGCAAAGGGTGTACCGCCGTGCCGTTAGTTCGGCACGGTGGGTTTTTTTTGCCCCCTTTGCGTGGTTTTGCTTTAGGGTTTTTTGTAGACTGCAAAGTTCGCTTTACTGTCCTCGCTCTGTCCTAGAATATCGGGCCCCACTTTGCTGAATCTATTTCATCCCTACGTTTTGTCTTTTCATCTTACTCACAGTCATTATATGTGGGGGGCTGCCTTTTCCTTTGGGGAATTTCTCTGGGGCAAGTCAGGCCTATTTTTCTATCTTCAGGCTAGCTAGTTTCTTAGGCTGTGCCGAGTTGCCTAGGTAGTTGTTCGGCGCAATCCACAGCCGCTTTTAGTTGTGTTTAGGATAGGATCAGGTGTGCAGTCTACAGAGTTTCCACGTCTCAGAGCTCGTTCTTGTATTTTTGGGTATTTGTCAGATCACTGTGTGCGCTCTGATCGCTAAGCACACTGTGTTTCTGGATTGCCTTCATAACACCTGTCATTAGCAAACATAACAGTACAAGGAGCCAAACTAATGATTCTCAATAGAGGGAAAGAAAAAGTTCTGACATCATTTTTTTTTTTTTTTTCTGCTCTGTGTTCACTTTTTTTTTTTCCCCTAGACATTTGGGTGATTCTGGACACAGGTGTGGACATGGATATTCAGGGTCTGTGCTCTTCAATGGATAATCTCGTTATTAATGTACAAAAAATTCAAGATTCTATTGATCAGAAATCTATGTTAGAACCAAGAATTCCTATTCCTGATTTGTTTTTTGGAGATAGAACTAAGTTTCTAAGTTTCAAAAATAATTGTAAGCTATTTCTGGCCTTGAAACCTCATTCTTCTGGTAATCCTATTCAACAGGTTTTGATTATTATTTCTTTTTTGCGCGGCGACCCTCAAGACTGGGCATTTTCTCTTGCGCCAGGAGACCCTGCATTGAGTAGTGTCGATGCGTTTTTCCTGGCGCTCGGATTGCTGTACGATGAGCCTAATTCAGTGGATCAGGCTGAGAAAAATTTGCTGGCTTTGTGCCAGGGTCAGGATGATATAGAAGTATATTGTCAGAAATTTAGGAAATGGTCAGTACTCACTCAGTGGAATGAATCTGCGCTGGCAGCTTTGTTCAGAAAGGGTCTCTCTGAGGCTCTTAAGGATGTCATGGTGGGATTTCCTATGCCTGCTGGTTTGAATGAGTCTTTGTCTTTGGCCATTCAGATCGGTCGACGCTTGCGCGAGCGTAAATCTGTGCACCATTTGGCGGTACTGCCTGAGGTTAAACCTGAGCCTATGCAGTGCGATAGGACTATGACTAGAGTTGAACGGCAGGAATACAGACGTCTGAATGGTCTGTGTTTCTACTGTGGTGATTCCACTCATGCTATTTCTGATTGTCCTAAGCGCACTAAGCGGTCCGCTAGGTCTGCCGTCATTGGTACTGTACAGTCCAAATTCCTTCTGTCCATTACCTTGATATGCTCTTTGTCGTCGTTTTCTGTCATGGCGTTTGTGGATTCGGGCGCTGCCCTGAATCTGATGGATTTGGATTATGCTAAACGTTGTGGGTTTTTCTTGGAGCCTTTGCGGTGTCCTATTCCATTGAGAGGAATTGATGCTACACCTTTGGCCAAGAATAAACCTCAATACTGGGCCCAGCTGACCATGTGCATGGCTCCTGCACATCAGGAAGTTATTCGCTTTCTGGTCTTGCATGATCTGCATGATGTGGTCGTGTTGGGGTTGCCATGGCTACAAACCCATAATCCAGTATTGGATTGGAATTCCATGTCGGTATCCAGCTGGGGTTGTCAGGGGGTACATGGTGATGTTCCATTTTTGTCGATTTCGTCATCCACCCCTTCTGAGGTCCCAGAGTTCTTGTCTGATTATCAGGATGTATTTGAAGAGCCCAAGTCCGATGCTCGACCTCCGCATAGGGATTGTGATTGTGCTATCAATTTGATTCCTGGTAGTAAATTCCCTAAAGGTCGATTATTTAATTTATCCGTGCCCGAACACGCCGCTATGCGCAGTTATGTGAAGGAATCCCTGGAGAAGGGACATATTCGCCCATCGTCATCACCACTGGGAGCAGGGTTCTTCTTTGTAGCCAAGAAGGATGGTTCGCTGAGACCGTGTATTGATTACCGCCTTCTTAATAAGATCACTGTTAAATTTCAGTATCCCTTGCCATTGTTATCTGACTTGTTTGCTCGGATTAAGGGGGCTAGTTGGTTCACTAAGATAGATCTTCGTGGTGCGTATAATCTGGTGAGAATCAGGCAAGGAGATGAATGGAAAACTGCATTCAATACGCCCGAGGGTCATTTTGAGTATCTAGTGATGCCGTTCGGACTTGCCAATGCTCCATCTGTGTTTCAGTCTTTTATGCATGACATCTTCCGTGAGTATCTGGATAAATTCCTGATTGTTTACTTGGATGACATTTTGATCTTCTCAGATGATTGGGAGTCTCATGTGAAGCAGGTCAGAATGGTTTTTCAGGTCCTGCGTGCTAACTCTTTGTTTGTGAAGGGATCAAAGTGTCTCTTCGGTGTGCAGAAAGTTTCATTTTTAGGGTTCATCTTTACCCCTTCTACTATCGAGATGGATCCAGTTAAGGTCCAAGCCATCCAGGATTGGATTCAGCCGACATCTCTGAAAAGTCTGCAAAAGTTCCTGGGCTTTGCTAATTTTTATCGTCGCTTCATCTGTAATTTTTCTAGCATTGCCAAACCATTGACCGATTTGACCAAGAAGGGTGCTGATTTGGTTAATTGGTCTTCTGCTGCTGTGGAAGCTTTTCAGGAGTTGAAGCGTCGTTTTTGTTCTGCCCCTGTGTTGTGTCAGCCAGATGTTTCTCTTCCTTTCCAGGTCGAGGTTGATGCTTCTGAGATTGGAGCAGGGGCGGTTTTGTCACAGAGAGGTTCTGATTGCTCAGTGATGAAACCATGTGCTTTCTTTTCCAGGAAGTTTTCGCCCGCTGAGCGTAATTATGATGTGGGCAATCGAGAGTTGCTGGCCATGAAGTGGGCATTCGAGGAGTGGCGTCATTGGCTTGAAGGAGCTAAGCATCGCGTGGTGGTATTGACTGATCATAAGAACTTGACTTATCTCGAGTCTGCCAAGCGCTTGAATCCTAGACAGGCCCGTTGGTCGTTATTTTTTGCCCGCTTCGACTTTGTGATTTCGTACCTTCCGGGCTCTAAAAATGTGAAGGCGGATGCTCTGTCTAGGAGTTTTGTGCCCGACTCTCCGGGTTTATCTGAGCCAGCGGGTATCCTCAAGGAAGGAGTCATTGTGTCTGTCATCTCCCCTGATTTGCGGCGGGTGCTGCAAAAATTTCAGGCGAATAAACCTGATCGTTGTCCAGCAGAGAAACTGTTCGTCCCTGATAGGTGGACTAATAAACTTATCTCTGAACTTCATTGTTCGGTGTTGGCTGGTCATCCTGGAATCTTTGGTACCAGAGAGTTAGTGGCTAGATCCTTCTGGTGGCCATCTCTGTCACGGGATGTACGTACTTTTGTGCAGTCCTGTGGGATTTGTGCTAGGGCTAAGCCCTGCTGTTCTCGTGCCAGTGGGTTGCTTTTGCCCTTGCCGGTCCCAAAGAGGCCTTGGACACATATTTCGATGGATTTCATTTCTGACCTTCCCGTTTCTCAAAAGATGTCAGTCATTTGGGTGGTCTGTGATCGCTTTTCTAAAATGGTCCATCTGGTGCCCTTGGCTAAATTGCCTTCCTCCTCTGATTTGGTACCTTTGTTCTTTCAGCATGTGGTTCGGTTGCATGGCATTCCTGAGAATATTGTTTCTGACAGAGGTTCCCAGTTTGTTTCAAGGTTTTGGCGAGCCTTTTGTGGTAGGATGGGCATTGACCTATCCTTTTCCTCGGCTTTCCATCCTCAGACTAATGGCCAGACCGAACGAACCAATCAGACCTTGGAAACATATCTGAGATGTTTTGTTTCTGCAGACCAGGATGATTGGGTGTCCTTTTGCCGTTGGCTGAGTTCGCCCTTAATAATCGGGCCAGCTCGGCTACCTTGGTTTCTCCATTTTTTTGCAATTCTGGGTTCCATCCTCGTTTCTCTTCAGGACAGGTTGAGTCTTCGGACTGTCCTGGTGTGGATTCTGTGGTGGATAGGTTGCAGCAGATCTGGACTCAGGTAGTGGACAATTTGATCTTGTCCCAGGAGAAAGCTCAACTTTTCGCTAATCGCAGACGCCGTGTGGGTCCCCGACTTCGTGTTGGGGATCTGGTTTGGTTATCTTCTCGTCATATTCCTATGAAGGTTTCCTCTCCTAAATTTAAACCTCGTTTTATTGGTCCATATAGGATTTCTGAGGTTCTCAATCCTGTGTCTTTTCGTTTGACCCTCCCAGACTCCTTTTCCATACATAATGTATTCCATAGGTCGTTGTTGCGGAGATACGTGGCACCTATGGTTCCATCTGTTGAGCCTCCTGCCCCGGTTTTGGTGGAGGGGGAATTGGAGTATATTGTGGAGAAGATTTTGGATTCTCGTGTTTCTAGACGGAAACTCCAGTATCTGGTTAAATGGAAGGGTTATGCTCAGGAAGATAATTCCTGGGTTTTTGCCTCTGATGTTCATGCTTCCGATCTTGTTCGTGCCTTTCATGCGGCTCATCCTGGTCGGCCTGGGGGCTCTGGTGAGGGTTCGGTGACCCCTCCTCAAGGGGGGGGTACTGTTGTGAATTCTGTGGCTGAGTTCACTCCTGTGGTCACAAGTGGTACTGCGGCTTCTGAGCTTCCTCCCTCAGGTGTTCTGGTGAGCTCGTTGACTGCTTCATTACTTGACTCCGCCTGATGCTGCTATCCTTGCTCCTGTGCCGAGTTGCATAGGTAGCGTTAGGCGCAATCCACGGCTGCCTCTAGTTGTGTTTGGAGAGGATCAGGGATTGCAGTCTGCAGAGTTCCCACGTCTCAGAGCTCGTTCTATTATTTTGGGTTATTGTCAGATCACTGTATGTGCTCTGACCTCCATGTCCATTGTGATACTGAATTGCCTTTCATAACAGAACTCCTCTAATATTTACTCCTTTGCTATGACTTCTTCACCCTCTCTACATTACAGTTCTCTTTCAGTGTCTCTTTCTGGAAGCTGACACACTCAGGGCAGGAGCAGCTCCATGTCCTTCCATCTCGGCCTCTGTGTTGTGAATTCTGTGGCTGAGTTCACTCCTGTGGTCACAAGTGGTACTGCGGCTTCTGAGCTTCCTCCCTCAGGTGTTCTGGTGAGCTCGTTGACTGCTTCATTACTTGACTCCGCCTGATGCTGCTATCCTTGCTCCTTGTCAATGTTTCAGTGTTGGATCTGAGCTTCTCCTGATTGTTCCTGTGACCTGCTGCTCTGTATAGCTAAGTGCCTTTTGCTTTTTTGTTGCTTTTTTTCTGTCCAGCTTGTCTTTTGTTTTTGCTGGAAGCTCTGAGACGCAAAGGGTGCGTGGTTTTGCTTTAGGGTTTTTTGTAGACTGCAAAGTTCGCTTTACTGTCCTCGCTCTGTCCTAGAATATCGGGCCCCACTTTGCTGAATCTATTTCATCCCTACGTTTTGTCTTTTCATCTTACTCACAGTCATTATATGTGGGGGGCTGCCTTTTCCTTTGGGGAATTTCTCTGGGGCAAGTCAGGCCTATTTTTCTATCTTCAGGCTAGCTAGTTTCTTAGGCTGTGCCGAGTTGCCTAGGTAGTTGTTAGGCGCAATCCACAGCCGCTTTTAGTTGTGTTTAGGATAGGATCAGGTGTGCAGTCTACAGAGTTTCCACGTCTCAGAGCTCGTTCTTGTATTTTTGGGTATTTGTCAGATCACTGTGTGCGCTCTGATCGCTAAGCACACTGTGTTTCTGGATTGCCTTCATAACACCTGTCATTAGCAAACATAACACCTCTGACAGGATCTCACACCTGTCAGGGACCAACTACCTGAGCAAAGCTCAGCCAGTAACTGCCTAACTTCCTCCCCAGGTCACCAGCTTTACCTAAGTGTGAGGAGTGCCCTAATTAATAGGAGCATAGCTCCCCCTGGTGGCCTGGAGTGTGAAATGTGTTGTATGTTTGTGATACCTGGATTTGGTTGTCTTTCTTTGCCTCCAAACCTAACATCACTCCTCCCTAGAGGAGAAAGATATTACTGCAACGACCAGGACCCTGGGGCGCTGCAGTATCATCTCTGTATATTTTTTATTAATACTGCCTACCTTTCACTGATCAAGGCCCTATTAAATCATGGTCCCTTCCACTCTATTTGTTCATTTTGCCCTGCTGCTCCAGAACCACCAGTCCCTGTTTCCTCACTCCTCCATCAGACAGCGTTACTCCACAGCTACAAATTCACCAGTTCATGTTCCCTCACAACTCCCATGTTTACCAAAGCATGTTCCCTCACAGCTGCAGCTCCACCAGTAGTCCATGTTCCCTCGCTGATTTAGCTCCCCCAGTTCATGCCCCTCATAACTCTGGAGCCACCAGTCTGTTCCCTCATAGCTCACTAGACATTGTTACTCTGCAGCTAAAGCTCCACCAATCCATGTTCCATCACATCTGCAGCTGCTCCAGTCTATGCTTCATAATAATCATAATAATCCCAGCTCAATCACTCCATGCTCCATGTTCTATATTAACTCCATCTCCACCAGTTCATGTTCCGTAATAACTCCAGCTCATAAAGTCCATGTTCCCTTACAGCTCCTGGTCTTCCAGTCCATATTCCCTTACAACTGCAGTTCCACAAGTCCATGTCCCCTCTTAACTTCAGTTACACCAACATACATCCCTTCACAATTCATATGCCACCAGTCTATGTTTCCTCACAGCTCCAGGGCCACCAGGCCATGTACCCCTTTCAGCTCAACCAGTCCCTCATAATTCCTATTCCATTAGTCCACGTTCCCTCTTATCTCCACTTTCACTAATACATGTCTCCTCAAAATTCCAGTGCCATAAGTCTATGTTTCCACGTAGCTCCAGCACCACTAGTCCGTGTCCTCTTACAAATCAAGTTCCACTAGTCCATGTTCCCTCATAACTCCAGATTTACTAGTCCATGTTGCCTAACAACTCAAGCTTCACAAGTCCATGTCTACTTACAGTTTCAGACCCACTAGGCCATGGTCCCCCACTAACCTGTGTTTACCTCATCAAAGCAATGACATTCTACAGGCGCATTGGAGCTCCAGGTGGTTTACAGGGTAAAGGGTTTTTTTGTGTAAGTTTTTAGTTTAAGCAAATGCCTGGAAAATCCCTTTCATGTACTCCTGGAATTACCCTGCAATTTTCAATCTCAATTAAATATTCATAAGATCCACCGCCTAGTGCTACAGTAACAATTCCTTCTTATATGAATGTGGCAATGGATCAATAATCAATGTACAGAGGCTAAATAAGATGTTGTCACCGCTCTTGTCCTATCTGTATCTTCACCAATAATATAATATTCACTTGTGGAAGGACACATCTCATCATACAATGGCCCAAAATAACCATTAACAGGGATGTCTGCTGGGGTGATTGGTCAATTGCATGATTTAAAGCTCAGAAGTTAAAGGACCCAGGGCCTCGTTAGATGATGAGACCCAACAGGGGCCCTGCAGTTGTCTGTGTAGTCCAGGTAGGAGAGTAGGCAAATTTCAGTCCTTCAATGACTGTTTTGCTCCATTTTCATACAGTACATTTGTGTATTATCAGTTCCTCCATGCAGAAAACATTTTGGCACCGAAACCTGAAGGAGATTTTATAGCATCTCATGCCCCTGGAGAGGATGCCTGTCTCTTCTTATCTTGTCTCTGGCCTCCAATAAAGGATGTTGTTTATGAATGTCTGCCCCAGCTGTCCATCTGGTGTCCCTTAACCTGATGTAGTAAAATTAACGTCTTGTGACACAGATGTAATAACACAGTCAGAGAAGAGAATATTGTCCTCTGTGTGAAGGTAATAGATTTCCATCTCTCCTGAGGGTCTGGTGTCATCACTTTGTCTTTTCCATTGGATGCCTGATATTGTTATATCATTTAATGCGTTACTGTTCACCGGGGAAAATCACCTCTGATAGATGCCAAGATACATAGCACATATATCCCAGCAGAATAATTGTTATCTAGTTCTTCATTCACACAAATTCTATTACAGTTTATGGAACAGTGATAATCAAGGAGGAGGTGCGTGACAAGTGCTGGAGAGTGAAAAGTGAAGACAAAAACTGGGAGCATCCAACATACATGACTTATTTCTGGACTTTTCATAGAGAACTAAAATGAATATATTCAGGGTGGTCCAGGGTGCAGCAATTGGGGCAGAACAAAAGGAGATTAAGAAGTTACTCTGTTACCTGAGCCCAATTGCTCCTCAGCCCCTACAGTGTTGTTGGGCCCCATTACATATATTGACTCTGGAGATTCCAATTATGTAGTGGTCCAGGATTAGGGTTAATTGTAACCATTCCACTATTTTTTGCCAGACATCAAATACTTAAGGTTAGCTTGGCCCTTATTTTCTCACTCTCTGCAGGCATAGTGCTGTGACTGCTAAGACCCCCAGTAGAAAGCATTTTTCCCCAAATTCCCGTGTAAGAATGAAGATACAACACCAAACTTAACAAAAACGTTCTTTTAATGGATGGAGCTCAGTCACAAGGGGTGTAAATACAATTGATGCAGGGGCTGTAATTGCACTCTGGCCTTGTAGCCTAAGGATCCCAAGAGGTCCCTTTGGCGCATATGATAAGATCAGTACTATTAAAGATCAATGACAGTTGGAGGCCGTGTTGTAGATTTTGCACTGGGGCTCCGATACTGCAAGCTACACCACTCTCGGTATTCAATATTATTTTATCTCAAAAGTTAAAGCACCACTCCAGCATTTTTTTTTTTATTTCACAGCTGGAGTGTTGCTTAAAAATCCAAGTCCCCTGCTCCCTGTCTGATACTCGCCCTCTGGTATGTTCAACTGTTTTTGCCACCACCCCGGTCTGTTTCCTGCACTTTGTGACCTGCCGGTTGCTCCAGTGTTTCATGGAGGTCACTAATCAATGTAAGGCTATGAGAGCCTAATTCTAGCTCTCATAGACTTGCACTGAGAGTTTGTGACAAAGCTTCTGAGTTTTGGCCAGTCGGAAGCTGCGCTCACAAGATGACGCCAATGGATCGGAACAGCGCCGAAAAACGAGGAAGACACAGTAAGGTGAGTATTAAACCGGGGACAGGGGACTTACGCTTTAAGCACCACTCCAGTGGTGAAAAAAAATGCTGGAGTGGTGCTTTAAGGCACAATTGGCTACTGCAACCAAAGAATTCGTAGATGTACTATGTCAACGACCAGACTCCTAGTGGCAAGTCGGCATACGTACCATTAATCACATCAAATTGTAAAACTGATTTTGAGCATAAAGCACCAACAATAAACACTTTACCATCAGATAAAGTAATAATAGAAGGAGAGGAGGCAGAGTAGGACAAACAGCATCCGGGACCCAGGAACAGTGGGATGAGGAAGGAAAAGGCAGTGACCACCTTTATAAGTCTCATATAAGGTGAGGGGATCCTGCTCATGAGTGGCCAGCATAAATGAGAGGGAGGCAATCACCTGAGGCACATGAAGTCCCTCCCCAGTGGAGCATAGAAAATGACACGACAAGCCTGTCACAGAGAAGCTTTATTTCCACCGAAAGGCAACAGAGCATTTGGAGGCGATGATGATTCTACTATGGATATTAATGAGAACTAAATAGGTGCGACTGTCTTTAAGTAATCATGCTAATATTAGAAAAGCAGGTTTTGTAAATGGGCCCCGGTAACCTTTCCTCTAGAAAAGGTACAATAGTAATAAGTCCCAACATCACCCAACAGGGAGTGAGAAGTTTTGCACATGTGCTTATTAGTGAACAAATAGCAACATGTCAGTACTATAAAAAGTATAAATCACTGATAGCTGAGATGAAAATAAGCATGTGTTGTAAACTCTACATCCACCTCACTCTGTCGTCATACCCTATCACTCACATACCATTACTAGTTAAAGAGGTTGTCCAGCTAAATTGAATCATCACCTATCTAGTTGGCTAGAAGATCACATACTGATTGGTGGGAATTTCTGTCCCCAACTAGGAACTTTTATCCCTGTTACATTCATCATTACACTAACCTCCACAACTGCCACATCTAACAACCTGCCACCAGTGGAGTAAATGTAGTCCAATGGGCCAAGGTTCAAAATTTGGACCTGGGCCCCTTCCAGCATGTTGGACAGAAGTATGGGCTCTTGTAGCATTCTAACTTTTACAAGGACATTTGTGTTGGCTGCCTTCTCCCATTATGTAGTAGTGTCCCCATCTTGGGCCTATCTGGTATATATGTCTTCGATCCTGGTATATATGTTCCCCATTCTGGTAAATATCTCACCCATCCTGGTATATACTGTATATGTCACTTATCCTGGTATATATGTTTCCCATGCTGGACCCATCCTGTTTTATATGACTCCTCCTGGTATGTATGACTCGTATCCAAGTTTATATGTCCCCCATCCTGATATATATGTCTCCCTGGTCTATCCTGGTATATATGTCTTCCATCCTTGGCTACTTTCTGGTATATATGTCATCCATTCTTCCAATGTTCTTTAAACCATAAAAAAATAAATGATTCTACTCACCTTGCCCGGCTCCAAAGCAGTGTCCTCTTTTGTCACTGGCAGCTGACTCCAGTGTGCAAGTAACGGGCAGCACATGACGACACTGTCATGAGCCCAAAGTCACGGGCATGCTGATGTCAGCTGCCGGCCACTGATTGGGCGACGGCGTGTGTAAGCTGGCCCCCGGTGGTAGTCGTGTGAGTGGGCCGCCCTTTCCACTGCGGGGCCAGTTACAGGAAATTCAATGCTGAGGGTGTGTGCGAGTCGCCCACCAGGGCAATGGGCATACTCGGTAACGGGTCTGGTCGCTCTTAAAGGAGATGTCACTCGATAAAAGGGGAAAAGTCTTTAACCCTGCTGTTCTGTTGGTCAAAAATGACCGACTTTGAACTTCAATATTCTTTAAAATATTCAAGATGCGGCTCTGAAACCCGTGGCCGACCGACCCATCCTCATTTAAGTCAATCAACCACAAGTTTCAGAACCGCATCTTGAACACCCCAAAAAATACCAAAGTTCAAAATAGGTCTCCCCAGACCGAACAGAACAGCAGGGTTAAAGGGAAATTGGTAATAAAGTCTATTTGTGACGCCACCTGTGGTTCTCGGTTAGTGGGACCGACGCTGCTTAAAGGGATCCTCTGGGGTGATGTTGTTGCAGCAAGATGGTGACACTTCCCACAGGTGAAGCGGGGTCCCCAGGGCTCCCAAGGTGTATGGCAAGTGTGGTGTTTGCCGGTAAATAAGTGGCGGGCACAGAGTTGTTAAGTCTTTACCTGGTTTACTGGTAGGAGCAGTCCACAGTCCAGGATACCAGGCACAGGTAGTGGTGTACTACAGCCGGCTTGGAGGCAAAGGTGATCCCTCTCCCAGGTGAGGTCCGTAAGCCATTCCTACTTGCGCTGATGTGCGAGGTCCCTGCTGCCTGAAGCTCACTGGCAAAGTACCCCTTCCTTCTCCTGTTCTGGGACAGATACCTGTATGGCGGGCAGCTTGAGCTGTTTAACAGGGTCTCTATCATGACCCAGGCTCTTCAGGTGCTGCTTCGTCTTCAGGCGTGGTGTGGGCAAATCACATACAGTTCTAAGCCCTCCAGTTCTGCTAAGTGTCCTAGAGTCTCACTAAAGCCTCGGGCTCTCGGTGCCCGGTCTCCTGTGCTTCTTCCCTCAATTGCTCCACTGCATACAACAATCCTTCGGGTTCTAGTCCTTTTCTGGAGCTGCAGCTCAGTCCTGGCTGCACGGCTTCATAGTCTGCCCTCTGCTCCAGACTTTCTTTCTCCTCAGTGTCTCTCTACAACTGACATAACTCCTCCTCCAGACCAGAATACTTAAAGGTGAAGGAAGCTCCCCTGAATCCAGGTCCTGAGCTCCCCCTTCTGGCCTGGATTCAGAATGTGTTGTGTGTAGGTGCTTACCTGGTAAAGAGAATCCTCCTTGCCTCCAAGCACGATATTGCCCTCCCCGAAAGGAAGGCAACATCACTGTAACAACCGGTTACATGGGGTTTTGCATGTGTGTGCGACATAGTTCCTGGATCTGCTACCTACAGGTACTGCAGGGGCATGGGAAGAAGTTGGAATTGCTTATGTTTTCCTAGGGGTAGGGTCGTACAGGACCACGTGTGTCGCTATGACTCTGATGCCCTGAGTCTTAGCCTCTGTCAGACTCAGAGGCCGCTCATTGAGACAATGCTCCCTATTTCAGTAGTAACAGCAAGATGCTATCTTTTCCCAAGTCTGGACAGTATGTTTCCCAGACGTATAAGATTTCCTTTCTCCTGGGGTCCCCAATTGCCTGTGATGTCCTGCTGCATCTGTATCTAGCTTTTTTCCTTGCAGTTCCACAACCGATAAACATATCTTCTTACTTGCACATTCTCTCCAACACATAGCCTACTCAACACTCACTTCCTATATCCTTAAAACCTTCCCACTGGATCCCCAATAGGACTGCCTTTCCCCACTCCCTTGGGACGGCCTTGCAGTTAACCTTGCCGAAACATAACACACGCACTGGCCATAGGTATAAAATACTTTTTTATAATATGCATACGTGTTAACCATACAACATAACTTTTTTTAGCACACTTGCCACCACGTCTTCTTGAGGAGGACAGGACTCCTTTTCCACCCTCTTACACGTGTATTGCAGTGCAGGGACCCGAGGGGGTCTCTGCGCTGCAATGTATTTCAGCTGAATTTGTGTCCTCAGAAATTGGCATCGGCACACGATCCCAGTCGCGATCGAATCCTCTGCCATTGCAATCGTAAAACCCCTGCCTGCAACTACTTTCTGTTCAGCTACATCAAGGATTCCTTTTATACTCAACCTTACACTATCAATATTCCTCTTACTCCTACCTATGAGTGAGACACTTCAATCTTTTATATTGAATGCTCCCCGACTGGTGTGCCCTGTTGAAAGAGATAACATTCATTGCAGTGATGGGCCGTTTGTGAACAATCTGGTATAAAGAGCCGGCTCCCTGCTGTGAATAACATAGTAACATAGTAACATAGTAAGGCCGAAAAAAGACATTTGTCCATCCAGTTCAGCCTATATTCCATCATAATAAATCCCCAGATCTACGTCCTTCTACAGAACCTAATAATTGTATGATACAATATTGTTCTGCTCCAGGAAGACATCCAGGCCTCTCTTGAACCCCTCGACTGAGTTCGCCATCACCACCTCCTCAGGCAAGCAATTCCAGATTCTCACTGCCCTAACAGTAAAGAATCCTCTTCTATGTTGGTGGAAAAACCTTCTCTCCTCCAGACACAAAGAATGCCCCCTTGTGCCCGTCACCTTCCTTGGTATAAACAGATCCTCAGCGAGATATTTGTATTGTCCCCTTATATACTTATACATGGTTATTAGATCGCCCCTCAGTCGTCTTTTTTCTAGACTAAATAATCCTAATTTCGCTAATCTATCTGGGTATTGTAGTTCTCCCATCCCCTTTATTAATTTTGTTGCCCTCCTTTGTACTCTCTCTAGTTCCATTATATCCTTCCTGAGCACCGGTGCCCAAAACTGGACACAGTACTCCATGTGCGGTCTAACTAGGGATTTGTACAGAGGCAGTATAATGCTCTCATCATGTGTATCCAGACCTCTTTTAATGCACCCCATGATCCTGTTTGCCTTGGCAGCTGCTGCCTGGCACTGGCTGCTCCAGGTAAGTTTATCATTAACTAGGATCCCCAAGTCCTTCTCCCTGTCAGATTTACCCAGTGGTTTCCCGTTCAGTGTGTAATGGTGATATTGATTCCCTCTTCCCATGTGTATAACCTTACATTTATCATTGTTAAACCTCATCTGCCACCTTTCAGCCCAAGTTTCCAACTTATCCAGATCCATCTGTAGCAGAATACTATCTTCTCTTGTATTAACTGCTTTACATAGTTTTGTATCATCTGCAAATATCGATATTTTACTGTGTAAACCTTCTACCAGATCATTAATGAATATGTTGAAGAGAACAGGTCCCAATACTGACCCCTGCGGTACCCCACTGGTCACAGCGACCCAGTTAGAGACTATACCATTTATAACCACCCTCTGCTTTCTATCACTAAGCCAGTTACTAACCCATTTACACACATTTTCCCCCAGACCAAGCATTCTCATTTTGTGTACCAACCTCTTGTGCGGCACGGTATCAAACGCTTTGGAAAAATCGAGATATACCACGTCCAATGACTCACCGTGGTCCAGTCTATAGCTTACCTCTTCATAAAAACTGATTAGATTGGTTTGACAGGAGCGATTTCTCATAAACCCATGCTGATATGGAGTTAAACAGTTATTCTCATTGAGATAATCCAGAATAACATCCCTCAGAAACCCTTCAAATATTTTACCAACAATAGAGGTTAGACTTACTGGCCTATAATTTCCAGGTTCACTTTTAGAGCCCTTTTTGAATATTGGCACCACATTTGCTATGCGCCAGTCCTGCGGAACAAACCCTGTCGCTATAGAGTCACTAAAAATAAGAAATAATGGTTTATCTATTACATTACTTAGTTCTCTTAGTACTCGTGGGTGTATGCCATCCGGACCCGGAGATTTATCTATTTTAATCTTATTTAGCCGGTTTCGCACCTCTTCTTGGGTTAGATTGGTGACCCTTAATATAGGGTTTTCATTGTTTCTTGGGATTTCACCTAGCATTTCATTTTCCACCGTGAATACCGTGGAGAAGAAGGTGTTTAATATGTTAGCTTTTTCCTCGTCATCTACAACCATTCTTTCCTCACTATTTTTTAAGGGGCCTACATTTTCAGTTTTTATTCTTTTACTATTGATATAGTTGAAGAACAGTTTGGGATTAGTTTTACTCTCCTTAGCAATGTGCTTCTCTGTTTCCTTTTTGGCAGCTTTAATTAGTTTTTTAGATAAAGTATTTTTCTCCCTATAGTTTTTTAGAGCTTCAATGGTGCCATCCTGCTTTAGTAGTGCAAATGCTTTCTTTTTACTGTTAATTGCCTGTCTTACTTCTTTGTTTAGCCACATTGGGTTTTTCCTATTTCTAGTCCTTTTATTCCCACAAGGTATAAACCGCTTACACTGCCTATTTAGGATGTTCTTAAACATTTCCCATTTATTATCTGTATTCTCATTTCTGAGGATATTGTCCCAGTCTACCAGATTAAGGGCATCTCTAAGCTGTTCAAACTTTGCCTTCCTAAAGTTCAATGTTTTTGAATGATGGGAGCCAGCACCCCAGTGAGAGCCACATAATTCTCTTGTGAACACATATTTAATAGGGATACATTTAGGATCCAAAAGAGCCGGCTCCTCTTGGTGATCGGAGCCAAGAGAGCCAGATCACCAAAAAGAGCTGGACTGCCCATAGCTAATTCAGTGTCCCATGTTTCTTCTCTCCCCCTTCCTGTTTTGTCACTCAATGGCCTGTTTTCTCCTCCCTTTGTGACCCTCTTTTAAAGGATGTCCCAGCATCTTTCTGTCTCTCTCCTCACAGCAGTAGGACCTGGAGGCTGCGTTGGACTATCTGCTGCTGTGCTGCCTGCTGTTGAGAGATTACTGATGGACTGATGTCGGCAATTAGAGACAAAATTAGGAGGGAAGGTGCTTCCTGGCTTACTAGCATGTTGATCAAGCAGGAAGCACCCCCTCCTGCTGCTCAGGCATCCGTACCCGGTAGCCAGTGGAAGACTCAGCAAATCCGCCCGCTGGAGAGCTTAAGCCCTGCCCTCTTGACGCCACAGGCGCACACACGCGTCATGCAAGCGCACATCCCCCAAACATGCCCCCTCCTCTGCATGCGGTGGCAGCAAGCCTGTCATGTCTCGGAGGCAACGCCTACACCCTTCCTAATTATGGAGGCAATGCAGAACTGCCATCTTGCAGCCCACTGCACTCAACACTACCAATTTACACCTCTCTCTGCCCCCCTATACCTCCTATGCCAGCCACTAACTGCAAAAAGAGGTCAGGTTTTTAGCAGTACATCCTCTGTTGAGGAGACTGCCTCCTCTTTGCAGGTCCCTAACGCACAGGCATCACACATTGTCCCTAGATACTACACAACCCCTGCAGAAACTGTTGCAGCTAGTGCTCTTCTAATTAACAGCACTGCTACCTATGCCCAGTCCCACGAACCTCCACACAAATTTTAAATCCACTACAGGGGCCAATGCCACTTCAACAGTTACCTACTATGGGCACAGTGCCCAATAGCAACCACATTATGCCAGCTACATCTATGGCCCATGTAGTGGCGGGTGCAGGATTCCTGGTCCTAACCCCATGCGCACCGCCGACTCTTGATCCCCATTTCCATCCTATAGTCCCGATCGGCGCCATCACTCTGCAAGATCTCATAGCAGGCGGAGCAGACATTCATCACACTGCTCCAGATCTTCTAGGCATAGCCGCTAATCCAGATCATCACGCTGGCGATCACCTTTGTCACCCAACGAGTCGTCTGACGCATCACAAAGAGGTTTGAGTCACAGGACTATGCGTCACCGCAAATCTCCTGGTATCTCTTTGGTCCATGATCATTCCCAGGATGCAGCTGCTCCTGTGCAGGCTGCTCTGGCTCATCTAGCTCGATTCCACAAGGTATCGGAGAGTACCAGTATTCGGGGGCTTGGGGGGAGGGTTCAGGATTCCTTTCAGCCCTAAAAGCGTTTTTGAGCCGGGGCATTAATCTGTTGCCTAGTCACAAAATCTTAGCCAACCCCCTTTTGATAAACCAAAATCCTTTAAAAGATCCCTGCCCCTCGTGCCAGCATACATAAGGACGTATTTTTCTGCGGCATCTCCCCCCTTTGGTCTCAATTACATGAAGAGACCGTTAACAAAATTTGGGCTAACGATTATGTGGATATTTGGTCCCTTGTGTCCCCTGACCACCACATGGTTGATAAAGAACGTCAATCTGATCACAAACCGAAAGTCGCAAAAACAATCAATAATTGGTTACAGGCATTTTTCATCATGGGCTGCGTCAAGAGCCAAAAGCACCCTGATCGCTGTTCAGAAATGTTTATATACATAGACACCATTTATAACTCGTACAAGTCATTTAGTGGCGCTACATTGAGGAATTCTGGAGGCGTTTAGACCTACAGCCTCTTTTGGGTTGGGGGATTAAAGCGACGGATACATGGATTCCACTTATCCTCTCCCAAAAAGCCACAGGCCCCTTTCACACTGCGGCCTCTGCCTATACCTCTGGCACAGGGTCAGTTTCCGTCTGCAGAACCGGCTCTTGTTGGATGTTCAATGAGGGACACTGTCGTTTTTTTCGAACTGTGCAAGTATGAGTGTTCTGCCTGTGGAGGCCCCCATGCCGCAATCAAATGCTCCCATCCCTCCTCAAAATTGTGCTCAAAACACCCCAATCAACCAGAGCCAATAGACTCCTGTGAACATAACCGCGATGGGGCCTTGGCTCGACCTCTACCTCAATAAGTAAGCAGGAGCTAACTTACGTTTCGGTTTTTCAGTTACAGTTTCTTCATCCCCTTCCTTTTCAGTTGATAACCGTCATCCCACCCGATAAAGGGGTCATCTGTAAATTTAGGAAAGCAATGCGTCGGTTACATACGTTTCTTTTGACCAGGCTATCACCTTGATTAAAGAGGTTGCTCCAAACTCTGATATTGACAATGCTTTCTGCCCTTGCGGGTTGGAATGCCTGCAGGGAAATCATGTATCATTATTAATGCGCAGCGGGGGGGTTTCGTTTGATTTTATTTTAATTGGATTATTAAAATTTTTGCTAGTGATTTCTTTTTGTTATTAAAGTTTTTAATTTATTTACTGTGTCTTGTGATTTTGGGTGTTGCTTCTCATTGGCTGGAGTTTGTATAAAACCATCATGTTATTTTTTACATGTAGCTTTGGGAAAGAACACCGGAGTGTGTTCGAAACGCATAGCTGCTACAGATGCCTTTGTGAACACTGTTCTGTGATGACTCTTTTTTTATATCTGATTCAATAAATTTTTTAATTTTATAGGAAGCTGGTTCACCTTTCTTCTTTTTGTATACAGTTTCTTCATCCCCTTCCTTTTCAGTTGACAACTGTCATCCCACCCCCCAAAGGGTCATCTGTAAATGACGGTATTTAGGAAAGCGATGCGTCGGTTACATACGTTTCGTTTGACCGGGCTATCACCTCGATTAGGGAGGTTGCTCCAAAATCTGATATTGACTCGGCTTTCCACCCTTGCCAGTTTCATCCTGATTGTCATCACCTTTTGACTTCCCTTGTAGATGGTTTTCTAGATCATGACACATATTTTTCCCAGATCATCAAACTACTTAGGTTCTTGGTTTTAAAAGGTCTTTGTTTCAACATCTGGTTTTAGCTCGCCACATCCCGGGTATTTTTAATGTAATCACTGACTCTTTCTCATTTGGACTGGCAAAAATTTTGAGACTGTTTACCCACGGCCAATGTGGATGGGCACTCATGCCCATCCCTCATGTGGCAAGTGGTGGAGGACGACTGATAGACCTGGTGAGATCCTTGGTAACCACATCTACATGGCGTTCTTACATTAAGGCATGGAGGGAGTGGTACAATTTATTGGGGAATAGACCGGCATTGTCTTCCCATGACATCCGTTTGGAAGTTACCATTGACCTTTTCCTTCACCTTCAAAGCATTTTTACTTTCGCCTTTTTTGGTTGGACGGATGTTGCCAAGTTGGACGGATGCTGCCAAGGTTTTTACAATATGACAAGCCTTCATGAGCTGGAGGAGGGGGCACATTCGTCAGGAGAGCAGGTGGACGATTTTTTTTAATTTGCTCACTGTTTGATTAACGGCATCCATGGCATCTGTTCTTCTCCTGTCGAGTCTGTTCTTTTGTCTGCTGCATTTGGGCTTGCATTTTTGGTGCCCTAAGTATCAGTGAATTAAAACACACTCTGGGAGGACTCCAGCACGATGATGTCTCTTCCTGCGATGGGAGCTTTCGTATTCAAAAATAAAAAATGGACCTGTTAGGGGTTGGTTCATGGGTCCCTCTTTTTGCCATTCCTGGTCCCATTTGTCCTTCAAAACTGGTCAACAGTTATTTAGCAGTCTGTCTTCAGGGGGGCCTTTTTTCTCCCAGGAGGATAGTTCCCCCCTTACAGTTGAGTTTCAATCCCTCTTTTGTAAATCTTTGCTATATCTGGGCCTCCCTCCTAGGGATTTTGGTACACACTAATTTAGTATTGGAGCATCTACGGAAGCGGCCTGCCTAAGGGTACCGTTACACTAAACGATTTACTAAACGATCACGACCAGTGATACGACCTGGCCATGATCATTGGTAAGTCGTTGTGTGGACGCTGGGGAGCTGTTACACAGACGGCTCTCTCCAGCGACCAACGATCAGGGGAGCGACTTCGGCATCGTTGAAACTGTCTTCAACGATGCCGAAGTCCCCGGGTAACCAGGGTAAACATCGGGTTACTAAGTGCAGGGCCACGCTTAGTAACCCGATATTTATCCAGGTTACCATTGTAAAAGTAAAAAAAAAAAAAAAACACTACATACTCACATTCCGATGTCTGTCACGTCCCCCGCCGTCAGCTTCCCTGCACTGACTGTCAGCGCCGGCCATAAAGCAGAGCACACAGGTGACGTCACCGCTGTGCTCTGCTTTACGGCCGGCGCTGACACAGTCAGTGCGGGAAGTTGACGGCAGGGGACGTGACAGACATCGGAATGTGAGTATGTAGTGTTTTTTACTAAGCGGCCCTGCGCTTAGTAACCCGATATTTACCCTGGTTACAAGTGAACACATCACTGGATCGGCGTCACACACGCCGATCCAGCAATGACAGCGGGTGATCAGCGACCAAAAAAAGGTCTTGATCCTTCCCCAACGACCAACGATCTCCCAGCAGGGGCCTGATCGTTGGTCGCTGTCACACATAATAAGATCGTTAGCTGTTATGAAAGGCAATTCAGTAACACAATGTACATAGCGATCAGAGCACATACAGTGATCTGACAATAACCCAAAATAATAGAACGAGCTCTGAGACGTGGAAACTCTGTAGACCGCAATTCCTGATCCTCTCCAAACACAACTAGAGGCAGCTGTGGATTGCGCCTAGCGCTCCCTATGCAACTCAGCACAGCCTGAGAAACTAACTAGCCTGAAGATAGAAAAATAAGCCTACCTTGCCTCAGAGAAATACCCCAAAGGAAAAGGCAGCCCCCCACATATAATGACTGTGAGTAAGATGAAAAGACAAACGTAGAGATGAAATAGATTCAGCAAAGTGAGGCCCGATATTCTAGACAGAACGAGGATAGGAAAGATAACTTTGCGGTCTACACAAAACCCTAAAGAAAACCACGCAAAGGGGGTAAAAAGACCCTCCGTACCGAACTAACGGCACGGAGGTACACCCTTTGCGTCCCAGAGCTTCCAGCAAAACAAATAGACAAGCTGGACAGAAAAAATAGCAACAAATAGCAGAGAAGCACTTAGCTATGCAGAGCAGCAGGCCACAGGAATGATCCAGAGAAACACAAGTCCAACACTGGAACATAAACAGGAAGCATGGATCAAAGCATCAGGTGTTGTTAAGTAGAGAAGCAGCTAACGACCTCACCAGATCACCTGAGGGAGGAAACTCAGAAGCTGCAGTACCACTTTCCTCCACAAACAGAAGCTCCCAGAGAGAATCAGCCGAAGTACCACTTGTGACCACAGGAGTGAACTCTGCCACAGAATTCACAACAGTACCCCCCCCTTGAGGAGGGGTCACCGAACCTTCACCAGAGCCCCCAGGCCGACCAGGATGAGCCACATGAAAGGCACGAACAAGATCGGGAGCATGGACATCAGAGGCAAAAACCCAGGAATTATCATCCTGAGCATAACCCTTCCATTTAACCAGATACTGGAGTTTCCGTCTTGAAACACGAGAATCCAAAATCTTCTCCACAATATACTCCAATTCCCCCTCCACCAAAACCGGGGCAGGAGGCTCAACAGATGGAACCATAGGTGCCACGTATCTCCGCAACAATGACCTATGGAATACGTTATGTATGGAAAAAGAATCTGGAAGGGTCAGACGAAAAGACACAGGATTAAGAACCTCAGAAATCCTATACGGACCAATAAAACAAGGTTTAAACTTAGGAGAGGAAACCTTCATAGGAATATGACGAGAAGATAACCAAACCAGATCCCCAACACGAAGTCGGGGACCCACACGGCGTCTGTGATTAGCAAAAAGTTGAGCCTTCTCCTGGGACAAGGTCAAATTGTCCACTACCTGAGTCCAAATCTGCTGCAACCTGTCCACCACAGTATCCACACCAGGACAGTCCGAAGACTCAACCTGTCCTGAAGAGAAACGAGGATGGAACCCAGAATTGCAGAAAAACGGCGAAACCAAGGTAGCCGAGCTGGCCCGATTATTAAGGGCGAACTCAGCCAAAGGCAAAAAGGACACCCAGTCATCCTGATCAGCAGAAACAAAGCATCTCAGATATGTTTCCAAGTTCTGATTGGTTCGTTCGGTCTGGCCATTAGTCTGAGGATGGAAAGCCGAGGAAAAAGACAAGTCAATGCCCATCCTACCACAAAAGGCTCGCCAAAACCTCGAAACAAACTGGGAACCTCTGTCAGAAACAATATTCTCTGGAATGCCATGCAAACGAACCACATGCTGGAAGAACAAAGGCACCAAATCAGAGGAGGAAGGCAATTTAGACAAGGGTACCAGATGGACCATCTTAGAAAAGCGATCACAGACCACCCAAATGACTGACATCTTTTGAGAAACGGGAAGGTCAGAAATAAAATCTATAGAGATATGTGTCCAAGGCCTCTTCGGGACCGGCAAGGGCAAAAGCAACCCACTGGCACGATAACAGCAGGGCTTAGCCCGAGCACAAATCCCACAGGACTGCACAAAAGTACGCACATCCCGCGACAGAGAGGACCACCAAAAGGATCTAGCCACCAACTCTCTGGTACCAAAGATTCCAGGATGACCAGCCAACACCGAACAATGAAGTTCAGAGATAACTCTATTCGTCCACCTATCAGGGACAAACAGTTTCTCCGCTGGGCAACGATCAGGTTTATCAGCCTGAAATTTTTGCAGCACCCGCCACAAATCAGGGGAGATGGCAGACACAATTACTCCTTCCTTGAGGATACCCGCCGGCTCAGATAAACCCGGAGAGTCGGGCACAAAACTCCTAGACAGAGCATCCGCCTTCACATTCTTAGAGCCCGGAAGGTACGAAATCACAAAGTCAAAACGGGCAAAAAACAACGACCAACGAGCTTGTCTAGGATTCAAGCGCTTGGCAGACTCGAGATAAGTCAAGTTCTTATGATCAGTCAATACCACCACGCGATGCTTAGCTCCTTCAAGCCAATGACGCCACTCCTCGAATGCCCACTTCATGGCCAGCAACTCTCGGTTGCCCACATCATAATTTCGCTCAGCAGGCGAAAACTTCCTGGAAAAGAAAGCGCATGGTTTCATCACTGAGCAACCAGAACCTCTCTGTGACAAAACAACCCCTGCTCCAATCTCAGAAGCATCAACCTCGACCTGGAACGGAAGAGAAACATCTGGTTGACACAACACAGGGGCAGAAGAAAAACGATGCTTCAACTCTTGAAAAGCTTCCACAGCAGCAGAAGACCAATTGACCAAATCAGCACCCTTCTTGGTCAAATCGGTCAATGGTTTGGCAACACTAGAAAAATTGCAGATGAAGCGACGATAAAAATTAGCAAAGCCCAGGAACTTCTGCAGACTTTTCAGAGATGTCGGCTGAGTCCAATCATGGATGGCTTGGACCTTAACCGGATCCATCTCGATAGTAGAAGAGGAAAAGATGAACCCCAAAAATGAAACCTTCTGCACACCAAAGAGACACTTTGATACCTTCACAAACAAAGAATTAGCACGCAGGACCTGAAAAACCGTTCTGACCTGCTTCACATGAGACTCCCAATCATCCGAGAAGATCAAAATGTCATCCAAGTACACAATCAGGAATTTATCCAGGTACTCACGGAAGATGTCATGCATAAAGGATTGAAACACTGATGGAGCATTGGCAAGTCCGAACGGCATCACTAGATACTCAAAATGACCCTCGGGCGTATTAAATGCAGTTTTCCATTCATCGCCTTGCCTGATTCTCACCAGATTATACGCACCACGAAGATCTATCTTAGTGAACCAACTAGCCCCCTTAATCCGAGCAAACAAATCAGATAACAATGGCAAGGGGTACTGAAATTTAACAGTGATCTTATTTAGAAGGCGGTAATCTATACACGGTCTCAGCGAACCATCCTTCTTGGCTACAAAAAAGAACCCTGCTCCTAACGGCGACGATGACGGGCGAATATGCCCCTTCTCCAGGGATTCCTTCACATAACTGCGCATAGCGGTGTGCTCAGGCACGGATAAATTAAACAGTCGACCTTTTGGGAATTTACTACCAGGAATCAAATTGATAGCACAATCACAATCCCTATGCGGAGGCAGGGCATCGGACTTGGGCTCATCAAATACATCCCGGTAATCAGACAAGAACTCTGGAACCTCAGAAGGGGTGGATGACGAAATTGACAGAAATGGAACATCACCATGTACCCCCTGACAACCCCAGCTGGACACCAACATGGAATTCCAATCCAATACTGGATTATGGGCTTGTAGCCATGGCAACCCCAACACGACCACATCATGCAAATTATGCAACACCAGAAAGCGAATAACCTCCTGATGTGCAGGAGCCATGCACATGGTCAGCTGGGTCCAGTATTGAGGCTTATTCTTGGCCAAAGGTGTAGCATCAATTCCTCTCAATGGAATAGGACACTGCAAGGGCTCCAATAAAAATCCACAACGTTTAGCATAATCCAAGTCCATCAAATTCAGGGCAGCGCCTGAATCCACAAACGCCATGACAGAATACGACGACAAGGAGCATATCAAGTTAACGGACAGAAGAAATTTTGACTGTACAGTACCAATGGCGGCAGACCTAGCGAACCGCTTAGTGCGCTTAGGACAATCAGAGATAGCGTGAGTGGAATCACCACAGTAGAAACACAGCCCATTCAGACGTCTGTGTTCTTGCCGTTCAACTCTGGTCATAGTCCTATCGCACTGCATAGGCTCAGGTTTAATCTCAGGTAATACCGCCAAATGGTACACAGATTTACGCTCACGCAAGCGTCAACCGATCTGAATGGCCAAAGACATAGACTCATTCAAACCAGCGGGCATAGGAAATCCCACCATGACATCCTTAATGGCTTCAGAGAGACCCTTTCTGAAAATGGCTGCAATCGCAGATTCATTCCATTGAGTGAGCACGGACCATTTTCTAAATTTCTGGCAATATAGCTCTATCTCATCCTGAGCCTGACAAAGAGCCAGCAAATTTTTTTCTGCCTGATCTACTGAATTAGGCTCATCGTACAGCAATCCAAGCGCCAGGAAAAACGCATCGATATCACTCAATGCAGGATCTCCTGACGCAAGAGAAAATGCCCAGTCCTGAGGGTCGCCACGCAAAAAAGAAATGACGATCCTAACTTGTTGCGCTGAGTCACCAGAGGAGCGAGGTTTCAAAGCCAGAAACAGTTTACAATTATTCTTGAAACTCAGAAATTTAGTTCTATCTCCAAAAAACAAATCTGGAATAGGAATTCTCGGTTCTAACAAAGAATTCTGAACCACAAAATTTTGAATATCTTGAACTCTTGCCGTGAGCTGATCTACACATGAAGACAGACCTTTAATGTCCATTGTAACACCCAAATGTCTAGGGGAAAAAAAAGACAAATCACAGTGCAAAGGAAAAAAAATGGTCTCAGAACTTCTTTTTTCCCTCTATTGAGAATCATTAGTACTTTTGGCTTCCTGTACTGTTATGAAAGGCAATTCAGTAACACAATGTACATAGCCATCAGAGCACATACAGTGATCTGACAATAACCCAAAATAATAGAACGAGCTCTGAGACGTGGAAACTCTGTAGACCGCAATTCCTGATCCTCTCCAAACACAACTAGAGGCAGCTGTGGATTGCGCCTAGCGCTCCCTATGCAACTCAGCACAGCCTGAGAAACTAACTAGCCTGAAGATAGAAAAATAAGCCTACCTTGCCTCAGAGAAATACCCCAAAGGAAAAGGCAGCCCCCCACATATAATGACTGTGAGTAAGATGAAAAGACAAATGTAGGGATGAAATAGATTCAGCAAAGTGAGGCCCGATATTCTAGACAGAACGAGGATAGGAAAGATAACTTTGCGGTCTACACAAAACCCTAAAGAAAACCACGCAAAGGGGGCAAAAAGACCCTCCGTACCGAACTAACGGCACGGAGGTACACCCTTTGCGTCCCAGAGCTTCCAGCAAAACAAATAGACAAGCTGGACAGAAAAAATAGCAACAAATAGCAGAGAAGCACTTAGCTATGCAGAGCAGCAGGCCACAGGAATGATCCAGAGGAACACAAGTCCAACACTGGAACATAGACAGGAAGCATGGATCAAATCATCAGGTGTTGTTAAGTAGAGAAGCAGCTAACGACCTCACCAGATCACCTGAGGGAGGAAACTCAGAAGCTGCAGTACCACTTTCCTCCACAAACGGAAGCTCCCAGAGAGAATCAGCCGAAGTACCACTTGTGACCACAGGAGTGAACTCTGCCACAGAATTCACAACAGTTAGCGGGATCGTTGCTACGTAACAAAAAGCGTGACGTTGCAACGATATCGTTAACAAAATCGTTATGTGTGAAGGAACCTTAACTCTGAAATTCAGCGCATTGGTATGTGGCATTCCTCTTTTTTTTCCAGGTACATCAGACCGGATTTATTACTCTATTAACGTTGTCATTTGTTTTCAGGGGCGTGAAACCCACAGTGTGGATTTTGGGTCACTCATATATTTTCTGGGCATCCCAAAGGGCAAATCGTCAGTCAGGTGGAAGAGTGTCATGATTCCAATGGCAGGGAATCACAAAAGGACAAGCACCAACAAGCTCTAGGGTGATGGAACCTGAGCTGACCGCGACCCTAAACCTGAACACACAAATAACAATAGCCGGGGAACGTGCCTACGTTGATCCTAGACGTCTCGCACCAGCCGAAGATCTAACTTCCCCTATTAGAAGAAACACAGACCTCTCTTGCCTCCAGAGAAATACCCCACAGAAATAGCAGCCCCCCACATATAATGACGGTGAAATGAGAGGAAGGCACATACACAGTATGAAAACAGATTCAGCAAAATGAGGCCCGCTAAAACAAGATAGCAGAGGATACAAAAGTAAACTGCGCGGTCAGCAAAAAACCCTTCAAAAAACCATCCTGTAATTACTTGAACTCATGTTCCAACTCATGGAACATGAGGAGCAATTACAGCCCACTAAAGCAACCAGCAGCAAAGAGACAATTATATGCAAGCTGGACAAGACAAAAATAAAGCAAAACGTGGAACAAGAAAATCAAAACTTAGCTTGTCCTGAAGATTACTGAAGCCAGAAGCTGAGGTAACAAAACACTCTGATAACCTTGATAGCCGGCGGGGAAATGACAAGAAAGCCCGGTTAAATAGGAAACTCCCAAATCCTAATAGAACAGGTGGACACCAGAGACAGCAGAACACAAATCACCCAGTACCATCAGTAACCACCAGAGGGAGCCCAAAAACAGAACTCACAACAGTACCCCCCCCTTGAGGAGGGGTCACCGAACCCTCACGAGAACCACCAGGGCGACCAGGATGAGCCCTATGAAAAGCGCGGACCAAATCATCAGCATGAACATCAGAGGCAACCACCCAAGAATTATCCTCCTGACCATAACCCTTCCACTTGACCAAATATTGGAGTTTCCGTCTGGAAACACGAGAATCCAAGATCTTCTCCACAACATACTCCAATTCTCCCTCCACCAGCACCGGAGCAGGAGGCTCAAGCGAAGGAACAACAGGTACCTCATACCTCCGCAACAACGACCGATGGAACACATTATGAATAGCAAACGATGCCGGGAGATCCAAACGAAACGACACAGGGTTAAGAATTTCCAAGATCCTATAAGGACCGATGAACCGAGGCTTGAACTTAGGAGAAGAGACCTTCATAGGAACAAAACGAGAAGACAACCACACCAAGTCCCCAACACGAAGTCGAGGACCCACGCGGCGACGGCAATTAGCAAACTGCTGAGCCTTCTCCTGGGACAACTTCAAATTGTCCACCACATGACTCCAAATCCGATGCAACCCATCCACCACCATGTCCACTCCAGGATAATCAGAAGGCTCCACCTGACCAGAGGAAAAACGAGGATGAAACCCCGAATTACAAAAGAAAGGAGAAACCAAGGTAGCAGAACTAGCCCGATTATTAAGGGCAAACTCGGCCAGCGGCAAAAAGGTAACCCAGTCATCCTGATCAGCAGAAACAAAACACCTCAAATAAGTTTCCAAGGTCTGATTAGTTCGCTCCGTCTGGCTATTCGTCTGAGGATGGAATGCAGACGAAAAGGACAAATCAATGCCCATCTTAGCACAGAACGTCCGCCAAAATCTAGACACAAACTGGGATCCCCTGTCAGAAACGATGTTCTCCGGAATCCCATGCAAACGAACCACGTTCTGGAAAAACAGAGGGACCAACTCAGAGGAGGAAGGCAACTTTGGCAAGGGTACAAGATGAACCATTTTAGAAAAGCGGTCACACACAACCCAGATGACAGACATTTTTTGAGAGACAGGGAGATCCGAAATAAAGTCCATGGAAATGTGCGTCCAAGGCCTCTTCGGGATAGGCAAAGGTGACAACAATCCACTGGCTCGAGAACAGCAAGGCTTAGCCCGAGCACAAACCTCACAAGACTGCACAAAAGAACGCACATCCCTCGACAAGGAAGGCCACCAAAAAGACCTGGCCACCAAGTCTCTAGTACCAAATATTCCAGGATGACCTGCCAACGCAGAAGAATGGACCTCGGAGATGACTCTACTGGTCCAACTATCCGGAACAAACAGTCTCTCAGGCGGACAACGATCAGGTTTACCCGCCTGAAACTCCTGCAAAGCACGTCGCAAGTCTGGGAAGATGGCCGACAAAATCACCCCATCCCTAAGGATACCAGTGGGCTCAGAATTTCCAGGGGAGTCAGGCACAAAACTCCTAGAAAGAGCATCCGCCTTCACATTCTTTGAACCTGGCAGGTATGAAACCAAAAAATTGAAACGAGAGAAAAACAGTGACCAACGAGCCTGTCTAGGATTCAGACGCCTGGCAGACTCAAGGTAAATCAGATTTTTGTGATCAGTCAAGACCACCACACGATGTCTAGCACCCTCCAGCCAATGACGCCACTCCTCAAATGCCCACTTCATGGCCAAAAGTTCCCGATTACCCACATCATAATTCCGCTCAGCGGGCGAAAATTTTCTAGAAAAGAACGCACATGGCTTCATCACCGAGCAATCGGAGCTTCTCTGTGACAATACCGCCCCCGCTCCAATCTCGGAAGCATCAACCTCAACTTGGAAAGGAAGTGAAACATCAGGCTGACGCAACACAGGAGCAGAAGAAAACCGGCGTTTAAATTCCCGAAAGGCCTCCACAGCCGCAGGAGACCAATCAGCAACATCAGCACCCTTCTTAGTCAAATCCGTCAAAGGCTTAACAACACTAGAAAAATTAGTTATAAAACGACGATAGAAATTAGCAAAGCCTAAGAACTTCTGCAGACTCTTAAGAGATGCAGGCTGCGTCCAGTCACAAATAGCCCGAACCTTGACGGGATCCATCTCAATAGTAGAAGGGGAAAAAATATACCCCAAGAAAGAAATCTTCTGGACTCCAAAGAGACACTTTGAGCCCTTTACAAACAAGGAATTAGCCCGCAGGACCTGAAACACCTTCCTGACCTGCTGAACATGAGACTCCCAGTCATCAGAAAAAACCAAAATATCATCCAAATACACAATCATAAATTTATCCAGATATTCACGGAAAATATCGTGCATAAAGGACTGGAAGACTGAAGGAGCATTAGAAAGTCCGAAAGGCATTACCAAATACTCAAAATGGCCCTCAGGCGTATTAAATGCGGTTTTCCACTCATCACCTTGCTTTATTCGTATAAGATTATACGCACCCCGAAGATCAATCTTAGTGAACCATTTAGCCCCCTTAATGCTAGCAAACAAATCAGTTAACAAAGGCAAAGGATACTGATATTTCACGGTAATCTTATTCAAAAGACGATAATCTATACAAGGCCTCAAGGACCCATCTTTTTTGGCCACGAAAAAAAAACCTGCTCCCAAAGGGGACGAAGATGGACGGATATGTCCCTTTTCCAAGGACTCCTTAACATAATCCCGCATAGCAGTATGCTCTGGCACTGACAGATTGAACAAACGACCTTTAGGAAATTTACTACCAGGAATTAAATCTATAGCACAATCGCAATCCCTGTGAGGAGGAAGCGAACTGAACTTAGGCTCCTCAAAAACATCCCGATAATCAGACAAAAATACAGGAACCTCAGAAGGAGTAGATGAAGCGATAGAAATCGGAGGTGCATCATCATGAACCCCCTGACATCCCCAGCTTAACACAGACATTGTTTTCCAGTCAAGGACTGGATTATGAGTTTGTAACCATGGCAGACCAAGTACTAGAACATCATGTAAATTATACAATACCAGGAAGCGAATCACCTCCTGATGAACGGGAGTCATACGCATGGTCACTTGTGTCCAGTACTGAGGTTTATTCATAGCTAAAGGTGTAGAGTCAATTCCCTTCAAAGGAATAGGGACTTCCAGAGGCTCAAGACTAAACCCACATCGCTTGGCAAATGACCAATCCATAAGACTCAGGGCAGCGCCTGAATCTACATAGGCATCGACGGAAATGGATGATAATGAGCAAATCAGAGTCACAGACAGAATGAACTTAGACTGTAACGTACTAATGGCAACAGACTTATCAACCTTTTTTGTGCGTTTAGAGCATGCTGATATAACATGAGCTGAATCACCACAATAAAAGCACAACCCATTTTTCCGCCTATAGTTTTGCCGTTCACTTCTAGACTGAACTCTATCACATTGCATTGTCTCAAGTGCCTGTTCAGAAGACACCGCCAAATGGTGCACAGGTTTGCGCTCCCGTAAACGCCTATCAATCTGAATAGCCATAGTCATAGACTCATTCAGACCCCCAGGCGCAGGGAACCCCACCATAACATCTTTAATGGCCTCAGAAAGGCCATCTCTGAACTTTGCAGCCAGGGCGCACTCATTCCACTGAGTAAGCACTGACCATTTCCGAAATTTTTGACAATATATTTCTGCTTCATCTTGCCCCTGAGAGAGAGCCAATAAAGCTTTTTCAGCCTGAATCTCCTGGTTAGGTTCCTCATAGAGCAAACCCAATGCCAGAAAAAACGCATCCACATTAAGCAACGCAGGATCCCCTGGTGCCAATGCAAATGCCCAATTTTGAGGGTCACCCCGCAGGAAAGATATAATAATCTTAACCTGCTGAGCAGGGTCTCCAGAAGAGCGAGATTTCAAAGAAAGGAACAGCTTGCAATTGTTCCTAAAATTCAGAAAACTAGATCTATCTCCAGCAAAGAACTCTGGAATAGGAATTCTAGGTTCAGACATAGGAGCATGTACAACAAAATCTTGTATATTTTGAACCTTAGCAGCAAGATTATTCAGGCTGGAAGCCAAACTCTGGACGTCCATGATAAATAGCTAAGGTCAGAGCCATTCAAGGATTAAGAGGAGGAAAAAAAAAAAAAAAAAAATCAGCCTGGCTGCAATTAAGGCTAGGCAGCAACCTCAGAGGAGAGAAAAAAAAAAAAAACTTCCTCAGACTACTTTTCCTCCTACTTCAGCCCAAACATTTCGGCCGGCTATACTGTCATGATTCCAATGGCAGGGAATCACAAAAGGACAAGCACCAACGAGCTCTAGGGTGATGGAACCTGAGCTGACCGCGACCCTAAACCTGAACACACAAATAACAATAGCCGGGGAACGTGCCTACGTTGATCCTAGACGTCTCGCACCAGCCGAAGATCTAACTTCCCCTATTAGAAGAAACACAGACCTCTCTTGCCTCCAGAGAAATACCCCACAGAAATAGCAGCCCCCCACATATAATGACGGTGAAATGAGAGGAAGGCACATACACAGTATGAAAACAGATTCAGCAAAATGAGGCCCGCTAAAACTAGATAGCAGAGGATACAAAAGTAAACTGCGCGGTCAGCAAAAAACCCTTCAAAAAACCATCCTGTAATTACTTGAACTCATGTTCCAACTCATGGAACATGAGGAGCAATTACAGCCCACTAAAGCAACCAGCAGCAAAGAGACAATTATATGCAAGCTGGACAATTCAAAAATAAAGCAAAACGTGGAACAAGAAAATCAAAACTTAGCTTGTCCTGAAGATTACTGAAGCCAGAAGCTGAGGTAACAAAACACTCTGATAACCTTGATAGCCGGCGGGGAAATGACAAGAAAGCCCGGTTAAATAGGAAACTCCCAAATCCTAATAGAACAGGTGGACACCAGAGACAGCAGAACACAAATCACCCAGTGCCATCAGTAACCACCAGAGGGAGCCCAAAAACAGAACTCACAACAGAAGAGGTCTCGGTATTCATGGCATAGATGTCTTCTGGAAAGGAATTGGGGTTGACCTGGTCTCAGGCTCTGCCTGAAGTTGTCTGGATCACTCAGATCACTTCCTCTCCCATAATTTTAGTGGGCAGAAGTGCTCTCTGCTATTTCCACCTAGCCAAGCTCCTTACTATGATGTGTTTGGATGGGGATAAATTCCATGGCTTCTTCCCAGAACTAAACTTAGTCTGTTCGGAGGTCATCCCCTGTGTTGCATGGCAGGGTGGGAGAGATACAGCAGCTGTATAGCGCTCTCGGCGCATGCCTAACGCGCGAATGTCCTGCTTCATTCCTCGTAAAGCCATAGTGGTCATCGGACCACCAGCTGGAGGGAGACAATTCCAGTCTGATGTTGCCTGATGGTGTTCATTTCACAGAGATAGGTCTGGGTATTTTTCTTTCTGATTTACCGGACGGGATTGAGCAGGCCTTGTACCATATGGGTGAGGGTCGGAGCGCAATATACTGTAAACGGTCAATTGCTATACCACAAGAGTTTTTGATGTACAAAGTCTGACTTGCATCGGGAGTCCGGATGGGCATAACGATTTGTACTTGTTCAGTTGGCCAATCATGCCTTCCTTGTTATTTCATGATACCCACGTGCTGTGCACACCCCATTGGCTGGGACCGACTTTCACCCATTAAAAGACAAAGAGTTGTGGTTTAAAATGGTGTCTTGTCTTAATTACATGGGATGCATTGGGATAAATAAGGTATTTGGGTCTTACAAGACTTGCCTCTACTCCTCATATACCACCATACTGACATTATTCTTGAAACTTTACCATTTGATGTCACTAATTGGTATACTGTATTCCCTATACTTTCACTACACTTATGTTTACATTCTATTCTTTCTTTCTACTGTCACCAATCGTAAAGCTCTGCAATCTGCAGCCGCTATCTTCACGCTACAATATACTGTCACTATTGTTATTACATTACAATATATTGTCAATATCCTTACAAGATGTGACACTATTACTCACACAGTACAATATACTTCATGCACTTCCCTTTATAGATTACGATATACAGAAATCACTCATTATTATTATTATTATTTATTTATATAGCACCATTGATTCCATGGTGCTGTATATGAGAAGGGGTTACATACAAATTACATATATCACTTACAGTAAGCAAACTAACAATTACAGACTGATACAGAGGGGTGACGACCCTGCCCTTGCGGGCTTACATTCTAAAAGGATGGTGGGGATGGAGACAGTAGGTTGAGGGTTGTAGGAGCTCCAGTATTGGTGAGGCGGTAGCTTCAGTAGTGGTGAGGAGGCAGCAGGGTCAGTGCAGGCTGTAAGTTTTCCTGAAGAGATTTCAGGTTCTGTCTGAAGGATCCGAATGTGGTTGATAGTCGGATGTGTTGGGGCAAAGAATTCCAGAGGATGGGGGATATTCTGGAGAAGTCTTGGAGGCGGTTGGGTGAGGAGCGGATAAGTGTGGAGGAGAGAAGGTGGTCTTGGGAGTACCAGAGATTACGTGAGGGAAGATATCGGGAGATTAGTTCAGAGATATATGGAGGAGACAGGTTATGGATGGCTTTGTAGGTCAGTATTAGTAATTTGAACTGGATATGCTGAGGGAATGGGAGCCAGTGAAGAGATTTACAGAGGGGGGAAGCAGAGGAGTAGCGAGGAGAGAGATGAATTAGTTGGGCAGCAGAGTTAAGGATGGACTCGAGAGGTGCAAGGGTGTTAGCAGGGAGGCCACAGAAAAGGATGTTGCAGTAGTCAAGGTGGGAGATGATGAGGGCATGCTCAAGCATTTTAGTAGATTGACGGTTGAGGAAAGGATGGATTCTGGAGATATTTTTGAGCTGGAGGCGACAGGATGGAGCTTGGATGTGCGGTTTGAAGGACAGGGCAGAGTCAAGGTTTACTCCGAGGCAGCGGACTTCCGGTACGGGGGAAAGCGTGATGTCGTTAATTGCGATAGATGGGTCAGGTATGGAAGATCTATGAGATGGAGGAAAGATGATGACTTCAGATTTGTCCACATTAAGTTTGAGGAAGTGAGAGGAGAAGAAGGAGGATATGGCTGATAGGTACTCCAGGATTCTGGACAGCAGAGAGGTGACATCTGGGCCAGAAAGGTAGATCTGAGTGTCATCAGCATAAAGGTGGTACTGGAATCCATGGGACTTTATGAGTTGTCCCAGGCCATGTGTATAGATTGAGAAGAGTAGGCATCCTAGAACAGAGCCTTGGGGGACTCCAACAGAGAGAGGGTGGGAGTGGGAGACGCTGAATGTGCAGTTGGAAAGGTATGAGGAGATCCAGGATAGGGCGAGGTCTTTGATGCCAAAGGAGGAGAGGATCTGTAGTTGGAGGCAGTGGTCAACTGTGTCAAAAGCAGAGGACAGGTCTAGAAGGGGGAGTACAGAGTATTGTCCGTTAGCTATGGCTGTAAGTAGGTCATTAGTGATTTTGGTCAGGGCTGTCTCAGTTGAGTGATGGGGGTGGAAACCAGATTGTAGATTGACAAAGAGCAAGTTAGATGAGAGGTGGGAGGAAAGTTCAGCGTGGACGTGCTGCTCCAGGATTTTGGAAGCAGCAATATTGGGCGATAGCTGGACATAGCTGTTGGGTCGAGGGTTGGCTTTTTAAGGATAGGTGTGATTGTGGCATGTTTAATAGAAGAAGGGAAGGTGCCAGAAGTTAGTGATAGGTTGAAAAGGTGTGTTAGTGATGGGATAAGTGTGGTGGTGAGGTTGGTGAGGAGGTGGGAAGGGATGGGGTCAAGCGCACAGGTGGTGAGGTGCAATTTGGAGAGGAGGCAATTAAGCCCCCTTCAGTGATCTTGGAGAGGGAGGTTATGGGGTTTGGGCATTGGTCTGGTATACAAAGGGGTTGTGGTGGTTGAACAATGAAGACTTGCCTTGTTTGGTCGATCTTATTTTTAAAGTGTGTGGCAAAGTCCTCAGCAGAGATGAGGGAGGTTGGAGGGGGCAGTGGGGGGCGGAGGAGGGAGTTAAAGGTTTTGGATAACTGCTAGGGGTTGTTGGATAGGGAAGATACGAGGGTTGTGAAGTAGGCCTGTTTAGCAGAGGTGAGAGCAGATTTAAAAGTGAGTGTTGCCTGTTTAAATGCAGTGAAGTCGCCTTGCGAATGTGTTTTCTTCCAATGCCGCTTTGCAACCCAGGACAGTTGCCAGAGCTTTTTAGTTGTGTTATTGTGCCAGGGTTGTCTATTGATACGTCGCACTCTGCCATGAACGAGAGGGGCGACCGTGTCAATAGCTGATACGAGAGTGGCATTGTAGAAAGTGGTGGCAGTGTCTGTGTCATGGAGTGAGGATATGGATGCTAGTGGTAGGATATAGTGAGACAGCGTGTGGGAGTCTAGGTGTGCAAGGTTTCTGTGGGGGTGCGCATGTTGATGGACATGGGTGACCGGTGAGGAGGACAGGGATGAGAAAGTGAGCAGATGGTGGTCAGATAGAGGGAGAGGGGAGGTGGTGAAGTTAGAGAGCAGAGATGGGTGAAGACCAGATCTAGGGTATATCTGTCTGTGTGGGTATCTGCGGAGGACCACTGAGTAAGTCCAAAAGATGAAGTAAGGGACAGAAGTTTGGAGGCTGTTGACTGAGGGATATCAGTGGGGATGTTGAATTCACCCATGATGATGGTGGGAATGTCAGCAGAGAGAAACTGAAGAAGCCAGGTGGAAAATTGGTCAATAAAGGCAGTGGCTGGGCCCGGAGGTCGGTATATGACGGCCACTTGGAGGTTGGAGGGAGAGTAGATGTGGACACAGTGACTTCAAAAGAGGGGAGGATAAGGGAGGGTAGAGGAGGGATTGGGTTAAAGGTTCAGTTAGAAGAAAGGATAAGACCCACTCCTTCCACCATGTCTGTTGCCGGGACGAGGGCTGTGGGTGAAGTAGAGGCCGCCATAACACAGCACAGCAGGGGAGGCGGTGTCAGAGGGTGTTAGCCATGTTTCTGTAAGGCCAAGGAAGGCAAGCTTGTGAGAGAGAAAAAGTTCATGAATCACATGAAGCTTAATTGCAGATTGAGCGAGAATTCCAGAGTGCTCCAGTGAGAGAGAGCAGGGGGGTGGGCGTCAGGGGCACGGGTTTTATGTGTGAAAGATTGCGGTAGTTCGTATTAGATAGGTAGCGATAGGAGGGGTAGTCATGGGAGGTATGAGCTGTGGGGGTCTAGGGTTGGGAGATATGTCACCAGCAGTGATGAGTAGCAGAGAAAGGGAGAGCAGGTGTGAGAAGGAGAGTGGGCGACTTGTTTTATGTTTTATTAGGACAGATTTGAGGTTGAAGAGCAGGTCAGCAGAGGAGGACAGGTGGGGAGGTAAGTGTGCAGTGGAAATGATTATTTGGTTAGAGGGTGCTGGGGTTTGTGGATAGCGAAGGAGAGAGAGGATTAGTTGAGCAAACACTCTTCATACAATACAATATTTAAACAATATTCTTGATACACAGACACTACTATTTATACAATTCAATACACTCTTCAATATACTGCCACTACCATTTATACTCTTCAATACACTGCCACTACTCCTCTTGCTATTTAATACACTGCCACTACTCTTCAATACACTGCCAGTACTCTTCATACTCTTCAATATGCTGGCACTACTCTTCAATATACTGCCATTACTACTCACACAATGCAATATGTTTCCCTAGTTTTGTTCTCTACAATATAAAGCCACTGTTATTTATACAATGTAAGATATTGCTTTTCATATGCCATAATACACTGCTATTATTTTTCTTGCGCTAAACTACACTGCCACTATTCTGTAAACACTACAATATAAAGTCATCACTCTTCATACTCTTCAAAACACTGCCAATACTACACATATAATACAATATACTGTCTCTAGTCATTATACTCTACAATATTCTGCTTACTACTATTTATGCAATACACAGTCACTATGTTTCATACACTACTATATACTGCCACTACTCTTTGTACTCTACAATACACTGTCACTACTCTTCATACACCACATTTTTCCATTACTGTTCATGCACTACAGAACGCTGCCATTACTATTCATACTTCATAATATACTGCCAATACTTTTTATACACTATAGTAGACTGTCCTTATACTTCATACACAATATTATGTAACTACTCTTCATACACCACAATATACTGTCACTAATGTTCATACACTAGGATTAATCTGCACTTAATTTGCATTAAAATCCTGACTGCCTGCATTACTGGAACAGTGGCAACAGGGAGAAAATCAACTTTTATCCTCCCTGTAGCTGCTCACTTTCATTCACAGGGGAAGTGCAGAGAGCGGTTGCAATCAACGCTCAGTATACTCCAAGCGCAGCTGTAATCACTCCTGGGCGCTTTGATTGACATCTCTCACTACCCACCCACTCTGCAAAGGAGGCTGTCAAAGTACAGGCAAGTGGGTGCTTACAATATAGTGAGAGGTGATTGTAACAGCTCCCTGCACCGCCCCTATGACTGAAAGTGAGCGGTTGCAGGGAGGATATATGTTCATTTTCTCCCTGTGGCTGTGCTTCCAGTAAGGCAGGCAGTTATTATTTTAACCCTATTTTCCTGAAGACTAACCCTATATCTTCGGGTAAATAGAATGTCTGGATCTGACAGGTTCCATTTTACAATTTCAGCTTAAACATTGAAACACTATAACTGAAACAAACCTGCAACATTGTTCTTATTCTTTTGAATCAAGGAAGTTTCCGGCAAATTAAGTCTTATGAAATTTGGAAATGTTCTTCTTACAAATCTATCTATCTATCTATCTATCTATCTATCTATCTATCTATCTATCTATCTATCTATCTATCTATCTATCTATCTATCTATCTATCTATAAAATTGGAACAGCATCAAATACTACCTTACAAAACATGCAAAGCTCTTCTGACCAGCAATCCAATGGTCACCAATAGTACTGTAGGTTGAAAAAAAGAAAAGCAGCACAAAAGAATAGAAAAAAGTGGACTTTAATGCCTGAACGGCGTGGCAACGTTTCGGATGTGTTATCCTTTCTCAAGCTTTGAGAAAGGATAACACATCCGAAACGTTGCCACGCCATTCAGGCATTAAAGTCCACTTTTTTCTATTCTTTTGTGCTGCTTTTCTTTTTTTGAACCTATCTATCTATATATATATAGTGAAGTAGTGACCCCTGTTACAGCTAAGGGGTGCTGTTTGTACTCTCCAGAATGAGCACGGAGGCATAGTGAGACCATGAGGGCGTATGGCAGTCATAGGTGTGGCTGTGATTAGAATGGTGAAGCAGTGACTGATTAAAGGCCCTGTAGTAGAGGGGGAGGTGTGTCAGTGTTGAGCTTGGAAGCAGACAGAGCAGTTGTCTGCAGAGCTCTTTCTGTGTGGAGCAGCACAGAGGAAAAGTAACCAAAGGGACTGACACGCTGCACCTTGGGCTGTCTTATGTTTACCCATCTGCAATCCAGAGGATAAAGAGTGCAGTGCACTGCGTGAGTACAGAGACTTGGCACCGGCATGCGGTTGCCCAGGGAAACTGGACAGAGGGAAGTCCGGCCTGTTTATTGACTGCAAACTAAAGCCATGTATTTCCAATGGACTGTATGAAGAAGCCGTGTATTGTATAGACTGTGTGAAGTAAAACAATAAAGGAACGTTTTGTGTGAACTTGCTTGGGTCACTGCCGTTTCACTGCATATTGTCCTACCGCTGCATTACAATGTATATATACAGCTCTGGCAAAAATTAAGAGACCGCTGCAAAATTTTCAGTTTGTTTGATTTTTCTCTTTATAGGTATATCTTTGAGCAAAATGTAAATTGTTCTTTTATTCTATAAACTACTGACAACATGTCTCATAAGTTTCAAGCAATAAATTTTGTATTTATTTTTTAAAAATGAGAAATGGTCAAAATAAAAATAAAATGCATTTCTTGCAGACCTCAAATAATGCAAAAAACAAGTTCATAATCATTTAGAAACAACAATACTAATATTTTAACTCAGAAATAATAAAGGAATAACCATGATTTTTAATCACAATTTTCATGCGTCTTGGCATGCTTTCCACAAGTCTTTCACACTGCTTTTGGGTGACTTTTTGCCACTCCTGGTACAAAAATGTAAGCAGTTCTTCTTTGTTTGATGGCTTGTGACTATTAGTGATGAGTAGAGTTGAGCGACCTTGACCTTTTTAGAGTCGAGCCGGGTTTCGCGAAACCCGACTATCTCAAAAGTCGGGTCGAGTGAAATCGCCCGATTATGACGTAAAGTAGGGATCGACCGAAACACGAAACCCAATGCAAGTCAATGGGGCAGCATAGTCGGCAGTGAGTGGGGGCCAGGAAAACACCTAGAGTGCCCATTTTAATGTAAAAACCATCCATTCTTCTTAATGAAGCTTGTCAAGCGTAATTTACCTTATAATAATTGGAAGGCATTTGAAATTGGGGGTCATTTGGCTAAAGTTGTGGTGGGTAGGGCTGGTTCAAGTAATTAGTGGGCCCAGGAAATCTGGACCACGTCACGGCAGTGGAGCAGGGAGAGGTAAGTATTTCAACTTTGCAAGTGCTGTGAACCTGAGCAAGCAGGGGGGGCCCACTCGTTGGCATTGGCACTGGCACAGGGCCCCTCAAAGTACAGCGGTGTGTTTGCACGGCGGGGGCGCCTCCCACCGGCAGCAACACTTTTGCGTACCATGAGAGGCCCTGTGCCAGTGACGTCGCCAACTAGTATTCCTCCCCCCACCTGATGAAGGAACCTGCACTTTCATCTGCACCTTTCTGTTTGTCCCCGTGTAAGGTGGTATGGTATGCGGGAAGGGGGACCTGACTTTCAGCAGGGTCACAATCTTGCAGTGTAGCGTGCACGGGAAATGTTGCGTTATGGGTCAATGTACCAGCAGACTCATCTATCACTGGCTGGGCAATGGGCAGGATGAGGAGGAAACACAGATATAGGCCCAAAGAATAAAGTGGGCTAAATGCAGTTCAAAATTGGTAACACAGGACTAATCAGGGGGCATTGCAGTGGAGGACAACTGGAATGAGAGGCTGACACAGAGAGTAGGCCCAAATCAGTAAGTAGTCGAAATGCAGTTCAAAATTGGCAACAGTAGTAAACAGGCGGCACAGCTTTGTTCAGTGGAGGAGAACAGCAAGGAGTGGCAGACACCGATAGTAGGCCCCAACCCAACTAGTAGGCCAAATGCAGTCTAACATTAACAACTACTTAACGAGCGCCTGAAAACGGAATTTCAGGACAGGAAACCAGGAGAACAGCAAGGAGCGGCAGACACCAATAGTAGGCCCCAAACCAACTAGTACGCCAAATGCAGTTGTTCCGTTTAACCACAATTTAATGAGAGCCTGAAGATAGAAGTTCAGGAAAGGCAACCTGGAGAACACCTTGGAGTGGAACACACCATCTCTCTACACCCCATACCCAATTTGTAGGCCTAATGCAGCGTAGTTTCCAACAACTACTAAACGAGAGCATGATGATCGAAGCATTGGCGAGGAAACCTGGGGAACACCTTGGAGTGGAACACACCATCTCTCTACAGTGGAACACACCATCTCTCTACACCCCATACCCAATTTGTAGGCCTAATGCAGCGTAGTTTCCAACAACTACTAAACGAGAGCCGGAAGATCGAAGCTCAGGAAAGGCAACCTGGAGAACACCTTGGAGTGGAACACACCATCTCTCTACACCCCATACCCAATTTGTAGGCCCAATGCAGCGTAGTTTCCAACAACTACTAAACGAGAGCCGGAAGATCGAAGCAATGGAGAGGAAACCTGGGGAACACCTTGGAGTGTAACACACCATCTCTCTACACCCCATACCCAATTTGTAGGCCTAATGCAGCGTAGTTTCCAACAACTACTAAACGAGAGCCGGAAGATCGAAGCAATGGAGAGGAAACATGGGGAACACCTTGGAGTGTAACACACCATCTCTCTACACCCCATACCCAATTTGTAGGCCTAATGCAGCGTAGTTTCCAACAACTACTAAACGAGAGCCGGAAGATCGAAGCTCAGGAAAGGTAACCTGGGGAACACCTTGGAGTGGAACACACCATCTCTCTACACCCCATACCCAATTTGTAGGCCCAATGCAGCGTAGTTTCCAACAACTACTAAACGAGAGCCGGAAGATCGAAGCTCAGGAAAGGCAACCTGGGGAACACCTTGGAGTGTAACAAACCCTCTCTCTACACCACGGAAGGGCTGATTCTTAGGAAGGAAGGCTGTCGGAAAGAAGCAGGGCGCGTCCGAGGGTGATTATATTCTTATTAGGTATATACTCACCCTCGGACGCGCCCTGCTTCTTTATTTGTAATGAATGTTTATTTGCAATGTGGTTTTGACTTACTCTATTTTTTTGGTAAATAATGATTTTATTATTTTCATTGTTTTGCATCTTCTTGGCAATAATATAAAGAAGACGCGACAGGACAACAATCGGTGGATGCCATATCTGTGTTTAAAATTGAAAAAACCTTTCAGTTAACTACTTGCAGGAGAAAGTTATTGTAGCTGGTGGCCATTTTTAGTACTGTACCAGATTTTTGTTGTATGTGTTTGTTTTTAATGTTAAAATGTCTGCATTTGATATCTCTCCAGTATTTTCTTTTTTATAAGCAAAATACTTATTTTTATATTTTCTGATGTTGGTTCCAGGGGTACACGGGCAGCAGTGGTGTGGTCAGTGGAGGCCTAGTGGAAGGAGTGACCGCAGACAGGCATCGAAGGCCTAAAATAATAAGACATGGCTGTAGGCAATTTTAAATTGGTTACAGGGGTACACGGGCAGCAGTGGTGTGGTCAGTGGATGCCTAGTGGAAGGAGTGACCGCAGACAGGCATCGAAGGCCTAAAATAATAACACATGGCTGTAGGCAATTTTAAATTGGTTCCAGGGGTACACGGGCAGCAGTGGTGTGGTCAGTGGAGGCCTAGTGGAAGGAGTCACCGCAGACAGGCATCGAAGGCCTAAAATAATAACACATGGCTGTAGGCAATTTTAAATTGGTTCCAGGGGTACACGGGCAGCAGTGGTGTGGTCAGTGGAGGCCTAGTGGAAGGAGTGACCGCAGACAGGCATCGAAGGCCTAAAATAATAACACATGGCTGTAGGCAATTTTAAATTGGTTACAGGGGTACACGGGCAGCAGTGGTGTGGTCAGTGGAGGCCTAGTGGAAGGAGTAACCGCAGACAGGCATCGAAGGCCTAAAATAATAACACATGGCTGTAGGCAATTTTAAATTGGTTCCAGGGGTACACAGGCAGCAGTGGTGTGGTCAGTGGAGGCCTAGTGGAAGGAGTGACCGCAGACAGGCATCGAAGGCCTAAAATAATAACACATGGCTGTAGGCAATTTTAAATTGGTTCCAGGGGTACACGGGCAGCAGTGGTGTGGTCAGTGGAGGCCTAGTGGAAGGAGTGACCACAGACAGGCATCGAAGGCCTAAAATAATAACACATGGCTGTAGGCAATTTTAAATTGGTTCCAGGGGTACACGGGCAGCAGTGGTGTGGTCAGTGGATGCCTAGTGGAAGGAGTGACCGCAGACAGGCATCGAAGGCCTAAAATAATAACACATGGCTGTAGGCAATTTTAAATTGGTTCCAGGGGTACACGGGCAGCAGTGGTGTGGTCAGTGGAGGCCTAGTGGAAGGAGTCACCGCAGACAGGCATCGAAGGCCTAAAATAATAACACATGGCTGTAGGCAATTTTAAATTGGTTCCAGGGGTACACGGGCAGCAGTGGTGTGGTCAGTGGAGGCCTAGTGGAAGGAGTGACCGCAGACAGGCATCGAAGGCCTAAAATAATAACACATGGCTGTAGGCAATTTTAAATTGGTTCCAGGGGTACACGGGCAGCAGTGGTGTGGTCAGTGGAGGCCTAGTGGAAGGAGTGACCGCAGACAGGCATCGAAGGCCTAAAATAATAACACATGGCTGTAGGCAATTTTAAATTGGTTACAGGGGTACACGGGCAGCAGTGGTGTGGTCAGTGGAGGCCTAGTGGAAGGAGTGACCATAGACAGGCATCGAAGGCCTAACATAACAAAAATGTCAATACAATGGTATTGTCAGTGGCAGGCATTGAAGGATGTCAGCGCATAGACTAAACATTGGTGGAGCTGTGAGATAATTTTGCAAGTGGTAGAGCACTGTTTGAGCTGGGGTGGGGGGAAACTGTCTTGTGGCCGGCGGTACAGGCCCAGGGCCCCTCATATTACAACGGTGTGTCTGACGTTGGGTGTGCACCACCACCGCCAGAGACACTTTATTGTACTAGGAGGGACCCAGTGGCAGTGCCGTCGACCAAAAGCGGGCTCACCCACCTCTTCAGACAAACTGCACTCTCACGGGTGCTGTCGCCAAGTGTCGATACCACGGCCCCGTGTGGGGAGTTTGGCCATTTAGTGAGGTGTAAACATGTTGTATGCTGGACAATCAGGTGCAGAAAATTACGAGATTGGAAAAGGCATTCAGAATAGTCCACAGGCAAGACCTTTTCATAGGAAAGCTAGGTGTCAGCCGGGCAAGGTGGGGCAAAAGATTTCGAAATCCAGTTGTGGTTCATTTTAATGAAGGTTAGATCATCTACATTTTGGGTAGCCAGACGAGTCCTTTTTTCTGTTAGTATTGAACCTGCAGCACTGAATACTCTTTCTGATAGGACACTAGCTGCCGGGCAAGCAAGCTCCTGCAATGCATATTCTGCCAATTCTGGCCAGGTGTCTAATTTTGATGCCCAGTAATCAAATGGGAATGACGGTTGAGGGAGAACATCGATAAGGGATGAAAAATAGTTTGTAACCATACTGGACAAATGTTGTCTCCTGTCACTTTGAATTGATGCTGCAGTACCTGTCCTGTCTGCGGTCATAGCAAAATCACTCCACAACCTGGTCAGAAAACCCCTCTGGCCAACGCCACTTCTGATTTCTGCCCCTCTAACTCCTCTGGTCTGCTGGCCCCTGCAGCTCGTGTGAGAACGATCACGGGCGCTGTGTGCAGGGAATGCCAGAAGCAAACGGTCAACAAGAGTTGATTGTTTGGTTGCTAATATTAGTTCCAAGTTCTCATGTGGCATTATATTTTGCAATTTGCCTTTATAGCGAGGATCAAGGAGGCAGGCCAACCAGTAATCGTCATCATTCATCATTTTAGTTATGCGTGTGTCCCTTTTGAGGATACGTAAGGCATAATCCGCCATGTGGGCCAAAGTTCCAGTTCTCAAATCTGCGGTTGTGCTTGGTTGAGGGGCAGTTTCAGGCAAATCCACGTCACTTGTGTCCCTCAAAAAACCAGAACCCGGCCTTGCCGCGCCACCAATTTCCAGTGGCCCCGGAAAAGCTTCCTCATTAAAAATATAATCATCCCCATCATCCTCCTCGTCCTCCTCCTCCTCTTCGCCCGCTACCTCGTCCTGTACACTGCCCTGGCCAGACAATGGCTAACTGTCATCAAGGCTTTCCTCTTCCTCAGCTGCAGACGCCTGATCCTTTATGTGCGTCAAACTTTGCATCAGCAGACGCATTAGGGGGATGCTCATGCTTATTATGGCGTTGTCTGCACTAACCAGCCGTGTGCATTCCTCAAAACACTGAAGGACTTGACACATGTCTTGAATCTTCGACCACTGCACACCTGACAACTCCATGTCTGCCATCCTACTGCCTGCCCGTGTATATGTATCCTCCCACAAAAACATAACAGCCCGCCTCTGTTCACACAGTCTCTGAAGCATGTGCAGTGTTGAGTTCCACCTTGTTGCAACGTCTATGATTAGGCGATGCTGGGGAAGGTTCAAAGAACGCTGATAGGTCTGCATACGGCTGGAGTGTACGGGCGAACGGCGGATATGTGAGCAAAGTCCACGCACTTTGAGGAGCAGGTCGGATAACCCCGGATAACTTTTCAGGAAGCACTGCACCACCAGGTTTAAGGTGTGAGCCAGGCAAGGAATGTGTTTCAGTTGGGAAAGGGAGATGGCAGCCATGAAATTCCTTCCGTTATCACTCACTACCTTGCCTGCCTCAAGATCTACAGTGCCCAGCCACGACTGCGTTTCTTTCTGCAAGAACTCGGACAGAACTTCCGCGGTGTGTCTGTTGTCGCCCAAACACTTCATAGCCAATACAGCCTGCTGACGTTTGCCAGTAGCTGCCCCATAATGGGAGACCTGGTGTGCAACAGTGGCAGCTGCGGATGGAGTGGTTGTGCGACTGCGGTCTGTGGACGAGCTCTCGCTTCTGCAGGAGGACGAAGAGGAGGAGGAGGGGGTGCGAACGGCTACAGCCAATTGTTTCCTAGACCGTGGGCTAGGCAGAACTGTCCCAAACTTGCTGTCCCCTGTGGACCCTGCATCCACCACATTTACCCAGTGTGCCGTGATGGACACGTAACGTCCCTGGCCATGCCTACTGGTCCATGCATCTGTTGTCAGGTGCACCTTTGTGCTCACAGATTGCCTGAGTGCATGGACGATGCGCTCTTTAACATGCTGGTGGAGGGCTGGGATGGCTTTTCTGGAAAAAAAGTGTCAACTGGGTAGCTCGTAGCGTGGTACAGCGTAGTCCATCAGGGCTTTGAAAGCTTCGCTTTCAACTAACCGGTAGGGCATCATCTCTAACGAGATTAGTCTAGCTATGTGTGCGTTCAAACCCTGTGTACGCGGATGCGAGGCTAAGTACTTCCTTTTTCTAACCATAGTCTCATGTAGGGTGAGCTGGACTGGAGAGCTGGAGATCGTGGAACTAGCGGGGGTGCCGGTGGACATGGCAGACTGAGAGACGGTGGGAGATGGTATTGTTGCCACCGGTGCCCTAGATGCAGTGTTTCCTACTACGAAACTGGTGATTCCCTGACCCTGACGGCTTTGGCCTGGCAAAGAAACCTGCACAGATACTGCAGGTGGTGCGGAAAATGGTGGCCCTACACTGCCGGAAGGGATGTTGCGTTGCTGACTAGCTTCATTGGCCGAGGGTGCTACAACCTTAAGGGACGTTTGGTAGTTAGTCCAGGCTTGCAAATGCATGGTGGTTAAATGTCTATGCATGCAACTTGTATTGAGACTTTTCAGATTCTGTCCTCTGCTTAAGGTAGTTGAACATTTTTGACAGATGACTTTGCGCTGATCAATTGGATGTTGTTTAAAAAAATGCCAGACTGCACTCTTTCTAGCATCGGATACCTTTTCAGGCATTGCAGACTGAGCTTTAACCGGATGGCCACGCTGTCCTCCAACAGGTTTTAGCTTTGCCACGCGTTTTGGGCAAGATACGGGCCCGGCAGATGGAACCTGTTGCGATGTTGATGCCTGCTGCGGCCCCTCCTCCTCCGCTTCAGAACTGCTGCCGCCTGCACCCTGTTCCCCCAATGGCTGCCAATCGGGGTCAAGAACTGGGTCATCTATTACCTCTTCTTCTTGTAGCTCGTGTGCAACTTCGTCTGTGTCACCGTGTCGGTCGGTGGTATAGCGTTCGTGATGGGGCAACATAGTCTCATCAGGGTCTGATTCTTGATCAGCACCCTGCGAGGGCAATGTTGTGGTCTGAGTCAAAGGACCAGCATAGTAGTCTGGCTGTGGCTGTGCATCAGTGCACTCCATGTCAGATTCAACTTGTAATGGGCATGGACTGTTAACTGCTTCACTTTCTAAGCCAGGGACGGTATGTGTAAAGAGCTCCATGGAGTAACCCGTTGTGTCGCCTGCTGCATTCTTCTCTGTTGTTTTTGCTGAAGAGGACAAGGAAGCGACTTGTCCCTGACTGTGAACATCCACTAACGACGCGCTGCTTTGACATTTACCAGTTTCACGAGAGGAGGCAAAAGAGCTAGAGGCTGAGTCAGCAAGATAAGCCAAAACTTGCTCTTGCTGCTCCGGCTTTAAAAGCGGTTTTCCTACTCCCAGAAAAGGGAGCGTTCGAGGCCTTGTGTAGCCAGACGACGAACCTGGCTCCACAGCTCCAGACTTAGGTGCAATATTTTTTTTCCCACGACCAGCTGATGCTCCACCACTACCACTACCCTCATTACCAGCTGACAATGAACGCCCCCGGCCACGACCTCTTCCACCATACTTCCTCATTGTTTTAAAAACGTAAACAAACTAACGGTATTTGTTGCTGTCACACAAATTACACGGTGAGCTATAACTTCAGTATGATTTAGCTACCCCTTTACAGGTGAGTGAGACCACAACGAAAATCAGGCACAATGTTACACACTCTGTTGTTGGTGGCAACAAATGAGAGAGATGCCACACACGCAGGACTGTCACTGAAGCACAAATGTAAATATTAATCTCCCACTGATTTGATTTTTTTTTTTTTTTTCAGGGAGACTTTAGGAAAAAAAAAAATAGAATAAAATGATTTTTTCAGGAAGAATTTAGAAACCAAAGAAAATAAAATGATTTTTTCAGGGAGAATTTAGAAAACAAATAAAACAAAAAAAGGCTTTCTATGGCCCACTGAGTGAGAGATGACGCACACAGGAGTCAGGAGTGGCACACAAGCCCAGAGGCCAATATTTATCTCCCACTGATTGATGTAGTGATTTTTTCAGGTAGATTTTGGAACCCAAATCAAGCTAAAAAAAATAATAGGCTTTCTATGGCCCACAATTGGAGAGAGAGAGAGAGATGGCACACCCAGGAGTCAAGACTGGCACACAAGCAGAAAGGGCAATATTAATCTCCCACTGATTTGTTTTTTTTTTTGTTTTTTTCAGGGAGACTTTAGGAAAAAAAAAATAGAATAAAATGATTTTTTCAGGAAGAATTTAGAAACCAAATAAAATAAAATGATTTTTTCAGGGAGAATTTAGAAAACAAATAAAACAAAAAAAGGCTTTCTATGGCCCACTGAGTGAGAGATGACGCACACAGGAGTCAGGAGTGGCACACAAGCCCAGAGGCCAATATTTATCTCCCACTGATTGATGTAGTGATTTTTTCAGGTAGATTTTGGAACCCAAATCAAGCTAAAAAAATAATAGGCTTTCTATGGCCCACAATTGGAGAGAGAGAGAGAGATGGCACACCCAGGAGTCAAGACTGGCACACAAGCAGATTGGGCAATATTAATCTCCCACTGATTTGTTTTTTTTGTTTTTTTTTCAGGGAGACTTTAGGAAAAAAAAAATAGAATAAAATGATTTTTTCAGGAAGAATTTAGAAACCAAATAAAATAAAATGATTTTTTCAGGGAGAATTTAGAAAACAAATAAAACAAAAAAAGGCTTTCTATGGCCCACTGAGTGAGAGATGACGCACACAGGAGTCAGGAGTGGCACACAAGCCCAGAGGCCAATATTTATCTCCCACTTTTTTTTTTTTGTTCCAGGGAAAATTTATAAACCCAATAAAAAAAATAATAAATAGGCTTTCTATGGCCCACTATCTGAGAGACAGAGAGAGATGGCACGCTTAGGACTGGCACACAAGCCCAAAGGCCAATATTAATCTCCCTTTTTTTTTTAAGGGAGAATTTATAAAACCAAAAAAAAATAAATAAATAGGCTTTCTATGGCCCACTATTTGTGAGAGAGATGGCACGCTCAGGACTGGCACACAAGCCCAGAGGCCAATATTAATCTCCCACTTTTTTTTTTTTTCCAGGGAAAATTTATAAACCCAATAAAAAAAAAAAAAAATAAATAGGCTTTCTATGGCCCACTATCTGAGAGAGAGAGATGGCACGCTTAGGACTGGCACACAAGCCCAAAGGCCAATATTAATCTCCCACTGATTGATTTATTGATTTTTTCAGGTAGAATTTAGAACCCAAATAAAGCAAAAAAAAAAAAAAAATGGCCTTTCTATGGCCCACTGAGTGAGTGATGATGCACACAGGAGTCAGGAGTGGCACACAAGCCCTGAGGCCAATATTTTTCTCCCACTGATTGATGTAGTGATTTTTTCAGGTAGATTTTAGAACCAAAATCAAGCAAAAAAATAAATAGGCTTTCTATGGCCCACTGAGTGAGTGATGATGCACACAGGAGTCAAGAGTGGCACACAAGCCCTGAGGCCAATATTTTTCTCCCACTGATTGATGTAGTGATTTTTTCAGGTAGATTTTATAACCCAAATCAAGCAAAAAAATAAATAGGCTTTCTATGGCCCACTGAGTGAGAGATGACACAGACAGGGATGGCACTCTAGCAGAAATGTCAATCTTAATCTCCCACAAAAAAAAAAAAAAAAACAGGGAGTGTCCTTCAATTACTATCTCCCTGCAGTAATCTCAGCCAGGTATGGCAGGCAGCAATAAGGAGTGGACTGATGCACAAATTAAATAAAAAGTGTGTACAAACCAAAAAGATAGCTGTGCAGAAAGGAAGGAACAAGAGGATTTGTGCTTTGAAAAAAGCAGTTGGTTTGCACAGCGGCGTACACACAGCAATGCAGCTATCAGGGAGCCTTCTAGGGCAGCCCAATGAGCTACAGCGCTGAGGGGGGAAAAAAAAAAAAATGTAGCTTCCACTGTCCCTGCACACCGAAGGTGGTGTTGGGCAGTGGAAATCGCTACAGCACAAGCGGTTTGGTGGTTAATGGACCCTGTCTAACGCTATCCCTGCTTCTGACGAAGCGGCAGCAACCTCTCCCTAAGCTCAGATCAGCAGCAGTAACATGGCGGTCGGCGGGAACTCCCCTTTATAGCCCCTGTGACGCCGCAGACAGCAAGCCAATCACTGCAATGCCCTTCTCTAAGATGGTGGGGACCAGGACCTATGTCATCACGCTGCCCACACTCTGCGTTTACCTTCATTGGCTGAGAAATGGCGCTTTTCGCGTCATTGAAACGCGACTTTGGCGCGAAAGTCGCGTACCGCATGGCCGACCCCGCACAGGGGTCGGATAGGGTTTCATGAAACCCAACTTTGCCAAAAGTCGGCGACTTTTGAAAATGAACGACCCGTTTCGCTCAACCCTAGTGATGAGCAGTGTTGAGCATTCCGATACTGCAAGTATCGGGTATTGGCCGATATTTGCTGTATCGGAATTCTGATACCGAGTTCGATATTTTTTCGATATCGGAAATCGGAATTGGCGTGTGCGGTGCGTATGGTTCCAAGGGTCTGGAGGAGAGGAGACTCTCCTTCAGGCCCTGGGATCCATATTCATGCAAAAAATAAAGAATAAAAATAAAAAATATGGATATACTCACCCCTCCGGTGAACCCTGGCTGTCACCGCTGCTAGCGTCTGCCTCCGTTCCTAAGAATGCAGTGAGTGAAGGACCTTTGATGACGTCACGGTCACGTGAGCGGTCAGGTGACCGGTCACCTGACCGCGACGTCATCGAAGGTCCTTCACTCACTGCATTCTTAGGGACGGAGGCAGACGCTCGCAGCGGTGACAGCCAGGGTCCTTCGGAGGGGTGAGTATATCCATATTTTTTATTTTTATTCTTTATTTTTTACATGAATATGGATCCCAGGGCCTGAAGGAGAGTTTCCTCTCCTCCAGACCCTTGGAACCATACGCACCGCACACGCCAATTCCGATTTCCGATATCGAAAAAATATCGAACTCGGTATCAGAATTCCGATACAGCAAATATCGGCCAATACCCGATACTTGCAGTATCGGAGCACTAAAATTTTCGGGTGCTCGATGTTCGGGTCGAGCAGATTGGAATACTCGGATACTCGGCCAGAACAACGAGCCCAATGTAAGTCTATGGGAGACCCGAGTATTTTTACCGCGATTCCTCCCGTGGGTCCTTTTAGGGTCTAAAAACGTCTGAAAATGATGGAAACACGGCTCAAATGACACAGGGACATCATGGGTATCGCCCCTGGAAGCATTCCTGACTCCTAGTTCAAAGCTTTAATTAATTTTTTCCGAGATTCATGCCATTTTTCCCGGTGCCACAAAAAACACATTAAAAAGAAACCAAAACGGGTTTTGCTGGGAAATTTGTCAAGGTACATCCTTTGCAGGTTAATGAATTGCTTGTAAGGCCAAATATTTAACCCCAGACCGAAAATTTCCTCCCCCACTTAGGTTAAGTTCAGACGCAGCGTTTTTGAAGCGTTTTTCAACTTTAACATTGCTTTGAACCACTACAAAGGCATTCACTGGGAAATGTCATTGTAACATTTAACCCCTTTCTGACCTCGGACGGGATAGAATGTCCGAGGTCAGAAGCCCCGCTTTGATGCGGGCTCCGGCGGTGAGCCCGCATCAAAGCCGGGACATGTCAGCTGTTTTGAACAGCTGACATGTGCCCGTAATAGGCGCGGGCAGAATCGCAATCTGCCCGCACCTATTAACTAGTTAAATGCCGCTGTCAAACGCTGACAGCGGCATTTAACTACCACATCCGGCCGAGCGGCCGGAAATGACGGCATCGCCGACCCCCGTCACATGATCGGAGGTCGGCGATGCTTGTACCTTGTAACCATAGAGGTCCTTGAGACCTCTATGGTTACTGATCACCGGTAGCTGTGAGCGCCACCCTGTGGTCGGCGCTCACAGCACACCTGATTTTCTGCTACATAGCAGCGAACAGCAGATCGCTGCTATGTAGCAGAGGCGATCGGGTTGTGCCTGCTTCTAGCCTCCCATGGAGGCTATTGAAGCATGGCAAAAGTGAAAAAAAAAAACAGTTAAAAAAAATGTGAAAAAAAATATATAAAAGTTTAAATCACCCCCCTTTCGCCCCAATCAAAATAAATCAATAAAAAAAATCAAATCTACACATATATGGTATCGCCGCATTCAAAATCGCCCGATCTATCAAGAAAAAAAAGCATTAACCTGATCGCTAAACGGCGTAGTGAGAAAAAAATTCGAAACGCCAGAATTACGTTTTTTTGGTCGCCACGACATTGCATTAAAATGCAATAACGGGCGATCAAAAGAACGTATCTGCACCAAAATGCTATCATTAAAAACGTCATCTCGGCACGCAAAAAATAAGCCCTCACCTGACCCCAGATCACGAAAAATGGAGACGCCACGAGTATCGGAAAATGGTACAATTTTTTTTTTTTTTTTTTTTTTAGCAAAGTTTGGGATTTTTTTTCACCACTTAGGTAAAAAATAACCTAGTCATGTCAGGTCAGTTTTAGCATTTAGTGAACCTAGCAAAAAAGCCAAACAAAAACAAGTGTGGGACTGCACTTTTTTTGCAATTTCACTGCACTTGGAATATTTTTCCCATTTTCTAGTACATGACATGCTAAAACCAATGATGTCGTTCAAAAGTACAACTCGTCTCGCAAAAAATAAGCCCTCACATGGCCAAATTGACGGAAAAATAAAAAAGTTATGGTTCTGGGAAGGAGGGGAGTGAAAAACGAACACGGAAAAATGAAAAATCCCAAGGTCATGAAGGGGTTAACAACTCTAGCTGGCCATGTCGTGTGTGACACATAAGCAACCTTCATGTTTTACAATGACAAACAGCAAACATATAGAGGCTTAGAACTGTTTGTGAAGTGAATAAACAAACATTTCTCAAGATTGTGTCACTATGAGCATTGTCTGTCACATCTGTAAATGTTTTACAAGAAATGCAGCTATCCGATTGTCTGAATGTATTCGGTATACAGTATTTTAATCTGGATTCTAAATCGCCATTGGTATATTCGCCATTTGAACATTTGAAGCAGCCGAAGTTATGGCTCTCAAGGAGAGAAAGTAATATAGTAGACAAAGAAATATTTTTAATGAACTACTAAGCCAAACTAACAGCATTGCTTTATCAAATTTATATGAAGTGTATTGTGTCCAATGTGAGCAACCAGGCAACACAAAAAGGAGCTTTTTAAGAGAGCTCTTTAAGGTACACAAATGTTATGAAGTCTTTACCAACTAGAATGTGGTTTCACCAATTGAGGGTACTTTTTTAAAAATATACTATTACCATCACAACCCCCCTTGCCCAAACTTCACCGGCCTATAACAGTACAAAGCACATTCACCCTGGTGATCTAGTGGCAGTTAAAGGAGAGACTTTGCACGAGACAGAGTTAAGAAGTAGGCCCAATGTAGTGGTATGGGTCTCTGAGACTTGCAATGTAGTGCATGAGCTTCCAAACAATTCCCCAATGGGGGTACCTTTTTAAAAAATAGACTAGTTCCATCGCAGCTGCCTTGCCCAAACTTCACCGGCCTATAACAGTACAGAGCAAGTTCACCCTGGTGATCTAGTGGCAGTTAAAGAAGAGACATTGCAGAAGACAGAAGACAGATTTAAGAAGTAGGCCCAATGTAATGTCATGCCCAATTCCCCATTATTAAAAATAGTGCCATCACAGCCCCCGTGCCCAAAATTCACTGTACAGAGCGTGTTCACCCTGGTCATCGAGTGTTAGTTAAAGGACACATTGGAGGAGACAGAGTTAAGAAGTAGGCCCAATGTAATGTCATGCCCAATTCACCAAAGTGGGGTCCTGTTTTTACAAAATAAAATAGTGCCATCACAGCCCCCGTGCCCAAAATTCACCATACAGAGCATGTTCACCCTGGTCATCTAGTGGTTCTGGATGATGAGGATGAGGATAAGGAGGAGGAAAACAACAAACAGACCAAATCTGGAAGTGTATACCATGTGTGGTTGTGAAGAGGTGCATGAGAATACACCTCCCCAAAAGAGAGAATGTATTTGAGGTTATGTTTCGCTGCTTTCACTTGGTGGTGTACATAAGTCTTTTCCAATCCAGCCCTTGTGCATTTTATAAGAATCAGCATTTTCAGTTGACAAGCGGATGCGCTTATCTGTTATAATTCCACCAGCGGCACTAAAAACCCGCTCTGACAGAGTGCTAGCAGCAGGGCAGGCCAGGACCTCCAAGGCGTAGAGAGCCAGTTCATGCCACGTGTCCAGCTTGGATACCCTATAATTAAAAGGCAGAGAGGAATAACGGAGGATGTTTGTACGATCTGCAAGGTACTCCCTCACCATCTTCCAAAACATTGCACTTCTTGTGACAGCACCCCTTGCCTCTGTGCCGTCACGATGGGAGGGTATGAGAAAACTGTCCCAGAGCTTTGCCATTGTTCCCCTGCCTAAGCTGGATTGCACTTCTGTCTCTCTCGCTTGGACTCCTTGGTTGTACAACAAACTCTGACATCTGCTGACGTCTCAGACTTGACCGTGTGGAAGACGTTTTGGTGGTGGTGGTGGCTAAGTGACTGGAATCATTATCCGCTATCCAACCAACAACCATTTCACACTGCTCTGGCTTCAATAGTGGTGTGCTGCGGTCACCTAGAAACTGGGACAGGAAGGTTGAGCGAGAAGATGTGGGTCTCTGTTGTTGCCCACTTTCACCTTGGCCATGGCCTCGTCCTCTGCATGCACCATCATCATCATGTCCACTTCCCCGTCCCTTGCCCCTTGCCTTTCCCATTTTAGATGAGGAGCTATGTCCAAACTTTTGGTCTGTACTGTATATACACTGCTCAAAAAAATAAAGGGAACACTAAAATCCCACATCCTAGATATCACTGAATTAAATATTCCAGTTGTAATTCTTTATTCATTACATAGTGGAATGTGTTGAAAACAATAAAACCGAAAAATGATCAACGTAAATCACAACTAATATTCCACGGAGGTCTGGAGTTGGAATGATGCTCAAAATCAAAGTGGAAAATGAAGTTACAGGCTGATCCAACTTCAGTGTCTGGGGAACGGGTGGGCTAATCCATAGCTTCAATGACTTCATCTTGCAGGAACTGCTGAGACACTCCAGCCACTTGAGGTCTGGCATTGTCCTGCATTAGGAGGAACCCATGGCTAACAGCAACAGCATATAGTCTCACAAGGGGTCTGATGATCTCATTTCGGTACCTAATGGCAGTCAGGCTAACTCTGGCGAGCACATGGAGAGCTGTGCGGCCCTCCAAAAAAATGCCACTCCACACCATTACTGACCCACTGCCAAAATGGTCATGCTGAAGGATGTTGCAGGCTGCAGATCGCTCTCCACGGCATCTCCAGACTGTCACGGTTTACACCGTGACTGTCAACAGTGCGTCACGATTGGGGTGACCTTTGGCCAGCCCACGGCTATCACTTGTGCAGGGGGCTTATCTTAGTCAACCCTCCACTGCTCCAGTGTGATGGAAACACAAACAAGGCTGTTGACTTCTGAATTTACAGCAGGGACTTATTTTAGTTATCCCACTGCTCTGCAATATAACATGACCTGCAGGGATTTATGTATATCCCGCTTTACAGCCAGAAAGGCTGCCTGCTATGTACTGGCTATTGGGCACGCTGCAGCGAGGGTGATATAACTACTCCCACTCAGGCAGGAACAATAATTATCAACGCCGCCGTTGCTACACAGATTCCCAATTGCACAGGACAAGGTATTCCGCCACCAGCTTCGATTAACGGGTCCGAAGCTAACCCAAAACAGTAGCGTAATTCCCTTCAGAAGGCTTAGGGTACGTTTTAGAGCAGCAGAACGAAACTAGTAAATTAAATATTTTACTCCGTAAAAAAGAACAGGCAGTGTTTATAAAAGGTATATAAAGATGCTACAATATGAGACAAAGTAAAGTATGTACAAAGCAATTATAAAATAACATGGATTGAAACAGAAAGTAACACTTACTTGTGCTCAGATCATTTCAGGCAAAACCATGCTGGTAGGTGGAGCCAAATATCCCAATTCATGAGATAGTCTTTCTATAGTTAGATCCCAGGCAAAACTGAAGGCTGGGTGAAGTGCATAAACTTATAACTGCAGCCTTGTGACATCACTAAAAAGGCTGGTTTCCCTGGACCCTCCCATCTCCTCAGCTGTACAGTTTTTTCCAACAATTCTTATAACTCTCATATCTTCACTCTAGAATCTGGCAGCGTCCCAACACACACTTCATTCATCTGGTATTAAAATTGGCTCTCTATTGAATCCAAACGTGATCTGGTTATTCCTCTTTGTTTGGGATAAATCCATTTCTCAGGTTCTGTTGGAGTTAGACTCCAGCAAGAGGCCCTGTTGTGAAGCTCTATTAAATCACATTCTGAATATGCATCCATATTTTTCCTATCATTGATGAGGTCCGAATTATGCCCTTTTTACTATCTCCCATATCTACAAAGGAAAGCACATGCTTCTTGTGAACAAAGCCAGCTCGGGGCTAGTTAACATTCCGACGGGAGGGGGGAAAGAAAGGAGCGAAGGAGCTAGGGGGAAAAGTTTGTTTCCAGGGGGAAGGGTAGCCTCAGTGCAGCTTTGAAGGTGTAGAAAGTTCTAGAAGGCATGTGAATTTAATAAGACAAATCATTTGTCAGTTTTACATTATCGTTACACAGACTGTCACGTCCATCACATGTGCTCAGTGTGAACTTGCTTTCATCTGTGAAGAGCAATTTGCCAATCCTGGTGTTCTGTGGCAAATGCCAAGCGTCCTGCACGGTGTTGGGCTGTGAGCACTACCCCCATCTGTGGATGTCGGGCACTCAGTCCATCCTCATGGAGTCGGTTTCTAACCGATTGTGCAGAAACATGCACATTTGTAGCCTGCTGGAGGTATTTTGCAGGGCTCTGGCAGTGGTTCTCCTGTTTCTCCTTGCACAAAGGCTGAGGTAGCGGTCCTGCTGCTGTGTTGTTGTCCTTTTACGGCCCCCTCCACGTCTCCTGGTGTGCTGGCCTGTCTCCTGGTAGTGCCTCCAACCTCTGGACACTACGCTGACAGACACAGCAAACCTTCATGCCACAGCTCTCGTTGATGTGCCATCCTGGATGAGCTGCACTACCTGAGCCACTTGTGTGGGTTTTAGAGTCCGTCTCATGCTACCATGAGTGTGAAAACACAACCAACATTCAAAAGTGACCAAAACATCAGCCAGAAAGCATTGGTACCGAGATGTGGTCTGTGGTTCCCACCTGCAGAACCACTCCTTTATTGAGGGTGTCTTGATAATTACCGTATCAATAATTTCCATCTGTTGTCTATTCCATTTGCACAACAGAATGTGAAATTGATTGTTAATCAGTGTTGCTTCCTAAGTGGACAGATTGATTTCATAGAAGCTTGATTTACTTGGAGTTATATTCTGTTGTTTAAGTGTTCCCTTTACTTTTTGAGCAGTTTATATACAGTATGGTATATGTACTATGACTGTTGAAAGAGGTTAACACTTAAAATAAAGAAAAAGAGACCAAAGTTACAGACACAGGGGCAATTATAACATAGTGAATGCATATCACACCATTTTGCAAACTATAAAAAAAAACTTTAAAAAATGTTTTAATAAAGTTCTGTTTATGTTTCTATGAGAAAACAAATCCAGATACAAAATAATCCACCCACGGCTCAGATTATGTAAGAACATCCATCTGGAAGACATTTCGTCCTGACCACGGCTTTACCCGAAGAGTATTACTTGTTCTGAGGATTGCTGTTACATAAGTTATAAGGCTCGTTTTAGGGAGTGAATAGGTACTGTATTTTTTTTCTTCATTTTTTGCTTTTTTTAATTCATGGACAACCTAAACCGTATTCATACAAGATTTTTGCTTATCTTAACAGAACCTTTGGAACATGTACAGTATCTGTACATTTTTTTATTAGTTTTGTACCTTTTTTTCTCCTTTTTTCATCTTCAGATTCTTGCTATCATAACATCAAGTCAATGGGATTTTGGCTGGTGTTTGGCACTTATTGGAATGAAAATAGTTTTTTTTGCACATAAATCCTAAGGTTATGAAAAAGGTTATAGTTAAGCCAGCACTGGAGCTGAGTATATCCTAAACATCACTCCACAACTGAACAAGCTGTGCATATATGTTATGGGTAAATGCACATTGTAAGGGTAGGTTAACAGGAGTGTTTAACCCCTTTCCGACGTTGGGGTGTAATAGTGCATCCGCGTTGGACTCCCCCTGTTTAGCAGAACACAAAAGAAAAAAGGAATATGCACACAGTGGGATCAACTCAATGCAATAAATTTTATTATGTATAACATCTCACCATAAACAAAGGCAAAGCAGGGAGAAACAAACATTTAAAACCATTTAAAAACTAGACGGACCTACCCACATCTCCCCCCATACAGTAACAAAGATCCATACAATAGTACATAACAGATGTGCAAATCATGTAAAGGACATATAAGCAAATCGGCAGAATGACACAACATAATTTTAATCTCTTGTGCTGCCTACTGCAAAAGTCCCCATGAGCAAGTGTCAATTAGGTCCTAAATGTAATAAGTATCTCTTAATTACCTAGCGGGCCTGTGGCACAAACACAATACTTGTCCTGGAAAAAATAAAAATAAATAAGTGCATAGCCAGACAGATCACTGGTATAGCCAGATGACATGTGCCCGCAACAGCTGCAGGTGGAATTGCGATCCACCCATGGCTGTTAACTAGTTAAATGCCGCTGTCAGTCTCTGACAAAAGAGCTGCTAATCCCGCCCATCGGTGATCCTGACACATGATCGCGAGTCACTGATCAGTCGGCATGACAACCAGAGGTCTCTAGCAGACCTCTATGATTGTCATTGCAAAATTGCTATAAGTTCCACCCCGTGTCCAGTGCTCATAGAAAGTGGGCATTTCTGCTACACACAGGCAATGTGACCATTGCCTGTGTGTAGCAGAGGAGATCAAAGTATTGCAGCTTCTAGTCTCCCACGGAAACTATTGAAGCATGCAAAAGTAAAAAATATATATATTTTTTCAAATAGTAAAAAAATAAAAATACCGTATATACTCGAGTATAAGCCGAGATTTTCAGCCCATTTTTGGGGGTTGTAAGTCCCCCTCTCGGCTTATACTCGAGTCATACTCAGGGGTCGGCAGGGGAGGGTAAGCGGGAACGAAGTCAGGTGAATATTGAAAGTGCCGGGGGCCTGAGCGACGGAGAAGTGAGAATGTGTTTTTTTTTAATCTTAGCAACAGCAACAGCAAATTGGGCAAGTGTCTGTATGGAGCCATAATCAACGTTTGTGCAGGATTATATGGCACAACTATCTTTATGGAGCATCTTATGGGGCCATGATCAATGTTTGTGCAGCACTATATGGCACAAATATCTGTATGGAGCATCTTATGGGGCCATAATCAACGTTTGTGCAGCACTATATGGCGCAAATATCTGTATAAAGCATCTTATGGGGCCATAATCAATGTTTGTGCAGCACTATATGGCGGAAATATCTTTATGGAGCATCTTATGGGGCAATAATTAACGTTTGTGGAGCATTATATGGGGCAAGTGTCTGTATGGAGCATCTTATGTGGCCATTATCAACGTTTGTGCAGCACTATATGCGGCAAATATCTTTATGGAGCATCTTATGGGGCCATAATCAACGTTTGTGCAGCACTATATGGGGCAAATATCTTTATGGAGCATCTTATGGGGCCATAATCAACGTTTGTGCAGCACTATATGGGGCAAATATCTTTATGGAGCATCTTATGGGGCCATAATTAACGTTTGTGCAGCATTATATGGGGCAAGTGTCTGTATGGAGCATCTTATGGGGCCATAATCAAGGTTTGTGCAGCACTATATGGGGCAAATATCTTTATGGAGCATCTTATGGGGCCATAATCAACATTTGTGCAGAATTATATTGGGCAAATGTGTCTATGGAGCATCTTATGGGGCCATTATTAACCTTTATGCAGGATTATATGGGACATATTTTAATATGGAGCATCTTATGGGGCTATCATGAACATTATATGGGGAGGAGCATTATACGGGGCTCCTGATTCAATATGGATATTCAAAAACACTTAACCTACTGATGTCTCAATTAATTATTCTTTCATTGGTATCTATTTTTACTTTTGACATTTACCGGTAGCTGCTGCATTTTCCACCCTAGGCTTATACTCGAGTCATTAAGTTTTCCCTGTTTTTTGTGGCAAAATTAGGGGGGGTTGGCTTATACTCGGGTCTGCTTATGCTCGAGTATATACGGTATATAGAACTTCAAATCACCCCCCTTTTGCACCATTCAAAATAAAACAATTAAAAAAATCAAATATATACATGTTTGGTATTGCCAGGTTCAGAATCTCCCGATCTATCATTATAAAAAAAAGAATTAACCCAATCACTAAACGTAACGAGAAAAAAATTCAAAACACCAGAATTATGTTTCTTTGGTCGATCAGAAGGTAGTATCTGCACAAAAATTGTATCAATAAAAACATCAGCTCGGTGCACAAAAAATAAGCCCTCATCCAGCCCAAGTTCACGAAAAATGGAGAGGCTACAGGTCTTGGAAAAATGGCACCATTTTTTTTACCAAATTTTGGATTTTTTTTTTCACCACATAAATAAAAAAGAACTTAGATATGTTTGGTGTCTGTAAATCCTTAATGACCGTAGAATCATAATGGCAGGTCAGTTTTAAGCATTTAGTCAACATGGTAAAAAAAATATCCAAACGACAATTGTGGAATTGCACTTTTTTTTGCAATTTCACTGCACTTGGAATTTTTTCCTGTTTTCCAGTACACAATATATTAAAACCAATGGTGTCATTCAAAAGTACAACTTGTCCCACAAATAACAAGCCCTCACATGGCCATTTTGACTGAAAAATAAAAAAAAAGTTATAGCTCTGGGAAGAAGGGGCGCAAAAAACAGAAACGCAAGAACTGAAATACCTCTGGTCATTAAGGGGTTAATACTAATCCTTTCCAGGACCATTTATAGTTTCCTATGTTACAGAATTGCAATGTATCCATAAAAATCAGATTCACCCATTGGGTGAGCTTAGTCTCATCTGGTTTATGGAATCTAGTGCTGCAATTTTTTTCACATCTAGCTTCGGTCAGTGAAAATATTGCTCATCTGCACAGCCTCATTGAATAATGTTGGTCTGAGCACTGTTCATTTTTTTCACAGGCAACACTCAGACTGAAAATATTATAACCCACATATGAATACAAAGTATTAATTAAAACCACTCATGCAATATAACATTTAATGCTGTATTATTAGAATAAAAAAAAAAAAAAAACATGAACCATACAATAAATGATGCATGTAGGAGGATTCAGAAAAGAAGATAAATCAAGCGTAGATAAAGGAGGTGGTGAGCCAGGTCTGACCACGGGTATACTAATAGTTGTTGTGCAATGCCAAACAGATAATACTGGCCAGATTCCCAATAAATACATAGTCTAGATAAATTTCACGAAGACCGGCTAGTCCATTTAGGCAAAATTAAGTTCATTGCTTACTCATGATGAAATCAGCAGACCATGAATGATGCCATGACTGCCCCCTCGCTGATTTATTGGTCTACCCTCCTGCATGACTTAGCATGGTGAAAGGGTTAGTACAGTTGAGTTTAGCTTGGACACTTTCTTCCTCTCCTAGCACTCTCAGTTCATTGGATGTTTGGAGATGAGAGCTCAAAGTGTCAGTATCACAAACATATCAGTTGTTCTCAGCTTGTACTCACGATGCTATGAGAGCAGACCAAGGTGTCATTACATCTCAAACAGGAGTAGACCAGAACAGGCAGGTTACACCTGTGTGAGATGTAATGATGGCTCTGATCTCACCATAGAGCAGGTACTAATTGCTTCAGTGCAGTAGACATAATTTTGATATTTAGCTGATATCTCCACAACAGAGAGATGAAATTGAAATGTAAAAGAAAAAAAAACGAACACGTTTTACCCCTTAACGACCGCCGATACGCCTTTTAACGGCGGCAGTTAAGGGTACTTAAACCACAGCTTTTTAACGGCGCTGAGGAATAAGGTTATAGCACCCCCGAGAGTCGGAATTTCTCCAGGGTCTCGACTACCGGGGGATAGCTGTGACCATAGAGAACATGATTCGGGTCGGTTTTTACCAACCCCGATGTTGCGATTGTCGTTATTAACGGTATAACAGCGACCGCAAAAAAAGTCAGATTTCCATTGCACATCAGAGCACAGAGAAATGGGTTCCCCCAATCACCTCCCCGGTACCTCTGGTGTCCCTGTATGCCCCCGTGAATTTCCTCGGACCGCTGGCGCCTTCTTCTGGGAGAAAATGGCAATTGCACAACAAATTTTGTGGTCCATTTTCTCCTGATACCCTTGTGAAAATGGTAAAAATTGGTTCCAAAGTAAATTTTTTGAGAAAAAGTCAAATGTTCTTTTTTTCCTTCCACATTTAGTTCTCGTGAAGCACCTGAAGGATAAATAAATTTATTGAATGTGGTTTTATGCACCTTGATTGGTGCAATTTTTAGAATGGTTTCACTTTTGGGTATTTTCTGTTATATTGACCCCCAAAGTCACTTCAAATGTGAGGTGGTCCCTAAAAAAAGGTTTTGGAAATTTTGTTGGAAAAATGAGAAATCGCTGGTCAACTTTTAACACTTATAACTTCATAGCAAAAAAAAAAATTGTTTCCAAAATTTTGTGGATGTAAAGTAGACATGTGGAAAATGTTATTTATTAAGTATTTTGGGTGACACCGCTCTCTGATTTAAGGGCATAAAAATTCAAGTTTTGAAAAATTAAAAATTTTTTAAATTTTTTTGCCATACTTTCGTTTTTTTTCATAAATAAACGCAAGTGGCAAGAAATTTTACGACTAACATGAAGTACAATATGTCATGAAAAAAAATCTCGGAATCAGTGGGATCTGTTGAAGCGTTCCAGAGTTATAACTACATAAAGTGACAGTGGCCAGAATTGCAAAAATCGGCTAAGGTCATTAAGCACAAGATTGGCTCTGTCACTAAGGGGTTAATTCTGCTCTACAGCCACTATTACATTGTATGTCCAACTCAATATTTGGTGAAAGGTCCATGTGGAGACACATTGAGTCGGCAGGCACCCCGGTCTGTTTAAAACTATGCTAATGATTTTCTGCAAAATATACTATTCTACAAAATATATTTTCTATGTTCAAAATTTTGCAATAACGACTTCTTTTTTCTGCTATTTTTATCTTCCTTTTTTTGCTATCATAAACATCAGATCATTGGGATTTGTGAGATTTGGCCTTGGATTGGCAGTAACTGAAGTCAAATATTAACATAAAATGTTTCACATGCTCAATGCAGATGGGCATCCTGACACCCGTGAGTTATGGAAGACACATCCAAAAACTTTGTGGTGTCGAGAAAGTTTTTGTTTGGATTACAGGTGCTTCAGCCAAAACATTCGCCAGACATAACCTTAGTCAACTCTTGATCTCACTCCTTTGTTTCAGCAATCTATGCAATTTTTTATGGAATCTTAAATCCTTATTTTTCTCAAACAGCAAGCGGTAGCTGAATAAAAATATTCTTTGGCAGGACGTAATTGACTTCAAAAACAAAAATCTGTGACATTTACACATTGCCAAGTAGATTTTTTTTATTAACATTTACTTATCTATCTTAACATTGAACTGGTACATTAATGCCCCCATCCACATCATCCTCCTACCTTCAAAAAGGTGGGGGACGGCTAACTTGGGAAGTTTGGGGAATGAGATCTCCAAAAAAACAACAGGTTTTATCTATTTTATACATTTTTTTTGGAAACTCTGTTGTGTATAATAATTTGGAACAGTTTACTTCAAGTTTTTTTGTTTTGAAAAACATATATTCTGTTACCATTGGGAGGTTTGCCTACTAACATTTGATTTATCCTTTAATGGTTGATGATTTGAACATTATACAGAACTCATTTGCAAAAAAAAAGACCATTTGCATGTTAATTTGGAACGCGGTGTAATATGGTGTACTCAGCTGGCTATGAGCTCACCGTTTCTGTACTGGGGCCGAACATAGTGATGCCTGGACCTCATCATAGCTATAGCTCACACCAAAATTATTAAAAATCAGGTCCACTTTTCTGAAAATTTGGATCCTAAACCAGCAAAAAATTTAAAAAGATAAAAAGTAACGTATGCTTCTAAACCAGAGACTGGTGCAACAACAGAACTGTGCAGTAGATAATTTCTGTGGAAAGTTCCTCACCAGCTGCACATACAACAAGTGGACCTAATGGTTTGAGAAACGGCTCTAGGCCTAGAATAAATTACATCAAAGTACCTGAAGGCTATGATCATACAGAATAAGGCCTATTTCACACGTCCGTGTCTCCGGTATGTGTGGTGACAGTTTTCACACGTACCGGAGACACGTACACATATAGACCCATTCAATGAACGGGTCTGTGCACATGTCCGTGTGTTTCCACGGACCGTGTGTCCGTGTTCGTTTTTTACCATCAGCAACGGCAAAACATCCCACACATGTGCACACAGAGAACACACATTGATGTCCTCTGTGTGATACGTATCGGCACCAGGGAAGAAGCGCTACAATAAGCGCTGTTCCCCGGCGGCAGATGCTGAAGATGACTCTCATCATTCTCTCCTGCTCTGCCGGCGATCGGCGCTAGCAGTGGAGAAAGATGCGACAGTCCAGGCTGAAAGCCACTGGTGAATTAGCTGCTGAGAGTGCAGCATCATTCACCAGCGGTGACATCATCACTAGCATTTTCCCATGGTCCTCCTAAGATCACCGCAGTTCAGGCTAGCCTCGATGATGACACCGCTGGTGGTGAATGATACTGCTCTCTCAGCAGGGGCGGACACAGACTGCAGAGGGCCCCTGTGCAAGAAATCTTCCTGGGCCCCCCCCCCCATACCACAACATATAATGCTCCATACAATTCTTTATATTGAATATCGCCCCATAGATGCTCCCTATAAAGCTGTGCCGCCACATATAATGCTCCATACAATTCATTATTGAATATTGCCCCATAGATGCTCCATATAAAGCTGTGCCGCCACATATAATGCTCCATACAATTCATTATTGAATATTGCCCCATAGATGCTCCATATAAAGCTGTGCCGCCACATATAATGCTCCATACAATTCATTATTGAATATTGCCCCATAGATGCTCCATATAAAGCTGTGCCGCCACATATAATGCTCCACACAATTCATTATTGAATATTGCCCCATAGATGCTCCATATAAGGCTGTGCCGCCACATATAATGCTCCATACAATTCATTATTGAATATTGCCCCATAGATGCTCCATATAAAGCTGTGCCGCCACATATAATGCTCCATACCATTCATTATTGAATATTGCCTCATAGATGCTCCATATAAAGCTGTGCCGCCACATATAATGCTCCATACAATTCATTATTGAATATTGCCCCATAGATGCTCCATATAAAGCTGTGCCGCCACATATAATGCTCCATACAATTCATTATTGAATATTGCCCCATAGATGCTCCATATAAAGCTGTGCCGCCACAGATAATGCTCCATACAATTCATTATTGAATATTGCCCCATAGATGCTCCATATAAAGCTGTGCCGCCACATATAATGCTCCATACAATTCATTATTGAATATTGCCCCATAGATGCTCCATATAAGGCTGTGCCGCCACATATAATGCTCCATACAATTCATTATTACCCCATAGATGCCATGGAGCATCTATGGGGTAATAATGAATTGTATGGAGCATTATATGTGGCGGCACAGCTTTATATGGAGTCCATATTAAGCTGTGCCACCACACATAATGCTCCATACAATTCATTATGGCCCCATAGATGCTCCATATAACGCTGTGCCACATATAAATGCTGCTGCTGCAATAAAATAAAAAAAAAGACATACTCACCTCGACTCTCGTCTCTGCCCGCCCGCTGGTCCTCACCGTCCCGTCTCTCCGCACTGACTGTTCAGGCAGAGGGCGGCGCGCATACTATATGCGTCATCGCGCCCTCTGACCTGCACAGTCAGAGTGGAGAGACGCCGGGAAGATGGAGCGGCGCCGGGAAGACGGAGCGGCGCCCAGCGTGTGGATCGTGGACAGGTAAATATGATACTCACCTGCTCCCGGCTCCTTCTCCCGGACTGTGGACAGATGGTCTCCGCAGACTCCGGGCACGGCAGCTTCTTCACCAGCGGTCACTGGGTACCGCGGCGCTCATTACAGGATTATAGGTATCACAACAATGCCGTGTATGTCCGTCGCCGTTGGGGCCCCCTCTCCTGCTCTGGGCCCCCCTCCCGCTCTGGGCCCCGGTGCGGTTGCACCGGTTGAACCGGCGGTATGTCCGCCCCTGTCTCTCAGCAGCTCATTCACCAGTGATTTTCAGCCTGGATGGTCGCATCTTGGCACCGTCCATGTTGAAAACTATTTATCCTCCAGTCTCCAGACATGGATTACAGCGTGGGACAGAACAACGGACAGGTATGGTATATTGTTTTTTTATTTTATTTTTATTACAGGAGATCAAGGACTTCGGTGGATTTAGGGGTTGCAGTAAGTATGGTTTCATTGAGATTAATAAAGGTGTCTGTGTAATTTTTTCAATTAAAGGATTTTATTCTGGCTGTGTCTTTATTTAACATATAACTAAAGAATTAGTAATGGATAGGTATCTTATAGACACCTCTCCTTTACTTAGCCATGGGCTTGATGTCACCTGACAATTGAAAGGTGATATCAACCCCACAAATATGAACCCCACTAGCCTCCGCTACAGGGCAAGTGGAAAGAGCCGGGCAAAGCGCCAAAATTGGCACATCTAATAAATGCGCCTGTTCTGGGCAGCTGCATGCTATATCAATGGCCCCTTACCAGCCTGAGAATTCCAGCCCTCAGTTGTGAGCTTTAGCAAGGCTGGTTGTCAAAAATAGGGGGAACCCAACGCCATTTTTAACCCCTTTCTGACATCGCACAGGATAGTATGTCCGATATCAGAAGCCCGACTTTGAGGTGGGCTCTGGTGGTGAGCCCACCTCAAAGCTGCGACATGTCAGCTGTTTTCAACAGCTGATGTGTGCCTGCAATAGGCGCAGGAGGAATCATGATCCACCCGCGCCTATTAACTAGTTAAATGCCGCTGTCAAACTCAGACAGCGGCATTTAATGTGCATTTCCGGCCATCAGGCCGGAAATACGCGCACCGCTGACTGCCATCACGTCATCGGGGGTCAGCGTTGAGTCGGCATGACAACCAGGACACTAGTTCAAAGATAGGATGTCCTAAAGATAGAAACATAACATAGCCACAAAACTAAGAATGGATATGGAGAAGCTTGGTTAAGTAAACATGAAAAGAATTACATTTGTTTAATCTTGAGAAGAGACGTCTAAAGGTGGACATGATTATCTTTCCCCATACAAAAAGTATAGTCAAAAGCTGTTTCATGTAAAACCTTCTCAAAAGACAAGGAGGTTCAATCTACCGAGAATACAGTTTCTTTACCATGAGATCTAATAATCTGTGGAATAGTCTACCTCAAGAGCTGGACACAGTGAGAACCATCTATGGTTTCAAAAAGGGCTTATATGGGTTTTTTTTAAAGAAAATGACATATAATTATGTAAAATTCTTCTCTGAATGGTTGGTCCAGCGGATCGACAAATGGATAAGGAAAAAAGGATCAGCTCTATTGGGGCATCTGAATCATGTATTATGGACGTACCCATTACTTTTATTCTTTCCCATCCCTGTGCTGAATTTGATTGACATTTATCTTGTTTCAATTGTAATAACTATATGATATATGAAAAAAATCGCTGACGTCTACATGAAATCTAAAAGCGGAGGATGAACATAGTGTAAGTGTCACAGGGTAACCACAACAGAGAGGAGCCAGAAGACCACAGCGTCTGATTACTTCTACTCCTGTGCTGAAAAGAAGCCCTTCTCCTTCATTTTAAATGGTGTTTATTTATTTTGGCAGATCAGGGGTTAATCGGCCATATTGGAAGCTCTGAGAGTCTGAGGTCCCAGCTGAGCTCGGTTAGCCACTCCCATCCCCTTTATAATCTGGGTCCTGATTCAAACCCATGTTAGGGTCTGTTTCCACGTGCAGGAAACGCTGCGTGTCTGACGCTGCATAGAGCCGCAGCGTCAGACACGCAGCGTCCAGATGTTACAGCATAGTGGAGGGGATTTAATGAAATCCCGTCTCCACTATGCGTGGTAACACGCACGCGGCGGCCCTGCGACTCCGGACATGCTGCGCGTCTTTTCAGATCGCAGCATGTCCGTATATCTTGCGGCGACGCTGCGTCGCCGCAAGATATAGCACAGGGCCCTATGGTGGGGAGCGATGATGCCGGATGTGTGCTATGAACACATCCGGCATCATCGCGTCCCAGAAAGGGGGCGGGGCTTACCGCAGAGCGGCTAAGCAGCTCCGACGATACCGCCGGCCATCCTGATCGTGGACACATACCCTTAGAGCTAGCATATGCTGCATGGTTTGGAGGAGAGGTGTTTATATGAGAGGGAGTTTATCTATGACTGCTGCGTAATCACGTATTATAATTCCCATTCCTTCTCTTACTTTGGTTTTTCCCCATCCTCCACTCCCCGATGCATTCCTCTGTTATATGTGAGTTAATATTTGTATGCTTGGTGTTTTCAGTTTACGCTTGTTTGTGCTGCCTTGTTCATTGGGTTAGTGTACTGTGGTGCACAGTAGCGACCCTCTTCCCTGGGTGGAGGAAGAGAACAGATGGATGGCTGATTCAGGAGATAAGGCAAGGGTGACAGCCTTGTCATCTTCACCTTCAGAAGTATCCCGGGGAATAGGGCGAGCTATGGTGCCACCTAGTGGTAGGGACAGGGAAAGAGCCACTGGCCCCGGTGTAACAGGCCAGTTTAACCCCCTGCCCAGAATATACCCGGGGTTAAAGTGGCCTAGGCCAGATTATACTCCAGGTATATTCTGGACTAACCCAAACTATACCCCGGGGTATAAATTGGACTAGTCCAGATTATACCCCTCCAGGTCAGAATATACCCCAGCTGCTGTAGATCAGGCAGCGCACAGGGCCCCAGGCAGCACACAGGGGCCCCAGGCAGCGCACAGAGGCCCCAGGCAGGGCCCAGGGCCCCAGGCAGTGCACAGGGGCCCCAGGCAGCACACAGGGGCCCCAGGCAGCGCACAGAGGCCCCAGGCAGGGCCCAGGGCCCCAGGCAGCCCACAGGCGCCCCAGGCAGCGCACAGGACCCCAGGCAGCGCACAGGGGCCCCAGGCAGTGCACAGGGCCCCAGGCAGCACACAGGGGCCCCAGGCAGCCCACAGGGGACCCACACAGCGCACAGGGCCCCAGGCAGCGCACAGGGGCCCAGGCAGCGCATAGGGGCCCCAGGCAGCGCACAGGGCCCCAGGCAGCGCACAGGGGCCCCAGGCAGCGCACAGAGCCCCAGGCAGCGCACAGGGGCCCCAGGCAGCACACAGGGGCCCCAGGCAGAGCACATGGGCCCCAGGCAGTGCACGGAGCCCCAGGCAGCGCACAGAGCCCCAGGCAGCGCACAGAGCCCCAAACAGTGCACGATGCCCCAGGCAGTGCACAGGACCCCAGGCAGCCCACAGGGGCCCCAGGCAGCACACAGGGCCCCAGAGCCCCAAACAGCGCACGGTGCCCCAGGCAGTGCACAGGACCCCAGGCAGCCCACAGGGGCCCCAGGCAGCGCACAGGGCCCCAGGCAGCGCACAGGGCCCCGGGAAGCACACAGGGGCCCCAGGCAGCACACAGGGGCCCCAGGCAGCGCACGGAGCCCCAGGCAGCGCACAGAGCCCCAAACAGCGCACGGTGCCCCAGGCAGTGCACAGGACCCCAGGCAGCCCACAGGGGCCCCAGGCAGCGCACAGGGCCCCAGGCAGCGCACAGGGCCCCAGGCATAGCACAGGGGCCCCAGGAAGCGCACAGGGGACCCAGGCAGCACACAGGGCTCCGGGCAGCACACAGGGGCCCCACACAGTGCACAGGACCCCAGGCAGCCCACAGGGGCACCAGGAAGTGCACAGGGCCCCAGGCAGCTGACAGGGGCCCCAGGCAGCACACAGGGGCCCCGGGCAGCCCACAGGGCTCCAGGCAGCACACAGGGGCCCCAGACAGTGCACAGGGCCCCAGGCAGCACACAGGGGCCCCAGGCAGCCCACAGGGGCCCCAGGCAGTGCACAGGGCCCCACGCAGCGCACAGGGGCCCCAGGCAGCACACAGGGGCGCCAGCCAGCACACAGAGGCCCCAGGCAGCCCACAGGGCCCCAGGCAGCACACAGGGGCAACGGGCAGCATACAGGGGCCCCAGGCAGCACACAGGGGCCCCAGGCAGCGCACGGAGCCCCAAACAGCGCACAGCGCCCCAGGCAGTGCACTGGTCCCCAGGCAACCCACAGGGGCCCCAGGCAGCCCACAGGGGCCCCAGGCAGTGCACAGGGCCCCACGCAGCGCACAGGGGCCCCAGGCAGCACACAGGGGTGCCAGGCAGCACACAGAGGCCCCAGGCAGCCCACAGGGCCCCAGGCAGCACACAGGGGCCCCGGGCAGCACACAGGGGCCCCAGGCAGCACACAGGGGTTTCAGGCAGCGCACGGAGCCCCAAACAGCGCACGGCGCCCCAGGCAGTGCACAAGTCCCCAGGCAACCCACAGGGGCCCCAGGCAGCGCACAGGGCCCCAGGCAGCGTACAGGGGCCCCAGGCAGTGCACAGGGGCCCCAGGCAGCGCACAGGGGCCCCAGTCAGCACACAGGGGCCCCAGGCAGCCCACAGGGCCCGGGGCAGCACACAGGGGCCCCGGGCAGCACACAGGGGCCCCAGGCAGCACATAGGGGCCCCAGGCAGCACACAGGGGCAACGGGCAGCATACAGGGGCCCCAGGCAGCACACAGGGGCCCCAGGCAGCGCACGGAGCCCCAAACAGCGCACGGCGCCCCAGGCAGTGCACAGGTCCCCAGGCAACCCACAGGGGCCCCAGGCAGCCTACAGGGGCCCCAGGCAGTGCACAGGGCCCCACGCAGCGCACAGGGGCCCCAGGCAGCACACAGGGGTGCCAGGCAGCACACAGAGGCCCCAGGCAGCCCACAGGGCCCCAGGCAGCGCACGGAGCCCCAAACAGCACACGGCGCCCCAGGCAGTGCACATGTCCCCAGGCAACCCACAGGGGCCCCAGGCAGCCTACAGGGGCCCCAGGCAGTGCACAGGGCCCCACACAGCGCACAGGGGCCCCAGGCAGCACACAGGGGCCCCCGGGCAGCACACAGGGGCCCCAGGCAGCACACAGGGCCCCAGGCAGCGCACGGAGCCCCAAACAGCACACGGCGCCCCAGGCAGTGCACAGGTCCCCAGGCAACCCACAGGGGCCCCAGGCAGCGCACAGGGCCCCAGGCAGCGTACAGGGGCCCCAGGCAGTGCACAGGGGCCTCAGGCAGCACACAGGGGCCCCAGTCAGCACACAGGGGCCCCAGGCAGCCCACAGGGCCCGGGGCAGCACACAGGGGCCCCGGGCAGCACACAGGGGCCCCAGGCAGCACATAGGGGCCCCAGGCAGCACACGGAGCCCCAAACAGCGCATGGTGCCCTAGGCAGTGCACAGGACCCCAGGCAGCCCACCGGGGCCCCAGGCAGCCCACAGGACCCCAGGCAGCCCACAGGGGGTCCCAGATAGCGCACAGGTGGCAGAGACAGTGAGCAAGGGGGTAAGAGATAGCGCACAAGGGGGGAAATAGACAGAGCGCATGTCGCCTGTGCGCTGTCTGGGCACCCCTGTGCACTGTCTGGGACCCACTGTACGCTGTCTGGGACCCCCTATGCGATGTCTGGGGCCCTGCTCTTGAGTATATCACTCAATCCTAGTTTCACATTTGCGTACAGCCGTGCGCATGCGTACGCTCTCAGTAAAGCCTTGACCACTGCTGCGCCCCGCCGGTTAAGCTCCGCCGATGTTCTTTTGACGGTGCTGCAAGCCGCAGCGAAGGCAACAAACTGGATTTTCTTGCGTTCACGGAATCGTCAAAACAACGCATGCGGACGCAAATGCAAACATCAGGGCCTACGTACCCAATGATAAAGATAGGGTACGCAGGCCGCATGCGGCCGCATGCGCACCTGGGCGGAGCTTAATTGACGGGCGCGACAATGGGCGGGGCTTCACTGAGAGCGTACACAGCCGTACGCAAATGTGAAACTAGCCTAAGATGTCTAGGGCCCCTGTGCGATGTGTGGTGTCTGGGGCCCCTGTACGATGTCTGGGGCCCTGTTCTTGAGTACATCACTTAATGGTTCTCATAAGCGTGAAAAATCGGATCTTTAATATGCTTTAATCTTTAATATACTCAAGAACGGGGCCACAGACATCACACAGGGGGTCCCAAACAGCGCACATGCGATCCCAGACAGCGCACAGGAGGCAGAGACAGCGCACAGGGGCCCTGCGCGCTGTCTCTTCCCCCCTTGCACACTGTCACTTCCCCCTCCCTTGTGCACTGTCTCTGCCCCCCTGTGCGCAGCCTGGGGCCCTGTTTGCTGCCTGGATCCCCATTCACTGTCTCTTCCCCCTTGCATGCTGTCTCTTCCCCCTCCCTTGTGCACTGTCTCTGCCCCCCTGTGCGCTGCCTAGGGCCCCGTGCGCTGCCTGGGGCCCCTGTGCTCTGCCTGGGGCCCCGTGTGCTGCCTGGGGCCCCGTGCGCTGCCTGGGGCCCTGTGTGCTGCCTGGGGCCCCTGTGGGCTGCCTGGGGCCCTGTGGGCTGCCTGGGGCCCCATGTGCTGCCTTGGGCCCCGTGCTCTGCCTGGGGCCCCGTGTGCTGCCTGGAGCCTCCTGCGCTGCCTGGTGTCATGTGCGCTGCCTGGGGCCATGTGCACTGCCTGGGGCCCCTGTGTGCTGCCTGGGGCCCCTGTGTGCTGCCTGGAGCCCCGTTCACGGTCTCTTCCCCCTTGCACACTGTCACTTCCCCCTCCCTTGTGCACTGTCTCTGCCCCCCTGTGCGCTGCCTGGGGCCCTGTTTGCTGCCTGGATCCCCATTCACTGTCTCTTCCCCCTTGCATGCTGTCTCTTCCCCCTCCCTTGTGCACTGTCTCTGCCCCCCTGTGCGCTGCCTAGGGCCCCGTGCGCTGCCTGGGGCCCCTGTGCTCTGCCTGGGGCCCCGTGTGCTGCCTGGGGCCCCGTGCGCTGCCTGGGGCCCTGTGTGCTGCCTGGGGCCCCTGTGGGCTGCCTGGGGCCCTGTGGGCTGCCTGGGGCCCCATGTGCTGCCTTGGGCCCCGTGCTCTGCCTGGGGCCCCGTGTGCTGCCTGGAGCCTCCTGTGCTGCCTGGTGTCATGTGCGCTGCCTGGGGCCATGTGCACTGCCTGGGGCCCCTGTGTGCTGCCTGGGGCCCCTGTGTGCTGCCTGGAGCCCCGTGTGCTGCCTGGGGCCCCTGTGTGCTGCCTGGGACCTCGAGTGTTGCCTGTGGCCACGTGTGCTGCTTGGGGTCCTGTGTGCTGCCTGGGGCCCCTGTGTGCTACCTGGGACCTCGTGTGTTGCCTGGGGCCCCGTGTGCTCCCTGGGGTCCTGTGTGCTGCCTGGGGCCCCTGTGCGCTGCCTAAGGCCCTGTGCGCTGCCTGGGTCCCTGTGCACTGCCTGGGGCCCTGTGCGCTGCCTGGGGCCCCCTGCGCTGCCTGGGGCCATGTGCACTGCCTGGGGCCATGTGCGCTGCCTGGGGCCCCTGTGTACTGCCTGGGGCCCCTGTGTGCTGCATGGGGCCCCTGTGTGCTGCCTGGGGCCCTGTGTGCTGCCTTAGGCCCCTGTGTGCTGCCTGGGACCTCGTGTGTTGCCTGGGGCCACGTGTGCTGCCTGGGGCCCCGTGTGTTGCCTGGGGCCTCTGTGTGCTGCCTGGGACCTCGTGTGTTGCCTGGGGCCCCGTGTGCTGCTTGGGGCCCTGTGCGCTGCCTGGGGCCCCTGTGCGCTGCCTGGGGCCCTGTGCGCTGCCTGGGGCCCTGTGGGCTGCCTGGGGCCCCTGTGTGCTGCCTGGGGCCCTGTACTCTACCTGGGGCCTTGTGTGCTGCCTGATCTACAGCAGCTGGGGTATATTCTGGCCCAGAGGGGTATAATTAGGACTAGTCCAATTTATACCCCGGGGTATAGTTTGGGCTAGGCCAGAATATACCCGGGGTATATTCTGGCCCAGAGGGGTATAAACTGGACTAGTCCAATTTAGGGTTGAGCGACTTTTATTTTTATAGGGTCGAGTCGGGTTTCACGAAACCCGACTTTCTCAAAAGTCGGGTCGAGTGAAATCGGCCGATCCTATAGAAAAGTCGGGGTCGGGGTCGGCCGAAACACGAAACCCAATGCAGTGCAATGGGATACTAATGGTTCCCAGGGTCTGAAGGAGAGGAAACTCTCCTTCAGGCCCTGGGATCCATATTAATGTGTAAAATGAAGAATAAAAATAAAAAATAGGGATATACTCACCCTCGGACGCGCCCTGGTTCTAGCCGGCAGCCTTCCTTCCTAAGAATGAGCAAGTGAAGGACCTTCGATGACGTCGCGGCTTGTGATTGGTCGCGTGACCACTCATGTGACCGCTCACGCGACCAATCACAAGCCGCGACGTCACCGCAGGTCCTTCACTCGCTCATTCTTAGGAGGGGAGACTGCCGGTTAGAACCAGGGTGCGTCCGAGGGTGAGTATATCAATATTTTTTATTTTTATTCTTTATTTTACACATAAATATGGATCCCGATACCGATTTCCGATATCGCAAAAATATCGGAACTCGGTATCAGAATTCCGATACCCGATAAGAAGATCGCCGACCTCATGGCCGACCCCACACAGGGATCGGGTCGGGTTTCATGAAACCCGACTTTGCCAAAAGTCGGCGACTTCTGAAAATGACCGATCCGTTTCGCTCAACCCTAGTCCAATTTATACCCCGGGTATATTCTGGGCGGGGGGTTAATCTGGCCAGTTACACCGGGTCACCCGACAGCTGGGTCGTGACAGTTAGTTACTCAGGCTAGAAATCTACCTATATGACCTATTAAGATAGGACTACCTCAGATGTCCTTCCCTCATGCTTCTTCTTCTCAAAACTGGCTTTTGTTGTATTATTCTAAATATATGCAAATATCCTTTTCAGAGATTCAGAGAGGGAAAGGAGAGAAACCCTAGTGTAATCTATTGGGGGTAGCAATCCTAAAAGTCAGTATCGACTCTTTAATGAGCCATGCAGCCAAAATAAACACTTCAAGTACAGACACGTTTTGGGATCTTTGTCACTCCTCAGTGCAAATCAAATCATGATCATGATTAGTGAGCCCATGCTGTCCTGTCTGTATACTCTTTCTTGCTTCCTCCCCTGGCCAGGAGCTGTGGTATGGTCAGACCATGTTCCTGCACAGTCAGACTTTACACGGTACACAGCAGGGACACATTTATAAGATTATTTCAGCACAAGAGCATTTTTTTCTTTAACACATGCAATTGTGAAACTTATTTTTTATTCCAAGATCTATGGATTAAAGTGCACTTTGTTCTTGGGGGAACCCCTTTAAAAGGGCCATGTCACTTAATGAATTTGGTGCCTCTTATCACTTTAGTAACATTTCTGGTGTAATGAACAATGTCACTTTTAATGAATTTGGCATTGGCATGCCCCATCCCACCACAGTTCCTGCCTAGCTCCACACATTTTTGTAGACCTGTCCAAAACTGGTGTGACTTGATGTTGCAAAAACAATTCTGCGACATTTGATGGCATTCTATATCAGAATTGTGACATAAACACTATGATAAATCGTGGTCTAAAGGCAGAATTTTTATAGAGGTTATATCCCCAACAAGGCTCTCTGCTTAGCTTATACTGTCAGTTTGGGCTGACAGACTCCCTTTAACCCCTTTCTGCCATATGACATACTATCTCGTCGAGGTGACCTGGGACTTAATTCCCAGGGACGGGATAGTACATCATGGGCGATCAGCCGCACTCACGGGGGGAGCAAAGCCAATCGCCACCGGGTGTCAGCTGAATATTACAGCTGACATCCGGCACGGACCGCTCCCGGCACATTAACCCCCGGAACACTGCGATCAAACATGGCGGCATAGAGAAGCATCGCGCAGGGAGGGGGCTCCCCGCGTGCTTCCCTGAAACCCTCGGAACAACGCTATGTGATCGCGCTGTTCCGAGCATCTCCTCCCTGCAGGCCCCGGATCCAAAATGGCCGCGGCGCTCCTTCCGGGTCCTGCAGGGAGGTGGCTTGCAGGCACCTGCTCAGAGCAGGCACCGGCAAGCCTCCTGCACTGCCTGTCAGATCGCTGATCTGACACAGTGCTTTGCAAAGTGTCAGATCAGCGATCTCACACTATACAACCATGTCTCACCCTGGGACTAAGTAAAAAAGTAAAAAATAAAAAAAATTTACATGTGTAAAAAAAAAAATTCCTAAAATTTTTTTTTCCAATAAATACATTACTTTATCTAAATAAAAAAAACAAACAATAAAAGTACACATATTTAGTATTGCCGTGTCCGTAACAACCCGACCTATAAAACTGTCCCACTGTCCCTTCAGTGAACACTGTAAAAAAAGGCAAAAAAACAACGTTTTATTATCATTATTATCATACCGCCGAACAAAAAGTGGAATAACACGCGATCAAAAAGACGGCTATAAATAACCATGGTACCGCTGAAAACGTCATTTTGTCCTGCAAAAAACGAGCCATGATACAACATCATCAGTGAAAAAATAAAAAAGTTATAGCCCTCAGAATAAAGCGATCCAAAAATAATTATTTTTTATATAAAATAGTTTTAATCATATAAAACGCCAAAACATAAAGCAATGATATAAATGAAGTATCGCTATAATCGTACTGACCCGAAGAATAAAACTACTTTATCAATTTTACCACATGTGGAATGGTATAAAGGCCTTCCCCCCCCCCCCCCCCCCACAAAAGAAATTCATGAATAGCTTTTTTTCGGTCATTCTGCCTCACAAAAATCGGAATAAAAAGCGATCAAAAAATGTCACGTGCCCGAAAATGGTCCCACAAAAAACAAGACCTCACATGACTGTGGACAAAAATATGGAAAAATTATAGCTCTCAAAACGTGGAGACGCAAAAACTATTTTTTGCAATAAAAAGCATCTTTTAGTGTATGACAGCTGCCAATCATAAAAATCCGCTAAAAAATCACTATAAATAGTGAATCAAACCCCCCTTCATCACCCTCTTAGTTAGGGAAAAATAATAAAAATTAAAAAATGTATTTATTTCCATTTTCCCATTCGGGTTATGGTTAGGGTTGGGGCTAAAGTTAGGGTTAGGGTTGGGGCTAAAGTTAGGGTTAGGGCTTGGATTACATTTACGGTTGGGATTAGGGTTGGGATTAGGGTTAGGTGTGTGTCAGGGTTAGGGGTGTGGTTAGGGTTATGGTTGGGATTAGGTTTAGGGTTGTGTTGGAGTTAGGGGTGTGGGGAAGGGTTGGGATTAAGGTTAGGGGTGTGTTTGGGTTAGGGGTGTGTTAGGGTTAGGGGCATGTTCTGGTTAGGGTTATGGTTAGGGTTGGGATTAGGGTTAGGGGTGTGTTTGGGTTAGGGTTTCAGTTAGAATTGGGGGGTTTCCACTGTTTAGGCACATCAGGGGCTCTCCAAATTCCGACATGGCGTCCGATCTCAATTCCAGCCAATTCTGCGTTGGAAAAGTAAAACAGGGATTTACCCCAACATATGGGGTATCAGTGTACTCATGACAAATTGGACAACAACTTTTGGGGTCCAATTTCTCCTGTTACCCTTGGGAAAATACAAAACTGTGGGTTAAAAAATAAATTTTGTGAAAAAAAAGAATTTTTACATTCACGGCTCTGCGTAATAATCTGTAGTGAAACACTTGGGGGTTCAAAGTTCTCACAACACATCTAGATAAGTTCCTTAGGGGGTCTACTTTCCAAAATGGTGTCACTCGTGGGGGGTTTCTTCTGTTTAGGCACATCAGGGGCTCTCCAAACGCGACATGGTATCCTATCTCAATTCCAGTCAATTTTGCATTGAAAAGTCAAACGGCGCTCCTTCCCTTCCGAGCTCTGCCATGCGCCCAAACAGTGGTTTACCCCACATATGGGGTATCAGCGTACTCAGGACAAATTGTACAGCAACTTTTGTGGTCCAATTTCTCCTGTTACCCTTGGTAAAATAAAACAAATTGGAGCTGAAGTAAATTATGTGGTAAAAAAAAAGTGAAATGTTCATTTTTTTTAAACATTCCAAAAATTCTTGTAAAACACCTGAAGGGTCAACAAAACTTCTTGAATGTGGTTTTGAGCACCTTGAGGGGTGCGGTTTTTAGAATGGTGTCACACATGGGTATTTTCTATCATATAGACCCCTAAAAATGACTTCATATGTGATGTGGTCCCTAAAAAAATGGTGTTCTAAAAATGAGAAATTGCTGGTCAATTTTTAACCGTTATAACACCCTAACAAAAAAAAAATGTTGGTTCCAAAATTGTGCTGATGTAAAGTAGTTATGTGGGAAATGTTACTTATTAAGTATTTTGTTTGACATATTTCTGTGATTTAAGGGCATAAAAATTCAAAGTTAGAAAATTGCGAAATTTTCAAAATTTTCGCCAAATTTCCATTATTTTCACAAATAAACGCAGATAATATCAAAGAAATGTTACACTATTGTGAAGTACAATATGTCATGAGAAAACCATCAGAATCATCAGGATCCGTTGAAGCGTTCCAGAGTTATAACCTCATAAAGGGACAGTGGTCAGAATTGTAAAAATTGGCCTGGTCATTACCGTGCAAACCATCCTTGGAGTTAAGGGGTTAATTATGCAAATTGCCTCTTCAGAGAGAACTCAAGCTACATCTATTGAAAGTAGTAATCTAAATGTCAGTATTGACCCATTAATGAGCCTTACCACATGACTTAGCATAAAGGTACCTTCACACTGAACGATATCGCTAGCGATCTGTGACGTTGCAGCGTCCTGGCTAGCGATATCGTTGAGTTTGACAGGCAGCAGTGATCTGGATCCTGCTGTGACATCGTTGGTCGGCGCAGAAAGTCCAGAACTTTATTTCATCGCTGGACTCCCGCAGACATCGCTGAATCGGCGTGTGTGACGCCGATTCAACGATGTCTTCACTGGTAACCAGGGTAAACATCGGGTTACTAAGTGCAGGGCCGCGCTTAGTAACCCGATATTTACCCTGGTTACCAGCGTAAGCGTTAAAAAAAAAACACTTCATACTTACATTCCGGTGTCTGTCCCCCGGCGCTCTGCTTCTCTGCACTGTGTATGCGCCAGCCGGAAAGCAGAGCACAGCGGTGACGTCACCGCTGTGCTTTCCAGCTTGCGCTCACAGTCAGTGCAGAGAAGCACAGCGCCGGGGGACAGACACCGGAATGTAAGTATGTAGTGTTTTTTTTTTTTTTACGTTTACGCTGGTAACCAGGGTAAACATCGGGTTACTAAGCGCGGCCCTGCGCTTAGTAACCCAATGTTTACCCTGGTTACCAAGGGACTTCGCATAGTTGGTCGCTGGAGAGCTGTCTGTGTGACAGCTCTCCAGCGACCAAACAGCGACGCTGCAGCGATCGGGATCGTTGTCTAGATCGCTGCAGCGTCGCTTAAGAAGCTAAAGCAGAAACTCTATTTGCAGACCTGTGTACAATGTTTGCCCCTCATCAGTGCAAAGCAAGAGTTCTGATTTGGCTGGGTGAGAGTTCGCTGAGATAAGATTTGGTTTCCAAATCACTTAATTATGTTATTTAACCTGAAAAATATTATTATAAATAACATTTACATCTCGATTCATTAAGGCACCATTTTAGGTGTGTTTTTCACCACTGGAGTGATGCTACTAATCTAAGGTCCCTGAACGTAGACTTATACTTATCAGCTACCGTCTTCTTCACTTTCTATCAGCGTCACTCTGGACAGTCTGAATCAGCAGGATATGACGTGCCTGATCGCGCGAGTGTTTACTGGGTAAGCCATAGGTCACTTTTCAATGTAAGTCTATGAAAGCAAAAACAAGTTTTCCATAGACTTTGATTGAGAGCTTGTGACCGTTACATCTGTTTTCCGGCCATTCAGAATTTGCAGACATAATATGGCGTTGCAGGAGTGGAGCAGCTCTGATAAAAGGTGAAGATGGTGACAAGTAAGTGTAAGATTAGTAGCACCACTACAGTGCTGAAAAAAAATACTAGAGTGGTGCTTTAAGACTGATGTTTTGGAGTGAGCCTCTTAATGAATTTGGTGTATCTTTAAACTGCTGTGCTTCACCTCTAGAAATGTACTGCAGCCAAGAACTGTCATACATTTATACAACAGAGTATTTTTTGACCTCTCTGTGCGCTTTTGTGTCTTCAAGTTCTTTGGTGGTGTGAACAGGTTTCTACAGACTTGTTCACTGTGCAAGTAGCCCATGTGTTTTTGGTTTTATAATTGTTCTCTTGTTTCTACAAGACTGGGGAGTCCACCACTCCTCTGTGGGTCATTTGCATTGTAGCTGTCCAATCTCGCATGTTCTACATGGATATTTTCTCTCTGAACCCTGTTCATACAGGTACTATACAGATGATCAGGTTTTTAAATACATCAGATAGGGATTATATACATTGGACAGGACTGCTCTATTATGGGTATATCTTGGCGATTGGTGGAGCAGCTTAACATACTTTTTTGCAAATAAACGTATTAACTAGGGTTGAGCGAAACGGATCGGTCATTTTCATAAGTCGCCGACTTTTGGCAAAGTCCCTGTGTGGGGTCGGCCACGCGGTACGCGACCTTTGCGCCAAAGTCGCGTTTCGATGACGCGTTCAGCGCCATTTCTAAGCCAATGAAGGTGGACGCAGAGTGTGGGCAGTGTGATGACATAGTTCCTGGTCCCCACCATCTTAGAGAAGGGCATGGCAGTGATTGGCTTGATTTCTGCGGCGTCACAGGGGCTATAAAGGGGCGTTCCCGCCGACCGCCATCTTACTGCTGCTGATCTGAGCATAGGGAGAGGTTGCTGCCGCTTCGTCAGAAGCAGGGATAGCGTTAGGCAGGGTACATTAACCCCCAAACCGCTTGTGCTGTAGCGATTTCCACTGTCCAACACCACCTTTTGTTTGCAGGAACAGTGGAGGCTAAATTTTTTTTCCTCAGCGCTGTAGCTCATTGGGCTGCCCTGGAAGGCTCCCTGATAGCTGCATTGCTGTTTGTACGCCGCTGTGCAAACCAACTGCTTTTTTCAAAGCACAAATCCTGTTGCTCCTTCCTTTCTGCACAGCTATCTTGTTTGTTTGTCCACACGTTTGACTTTTTTGTGCAGCAGTCCACTCCTTTTTATTGCTGCCTGCCATACTTTGCTGCGATTACTGCAGGGAGATAGTAATTGTAGGACAGTCCCTTTTTTTTTTTTTCATTATATCTCTTCAAGCCACTTTCTGCCACAGAAAATATACTCTAATAGAGTGGCCCAGATTTATTCACTAGTCTCCCTGAAGAAAAAAAAAAAAGGGTGCAGATTAAAATTGGCAAATCTGCATCAGTGGCAGTCCTGTGTGTGGCATCTGTGTCTCATTTTCTGGCACAGAAAACATACAGTCTAAGGCCGGCCTCACACTAGCGAGTTTTACGGACGTAAGAGCGCAGAAACTACGTCCATAAAACTCGCATAAAATACAGCACAATTATTCTCTATGCCCCTGCTCCTATCTGCCGTATTTTCCTGATCAGTATTATACGGCTTTCTACGGCCGTAGAATATCGCAGCATGCTGCGTTTGTCACCGTATTGCGCAAATAAAATGTCAATGAAAGTCTATGGAAGCCCCAAAAATACGGATTACACACGGACCAGCAGTGTGACTTGCGAGGAATACGCAGCGGTGTTAGAGAGAAAAGCCGGCAATTCAGTGCGGTGTACAGTAAAATCACACTGACAGCTTACAGTAGAATAGGTAGAATAAATGTGTACACATAGAATAGGTATATATATATATGTCATTGAGACACATATATGTATATATATTATTACTTCATCCAGCGCGATATAGCAGAAAGCCGGTAATTCAATTACCGGCTTTTGCTTTCTCCTTCCTAAACCCGACATGATATGAGACCTGGTTTACATACAGTTAACCATCTCATATCCCCATTTTTTTTGCATATTCCACACTACTAATGTCAGTAGTGTGTCTATGCAAAATTTGGCCGTTCTAGCTAGTAAATTAAAGGGTTAAATGGCGGAGAAAATTGTGCGGGAGCCCACGCCAATTTTTTCCGCCATTTAACCCTTTAATTTTACTAGCTGGAACGGCAAAATTTTGCATAGACACACTACTAACATTAGTAGTGTGGAATATGCAAAAAAAATGGTGATATGAGATGGTTTACTGTATGTAAACCAGGTCTCATATCATGTTGGGTTTAGGAAGGAGAAAGCAAAAGCCGGTAATTGAATTGCCGGCTTTCTGCTATATCGCGCTGGATGAAATATTAATATATATACATATATGTGTCTACTGACATATATATATATATATATATATATATATATATATATATATATATATAGACAGTATATATGTTTTTTTTTTTTAACACATGGATCCCTTGTATAGCCGTATGTCGGTTTTGCAAGCCTGCGATAAAAACACGCAGTACGGATGACATACGGATTACATACGGAGGATGCCATGCGCAAAAAACGCTGAAACACCCTGCCTACGGAGGAGCTACGGACCACTATTTTGGGGACTTTTCAGCGTATTACGGCCGTAAAAAACGGACCGTATTTTCATACGCTGAGTGTGAAGCTGGCCTAACAGTGGGACTGATTTCTTGCCAATTCTCCCATAAATAAAAAAAAAAATAGTGGGAGATTAAGATTGGCAATTCTGCCTCAGTGCCAGTCCTGTGTGTGCCATCTGTCTCTCATTTTGTGCCACATAAAACCTAGTGTGTAACACTGGGCCAGATTGTTCAATATTGACCGAAAAAAGGACTCGTCTGGCTACCCAAAATGTTGATGATCTAACCTTCATTAAAATGAACCACTCGTGGATTTTAAATTATTTTGCCCCACCTTTCCCGGCTGACACCTACCTTTCCTATAAAAAGGTCTTGCTTGTGGACTGGTCTAAAGGTACCGTCACATTAAGCGACGCTGCAGCGATCTAGACAACGATGTCGATCGCTGCAGCGTCGCTGTTTGGTCGCTGGAGAGCTGTCACACAGACAGCTCTCCAGCGACCAACGATGCCGAAGTCCCCGGGTAACCAGGGTAAACATCGGGTTACTAAGCGCAGGGCCGCGCTTAGTAACCCGATGTTTACCATGGTTACCATTGTAAAAGTTAAAAAAAAAAAAACACTACATACTTACATTCCGGTGTCTGGTCACGTCCCTCGCCTTCAGCTTCCCGCAATGACTGAGCGCCGGCCGTAAAGCACAGCGGTGACGTCACCGCTGTGCTTTGCTTTACGGCTGGCGCTCACAGTCAGTGCGGGAAGCTGAAGGTGAGGGACATGACCAGACACCGGAAGGTAAGTATGTAGTGTTTTTTTTTTTACTTTTGCAATGGTAACCAGGGTAAACATCGGGTTACTAAGCGCGGCCCTGCACTTAGTAACCCGATGTTTACCCTGGTTACCAGTGAAGACATCGCTGAATCGGCGTCACACACGCCGATTCAGCGATGTCAGCGGGAGATCCAGCGACGAAATAAAGTCCTGGACTTTCCCCAGCGACCAACAATCTCCCAGCAGGGGCCTGATCGTTGGTCGCTGTCACACAGAACGATTTCGTTAACGATATCGTTGCTACGTCACAAAAAGCAACGATATCATTAACGATATCGTTATGTGTGACGGTACCTTTAATGACTGTTCCAATCTCTTAATTTACAGCTGCTGTTTGTCCAGCATACGACATATTTACAGCTCCCTAAATGGGCTAACTCCCCCCACGGGGCCGTGGTCTCGCCACTTGGCGCAAGCACCCGTGAGAGTGCTGTTTGTCTGAAGAGGTGGGTGTGCCCGCTTTTGGTCGACGGCACTGCCACAGGGTCCCTCATAGTACAATAAAGTGTCTCTGGCAGTGGTGGCGCGCACCCAACGTCAGACACACCGTTGTAACATGAGGGGCCCTGGGCCTGTACCGCCGGCCACAAGAGAGTCTCCCCCCCCAGCTCAAACAGTGCTCTACCACTTGCAAAATTATCTCTCACAGCTCCACTAATGTTTAGTCTATGCGCTGACATCCTTCAATGCCTGGCACTGACAATACCAATTTGTTGACATGTATGATGCTAGTTAAAATAGTCAGGGTCAGTGTCCTATATTGACACCAGTAAATACTTAGCGCCAAATTACAATGTCTGAAACTCAGCAGAGGAGCCCACCCCTGTACCTAAGTATGCCACCCTTTTTTTTTGGTTTTGTTGTTTTGCGAGACATTAACATCTATTTCTTTTTTGGGAGTACTAACTGTGTCAGACACTCCTTCCAATCGTCCTCCGCTGACCACACCAATGCTGCCTGTGTACCCCTGCCACATAATCGAAGCTGCTTTGAGCCTATTTTTTTTAATTTTAGGCCTACTAAATCTGTCTGCGGTCCCTCCTGCAAATTGTCCTCCGCTGACAACACCAATACTGCCTGTGTACCCCTGCAAGATAATTCAAACTGCATTGAGCCTAATTTTTTATTTTAGGCCTACTAAGTCTGTCTGCGGTCCCTCCTTCAAATTGTCCTCCGCTGACCACACCAATGCTGCCTGTGTACCCCTGCAAGATAATTCAAACTGCATTGAGCCAAATTTTTTTTTATTTTAGGCCTATTAAGTCTGTCTGCGGTCCATCCTTCCAATTGTCCTCTGCTGACCACACCAATGCTGCCTGTGTACCCCTGCAAGATAATTCAAACTGCATTGAGCCTAATTTTTTTTATTTTAGGCCTACTAAGTCTGTCTGCAGTCCCTCCTTCCAATTGTCCTCCGCTGAGCACACCAATGCCGACCGTGTACCCATGTAACCTATTTTCAACCTGCAGTGAGCCAACTTTGTGGTGTAAGGCCTACTAGCAGTGTCTGTCTGCGCCACTTAATACAGCTGTCCTCCTCTAAAAAAAAAAAACACAATTGTCTGGTTTTCAGCCTGTTGGAATTATAAAACTGCATTGGGGCCACAAGTTTCGTTGTGGTCTACAAACTGAGTTTTCCACTCCAATGTGTTCTCTATGTTGCCTCTCCCTCGCTTCTATCTTGCAGCTCTTGTAAAGTAGTTGTTGAAACAACACTGCATTTGGCCTACAAGTTGGGTCTGGGTTGTAGAGACGGTGTCTGCCGCTCCAAGGTGTTCTCCAGGTTGACTCTCGATAGCTTCTATCTTGTAGCTCTTGTTAAGTAGGTGTTGAAACAACACTGCATTTGGCCCACAAGTTGGGTCTGGGTTCTAGAGACGGTGTCTCCCGCTCCAAGGTATTCTCCAGGTTCCCTCTCCCTGGCTTCTATCTTGAAGCTCTTGTTAAGTAGTTGTTGTAACAACACTGCATTACGCCCACAAGTTGGGTCTGGGTTGTAGAGACGGTGTCTCCCGCTCCAAGGTGTTCTCCAGGTTGCCACATAATCGAAGCTGCATAGAGCCTATTTTGTTATTTTAGGGCTACTAAGTCTGTCTGTGGTCCCTCCTTCCAATAGTCCTCGACTGACCACACCAATGCTGCCTGTGTACCCCTGGAACCTATTTATAAGTGCATAGAGCCTACTTTTTTATTTTAGGTCTACTAAGTCTTTCTGCGGTCCTTTCTTCCAATTGTCCTCCACTGAGCACACCAATGCAGACCGTGTACCCATGTAACCTTTTTTAAACCTGCGTCGAGCCAACTTTGTGGTGTAAGGCCTACTAGCAGTGTCTGTCTGTGCCACTCAATACAGCTGTCCTCTTAAAAAAAAGGACCTGCAATTGTCAGGTTTTCAGCCTATCGGAATTTTAAAACTGCAGTGGGGCACTGGGGCTACAAGTTTGGTTGGGGCCTACTAACAGTGTCTGCCGCTCCAAGGTGTTCTCCAGGTTAACTTTCCTGACCTTCTATCTTCAGGCTCTCGTTAACTAGTTGTTAATATTACACTGCATTTGGCCTATTAGTGTGGTTGGGGCCTACTAACTGTGTATGCCGCTCCGTGCTGTTCTCCTCGTTTCCTGTCCTGAACTTCCATTTTCAGGCTCTCGTTAAGTAGTTGTTAATGTTACACTACATTTGGCCTACTAGTTGGGTTGCGGCCTACTAACGGTGTCTGCCGCTCCTTGCTGTTCTCCTCCACTGAACAAAGCTGTGCCGCCTGTTTACTACTGTTGCCAATTTTGAACTGCATTTAGACTACTTACTGATTTGGGCCTACTCTCCGTGTCAGCCTCTCATTACAGTTGTCCTCCACTGAACAAAGCAATGCCACCTGGTTAGTCCTGTTACCAATTTTGAAATGCATTTAGCCCACTTTATTATTTGGGCCTAGATCTGTGTTTCCTCCTCATGCTGCCCATTGCCCAGCCAGTGCTAGATGACACTGCTGGTACATTGACCCAGATCGCTACATTCCACTTGCACGCTACACAGCCAGATTCTGACCCTGCTGAAAGTGAGGTTCCCCTTCCCGCATAGTAAACCACATTACACGGGGACAAATAGGAAGGTGCAGATGAAAGTGCAGGTTCCTTCATCAGGTGGGGGGGCCCACTCGTTCGCATTGCCACTGGCACAGAGCCCCTCATAGTACACAAAAGTGTCGCTGTCGGTGGGAGGCGCCCCCGTCGTGCAAACACACCGCCTTACTTTGAGGGGTCCTGTGCCAGTGGCAATGCTAACGTGTGGGCCCCCCCATGCTTGCTCTGGATCACAGCACTTGCAAAGTTGAAATACTTACCTCTCCCTGCTCCACTGCCGTGACGTGGTCCACGTTTCCTGGGCCCACTAAATACTTGACCCAGCCATACCCCCCACAAATTTTGCTAAATTACCCCCAATGTCCAATGCCTAACTATTTTTATAAGGTAAATTAAGATTGACAAGCTTCAGTACCAAGATTGGATGTTTTGGCCATTAAAATGGGCACTGTAGGTGTTTTCCTGGCCTCCAATCACTGCCGACTATGCTTCCCCATTGACTTGCATTGTGTTTCATGTTTCGGTCGATCCCCGACTTTTTGCGATAATCGGCCAATTTCACTCGACTCGACTTTTGAGATAGTTGGGTTTCGCGAAACCCGACTCGACCCTAAAAAACTAAAAGTCGCTCAACCCTAGTATTAACTAAATACCCTGTATATATATATATATATTTTTTTTCGACTAGCACTTGCTTATTTATTGTGACTTTTTTACAACAGAGTATTTTTTGACCTCTCTGTGCGCTTTTGTGTCTTCAAGTTCTTTGGTGGTGTGAACAGGTTTCTACAGAGTTGTTCACTGTGCAAGTAGCCCATGTGTTTTTGGATTTATGCCGCTTTTGCAGCTTACATAATGATGAATTTATCAGACGGACTCGTCCACGCTCTGACCCGTATGAACTCAACCCACCTTTCAATAAATTGATAAAGCTGGGCGAATCTGGCTTAAAAGCTCAAAAATTCATAACATTCTTGTGCTACTTTGAGGTTTCAGCACATATAGTGCTGGCAGAATGCTGAAGAAGCTGAATCACCCACTCAGAAGGAGCAGATGGCAAATTATAGAGCCTGAGAACTGACACGTTAAACCTGCACATGCACCAAAATCAGTTCTACCTTGTAGTTGGGAATGTGGGCGGCGAGACTGTACTTTTTTTGCAGGTGTGCTTTTTTTTATTACAGTTTCCCAATATGGAATCAGACATGAAAACACTTGATTGCAGGGACGGTGGACACAGTCAGCATTTAGGTGTACTTAAGAGTTATGTATGCAGTTATTATAATGTATCAAGAGGTATGCAAAGTTATTTGGGCACGACCATGAGCAAGAAAGCTAACACCTAGCAACCAATTATACAAAATGGAATAATAATCCATCACAATCTGACAATCTCCCGACACACAGAACTCATTTTCACTTCAGAAGAGCGAAAAATGAATCTATGGCTAAATGACAGTGTTTTCCAGATGATGAACTCTCTGGCCTTCCTCTTGACTGAGATTTGTTTGCCTCCGTACAATCAGAGCCATGTGAGTCACGAGTTAGAAAGTATAATAAGTGCACTTTATAAACCCCGCACTGATGCGTTTCACAAGCTTTTTCCATCTTTTCTCAGCCACAAAATAAAAAAGAAATAAAAAAAATGAAATATAACAAAAAACAGATTGACCCCGAATACCGAAAGTTCTGAATAAATTGATGCATTAGTCACGTTAAGTAAAAAAACAAGTCGACTTCCACAATCTTGAACTGTTCTTCAACCTCAGAAATTTACTATCCAAGTGAGTAACGCGATTACGCACCTATATGACCCCGAATGCTAGATATGACTAAACCTTCACATAATGGGATTGTTTGTTTTGGTGGCTTATAAAGATTAACAAGATTGACCCTTTACCAAGACTCTTTATAAACCTCACACATCACGTAAGGCAACGGAGTTCATCTCGCAGAGATAAAGTTATTACAGAAGAGCTGCGAACGGCAGAGGTCACACAGGCCAAACACACAAAAACAATCAGCTAAAAGTGAAACACAAAGTGCGGCCTTGTTACCTCACAGACAGTGGGAAAATAAAACATTTTTTTCATACACCATGTTATAGGGTTGTTTTTTACAATTTTTTTTTGTCAACATTCTTCAGTTTTTGTTGCTAAGTAAATTACTGTTTTCAAAATAGTTTTGTTTTTGTTTTTTACATTTTTATTAAAGCCTATTTTTTATAATTTAAAAAATGTTTTCCCGTCTATAGCGGCAAACCATTCAGCCATTGAGTAGAGTGGTGACACAATTGCACCATTCCATCGTGCTTCCTGAGCCTCAGTCTGTGCATTGACCGTAGCAGACTTCGGGGAATGGAGAAAGGTGAGTAGTTTGTATTTTTTTATTGTCTGTAGTTGTGGAGGACATGATGTCTTGTGAGGGCATCATAATGTGTGTGAGCTGCAGGGCTATCATGTGTATGGGTCCTCAAACTGTGCTGGGGGCTATGGTGGCCCTCATACAGAGTGGAGGGCTGAGAGGGCGCTCATACTATCTGGAGGGCTGGGGAACCCTCATGCCCTCATCATCTCTTGCCTTGACTACTGCAACCTCCTGCTCTGTGGCCTCCCCTCGAACATTCTCGCACCCCTCCAATCTATTCTAAACTCTGCTGCCCGACTAATCCACCTGTTCCCCCACTATTCCCCAGCTTCTCCCCTCTGTCAATCCCTTCACTGGCTCCCCATTGCCCAGAGACTCCAGTACAAAACCCTAACCATGACATACAAAGCCATCCACAACCTGTCTCCTCCATACATCTGTGACCTCATCTCCCGGGACTTACCTACACGCAACCTCCGATCCTCACAAGATCTCCTTCTCTATTCCCCTCTTATCTCCTCTTCCCACAATCGCATGCAAGATTTCTCTCGCGCATCACCCCTACTCTGGAACTCTCTACCACAACATATCAGACTCTCACCTACCATCGAAACCTTCAAACGGAGCCTTAAGACCCACCTCTTCCGACAAGCCTGTAACCTGCAGTAACCACCGATCGACCAGACCGCTGCACGACCAGCTCTATCGTCACCTACTGTATTCTCACCCAACCCTTGTAGATTGTGAGCCCTCGCGGGCAGGGTCCTCTCTCTTCCTATACCAGTTATGACTTGTATTGTTTAAGATTATTGTATTTGTTTTTATTATGTATACCCCTCCTTACATGTAAAGTGCCATGGAATAAATGGCGCTATAACAATAAATCATAATAATAATAATAATAATAATGCATATTGAAGCTGTATTATGACTCATATTGTGTGGAGGGGCTTGATGCAGGTTCCAGGATCCAGGTTTGTAGGTTGCCTTGCTCGCACCTGCCTTTTCAGCTTTGCCCATACATTTTCAATACGATTGAGATCAGGGCTTTGTGATGGCCACTCCAAAACATTGACTTTGTTATCCTTAAGCCACTTTGTTACCATTTTGGCAGTGTGCTTCTGGTCATTGTCCATTTGGAAGACCCATTTCCCCCCAAGCTTTAACTTCTTGGCTGATGTCTTTAGATGTTGCTTCAGTATTGCCACATAATTTTTTCTCATGTTGCCATCTATTTTGTGAAGTGCCCCAGTCCCTCCTGCAGAAAAACAACCCCACAACATGATGCTGCCACCCCCTTGTTTCACAGTCAGGATGGTGTTCTTAATCTTCCAAGCTTCTCCCTTTTGCCTCCAAACATACCGATGGTCACTATGCTTAAAAAGTTCAATTTTAGTATCATCAGACAAATTAAGGTCTTTGTTCCTGTGTGCATTTGCAAACATTAATCTGCCTTTTTTATGTTTGTTTTGGAGTAATGGCTTCTTACTGGCAGACTTTCAGCCCATGTTGATACAGTACTCATTTCACTGTGGATATTGACATCATCTTACCAGCTTCCACCATCCTCATCACAAGGTGTTTTGCTTTTGTCCTTGGGATGATATGCACATGTCGGACCAAAGCATGTTCATCTCTGGGACACAGAACCCGTCTCCTTCCTGAGCGGTATGATGGCTAGACATTCCCATCTTGTTTGTACTTGCATATAATTGTTTGTACAGATGAACGAGGCACCTTCAGGTATCTTGAAATTGTATCCAAGGATGAGCCAGACATGTGCAAGTCCATAATTCTCTTCCTGATATTTTGGCTGATTTCTTTAGACTTTCCCATGATACTACACAAAGAAGCAGTGTGTTTCAGGTGTGCATTACAATATATCCACAAGTGTGTCTCTAGTAGTGTTGAGCGATACCTTCCGATATCGGAAAGTATCGGTATCGGATAGGATCGGCCGATATTCAAAAAATATCGGATATCGCCGATACCGATACCCGATCCCAATGCAAGTCAATGGGACCAAAATATCGGAATTAAAATAAACCCTTTCTTGCCTTGTAGGTTCATTCTACATGAAGGAAAACAACTAAGAATAATGCCGGATGTATTTGGGGAGGTGGCGGAGACATTAAAGTCATAGAGGTTTATCCCATTCAAATAGAATAGCATGTTTTTTGTTTTTTTTTAAGACGTTCGGAGTGACAAAGATATTGACTATGTAAATTTTTTTTTTATTTTGTCAGATATTGATGTTTCACTATTCCACGCCCTTCCCCTTTTTTTTTTCTTTTTTTTTTTTCTTTTCCCACACTTTCATCTTCATCATTATCAGCTTCTTTGACATCAACTTCTTCTTCACCTTATTCATCTTCTTCTTCATCCTTTACCTTTTTTTTTTTTGATTACATTCTTCATATTCATTTTATTCAACTATTATTGTTCTTCCTATTCTACATATTCTTTTTATTCCACTGTTATTATTCTTCCTATTCTACTTCTTCATCATATTCTCATTTGTGACAGGCATTCCCGTAGTTGTTATCTATAAAAGTTGGAAGATTACACCTTCCGTTCTGCCAGTCACAAAAGTTACATTTGTCCGCGTTCAGTTTGGCCTGCAGCATCAGGCTTTATCCAGGGGCACCACGAGGAGGAACGGACTCACCCCCATACACTGCTTAGTCTTCTTCTGCATATAATTTAGATAATATCTTTTGCTCTGATATTAAGTCTTATGCTTAATGTTCTTCTGCTCTTTGTTCTGCAGCCTCTTGTTCTTCTGCTTCTCGGTCTTCCATGTCGTCGTCTCCAGGGTCGTCGTCTCCAGTGTCGTCATTTCCGCCGTCGTCGTCTCAGCCGTCGTCGTCTCCGCCGTCGTCGTCTCCGCTGTCGTCATCGGGGTGGTCTTCCGGGTCGTCGTCGTCGTCATCGGGGTGGTCTTCCGGGTCGTCGACTTTAGGTTCTTCAACTTGGAAATGTAGCAGAAGGTACAAGAAGGCTGAGAAAATGCCAAGAACCTGATGATGGAACTGGAACTCGGATGGCTACCCGAAGGTTCAAGAGCCTATGGAACTACCGAGGACCAGCTGACGTTACTGGAACCCGGTTACTAAGCAGGAGGTACCCGTGCTAAAAAGCACTACCAAGGACCACCTGACGTTGGCGGAACTCGGATACCCAGAAGGAGGCACCTAAGCCAAAGGCTCTGCCCGGAACCAGCAGACGGTACTGGAACCAGGATGGGGAGCAGAAGGTACAAGAGCAAAAGACACTGCCGAGAACCAGCTGACGGTACTGGAACCCGGATGGGTAGCCGAAGGTCCAAGAGCCAATGGAACTACCGAGGACCAGCTGACGTTACTGGAACCCGGTTACTAAGCAGGAGGTACCCGTGCCCGAAAGCACTACCAAGGACCACCTGACGTTGGTGGAACTTGGATACCCAGAAGGAGGCACCTAAGCCAAAGGCTCTGCCCGGAACCAGCTGACGGTACTGGAACCAGGATGGGGAGCAGAAGGTACAAGAGCAAAAGACACTGCCGAGAACCAGCTGACGGTGCTGGAACCAGGTGGTGGACCTGAAGGTCCACAGGAGAGGAGAGAAAAGCTAGGCCGCGAGGCAGCCGCAGTTACCGAACCCCAACAGTCTTACAGGGGGAGCTGGGCCTACTGGCACTACAGAACCAGCCTTGACTACCAGTTCACGCAGCCCACATAGGAAGCTCCTAAACTGGAGGCACCCTGGAGTTGGCTAACCCGACCGCAACACAACGGGGCAAGCATAGGCTTCTCAGCGAGTTTGACACAACCCGGAAACAGCTGACGGTGCTGAAACCAGGTTTGGCACGAGGGAGTACCTGTGACAAAAACACTGCGAGAACCAGCTGGCGGTGCTGGAACCCAGATGCGTTGCCCCAGTGTGCAAGAGCCAATGGCACGACCGAGGACCAGCTGACGGTGCTGGAACCCGGTTACTAAGCTGTAGGTACCCGCGCTTAAAAGCACTACCAAGGACCACCTGACGTTGGTGGAACTCGGATACCCAGGAGGAGGCACCTAAGCCAAAGGCTCGGCCTGGAACCAGCTGACGGTGCTGGAACCAGGTGGTGGACCCGAAGGCCCACAGGAGAGGAGAGAACAGCTAGGCCGCGAGGCAGCCGCAGTTACCGAACCCCAACAGTCCTACAGGGGGAGCTGAGCCTACTGGCACTACAGAACCAGCCTTGACTACCAATTCACGCAGCCCACATAGGAAGCTCCTAAACTGGAGGCACCCTGGAGTTGGCTAACCCGACCGCACCACGACGGGGCAAGCATAGGCGTCTCAGTGAGCTTGACACAACCCGGAAACAGCTGACGGTGCTGAAACCAGGCTTGGCACGAGGGAGTAGCTGTGTCAAGAACACGGCCGAGAACCAGCTGGCGGTGCTGGAACCCAGATGCGTTGCCCCAGTGTGCAAGAGCCAATGGCACGACCGAGGACCAGCTGGCGGTGCTGGAACCCGGTTACTAAGCTGTAGGTGCCCGCGCTTAAAAGCACTACCAAGGACCGCCTGACGTTGGCGGAACTCGGATACCCAGGAGGAGGCACCTAAGCCAAAGGCTCGGCCTGGAACCAGCTGACGGTGCTGGAACCAGGTGGTGGACCCCAAGGCCCACAGGAGAGGAGAGAACAGCTAGGCCGCGAGGCAGCCGCAGTTACCGAACCCCAACAGTCCTACAGGGGGAGCTGGGCCTACTGGCACTACAGAACCAGCCTTGACTACCAGTTCACGCAGCCCACATAGGAAGCTCCTAAACTGGAGGCACCCTGGAGTTGGCTAACCCGACCGCACCACGACGGGGCAAGCATAGGCGTCTCAGCGAGTTTGACACAACCTGGAAACAGCTGACGGTGCTGAAACCAGGTTTGGCACGAGGGCGTACCTGTGACAAAAACACTGCCGAGAACCAGCTGGCGGTGCTGGAACCCAGATGCGTTGCCCCAGTGTGCAAGAGCCAATGGCACGACCGAGGACCAGCTGACGGTGCTGGAACCCGGTTACTAAGCTGTAGGTGCCCGCGCTTAAAAGCACTACCAAGGACCGCCTGACGTTGGCGGAACTCGGATACCCAGGAGGAGGCACCTAAGCCAAAGGCTCGGCCTGGAACCAGCTGACGGTGCTGGAACCAGGTGGTGGACCCCAAGGCCCACAGGAGAGGAGAGAACAGCTAGGCCGCGAGGCAGCCGCAGTTACCGAACCCCAACAGTCCTACAGGGGGAGCTGGGCCTACTGGCACTACAGAACCAGCCTTGACTACCAGTTCACACAGCCCACATAGGAAGCTCCTAAACTGGAGGCACCCTGGAGTTGGCTAACCCGACCGCACCACGACGGGGCAAGCATAGGCGTCTCAGCGAGTTTGACACAACCCGGAAACAGCTGACGGTGCTGAAACCAGGTTTGGCACGAGGGAGTACCTGTGACAAAAACACTGCCGAGAACCAGCTGGCGGTGCTGGAACCCAGATGCGTTGCCCCAGTGTGCAAGAGCCAATGGCACGACCGAGGACCAGCTGACGGTGCTGGAACCCGGTAACTAAGCTGTAGGTGCCCGCGCTTAAAAGCACTACCAAGGACCGCCTGACGTTGGCGGAACTCGGATACCCAGGAGGAGGCACCTAAGCCAAAGGCTCGGCCTGGAACCAGCTGACGGTGCTGGAACCAGGTGGTGGACCCGAAGGCCCACAGGAGAGGAGAGAACAGCTAGGCCGCGAGGCAGCCGCAGTTACCGAACCCCAACAGTCCTACAGGGGGAGCTGGGCCTACTGGCACTACAGAACCAGCCTTGACTACCAATTCACGCAGCCCACATAGGAAGCTCCTAAACTGGAGGCACCCTGGAGTTGGCTAACCCGACCGCACCACGACGGGGCAAGCATAGGCGTCTCAGCGAGCTTGACACTACCCGGAAACAGCTGATGGTGCTGAAACCAGGTTTGGCACGAGGGAGTACCTGTGACAAAAACACTGCCGAGAACCAGCTGGCGGTGCTGGAACCCAGATGCGTTGCCCCAGTGTGCAAGAGCCAATGGCACGACCGAGGACCAGCTGGCGGTGCTGGAACCCGGTTACTAAGCTGTAGGTGCCCGCGCTTTAAAGCACTACCAAGGACCGCCTGACGTTGGCGGAACTCGGATACCCAGGAGGAGGCACCTAAGCCAAAGGCTCGGCCTGGAACCAGCTGACGGTGCTGGAACCAGGTGGTGGACCCGAAGGCCCACAGGAGAGGAGAGAACAGCTAGGCCGCGAGGCAGCCGCAGTTACCGAACCCCAACAGTCCTACAGGGGGAGCTGGGCCTACTGGCACTACAGAACCAGCCTTGACTACCAATTCACGCAGCCCACATAGGAAGCTCCTAAACTGGAGGCACCCTGGAGTTGGCTAACCCGACCGCACCACGACGGGGCAAGCATAGGCGTCTCAGCGAGTTTGACACAACCCGGAAACAGCTGACGGTGCTGAAACCAGGTTTGGCACGAGGGAGTACCTGTGACAAAAACACTGCCGAGAACCAGCTGGCGGTGCTGGAACCCAGATGCGTTGCCCCAGTGTGCAAGAGCCAATGGCACGACCGAGGACCAGCTGATGGTGCTGGAACCCGGTTACTAAGCTGTAGGTGCCCGCGCTTAAAAGCACTACCAAGGACCGCCTGACGTTGGCGGAACTCGGATACCCAGGAGGAGGCACCTAAGCCAAAGGCTCGGCCTGGAACCAGCTGACGGTGCTGGAACCAGGTGGTGGACCCGAAGGCCCACAGGAGAGGAGAGAACAGCTAGGCCGCGAGGCAGCCGCAGTTACCGAACCCCAACAGTCCTACAGGGGGAGCTGGGCCTACTGGCACTACAGAACCAGCCTTGACTACCAGTTCACGCAGCCCACATAGGAAGCTCCTAAACTGGAGGCACCCTGGAGTTGGCTAACCCGACCGCACCACGACGGGGCAAGCATAGGCGTCTCAGCGAGTTTGACACAACCCGGAAACAGCTGACGGTGCTGAAACCAGGCTTGGCACGAGGGAGTACCTGTGTCAAGAACACTGCCGAGAACCAGCTGGCGGTGCTGGAACCCAGATGCGTTGCCCCAGTGTGCAAGAGCCAATGGCACGACCGAGGACCAGCTGGCGGTGCTGGAACCCGGTTACTAAGCTGTAGGTGCCCGCGCTTAAAAGCACTACCAAGGACCGCCTGACGTTGGCGGAACTCGGATACCCAGGAGGAGGCACCTAAGCCAAAGGCTCGGCCCGGAACCAGCTGACGGTGCTGGAACCAGGTGGTGGACCCCAAGGCCCACAGGAGAGGAGAGAACAGCTAGGCCGCGAGGCAGCCGCAGTTACCGAACGCCAACAGTCCTACAGGGGGAGCTGGGCCTACTGGCACTACAGAACCAGCCTTGACTACCAGTTCACGCAGCCCACATAGGAAGCTCCTAAACTGGAGGCACCCTGGAGTTGGCTAACCCGACCGCACCACGACGGGGCAAGCATAGGCGTCTCAGTGAGCTTGACACTACCCGGAAACAGCTGACGGTGCTGGAACCAGGTTTGGCACGAGGGAGTACCAGTGACAAAAACACTGCCGAGAACCAGCTGGCGGTGCTGGAACCCAGATGCGTTGCCTATTAAAGATTGTCTTCCTAGAGCCCCAACTAGCGGTGCTGGAGCAAAGGGTAAGCAGGGGGAGCAGAGTGTAGGCCGAAGCCTGCACTGGAGGCAGCTTTGTGTCAGCGTTGCGTTTGCAGGACACTTTGCCGGCTACACAGTGTGGGAACAGCTGGCGTTGCTGAACCCCACTAACACAATGGCGGGTGTTTTTCTCTGTGCAGCTAGCACTTGCGGGCAAAAACTTGCGATGTTAGAGCCCGTGGTGAAGCAGGAGGAGGAGGAGAGGAGCAGAGTGTAGGCCGAAGCCTAGTTGAACCAATTTCAAAGGAAACCTTTAACCCCCCCTCAGGTGTTACAAACTACAAGAGACACACCTTGTGCAGTATTAATGCTGCACAAGTGAAAGGTTGCTTTATTAATTTGTCTACTTGCACACGCTGAATGAAAGACGTACACAATTTAGCCCATTCTACAGTCAAACTGTAGTGGATGCGTGACTTGGCTTTTTAAGGAGACGCAGCACAGGTGTCCCAAATAACGCCTTGGTGCTTGGCGCAGCTTCCTGAGCGTTGTTATTTGCTGTACAGGAGTCTGCGCTCTTGTGTTATCCCTTGGCAATGCCCTGTTAGAGCTGCCCGTCTTATGACCTCATTTCATGTTGGCCGGTGCGGTTAACGATGGCCATAAATCCCAGACCCACAGTGCCTTTTCATAAAGTCACACTGCGGTGCTGGGATTCGTGGCCTTGAGCAGTAAATATTTTGGCCGCTCACACACGTCCTTACACCTGCTTTTGACTGGGCGGCCTCTGCTGATCCCTTCTCGCATGCCGCGGCCATGAGGCTGCACAGTCTGAAGAAGGCGGAAGGAGATGAGTTAAGACAGGCGAAGATATGCACTGCTCGTGCCCATCAATCACACCCTCGCAGTCAAAATAAGTAAGACAACGAGGAGCATTGTTTCAGGCAGGGCGGACGCACAGGCACAGGCAGCCAACCAATGATGTCAGAAGACGGGCAGCGCTACCAAGGGGGGTGCTGCGTATCATTAGAAAGGAAAGTCACACCTCAGGGACAGTGGAATGGTCTCTAATGAGACACATTTTGTACGTGTTGAGTTCCACGTGGGCAAGGAGAAAAGTCAGCCACCTTGTACAAATGCAGCAGTACTGCTGTACAAGGTGGCTGTTATACATAGAAACACCTGGGGGGGCCCAGCGTCAGCAGGAGAAGGAGAGGAGCAGAGTGTAGGCCGAAGCCTGCACTGGTGGCAGCTTTTGGTCGGTTGTGCCAGCGTGGCTTGTGCTGGACACGATGTCGGCTACACAGCAGGGGAACAGCTGGCGGTGCTGAACCCCAATAACACATTGGCTGGTGTTTTTCTCTGTGCAGCTAGCACTTACAGGCTACAACTGGCGGTGTTATAGCCCAGGGTCAGCAGGAGGAGGAGAGGAGCAGAGTGTAGGCCGAAGCCTAGTTGAACCTATTTCAAAGGTAACCTTTAACCCCCCCTCAGGTGTTGCAAGGTACAAGAGCCACACCTTGAACTGCATTAATGATGCACAAGTCAAAGGTTGCTCTCTTAATTTTGCTCCTTGCACATGCTGAATAAAACACGTACACTATTTAGCCCATTATACTGTCAAACAGTAGTGGAGGCGTGACTTGTCTTTTTAAGGAGACGCAGCACAGGTGTACAAATTTACACCTAGGTGCTGGGCGCAGATTCCTTACCGTTGTTATTTGCAGTACAGGAAACTGCGCTCTTGTGTTATCCCTTGGCAATACCCTGTTAGTGCAGGCCGTCTCATGACCTCATTTCATGTTGGCCGGTGCGGTTAACGATGGCCATAAATCCCAGACCCACAGTGCCTTTTCCTAAAGTCACACTGCGGTGCTGGGATTCGTGGCCTTGTGCAGTAAATATGTCCGCCGCTCACACATGTCCTTACACCTGCTTCAGACTGGGCGGCCTCAGCTGATCCCTTATCGCATGCCGCGGCCATGAGGCCGCACAGTCAGAAGAAGGCGGAAGGAGGGGAGTGAAGACAGGGGAACATATGCACTGCTCGTGCCCATCAATCACACCCTCGCAGTCAAAATATATGAGACAACGAGGGGCGTTGTGTCGGGCAGGGCGGACGCTCAGGCACAGCCAGCCAACCAATGATGTCAGAAGACGGGCAGCGCTAACAATGGGGGTGCTGCGTGTCATTAGAAAGGAAAGTCACACCTCAGGGACAGTGGAATGGTCTCTAATGAGACACATTTTGTACGTGTTGAGTTCCACGTGGGCAAGGAGAAAAAGTCAGCCACCTTGTACAAATGCAGCAGTACTGCTGTACAAGGTGGCTGTTATACATAGAAACACCTGGGGGGGTGGGGCCAGGTTCCCTTTAATTTCAGTTCATGTGCCTGCGTGGCGTTTGCAGGTCACGTTGCCGGCTACACAGCAGGGGAACAGCTGGCGGTGCTGAACCCCACTGACACATTGGCTGGTGTTTTTCTCTGTGCAGCTAGCACTTCCGGGCAGAAACTGGAGGTGTTTGAGCCCAGGGTCAGCAGGAGGAGGAGAGGAGCAGAGTGTAGGCCGAAGCCTGCACTGGTGGCAGCTTTTGGTCAGTTGTGCCAGCGTGGCTTGTGCTGGACACGATGCCGGCTTCACAGCGGGGGAACAGCTGGCGGTGCTGAACCCCACTGACACAATGGTGGGTGTTTTTCTCTGTGCAGCTAGCATGTCCGGGCAGAAACTGGCGGTGTTTGAGCCCAGGGTCAGCAGGAGGAGGAGAGGAGCAGAGTGTAGGCCGAAGCCTGCACTGGTGGCAGCTTTTGGTCGGTTGTGCCAGCGTGGCTTGTGCTGGACACGATGTCGGCTACACAGCAGGGGAACAGCTGGCGGTGCTGAACCCCACTAACACATTGGCTGGTGTTTTTCTCTGTGCAGCTAGCAGTTCCGGGCAAAAACTAGCGGTGTTTGAGCCCAGGGTCAGCAGGAGAGGAGCAGAGTGTAGGCCGAAGCCTAGTTGAACCAATTTCAAAGGTTACCTTTAACCCCCCCTCAGGTGTTGCAAGGTACAAGAGCCACACCTTGTGCAGCATTAATGCTGCACAAGTAAAAGGTTGCTCTATTTAATTTGCTCCTAGCACACGCTGAATAAAACACGTACACTATTTAGCCCACTATACTGTCAAACAGTAGTGGAGGCGTGACTTATCTTTTTAAGGAGATGCAGCACAGGTGTCAAAATTTACACCTAGCTGCTGGGCGCAGATTCCTGAGCGTTGTTATTTGCTGTACAGGAGTCTGCGCTATTGTGATCCCTTGGTCATGCGCTGTGAGCGCTTCCTGTCTTCTGACCTCATTTCATGTCGGCCGTTGCGGTTAGCGATGGACATGAATCCCAGACCCACAGTGTGTTTTCAAAAAATCACACTGCGTGGCTGGGATTCGTGGCCTTGTGCAGTAAATATGTTTGACACTCACACATGTCCTTACACCAGCTTCAGACTGGGCGACCTCATCTGATCCCTTATCGCCTGCCGCGGCCATGAGGACACCCAGTCTGAAGAAGGCGGAAGGAGATGAGTGAACACAGGCAAACATATGCACTGCACATGCCCATCAATCACACCCTCGCTGTCCAAAAAAATAAGACACCGAGGGGCGTTGTTTCGAGCAGGGCAGACGCACAGGCGCAGCCAGCTAACCAATGATGTCAAAAGACGGGCAGCGCTAACAAGGGTGGTGCTGCGTATCATTAGAAAGGAAAGTCACACCTCAGGGACAGTGGAATGGTCTCAATGAGACACATTTTGTACGTGTTGAGTTCCACGTGGGCAAGGAGAAAAAGTCAGCCACCTTGTACAAATGCAGCAGTACTGCTGTACAAGGTGGCTGTTATACATAGAAACACCTGGAGGTGGGGGGCAGGCTCCCTTCAATTTCAGTTCATGTGCCTGCGTGGCGTTTGCAGGTCACGTTGCAAGCTACACAGCAGGGGAACAGCTGGCGTTGCTGAACCCCACTGACACATTGACTGGTGTTTTTCTCTGTGCAGCTCGCATGTCCGGGCAAAAACTGGCGGTGTTAGAGCCCAGGGTCAGCAGGAGGAGGAGAGGAGCAATGTGTAGGCCGAAGCCTGCACTGGTGGCAGCTTTTGGTCGGTTGTGCCAGCGTGGCTTGTGCTGGACACGATGCAAGCTACACAGCAGGGGAACAGCTGGCGTTGCTGAACCCCACTGACACATTGACTGGTGTTTTTCTCTGTGCAGCTCGCATGTCCGGGCAAAAACTGGCGGTGTTAGAGCCCAGGGTCAGCAGGAGGAGGAGAGGAGCAATGTGTAGGCCGAAGCCTGCACTGTTGGCAGCTTTTGGTCGGTTGTGCCAGCGTGGCTTGTGCTGGACACGATGCAAGCTACACAGCAGGGGAACAGCTGGCGTTGCTGAACCCCACTGACACATTGACTGGTGTTTTTCTCTGTGCAGATCGCATGTCCGGGCAAAAACTGGCGGTGTTAGAGCCCAGGGTCAGCAGGAGGAGGAGAGGAGCAGAGTGTAGGCCGAAGCCTAGTTGAACCAATTTCAAAGGTTACCTTTAACGCCCCCTCAGGTGTTGCAAGGTACAAGAGCCACACCTTGTGCAGCATTAATGCTGCACAAGTAAAAGGTTGCTCTATTTAGTTTGCTCCTTGCACACGCTGAATAAAACACGTACACTATTTAGCCCATTATACTGTCAAACAGTTGTGGAGGCGTGACTTGTCTTTTTAAGGAGACGCAGCACAGGTGTCAAAATTTGCACCTAGGTACTGGGCGCAGATTCCTGAGCGTTGTTATTTGCTGTACAGGAGTCTGCGCTATTGTGATCCCTTGGCCATGCGCTGTGAGCGCTTCCTGTCTTCTGACCTCATTTCATGTCGGCCGTTGCGGTTAGCGATGGACATGAATCCCAGACCCACAGTGTGTTTTCAAAAAATCACACTGCGTGGCTGGGATTCGTGGCCTTGTGCAGTAAATAGGTTTGCCGCTCACACATGTCCTTACACCTGCTTCAGACTGGGCGGCCTCAGCTAATCCCTTATCGCCTACCACGGCCAGGAGGCCGCACAGTCTGAAGAAGGCGGAAGGAGATGAGTTAAGACAGGCGAACATATGCACTGCTCGTGCCCATAAACCACACCCTCGCTGACAAAATAAATATGACAACGAGGGGCGTTGTTTCTAGCAGGGCGGATGCACAGGCGCAGCCAGCTAACCATGATGACAAAAGACGGGAAACGCTACCAAGGGGGGTGCTGCGTATCATTAGAAAGGAAAGTCACACCTCAGGGACAGTGGAATGGTCTCAATGAGACACATTTTGTACGTGTTGAGTTCCATGTGGGCAAGGAGAAAAAGTCAGCCACCTTGTACAAATGCAGCAGTACTGCTGTACTAGGTGGCTGTTATACATAGAAACACCTGGGGGGGTGGGGCCAGGTTCCCTTTAATTTCAGTTCATGTGCCTGCGTGGCGTTTGCAGGTCACGTTGCCGGCTACACAGCAGGGGAACAGCTGGCGGTGCTGAACCCCACTAACACATTGGCTGGTGTTTTTCTCTGTGCAGCTAGCACTTCCGGGCAAAAACTAGCGGTGTTTGAGCCCAGGGTCAGCAGGAGGAGGAGAGGAGCAGAGTGTAGGCCGAAGCCTGCACTGGTGGCAGCTTTTGTTCTGTTGTGCCAGCGTGGCTTGTGCTGGACACATTGCCGACTACACAGCAGGGGAACAGCTGGCGGTGCTGAACCCCACTGACACATCAGCTAGTGTTTTTTCTGTGTAGACAACACTTCCAGGTGGCAACTGACAGTGTTGAAACCCAGGGAATCAAAGAGGAGCAGAGTGTAGGCCGAAGCCTGCAGTGGAGCAAGTTGAAAGGGAACCTTTAACCCCCCACCCAGGCATTTGTTGCTGAAAGAGCCATCTTGTGCAGCAGTAATACTGCACATGGAAAATGGTGGCTCCGAAAATTATGCTCCTTGCAAACGCTGAAGTACACACTCATATAATGTGTCCCCTCACACCGTCAAACCATCCCGGAAGTGGGACTTTCCTTTGTAATGTGACACAGCACAGCCGTCATTCCAACCCCCTTGGTGCCGGGCGCCACCTCCTCAACGTTGTTTGGTTCTGTCACGGAGCCCGCGCTGTAATGTTATCCCTTGGCCATGCACAGTTAGCGGTGCCCGTCTTCTGACATCATGTAGGTGTCAGGCTGGCAGTGCCTGTGCGTCCAAGCTGCCCTAGATCCAACCTTGCAGTGTCATCTAATGTAGTCCCACTGCGGGCCAGGGATCCATGGGCATGCGCAGTGCATATCATCGCCTCTCACTCACCTCCTTCCTGCTTCTTCAGACTGTGCGGCGTCACGGCCGTGGCATGCTATTAGGGATCAGCTGACGCCGCCTAGTCTGAAGAAGCGTGAAGAAGGGGAGTGAGAGGCTAGTATATGCACTGCGCATGGCCATGGATACCAGGCCCACTGTGGGATCACATTAGACGACACTGCGAGGTGTGATTTCGGGCAGCGTGGACGCACAGGCGCAGCCAGGACGACAACAAATGATGTCAGAGGATGGGCAGCGCAAACTGTGCATGGCCAAGGGATAACATAACAGCGCAGGGTCCATGACGGAATCAAACAACGCTAAGGAGGCAGCGCACGGTGCCAAGGGGGTAGCAATGACGGCTGTGCTGCGTCACATTACAAAGGAAAGTCCCACCTCCGGGACGGTTGGACGGTGTGAGGGGACACATTACATGAGTGTGTAGTTCAGCGTTTGCAAGGAGCATAATTTCAAGAGCGACCTTTCCCTTGTGCAGTATTAGTGCTGCACATGGTGGCTCTTTCAGTAACAAACGCCTAGGGGGGGGGGGGGACAGGTCCCCTTACATTTTAGTTGTGCCAGCATGGCGGTCGCATGACACGTTGCCAGATACACAGCTGGGGATCAGCTGACATTACTGAACCCCAATAACAGAGGAGCGACTGTTGACTGTGCACACAGCACTTCCAGGCACCAACTGGCGGTGTTAGAGCCCAGGGACAGCAGGAGGAGCAGATTGGAGGTATTGCCGCACACACAGCTGGGGATCAGCTGACGTTACTGAACCCCAATAACAGAGGAGCGACTGTTGACTGTGCACACAGCACTTCCAGGCACCAACTGGCGGTGTTAGAGCCCAGGGACAGCAGGAGGAGCAGATTGGAGGTATTGCCGCACACACAGCTGGGGATCAGCTGACGTTACTGAACCCCAATAACAGAGGAGCGACTGTTGACTGTGCACACAGCACTTCCAGGCACCAACTGGCGGTGTTAGAGCCCAGGGACAGCAGGAGGAGCAGAGGAACAGAGTGTAGGCCGAAGCCTGATTGGAGCAAGTTGAAAGGGAACCTTTAACCCCCCCCCCCAAGACGTTTGTAGCTGAAAGAGCCATCTTGTGCAGCACTAACGATGCAAAAGGAAAAGGTGGTTCTTTTAATTAGGCTCCTTGCAAACACCGAAGTAAACACTAAAAATGTGTCCCCTTATACCGTTAAACCGTCCCGGAGGTGCGAATTTCCTTCGTAATGGGACACAGCACAGCTGACATTCCTATCCCCTTGGTGCCGTGCGCTGCCTCCTCAGCGTTGTTTTAAGCTGTCACGGAGCCTGCGCTGTTCTGTTAGCCCTTGGCCATGCCCAATTAGCGCTGCCTGTCTTCTGACATAATTTGGTGTCAGGCTGTTACTGCCTGTGCGTCCACGCTGCTCCAGATCCCACCTCGCAGTCTCGTCCAACGTAATCCCACTGCGGGCCTTGGAACCATGGACATGCACAGTGCATATCCTCGACTCTCACTCCCCTCCTTCCCTCTTCTTCAGACTGTGCGGTGTCACGGCCGTGGCATGCTATTAGGGATCAGCTGACGGCGCACAGTCTAAAGAAGGCGGAGGGAAATGAGCGAGAGCCCGAGGGGAAGATATGCACTGCGCATGGCCATGGATCCCAGGCCCGCAGTGTGACTCAATCAGAAGACACAGCGAGGCGGGATCTCGGGCAGCGCGGCCGCACAACCGCAGCCAGCCTGACACCAAATTATGTCAGAAGACAGGCAGCGCAAATAGGGCATGCCCAAGGGATAACAGAACAGCGCAGGCTCCGTGACAGCTTAAAACAACGCTGAGGAGGCAGCGCATGGCACCAAGGGGGTAGGAATGACGGCTGTGCTGCGTCACATTGCGAAGGAAAGTCCCAGCTCCGGGACAGTATAACGGTATCAGTGAACACATTTTATAAGTGTTAAGTTCTGCGTGTGCAAGGAGCTAAAAAAAAAGAGCTACCTTTTCCTTGTGCAGCATTACTGCTGCACAAGATGGCTCTTTCAGTAACAAACGACGGGGGGGGGGGGGACAGGTTCCCTTACATTTAGGTTGTTGTGCCAGCGTGGCGGTAGCAGGACACATTGCCGGCTACACAGCTGGGGATCAGCTGACGTTACTGAAACCCAATAACACTGGGTCGTATGTTTTTACTGTGCAGCCTGCACTTCTGAGCCGCAACTGGCGGTGTTGGAGCCCAGGAATAGCAGTTCAGGTGGTAGAAAGATGAACACAGCAGGAGACCTGGATGACACCCAATTACTTAATCAGGCAGAGGAGTGGCAAATTCCTGCGAGATCCAGGCCTGGTTCATTTTCAGGAAAGTAAGCCGGTCAACGTTATCGGAGGATAGTCGCATGCGACGGTCTGTTAGTACACCACCTGCGGCACTAAAGACACGTTCCGATAAGACACTAGCCGCAGGGCAAGCCAGCACCTCCAATGCATACTGGCTTAGCTCTGGCCATGTATCCAGCTTAGAGACCCAAAACTTGAACGGGGAAGAGCCGTCTGGGAGTACAGTAAGAGGGCAAGCCATGTAGTCTGTCACCATCTGACGGAACCGTTGCCTCCTGCTGACTGGAGCCGCCGGTGATGGTGTAGACATTTGGGGCGGGCACACAAAAGTGTGCCAGAGTTGTGCCATACTGGGCTTGCCTTGGGCAGAGGCACTGCTTCTGCTCCCTCTTTGGGCAGAGCCTCCCCCACTGCCTCGACGCACTGAGCTGCTTTGTAAAGCACTAGCAGCACTCCTCTCAGTTGGACAGGAGAAGATGATGGAATTCACCAGTGTGTCGTGGTACTCCCGCAATTTACGCTCCCGGGTCAACGCAGGGATGAGGTTTTGGACGTTGTCCCGGTAGCGAGGATCGAGGAGGGTGAACACCCAATAATCAGGCATGTTGAGAATGTGGTCGATGTGGCGGTCGTTTCTCAGGCACTGCAGCATGAAATCCACCATGTGCTGCAGAGTGCCAACTGGTCCAGAAACGCTGTCCCCTGCTTGAGACATGATCTCTGCCCGCTCGTCATCACCCCACCCTCGCTGTACACACTGACCACTGGACAATTGTGTCGCTCCCTCCTCTGGACGGAGCTCTTCCTCCTCCATTGACTCCTCCTCGTCCTCCTCACAAATTGGCCCCTGCGTACCCCTTTGTGAGGAACCACGTGGCGCTGACTCTCCAGAAGCTGATGGAAAAGGTGACTCCTCATCCTCCACCTCTTCCACAACATCATCCCTTAACCCTTGCAAAGTTTGCTGAAGCAGGCAGATAAGGGGGACAGTCATGCTGACTAGTGCATCATCTGCACTTGCCATCCGCGTGGAATAATCAAAAGGACGCAAAACCTGGCAGACGTCCTTCATAGTGGCCCACTCTGTAGTTGTGAAGTCTGATCGGCGCTGACTGCGACTTCTTTGCGCCTGATGCAGCTGGTACTCCATAACTGCTTGCTGCTGCTCACACAACCGCTCCAACATATGTAACGTGGAATTCCACCGGGTAGGTAGGTCACATATGATGCGGTGTTCCGGAAGGCGGAATCGGCGCTGCAGAGCAGCAATGCGGGATCTGGCCAAGCTGGAACGCCGCAAGTGAGCACACTCTAGGCAGACCTTGTACAGCAGGGCATCAAGATCCGGATAGTCCCTCAGAAAACTCTGCACAACCAAATTGAGCACATGTGCCAGACATGGGATGTGAGTGAGGTTGCCAAGGGCCAAAGCTGCCACCAGATTTCGGCCATTGTCACACACTACCATGCCTGGCTGGAGATTCGCTGGCGGTAACCACACATCGCTCTCCTGCTTGATGGCATTCCAGAGCTCCTGCGCTGTGTGGCTTCGATGCCCCAATGAAACTAGTTTCAAGACGGCCTGCTGACGTTTGGCCACGGCTGTGCTCATGTCGGTCATAGGTAAACGTTCACGGGTCCATGTGGAGGTGGACTGTGATGGATCCTGCAGAGAGGAATCTGAGGAACTGGTGTAAGAGGAGGAGTCGATGCGTACAGACTGGATTCCTGCAATCCTTGGAGTGGGCAGGACACGTCCTGCGCCACTCGCACGATCTGTACCTGGCTCAACAACATTAACCCAATGGGCAGTGAGGGAAACATATCGCCCCTGTCCATGCTGACTGGTCCACGCATCGGTGGTGAGGTGGACCTTGCTACTGACGGCGTTCAGTAGCGCATGTTTTATGTTTGCCTCAACATGCCTGTGCAGGGCAGGGACAGCCTGCCTGCTGAAGTAAAAGCGGCTGGGCACCTTGTACTGTGGGACTGCCAATGCCATCAAGTCACGGAAGCTGTCAGTCTTCACCAGCCTGAACGAGAGCATTTCCAGGGACAACAGTTTGGCAATGCCTGCATTCAGAGCCTGTGCTCGGGGGTGGTTGGCCGAGAATGCCCGCCTTTTCTCCCATGCCTGTACTACCGATGGCTGTAGAGTAGACTGGGAGCGTGAGGATGACTGGGAAGGTGGTGCTGTGGGTGGAATTACACTAGGTCTCTGGACAACAGTGGAGGAAGAGGCAACACGAGATGAAGAGGTGGTAGCTGCCGCTGTTGGTTGGCCTACGTCTTCACTGTGTTTCTGTAACTCCACCGCGTGCCTGGTCCGCACATGTTTCCACATATTTGTGGTATTGAGGTTGCTGACACTTTTACCTCTTTTTACTTTCTGATGACACAGCTTGCATTTGACAAAACAAATGTCATCTGCAACTGTGTCAAAAAAGGACCAGGCACTGCAAGTCTTGGGAGCGCCCTTTTTGGCTTTGGAAAGAGACAGGCTCCTAACGGGTGCCAAAGTGGAGGCTACAGGCTCCGCAGTCTTCCCCCTCCCTCTCCCTCTTTGGCCCGTAAGGGGAAGCTCTTCCTCAGAGCTGCTCCCACCACCTTCCTGTTCCTCACGCCACGATGGGTCAAGGACCTCATCATCTCCACTACCCTCTGCCACCAACTGCTCCTCCTGGGTAGTCTCGGCAGCACAGTACGCATCAGAAAGCGGCACCTGAGTTTCATCATCAGATGCATACTGCGCTGTGGTCACCGGAGGCACTGGCCCACCTGCCTCTTCAGAGTCAGAGAGAAAAAGCTGTTGGGCATCACTGCACACTGCCTCTTCTTCCATTTCTCCAATGCTGCTTGGCTGGCCCCCTGTTTCCAAGCCAAGAGATTCAGAGAACAGAAGTAGAGACGGCTCCTGTCCTGGGCTCTCTGACTGCCTGGCCAATTTGGCAGGTGGTGAAGAGACAGATGGCTGCTCTCCAGTGCTCTGTGCCTGAAAGGATGTGGCACTAACTGAAGTCGATGCCGAGGCGTTAGCTGCCATCCACCCGACAACGGCTTCAATTTGGTCTTCACGCAGCAGCGGTGCACGGCGCTCTCCGACAAAGCTGCGCATGAAGGACTGTTCCCTGCTGAAACTGAGTGACGACGAGTCACCGGCGCCCGCAGCAGGCACAGAATCACCACGTCCTCTCCCTGCTCCTCTCCCTGCTCCGCGCCCACGCCCACGTGCCTTACTCCCTGCCCTCTTCATCTTGGTTGACAGATAAAGATAAGCAGAAAAGTACTAAGGCCTTAGCGTGCTTATTCCTGAAATGCTCCTTCTAACAGGTGTAAGAAACACTAATGTTGTAAAGTGTGGACTAAACTTTATTATTTTTCAAATGTGGCCTACACAAGTGTTAAGTTGTGTTTGGTGAACTTTACTTTTTTTTTGTGCAGATCGGGCTACAGAGCTAGTTTAAATCACACGGAGACCGTGCAGACAGCCGTAAACGGCGCTGCAAGGCCAAAAAACCCTCCTCTAGGTTATCCTATGTAGTGTTTTTCCACTATTTAGCTGGAGACGGGTGGAAAGACACTAATAGGAATTTTTTTTTTTAATTTTAAACAGGCTGCAGTATTTGAAAAAAAGGAAATTGTTTTTCAAGGTATGAGGCAGTAACGCACCCTGAGCTGAATCCAACCGGCTATAGCTGCACACAGACTACAGGGCGAGCTGCGCTCACACAGAGACCGTGCAGACAGCCGTAAACGGCGCTGCAAGGCCCAATAAACCCCCTCTAGGTTATCCTATGTAGTGTTTTTCCACTATTTAGCTGGAGACGGGTGGAAAAACACTAATAGGGAATTTTTTGTAAAATTTTTAAACAGGCTGCACTATTTGAAAAAAAGGAAAATTTTTCTCAAGGTATGAGCCAGTAACGAACCCTGAGCTGAATCCAAACGGCTATGGCTGCACACAGACTACAGGGCGAGCTGGGCTCACACGGAGACCGTGCAGACAGCCGTAAACGGCGCTGCAAGGCCCAAAAACCCCCCTCTAGGTTATCCTATGTAGTGTTTTTCCACAATTTAGCTGGAGACAGGTGGAAAAACACTAATAGGGAATTTTTTTAAAATTTTTTAAACAGGCTGCACTATTTGAAAGAAAGGAAAATTTTTCTCAAGGTATGAGCCAGTAACGAACCCTGAGCTGAATCCAACCGGCTATGGCTGCACACAGACTACAGGGCGAGCTGGGCTCACACGGAGACCGTGCAGACAGCCGTAAACGGCGCTGCAAGGCCCAAAAACCCCCCTCTAGGTTATCCTATGTAGTGTTTTTCCACAATTTAGCTGGAGACGGGTGGAAAAACACTAATAGGAAATTTGAGAAAAAATGTGCAGCAGGCTGCACTATGAGCAAAAAAGGACAACTGTGTGAGGCAGTGTGAACCCCCCCTGAGCTGAATACAACCGGGTATATGGCTGCACACAGACTACAGAGTGAGCTGCACACACACACACACACACACAGAGACCTTGCAGAACGCTGTTAAAACAGCGCTGCAAGGCAAGAGCAAGGTGAACAGTGAAGAACACACAGCGTTTTGCTAAATTAGCCTTTGGAAAGGAAAATAAAGCAATTAGCTAGCTCAACTGGCCCTCAGTTAGAACACAGCGTCCTGTCCCTAACTGAAATCACAGCAGAGTGAGCGCAAAATGGCGGCAGCGTTTTTTATAGTGCAGAGTGACATCATTTCAGCAGCCAATCACAGCCTTGCCAGTACTTACATGCCCACCATGCTAAACAGGATGTGCCCACACTTCCAATCATTCCTCATTGGCTGCTGCGTTCTGTTTGAATTCTGGGAACTTCCGATTCCGGTATCCGATACGCGGGAAGTATCGGAATTCGGTATCGGAATTCCGATACCGCAAATATCGGCCGATACCCGATACTTGCGGTATCGGAATGCTCAACACTAGTCTCTAGTTAACTCAGAAGCTTCCAAACACATGACCTCATCATCATATGGGCAGTCCAGAATTGTTTAAAGGTATGATAATCTAATCTTAGTGTATGTAAACTTTTGACTTTGCAGTAAGTAATAAAAATGCCTTAACATTCCCTCTTTCTCATTATTCTGGCATTTGGTAAATATTAATAATTATGGTAATCATAATTGTCCTAAAACGGAAAAGGTTTATTCTGATTTCATGTCAAATATTGAATAAAACATGCATATGTGTCTTTTTTTAGTGTATGCCAACTTCTAGTTACAGCTGTATATAGCTTCCCATTGCTGGGTGTCCAAAGTCAGGACCCGACCCAACTCAGCCCTTATTCACATTGAGGTAATTCTTAACACATGGTAAGGATTTAATACTAGAGGATAGGACTGTCCCAACTGGGTACACCTTGGTGCTGGTTGGATGGCTTTATGCTTTCTTTTATCTAAAACAGTACTTACTAAGTTATTAAGTCATTTATATGCACTATTACCGTATATACTCAAGTATAAGCCGAGATTTTCAGCCCATTTTTGGGGGCTGAAAGTCCCCCTCTCGGCTTATACTCGAGTCACATACCCGGGGGTCGGCGGGGGAGGGGGAGCTGGGGCTGTGTAGTTATACTTACCTGCTGCGGCGCGGTCCCTGCAGTCCCTGGCTTCCCCGGCGCTGTAGATTCTTCCTGTACTGAGCGGTCACATGGCACCGCTCATTACAGCAATGAATATGCGACTCCACCTCCCATAGGGGAGGAGCCGCATATTCATTGCTGTAAATGATCGGTAACTGTGACCGCTCAATTACAGGAAGAAGCTGCAGCGCCGGGGAAGCCAGGGACTGCAGGGACCGCGCCAGGAGCAGGTAAGGGGAGCGCAGTGCTGCGCGATATTTACCTGCTCCTCGCTCCGGTGCGGCCCCGTCTGCAGCGTCCTCTGGCAGTGACGCTCAGGTTAGAGGGCGCGGTGACGTAGTCAGTGCGCGCCCTCTGCTGAGCGTCAGTGCTGGAGACGGAGCCGCACGAGGAGCAGGTAATTATTGAAAGCGCCGGGGGTCCTGAGCGAAGAGAGGTGAGTATGTGATTTTTTTTTTTTATTGCAGCACCAGCAGCATTCTATATGGCACAGCTTTATAAGGAGCATCTATGGGGCCATAATCAACGGTGCAGAGCAATAAATATATGGGGCACAGCTTTATAAGGAGCATCTATGGGGCCATAATCAAAGGTGCAGAGCATATATATATATGGGGCACAGCTTTATAAGGAGCATCTATGGGGCCATAATCAAAGGTGCAGAGCATATATATATATATATATATGGGGCACAGCTTTATAAGGAGCATCTATGGGGCCATAATCAAAGGTGCAGAGCATACAGTGGGGCAAAAAAGTATTTAGTCAGTCAGCAATAGTGCAAGTTCCACCACTTAAAAAGATGAGAGGCGTCTGTAATTTACATCATAGGTAGACCTCAACTATGGGAGACAAACTGAGAAAAAAAAATCCAGAAAATCACATTGTCTGTTTTTTTAACATTTTATTTGCATATTATGGTGGAAAATAAGTATTTGGTCAGAAACAAAATTTCATCTCAATACTTTGTAATATATCCTTTGTTGGCAATGACAGAGGTCAAACGTTTTCTGTATGTCTTCACAAGGTTGCCACACACTGTTGTTGGTATGTTGGCCCATTCCTCCATGCAGATCTCCTCTAGAGCAGTGATGTTTTTGGCTTTTCGCTTGGCAACACGGACTTTCAACTCCCTCCAAAGGTTTTCTATAGGGTTGAGATCTGGAGACTGGCTAGGCCACTCCAGGACCTTGAAATGCTTCTTACGAAGCCACTCCTTCGCTGCCCTGGCGGTGTGCTTTGGATCATTGTCATGTTGAAAGACCCAGCCACGTTTCATCTTCAATGCCCTTGCTGATGGAAGGAGGTTTGCACTCAAAATCTCACGATACATGGCCCCATTCATTCTTTCATGTACCCGGATCAGTCGTCCTGGCCCCTTTGCAGAGAAACAGCCCCAAAGCATGATGTTTCCACCACCATGCTTTACAGTAGGTATGGTGTTTGATGGATGCAACTCAGTATTCTTTTTCCTCCAAACACGACAAGTTGTGTTTCTACCAAACAGTTCCAGTTTGGTTTCATCAGACCATAGGACATTCTCCCAAAACTCCTCTGGATCATCCAAATGCTCTCTAGCAAACTTCAGATGGGCCCGGACATGTACTGGCTTAAGCAGTGGGACACGTCTGGCACTGCAGGATCTGAGTCCATGGTGGCGTAGTGTGTTACTTATGGTAGGCCTTGTTACATTGGTCCCAGCTCTCTGCAGTTCATTCACTAGGTCCCCCCGCGTGGTTCTGGGATTTTTGCTCACCGTTCTTGTGATCATTCTGACCCCACGGGGTGGGATTTTGTGTGGAGCCCCAGATCGAGGGAGATTATCAGTGGTCTTGTATGTCTTCCATTTTCTAATTATTGCTCCCACTGTTGATTTCTTCACTCCAAGCTGGTTGGCTATTGCAGATTCAGTCTTCCCAGCCTGGTGCAGGGCTACAATTTTGTTTCTGGTGTCCTTTGACAGCTCTTTGGTCTTCACCATAGTGGAGTTTGGAGTCAGACTGTTTGAGGGTGTGCACAGGTGTCTTTTTATACTGATAACAAGTTTAAACAGGTGCCATTACTACAGGTAATGAGTGGAGGAAAGAGGAGACTCTTAAAGAAGAAGTTACAGGTCTGTGAGAGCCAGAAATCTTGATTGTTTGTTTCTGACCAAATACTTATTTTCCATCATAATATGCAAATAAAATGATAAAAAAAACAGACAATGTGATTTTCTGGATTTTTTTTTCTCAGTTTGTCTCCCATAGTTGAGGTCTACCTATGATGTAAATTACAGACGCCTCTCATCTTTTTAAGTGGTGGAACTTGCACTATTACTGACTGACTAAATACTTTTTTTGCCCCACTGTATATATATATGGGGCACAGCTTTATAAGGAGCATCTATGGGGCCATAATCAACGGTGCAGAGCAATATATATGGGGCACAGCTGTTATGATAGGCAATTCAGTACCACAATGGACATAGCGGTCAGAGCACATACAGTGATATGACAATAACCCAAAATCATAGAACGAGCTCTGAGACGTGGGAACTCTGCAGACCGCAATCCCTAATCCTCTCCAAACAACACTAGAGGCAGCCGTGGATTGCGCCTAACTCTGCCTATGCAACTCGGCACAGCCTGAGAAACTAACTAGCCTGAAGATAGAAAATAAGCCTACCTTGCCTCAGAGAAATACCCCAAAGGAAAAGGCAGCCCCCCACATATAATGACTGTGAGTAAGATGAAAAGACAAACGTAGGGATGAAATAGATTCAGCAAAGTGAGGCCCGACTTTCTTAACAGAGCGAGGATAGGAAAGATAACTTTGCGGTCTACACAAAACCTTAAAGGAAACCACGCAAAGGGGGCAAAAAGACCCTCCGTACCGAAATAACGGCACGGAGGTACACCCTTTGCATCCCAGAGCTTCCAGCAAAACAATTAGACAAGCTGGACAGAAAAAATAGCAAACAAATAGCAAAGAAGAACTTAGCTATGCAGAGCAGCAGGCCACAGGAATGATCCAGGAAAAAACAAGTCCAACACTGGAACATTGACAGGAAGCCAGGATCAAAGCATTAGGTGGAGTTAAGTAGAGCAGTACCTAACGACCTCACCACATCACCTGAGGTAGGAAACTCAGAAGCCGCAATACCACTTCCCTCCACCAACAGAAGCTCACAGAGAGAATCAGCCGAAGTACCACTTGTGACCACAGGAGGGAGCTCTGCCACAGAATTCACAACAGTACCCCCCCTTGAGGAGGGGTCACCGAACCCTCACCAGAGCCCCCAGGCCGACCAGGATGAGCCACATGAAAGGCACGAACAAGATCGGGAGCATGGACATCAGAGGCAAAGACCCAGGAATTATCTTCCTGAGCATAACCCTTCCACTTAACCAGATACTGGAGTTTCCGTCTTGAAACACGAGAATCCAAAATCTTCTCCACAACATACTCCAACTCCCCCTCCACCAAAACCGGGGCAGGAGGGTCAACAGATGGAATCATAGGTGCCACGTATCTCCGCAACAATGACCTATGGAATACGTTATGTATGGAAAAGGAATCTGGAAGGGTCAGACGAAAAGACACAGGATTAAGAACCTCAGAAATCCTATACGGACCAATGAAACGAGGTTTAAACTTAGGAGAGGAAACCTTCATAGGAATATGACGAGAAGATAACCAAACCAGATCCCCAACACGAAGTCGGGGACCCACACAGCGTCTGCGATTAGCAAAACGTTGAGCCCTCTCCTGGGACAAGGTCAAATTGTCCACTACATGAGTCCAAATCTGCTGCAACCTGTCCACCACAGTATCCACACCAGGACAGTCCGAAGACTCAACCTGTCCTGAAGAGAAACGAGGATGGAACCCAGAGTTGCAGAAAAATGGCGAAACCAAGGTAGCCGAGCTGGCCCGGTTATTAAGGGCGAACTCAGCCAAAGGCAAAAAGGACACCCAGTCATCCTGATCAGCAGAAACAAAACATCTCAGATATGTTTCCAAGGTCTGATTGGTTCGTTCGGTCTGGCCATTAGTCTGAGGATGGAAAGCTGAGGAAAAAGACAAGTCAATGCCCATCCTACCACAAAAGGCTCGCCAAAACCTCGAAACAAACTGGGAACCTCTGTCAGAAACGATATTCTCTGGAATACCATGTAAACGAACCACATGCTGGAAGAACAATGGCACCAAATCAGAGGAGGAAGGCAATTTAGACAAGGGTACCAGATGGACCATCTTAGAAAAGCGATCACAGACCACCCAAATGACTGACATCTTTTGAGAAACGGGAAGATCTGAAATAAAATCCATAGAGATACGTGTCCAAGGTCTCTTCGGGACCGGCAAGGGCAAAAGCAACCCACTGGCACGAGAACAGCAGGGCTTAGCCCGAGCACAAATCCCACAGGACTGCACAAAAGTACGCACATCCCGCGACAGAGATGGCCACCAAAAGGATCTAGCCACTAACTCTCTGGTACCAAAAATTCAAGGATGACCAGCCAACACCGAACAATGAACCTCAGAGATAACTTTATTCGTACACCTATCAGGGACAAACAGTTTCTCCGCTGGACAACGATCAGGTTTATTAGCCTGAGATTTTTGCAGCACCCGCCGCAAATCAGGGGAGATGGCAGACACAATTACTCCCTCCTTGAGGATACCCGCCGGCTCGGACAAACCCGGAGAGTCGGGCACAAAACTCCTAGACAGAGCATCCGCCTTCACATTTTTAGAGCCCGGAAGGTACGAAATCACAAAGTCAAAACGGGCAAAAAACAGCGACCAACGAGCCTTTCTAGGATTCAACCGCTTGGCAGACTCGAGATAAGTCAAGTTCTTATGATCAGTCAATACCACCACGCGATGCTTAGCTCCTTCAAGCCAATGACGCCACTCCTCGAATGCCCACTTCATGGCCAGCAACTCTCGGTTGCCCACATCATAATTTCGCTCAGCAGGCGAAAACTTCCTGGAAAAAAAAGCGCATGGTTTCATCACTGAGCAATCAGAACCTCTCTGCGACAAAACAGCCCCTGCTCCAATCGCAGAAGCATCAACCTCGACCTGGAACGGAAGAGAAACATCTGGTTGACACAACACAGGGGCAGAAGAAAAACGACGCTTCAACTCTTGAAAGGCTTCCACAACAGCAGAAGACCAATTGACCACATCAGCACCCTTCTTGGTCAAATCGGTCAATGGTTTAGCAATACTAGAAAAATTGCAGATGAAGCGACGATAAAAATTAGCAAAGCCCAGGAACTTTTGCAGACTTTTCAGAGATGTCGGCTGAGTCCAATCATGGATGGCTTGGACCTTAACAGGATCCATCTCGATAATAGAAGGGGAAAAGATGAACCCCAAAAATGAAACCTTCTGCACACCAAAGAGACACTTTGATCCCTTCACAAAGAATTAGCACGCAGGACCTGAAAAACCGTTCTGAACTGCTTCACATGAGACTCCCAATCATCCGAGAAGATCAAAATGTCATCCAAGTACACAATCAGGAATTTATCCAGGTACTCTCGGAAGATGTCATGCATAAAGGACTGAAACACTGATGGAGCATTGGCAAGTCCGAATGGCATCACTAGATACTCAAAATGACCCTCGGGGGCGTATTAAATGCAGTTTTCCATTCATCGCCTTGCTTAATTCGCACCAGATTATACGCACCATGAAGATCTATCTTGGTGAACCAACTAGCCCCCTTAATCCGAGCAAACAGATCAGATAACAATGGCAAGGGGTACTGAAATTTAACCGTGATCTTATTAAGAAGGCGGTAATCTGTACAAGGTCTCAGCGAACCATCCTTCTTGGCTACAAAAAAGAACCCTGCTCCTAATGGCGACGATGACGGGCGAATATGCCCCTTCTCCAGGGATTCCTTCACCTAACTGCGCAGAGCGGTGTGCTCAGGCACGGATAAATTAAACAGTCGACCTTTTGGGAATTTACTACCAGGAATCAAATTGATAGCACAATCACAATCCCTATGCGGAGGTAGGGTATCGGACTTGGGCTCATCAAATACATCCCGGTAATCAGACAAGAACTCTGGGACCTCAGAAGGGGTGGATGACGAAATTGACAGAAATGGAACATCACCATGTACCCCCTGACAACCCCAGCTGGACACCGACATGGATTTCCAATCTAATACTGGATTATGGACTTGTAGCCATGGCAACCCCAACACGACCACATCATGCAGATTATGCAACACCAGAAAGCGAATATCCTCCTGATGTGCAGGAGCCATGCACATGGTCAGCTGGGTCCAGTACTGAGGCTTATTCTTGGCCAAAGGTGTAGCATCAATTCCTCTCAATGGAATAGGACACTGCAAGGGCTCCAAGAAAAACCCACAACGCTTAGCATACTCCAAGTCCATCAAATTCAGGGCAGCGCCTGAATCCACAAATGCCATGACAGAATACGATGACAAAGAGCAGATCAAGGTAACGGACAGAAGAAATTTTGACTGTACCGTACCAATGGTGGCAGACCTAGCGAACCGCTTAGAGCGCTTAGGACAATCAGAGATGGCATGAGTGGAATCACCACAGTAGAAACACAGACCATTCAGACGTCTGTGTTCTTGCCGTTCAACTCTGGTCAAAGTCCTATCGCACTGCATAGGCTTAGGTTTAATCTCAGGTAATACCGCCAAATGGTGCACAGATTTACGCTCACGCAAGCGTCGACCGATCTGAATGGCCAAAGACATAGATTCATTCAGACCAGCAGGCATAGGAAATCCCACCATGACATCCTTAAGGGCTTCAGAGAGACCCTTTCTGAAAATCGCTGCGAGCGCAGCTTCATTCCATTGAGTGAGTACGGACCACTTTCTAAATTTCTGACAATATACCTCTATCTCATCCTGACCCTGACACAACGCCAGCAAATTTTTCTCTGCCTGATCCACTGAATTAGGCTCATCGTACAGCAATCCGAGCGCCAGGAAAAACGCATCAATATTACTTAATGCAGGTTCTCCTGGCGCAAGGGAAAATGCCCAGTCTTGAGAGTTGCCACGCAAAAAAGAAATAATAATTCTCACTTGTTGAGCTGGGTCACCAGAGGAGTGAGGTTTCAAGGCCAGAAACAGTTTGCAATTATTTTTGAAATTCACAAACTTGACTCTATCACCATAAAACAAATCAGGAATAGGAATTCTTGGTTCAAACATAGACTTCTGAACCACCAAATCTTGAATCTTTTGTACATTTATAACGAGATTATCCATTGAAGAGCACAGACCCTGAATGTCCATGTCCACACCTGTGTCCTGAACCACCCAAATGTCTAGGGGAAAAAAAAGGCAAAACACAGTGCAAAGAAAAAAAAAATGGTCTCAGAACTTCTTTTTTCCCTCTATTGAGAATCATTAGTACTTTTGGCTTCCTGTACTGTTATGATAGGCAATTCAGTACCACAATGGACATAGCGGTCAGAGCACATACAGTGATCTGACAATAACCCAAAATCATAGAACGAGCTCTGAGACGTGGGAACTCTGCAGACCGCAATCCCTAATCCTCTCCAAACAACACTAGAGGCAGCCGTGGATTGCGCCTAACTCTGCCTATGCAACTCGGCACAGCCTGAGAAACTAACTAGCCTGAAGATAGAAAATAAGCCTACCTTGCCTCAGAGAAATACCCCAAAGGAAAAGGCAGCCCCCCACATATAATGACTGTGAGTAAGATGAAAAGACAAACGTAGGGATGAAATAGATTCAGCAAAGTGAGGCCCGACTTTCTTAACAGAGCGAGGATAGGAAAGATAACTTTGCGGTCTACACAAAACCCTAAAGGAAACCACGCAAAGGGGGCAAAAAGACCCTCCGTACCGAACTAACGGCACGGAGGTACACCCTTTGCGTCCCAGAGCTTCCAGCAAAACAATTAGACAAGCTGGACAGAAAAAATAGCAAACAAATAGCAAAGAAAAACTTAGCTATGCAGAGCAGCAGGCCACAGGAATGATCCAGGGAAAAACAAGTCCAACACTGGAACATTGACAGGAAGCCAGGATCAAAGCATTAGGTGGAGTTAAGTAGAGCAGTACCTAACGACCTCACCACATCACCTGAGGTAGGAAACTCAGAAGCCACAATACCACTTCCCTCCACCAACAGAAGCTCACAGAGAGAATCAGCCGAAGTACCACTTGTGACCACAGGAGGGAGCTCTGCCACAGAATTCACAACACACAGCATTATATAAGGAGCATCTATGGGGCCATAATCAACGGTGCAGAGCAATATATATATGGCACAGCTTTATAAGGAGCATCTATGGGGCCATAATGAACGGTGCAGAGCAATATATATGGGGCACAGCTTTATAAGGAGCATCTATGAGGCCATAATCAACGGTGCAGAGCATTGTACTGTATATGGGGCACAGCTTTATAAGGAGCATCTATGGGGCCATAATGAACGGTGCAGAGCAATATATATGGGGCACAGCTTTATAAGGAGCATCTATGAGGCCATAATCAACGGTGCAGAGCATTGTACTGTATATGGGGCACAGCTTTATAAGGAGCATCTATGGGGCCATAATCAACGGTGCAGAGCACTATATATATGGCACAGCTTTCTATGGAGCATCTATGGGGCCATAATGAACGGTGCAGAGCATTATATATGGCACAGCTTTATATGGAGCATCTTTGGGGCCATAATGAACGGTGCAGAGCACTATATATATGGCACAGCTTTATATGGAGCATCTATGGGGCCATAATCAACGGTGCAGAGCAATATATATATGGCACAGCTTTCTATGGAGCATCTATGGGGCCATAATGAACGGTGCAGAGCATTATATATGGCACAGCTTTATATGGAGCATCTATGGGGCCATAATGAACGGTGCAGAGCACTATATATATGGCACAGCTTTATATGGAGCATCTATGGGGCCATAATCAACGGTGCAGAGCAATATATATATGGCACAGCTTTCTATGGAGCATCTATGGGGCCATAATCAACGGTGCAGAGCAATATATATATGGCACAGCTTTCTATGGAGCATCTATGGGGCCATAATGAACGGTATGGAGCATCTATTTTTATTTTTGAAATTCCCCGGTAGCTGCTGCATTTCCTACCCTAGGCTTATACTCAAGTCAATAAGTTTTCCCAGTTTTTTGTGGCAAAATTAGGGGGGTCGGCTTATACTCGGGTCGGCCTATACTCGAGTACTTATTAATTACTTACAGCAGGGTATATATTCATTTTGCTTCTATCTTAGGTTTTGTCTATAAAGGCCATGAAAGGGGTATAGTACTGCATATGACTCCACTATGTATGCCATCCCATATTTTATGGTTTTATAGACAGTGCTTTTGCCTCTTTCACACGTTCCTCTTTCTGGATACTGCTGAACAATAATAATAATAATAAAATAAAATATGCTTACAAGATCCGGCCACAGACCACAGTCAGAGATGAGACTGGTCCAGTGCTGCCCCGGCTGGCTTCTCCCAGCGCTGCTGCAGGTGATGACAGGTCTTTGACATGTACAAATTGAGAGACCCGTCAACCACCAGGAGCTGCGCTATGTAGAGCCAGCCAGCAGCAGCACAGGACTAGTTTAGTCTCCAACTATGGTCTACCGGACCGACAGATCTTTGACTTATGGTTTAGACAGAATGAGTCGCCTGACAGGTTGCCTTTAAACTTGTTCAACCCAAATGCATGGCAAAATCACACCTGACACATTGTATGTATTCACACAGTTATCACTATGTGCTCTGTGTTGGGTTACATAGGACTGCAAACTGCATCCACTATATTATCTGTAGTCAGAGGGATATCACTCATTGTGTGCTATATATGTACATAGGACTGTCGGTACATTGTCATTTACTACATTACCAATAACCCAAAAATTTTCACTATGTTTTGTTTCTTCAGTTGTATAGGGCTGCACGTAATGACGTAATGTTTAGTAGATGATCTGCATTCAGACAGCTATCAGTGTGCTATCTGTGGTGTTACATAGGACTGCATGTAACATCTACTACATTATTTTATACTCAGAGAGTTATCATTGTGCTATGGTGTTACATAGGACTTCAGGTGACATCTACTACATTATTTTATACTCAGAGCGTTATCACTGTGTTATCTGTGGTTTTACATAGGACTGCAGGTGACATCTACTTCATTATCTGTACTCTATCTTATATTATCACGCCATACATCTGGGAACCAAGATTTAAAATGACAGCAATGAGATTAGCCCACCCAATTACAGATACCGGTCTGTAAAGTTTGGTATTTTAACTCTTTCATTTCCAAAGCGTACAGCTTAGTTAGTAAGAACAGTGTAGGCAATATCTACTTCATTATCTGTACTCAGGGAGTTAAGGTACCGTCACATTTAGCGACGCTGCAGCGATCTAGACAACGATGCCGATCGCTGCAGCGTCGCTGTGTGGTCCCTGGAGAGCTGTTACACAGACAGCTCTCCAGCGACCAACGATGCCGAAGTCCCTGGGTAACCAGGATAAACATCGGGTTACTAAGCGCAGGGCCGCGCTTTGTAACCCGATGTTTACCCTGGTTACCAGTGTAAATGTAAAAAAAACCAAACACTACATACTTACATTCCGGTGTCTGTCCCCCGGTGTTCTGCTTCCCTGCACTGTGTAAGCGCCAGCCGTAAAGTAGAGCGGTGACTTGACTTTGCTCAGTCAGTGCAGGGAAGCAGAACGCAGGGAAGCAGAACGCCGGGGGACAGACACCGGAATGTAAGTATGCAGTGTTTGTTTTTTTTTACATTTACACTGGTAACCAGGGTAAACATCGGGTTACTAAGTGCGGCCCTGCGCTCAGTAACCCGATGTTTACCCTGGTTACCAGTGAAGACATCGCTGAATCGGTGTCACACACGCCGATTCAGCGATGTCTGCAGGAGATCCATCGACGAAATAAAGTTCTGGCCTTTCTGCTCCGACCAACGATGTCACAGCAGGATCCACATCGCTGCTGCGTGTCAAACACAACGATATCGCTATCCAGGACTGCAACGTCACAGATCGCTAGCGATATCGTTGTTAAGTTGTTCAGTGTGAAGGTACCTTTATCACGGTGTTATCTGTGATGTTACATAGGACTGCAGTTAACATCTACTACATTATCTGTACTCAGAGAGTTATCACTGTGTTATCTGTGATGTTACATAGGACTGCACGTGACATCTGTTCAGGGCCATACAGACCCACCAGGAAACCATGTAAATCCTTCTGTGGGCACTTCAGCAATAGGAAGAGGAGGCCTGCCACTCGCTTTCTACACTGCAATAGGTTAAATAGCTGTTGGTCGATCATCGGCTGGCAGCTGATGTCGGCGCACCCGTCACGGGTGGTGTATCACCGTATATGGTGCACCAAGAGTGCGTCGCTCAAGTTCGGACATGTAAGAAGAGTCTTTCTTTATTCTGTGTCACAGAAGAGCGGCAGGATAGGGGACATTATTTCAGGAAAGGACCAGGATAGGAGACACTGTTATAAGAAGGGTCCTAGATAGGTGACATTCTTACAGGATGGGGGACATTATTGTAGGAAGGAGCCCAGCATGGGGAACATAAATACAGGAAGGGGCCTAGATTGGGGTATATTATAAATTAAAGAGGTCTAGGATGGAGGACATTATTAAAGGAAGGGGACCAGGATGGAAGATATTAAAGCAGGAAGGACCCCAGGACAGAGGACACAATTAAATAAAGAAGCCCGGGATGGGGGACATTATTACAAGAAGAGGTAAACATGAGGCATTATTTGGTCACTAATTGGTGGTTACATGTTGTCTGATAACTATGGTGTGGCAGTATTTGACCCTTGTATTAGGCCGGCTTCACACTTGCGAGTTTTACGGACGTAAGAGCGCAGAAACTACGTCCGTAAAACTCGCAAAAAATACGGCACAATTATTCTCTATGCCCCTGCTCCTATCTGTCGTATTTTACTGATCAGTATTATACGGCTTTCTACGGCCGTACAAAATCGCAGCATGCTGCGTTTGTCACCGTACTGCGCAAGAAATACGCCAATGAAAGTCTATGGAAGCGTGAAAAATACGGATTACACACGGATAAGCAGTGTGACTTGCGAGAAATACGCAGCGCTGTTAGAGAGAAAAGCCGGCAATTCAGTGCGGTGTACAGTAAAATCACACTGACAGCTTACAGTAGAATAGGTAGAATAAATGTGTACACATAGAATAGGTATATATATATATATATATGTCAGTAGACACATATATGTATATATATTAATATTTTTTCCAGCGCTATACAGCTTGAAAGCCGGTAATTCAATTACCGGCTTTTTCTTTCTCCTTCCTAAAACCCGACATGATTTGAGACATGGTTTACATACAGTAAACCATGTCTTCTCTCCATTTTTTTTTGCAGATTCCACACTACTAATGTCAGTAGTGTGTATCTGCAAAATTTGGCCGTTCTAGCTCTTAAAATAAAGGGTTAAATGGCGGGAAAAATTGGCGTGGGCTCCCGCACAATTTTCTCCGCCAAAGTAGTAAAGCCAGTGACTGAGGGCAGATATTAATAGCCTGGAGAGGGTCCACGGTTATTGGCCCCCCCTGGCTAAAAATACCTGCCCCCAGCCACCCCAGAAAAGGCACATCTGGAAGATGCGCCTATTCTGGCACTTGGCCACTCTCTTCCCAATCCCGTGTAGCGGTGGGATATGGGGTAATGAAGGGAGCTTTCTAGGTAGGTTCCCACAATCTATGAACAGCCAGCAGAGGGCGCCTCACCGCAAATGAAGCTAAATATAGATCATTGATCTATATTTAGCCTCATTCCCCGGGGTTTTGCAGCAAGGAACAGCCTGCATTAGCGGAACTCCTTGCTGCAAAATGTTTTAACCCCTTCAGAAGGATTTACATCGTTGGACGTTACAGATCTGCGGAGGGTAAGGATATTGTTGGTTTATTATGTTTTTTTACTAACAGAACAAGGGTCTTCAGTGACTGGATTGGGCGTAGAATAAAATACTCCAACAACCATTGTTTTTATTTCATTAAAATAATTTTAAATAATGTGTTTGTGTTTTATTTAACCCTTTACTACAATTGGATTAATAATGGATAGGTGTCATAATTGATGCCTCTCCATTATTAATTAGGCTTAATGTCACCTTACAATAGCAAGGTGGCATTAACCCTTCATTACCCCATATCCCACCGCTACACGGGAATGGGAAGAGAGTGGCCAAGTGCCAGAATAGGCGCATCTTCCAGATGTGCCTTTTCTGGGGTGGCTGGGGGCAGGTATTTTTAGCCAGGGGGGGGCCAATAACCGTGGACCCTCTCCAGGCTATTAATATCTGCCCTCAGTCACTGGCTTTACTACTCTGGCGGAGAAAAATTGCATATATGTGTCTACTGACATATATATATATATATATATATATATATTTTTTTTTTTTTTTCTTTTTGGGACACATGGATCACTTCTATAGCGGTATGTTGGTTTTGCAAGCCTGCGATAAAAACACGCAGTACAGATGCCATACGGATTACATACGGAGGATGCCATGCGCAAAAAACGCTGACACACCCTGCCTACGGAGGAGCTGCGGACCACTATTTTCGGGACTTTTCAGCGTATTACGGCCGTAATATACGGACCGTATTTTCATACGCTGAGTGTGAAGCCGGCCTTAGGTATTATTATTTTATCAGTACGTGGTGTTAAAGGGAACCTGTCAGCAGGATTGTGCACAGTAACCTACAGTGTCAGGACAGCACCGATATACTGCTTAGGGTACCGTCACACTATACGATTTACCTACGATCACGACCAGCGATACGACCTGGCCGTGATCGTAGGTAAATCGTAGTGTGGTCGCTGGGGAGCTGTCACACAGCTATTCATGTGTATGCTTCTGACAGGTGACTGATCTCTCACTGACCTGCCCCCTATATTACATAATTAATATTATACAGTGGGGAAAAAAAGTATTTAGTCAGCCACCAATTGTGCAAGTTCTTCCACTTAAAAACATGAGCGAGGCCTGTAATTAACATCATAGATAGACCACAACTATGAGAGTCAAAATGAGAAAACAAATCCAGAAAATCACCTTGTCTGATTTGGCAAGATTTATTTTGCAAATTATGGTGGAAAATAAGTATTTGGTCATTACTCATTATCAAAAGTTCATCTCAATATTTTGTTACATATCTTTTGTTGGCAGTGACAGAGGTCAAACTTTTTCTGTAAGTCTTCACAAGGTTGGCACACACTGTTGCTGGTAGGTTGGCCCATTCCTCCATGCAGATCTCCTCTAGAGCAGTGATGTTTTGGGCCCGTCGCTGGGTAACACGGACTTTCAACTCCCTTCAAAGGTTTTCAATGCGGTTGAGATCTGGAGACTGGCTAGGCCACTCGAGGACCTTCATATGTTTTTTACGAAGCCACTCCTTCATTGCCCTGGGATCATTATCATGCTGAAAGACCCATCCACGTTTCATCTTCAATGCCCTTGCTGATGGAAGGAAGTTTGCACTCAAAATCTCACGATACATGGACTCATTCATTCTTTCATGTACACGGATCAGTCATCCTGGTCCCTTTGCAGAGAAACAGCCCAAAGCATAATGTTGCCACCCCCATGCTTCACAGTAGGTATGGTGTTCTTTGGTTGCAACTCAGCTTTCTGTCTCCTCCATACACGACGAGTTTTGTTTCTACCAAACATTTCTACCTTAGTTTCATCAGACCATATTAAATTCTCCAAATACTCTTCTGGATAATCCAAATGCTCTCTAGTGAACTTCAGACGGGCCCGGACATGTACTAGCTTAAGCAGGGGGACACGTCTGACACTGCAGGATTGGAGTCCTTGGCGGCGTAGTATGTTACTGACGTAGCCTTTGTTACGGTGATCCCAGCTCTATACAGGTCATTCAGTAGGTACCCCATATGGTTCTGAGATTTTTGCTCAAATGTTCTTGTGCCAGTCGTTATCTTAGGAAGGCTATTTGCCCACGTTAGTAAGGCTATATGCCCACGTTCAGGAAAGTGTGCAGAATTTTCTTGACCAAATCCGGACTACTTTCGCAGGAAATCTGCACGTGTACTTTTTGCGTTTTTCTTGCGTTTTTGTGAGATTTTCTGCGGATTTTTTACGTTTTTTTCCGGAGCTTCCCAATGCAATAATATGCAATAATATAGTGGCAAATCTGCGAAAAATCCACAAAATTAATGAACATGCTGCGTTTTTTTCACAATGCGTTTTTATCAGGGAAAAAAACTCAACATGTGCACAAAATTTTTTTACCATTTTTGCAGTGGAAAACATCCAAAAAAAAACAGGAAAAAACTTGAAAATCCAGAACGTGTGCACATAGCCTAAATTAGAATACTTTATAACAGCAGCTTGAAAAATGATTTTAAAATCTGAAATGTTGGCCTGCTGAAATGTGTACTATACCTCTCAATGAATTAATCTAGGGGTACAGTGATCATATTGACACGATGGGTGTGTCACAAAATTTTATACCATTGGGCAGTGAAGAAAAAATAACTACATTTTTACCACCAAAATTTTGTTTTATCTTAGACCCAGATTTTACATTTTCACATAAGAAGTGGGTAAAAATAGTACTAAAATTTTCCCTCAATTTCTACTGAACGTGGCAATACCCCAGATTTTCCTAGAACCGTTATACAGAGCCCGTAATTGCTAATTTCCAGAAACAAGCAGCAATGAATGTTGGCGAGCGAAACTTGCAAACTACTGCGTATTGTAGTAACCAGTACCCTGTAGTGACCAGTACATTGCAGTCACCAGTACGTTATGCCCAGCCCGTGCTTCTGGAGGCATGCAACCGTAAGCTAGGCAGGCTCTCATCATTACAGAAATGCCAAACGTGGATGCAATATGTGGTTTATGTACACCGTGGGGCTCAGAAGGGTGGGGGGCATTTAGATTTGGGAGTGCAGAATTTATTGAAATTCTTTTGGAAGGTGAGGAGCCATTTCGCTTTTCCAGAGCCTTTGTGCTATCAGTAACGTGGAAGCCCCCTATATTTCTGTTAACAGATGATGGACCTGAGTGGGGACTTGCTATTTTATAGAAAAAGTAATTATTTTCGCATCACTTTATTCTGAGATCTATAACTTTTTTATTTTTCCACTGATGGAGCTGTATGGCAGCTTCTTTTTTGTGGGACAAGATGACGTTTTCAGCGGTACCATGTTTTATTTATATCCATCTTTTTGATCGCGTGTTATTCCACTTTATGTACGGTAGTATGATGATAATTCATTGCTTTTTTTGCCTTGTTTTTTTTATTTTGATGGTCTTCACTAAAGGGGTTAACTAGTGGGACAGTATTATAGGTCAGGTTGTTGCGGATGCGGTGATACCAAATATGAGCACTTTCATTGTTTATATTTTTTTTTTATTCAAATATTTTAGAGATACAATATCTTTTGATTTTTTTATTATTTTTTTTAATTTATTTATTTATTTACAATTATTTAAAAAAAAATGTTTTACTTTTTTAATTTGTCCCACTATGGAACCATAATTTTGTGCAGGTTGATCACTTCTACAGCATGGGGATGCAGCAGTATTTCAGTGGTTAAAATGCCGGGAGCGGTCTGGCACTCCTAGCATATAATGCTGAGTGTCAGCTGTCAGAATAACCTGAACCTGGTGGCGATTGCCTGCACACCACCCGTGTGCGCGGGCGATCGCATGGACATAATAATCCGTCCCTGATCAAAGAGGCCCAGGGCACATGGATAGATTATTATGTCTGATGTCAGAAAGGGGTTAATGTGTGGTCTGGTCATGGTAGGGTCATATAAGTCACTTGCATGTGGTATTACTTAGTCACTATGTGGTGGTAATTTGTGGTCTGGTCATGGTGTGGTGGTATTTGTCACTTGTATGTGGTAATATTGATATATTGGATTTGGTATTGTGGGTTGTGTTGTGTATAGAGGTCACTTGTTCTCTCTGATATCAATAAGAAGAGGATTCTTTATTTTCATTAAAGATTAAATACTTGGGAGATTAACCCCTCCCTTTCCTGTGACTGTTACATAATCAAAAGATGCACTTACAGCGAAAACAAGTTATCACCTCTTCACAGAATAAGGACTATCTCATTGACTGGTGGCGGTCCGACTGCTGGGACCTGGGCGATCAGCAGAATGTGGAACTTGTATCCACATTAGTGTGAAGTTGCATGTAGGACTGATCCATTCATTCTCTAAGTGGCTGCCGAGTGCTGCACTTGGCTTTTTCTGGCAGCCTCAAAGATAATGAATGGGGCTGTGGTCAGACATCCCCCCTGTGCTCCATTTTAAAATAGGGATAAAAGTTCCCAATTCTGATCAGTGCGGTTTCCAAAGGTCCGATTCCACCGATCAATAAGTTGTCACCTGCCTAACCTGTGATAACTTGTTTTCACCAAAGAACACTTTAATGCATATTACCGTAATTGTACATCCCACGTATGTTTTACATTCGATGCCCCACTATAAGGCTATGTGCCCACAGGGAGTTTTGATGCATCAAAAAAGCAGTTCCAACAAAGTGTCTGATGCCCACTGTGCTTTATTTTATGTACCATAAACTGACCTGCGGTGCGTGCTTGAAATCTGCACCATATCAGTCTCTCATTCTGGTACACGGAGTTTTCTGTGCAGATTTTCCCCATAGACTTGCATTAGATGTGGGAGATCCCCAGGTAAAAAACGTGGAAACACACCGAAAGAGCCTTTAACCCTCAAGTGACTGTATGGATGAAATCTTATCAAAGCCAAATACCAGGAAGCATAAAAAACAAGGCAGCTTAATTTAAAGAAAGACACCCCCAATAGGAGACAAAAACTGCAGCGTCCAAAATGTTATAAAAACTCATGTAAAAAAAACGTACTCAAAAACACAATGAAAAAGCAAAATTTACAAAATAGGGCAATAAATGTTGCAATATCAAAAACTCCCCAAAAGCTCATGGTGGGAGTGTAGCCCAAATTAGGGATAATGGCTAACATATATTTGCATCGTCCTGTGGGCCCCAGACACCCCAGTCTAACCCTGCATCTACTACAGTATCTGTTCTCAGAGTTATAGAGTTATCAGTGTTTTATCTGTGCTGTTACATAGGACTGCAAGTGATATCTACTACATTACGTGTTCTCAGAGAGTCATTGCTGTTATATATGGTGTTACATAGGACTGCAGATAACATCAGCTACATTATCTGTACTCTATCTTATATTATCACTCTATGGGCTCACTCCCACTTGAGAATAAATCGGACTAATTCAATCCGATTACAAATTTTATTGCATTTGCACCAATTTAATCCTATTGTTCTGCTCTCATTTGCGTTTTTTTTTCCTGCTCCAATTGGATCGTGATCAGACAGGAAAAAAATTGCAGTATGCTGTAACTGCTGCTATAGTCAGAGCGCAGACACGCGTACAAGTCTATGGGTGTGTATGAAACTCGCACTGCACTCGGATGTCACTCGAGTGCAGTGCGATTCCCGCGGACGCTGGCAATTTTTTTTTTTTTATTATTACTATTATTTATTTATATAGCACCATTAATTCCATGGTGCCGTCGATGAGAAAGGGATTACATACAGGGTTATAGATATCGTTTACAGTAAACAAGTTTACAGTGACAGACTGGTACAGAGGGGAGAGGACCCTGTCCTTGCGGACTTACATTCTTCAGGATAGTGGGGAAGAGGCAGAAGGTAGGGGCGAGGCGGTGGCGATGGAGAGGCGGCGGCTCTGGCGATGACGAGGCGGCAGCTCTGGCGATGGCAAGGAGGCGACGAGGCAGCAGAATGGTTATTGCAGGCTGTAGGCTTTCTTGAAGAGATGGGTTTTCAGGTTCCGTCTGATGGAGCCGAGGGTGGTCGATAGTCGGACGTGTTGAGGCGTGGAATTCCAGAGGATGGGGGATATTCGGGAGAAATCTTGGAGGTGGTTGTGTGAGGAACGAATAAGTGGGAGGATCGGAGATTACGTGAGGGAAGATATTGGGAGATTAGTTCAGAGATATAGGGAGGGGACAGGTTGTGAATGGCTTTGTAGATCAGTGTTAGTAGTTTGAAATGGATTCGTTGGGGAATGGGGAGCCAGTGGAGGAATTTGCAGAGGGGAGAAACAGGGAAGTAGCGAGGAGAGAGGTGGATTAGCCGGGCAGCAGAGTTGAGGACAGACTGGAGTGGTGCAAGAGAGTTAGCGGGAAGGCCACAGAGGAGGGTGTTGCAGTAGTCAAGGCGGGAGATGATGAGGGCATGCACAAGAGTTTTAGTAGATTGTGGGCTGAGGATGGAACGGATTCTGGCAATATTTTTGAGTTGGAGGCGACAGGAGGTGGCAAGAGTTTGGACGTGCGGTTTGAAGGACAGGGCAGAGTCGAGAGTTACCCCAAGGCAGCGGATTTCAGGTGAGGGAGAGAGTGTGATGTCGTTTACCATAATAGATAGGTCAGGTAGGGGGGATACGTGAGATGGGGGAAAGATGATGAGTTCGGTTTTGTCTACATTGAGTTTTAGGAAGCGAGAGGTGAAGAAGGAGGATATGGCTGATAGACACTCTGGGATTCTGGACAGCAGAGAGGTGACATCTGGGCCAGAGAGGTAGATCTGAGTGTCATCTGCATACAGGTGGCACTGGAAGCCATTGGACTTTATGAGTTGTCCTAGGCCAAGGGTATAGATGGAAAAAAGTAGGGGCCCTAGGACAGAGCCTTGAGGGACTCCAACAGAGAGAAGGCGGGATGAGGAGGTGGTGTGGGAGTGGGAAATGCTAAATGTGCGGTCGGTAAGGTATGAGGCAATCAAGGACAGGGCAAGGTCTTTGATGCCAAGGGAAGAAAGAATCTGTAGCAGTAGGCAGTGATCGACTGTGTCGAAAGCAGAGGACAGGTCAAGAAGGAGGAGGACGGAGAACTGTCTGTTAGCTTTGGCTGTAAGTCATTAGTAATTTTTGTCAGGGCAGTTTCAGTGGAGTGGTGGGGGGCGGAAGCCAGATTGGGGGTTGTCAAGGAGAGAGTTAGATGAGAGGTGGGAGGAAATTTGAGCATGGGCATGCTGCTCAAGGAGTTTTGAAGCAAACGGGAGCAGTGATATGGGGCGGTAGCTGGGCATAGCAGTTGGATCAAGGTTAGTTTTTTTAAGGATGGGTGTGATGGTGGCATGTTTGAATGCAGAGGGGAAGGTGCCAGAAGATAGCGATAGGTTGAAGAGATGGGTTAGGGCTGGAATGAGCATGTTAGTGAGGTTGGGGGCAGGTGGGAAGGGATGGGGTCAAGTGCACAGGTGGTGAGGTGCGATTTGGAAAAGAGGCGAGTAAGCTCTCCTTCAGTGATGTTGGAGAGGGAGATTATTAGGGAAGGGCAGAGGTCTGGTATATGGAGTGGTTGGGGTCGTGGAACAGTTAGGGTTTGCCTTGTTTGGTCGATCTTGTTTTTGAAGTAGGTGGCAAAGTCCTCGGAAGAGATGAGGGAAGTTGGAGGTGGCAGTGGAGGGCGGAGGAGGGAGGTAAATGTGCTGAATAGTTGTTTGAGGTTGTAGGATATAATCACATCGTGCCATGGATGCGTCGTGTTTTAGCGGACCATCGGCACAAAAAAACGTTCCATGTAACTTTTTTGTGCGATGCGTCTGCCATTTTCGACAGCGCATGCGCAGCTGAAACTCCGCCCCCTCCTCCCTGGACTGCAGAATGGGCAGCGGATGCAATGAAAAACTACATCCGCTGCCCACGTCGTGCAGTATTTTCACAACGTGAAATGGATGAGCAATGGAAGAGATGGAGAAATTACTTTCTCCGTTTCCTCCGCACCTGTGCTCCGATTCTCTCATGTGATAGGATCCGCGCACAGAGCACTGATACTCGGCTTAGGCTACTTTCACACTTCCGTCGGTACGGGCCTGTCACAATGCGTCGTTACATGGAACTTTTTTGTGCCGATGGTCCGCCAAAACAAGACGCATCCGTTGACGTGTGGCCATACGTCACAATGCATCGCTAATGCAAGTCTATGGAGAAAAAACGCATCCCGCGGGCAACTTTGCAGGATACGTTTTTTCTCCAAAATGACGCATTGAAAGTAGCCTTACACTCGCAACAGAGCATTAGCCGGGGGTCATTAGCATATCACATTGGATGTCTCCGGCCTGACTATCAATATGGGAAGAAAAGAGTTAAAATGACCCAATGAGCTTAATAAGCCTAATTACACATACCTGTCTGCAGAGTGGGGTATTTCTTTATTTAACCCTTACATTTCCAAAGCATACAGCCTAATGGCAAGTGTCGATAATATCTACTACATTATCTGTACTCAGAGGAGGGGCGTAACTGCTATAGATGCAGCCAGGGTTGCAAATCTTACATAGGACTGCAGATGATGTCTACTACATTATCTGTACTCAGGGAGCTCTAGCTGTGTTCCCTGTAATATTACATAGGACTGCAGGTAGCATCTACTAGATTATCTGTATTCAGGGAGCTATAGCTATGTTCCCTGTAATATTACATAGGACTGCAGGTAGCATCTACTAGATTATCTGTACTCTGAGCTATAACCGTGTTCCCTGTAATATTACATAGGACTGCAGGTAGCATCTACTACATTATCTGTACTCTGAGCTATAACCGTGTTCCCTGTAATATTACATAGGACTGCAGGTAGCATCTACTACATTTTCTGTACTCAGGGAACTATGAATGTGTTACCAGTAATGTTACATAGGACTGCAGGTAGCATCTACTATATTATTTATGATCAGGGAGCTATAACCGTGTTCCCTGTAATGTTACATAGGACTGCATGTAGCATCTACTACATTAGCTGTACTATGAGCTATAACCGTGTTCCCAGTAATGTTACATAGGACTGCAGGTAGCATCTACTACATTAGCTGTACTCTGAGCTATAACCGTGTTCCCAGTAATGTTACATAGGACTGCACGTAGCATCTACTATATTATTTATGGTCAGGGAGCTATAACCGTGTTCCCTGTAATGTTACATAGGACTGCAGGTAGCATCTAGTGCATTATCTGTACTCTGAGCTATAACCGTGTTCCCTGGAATGTTACATAGGACTGCAGGTAGCATCTACTACATTTTCTGTACTCGGGGAACTATGAATGTGTTACCAGTAATGTTACATAGGACTGCAGGTAGCATCAACTATATTATTTATGGTCAGGGAGCTATAACCGTGTTCCCTGTAATGTTACATAGGACTGCAGGTAGCATCTACTACATTAGCTGTACTCTGAGCTATAACCGTGTTCCCAGTAATGTTACATAGGACTGCAGGTAGCATCTACTACATTATCTGTACTCTGAGCTATAACCGTGTTCCCTGTAATGTTACATAGGACTGCAGGTAGCATCTACTACATTAGCTGTACTCTGAGCTATAACCGTGTTCCCAGGAATGTTACATAGGACTGCAGGTAGCATCTACTACATTATCTGTACTCTGAGCTATAACCGTGTTCCCTGGAATGTTACATAGGACTGCGGGTAGCATCTACTACATTATCTGTACTCTGAGCTATAACCGTGTTCCCTGTAATGTTACATAGGACTGCAGGTAGTATCTACTACATTATCTGTACTCTGAGCTATAACCGTGTTCCCTGTAATGTTACATAGGACTGCAGGTAGCATCTACTACATTAGCTGTACTCTGAGCTATAACCGTGTTCCCAGGAATGTTACATAGGACTGCAGGTAGCATCTACTACATTATCTGTACTCTGAGCTATAACCGTGTTCCCTGGAATGTTACATAGGACTGCGGGTAGCATCTACTACATTATCTGTACTCTGAGCTATAACCGTGTTCCCTGGAATGTTACATAGGACTGCAGGTAGCATCTACTACATTATCTGTACTCTGAGCTATAACCGTGTTATCTGTAATGTTACATAGGACTGCAGGTAGCATCTACTAGATTATCTGTACTCTGAGCTATAACCGTGTTCCCTGGAATGTTACATAGGACTGCAGGTAGCATCTACTACATTATCTGTACTCTGAGCTATAACCGTGTTCCCTGTAATGTTACATAGGACTGCAGGTAGCATCTACTACATTATCTGTACTCTGAGCTATAACGGTGTTCCCTGTAATGTTACATAGGACTGCAGGTAGAATCTACTACATTATCTGTACTCTGAGCTATAACTGTGTTATCTGTAATGTTACATAGGACTGCAGGTAGCATCTACTAGGTTATCTGTACTCTGAGCTATAACCGTGTTCACTGTAATGTTACATAGGACTGCAGGTAGCATCTAGTGCATTAGCTGTACTCTGAGCTATAACCGTGTTCCCTGTAATGTTACATAGGACTGCAGGTAGCATGTACTACATTATCTGTACTCTGAGCTATAACCGTGTTCCCAGTAATGTTACATAGGACTGCAGGTAGCATCTACTACATTATCTGTACTCTGAGCTATAACCGTGTTCCCAGTAATGTTACATAGGACTGCAGGTAGCATCTACTACATTATCTGTACTCTGAGCTATAACCGTGTTCCCAGTAATGTAACATAGGACTGCAGGTAGCATCTACTACATTATCTGTACTCTGAGCTATAACCGTGTTCCCTGGAATGTTACATAGGAATGCAGGTAGCATCTACTACATTATCTGTACTCTGAGCTATAACTGTGTTATCTGTAATGTTACATAGGACTGCAGGTAGCATCTACTAGATTATCTGTACTCTGAGCTATAACCGCGTTCCCTGTAATGTTACATAGGACTGCAGGTAGCATCTACATTATCTGTACTCTGAGCTATAACCGTGTTCCCTGTAATGTTACATAGGACTGCAGGTAGCATCTACTACATTAGCTGTACTCTGAGCTATAACCGTGTTCCCTGTAATGTTACATAGGACTGCAGGTAGCATCTACTACATTATCTGTACTCTGAGCTATAACCGTGTTCCCTGCAATGTTACATAGGACTGCAGGTAGCATCTACTACATTAGCTGTACTCTGAGCTATAACCGTGTTCCCAGTAATGTTACATAGGACTGCAGGTAGCATCTACTACATTATCTGTACTCTGAGCTATAACCGTGTTCCCTGTAATGTTACATAGGACTGCAGGTAGCATCTACTACATTATCTGTACTCTGAGCTATAACTGTGTTCCCTGTAATGTTACATAGGACTGCAGGTAGCATCTACTAGATTATCTGTACTCTGAGCTATAACCGTGTTATCTGTAATGTTACATAGGACTGCAGGTAGCATCTACTACATTAGCTGTACTCTGAGCTATAACCATGTTCCCAGTAATGTTACATAGGACTGCAGGTAGCATCTACTAGATTATCTGTACTCTGAGCTATAACCGTGTTCCCTGTAATGTTACATAGGACTGCAGGTAGCATCTACTACATTATCTGTACTCTGAGCTATAACCGTATTCCCAGTAATGTTACATAGGACTGCAGGTAGCATCTACTACATTATCTGTACTCTGAGCTATAACCGTGTTCCCTGTAATGTTACATAGGACTGCAGGTAGCATCTACTACATTATCTGTACTCTGAGCTATAACCGTGTTCCCTGTAATGTTACATAGGACTGCAGGTAGCATCTACTACATTATCTGTACTCTGAGCTATAACCGTGTTCCCAGTAATGTTACATAGGACTGCAGGTAGCATCTACTACATTATCTGTACTCTGAGCTATAACCGTGTTCCCTGTAATGTTACATAGGATTGCAGGTAGCATCTACTAGATTATCTGTACTCTGAGCTATAACCGTGTTCCCAGTAATGTTACATAGGACTGCAGGTAGCATCTACTACATTATCTGTACTCTGAGCTATAACTGTGTTATCTGTAATCTTACATAGGACTGCGGGTAGCATCTACTAGATTAGCTGTACTCTGAGCTATAACCGTGTTCCCTGGAATGTTACATAGGACTGCAGGTAGCATCTACTACATTATCTGTACTCTGAGCTATAACCGTGTTCCCTGTAATGTTACATAGGACTGCAGGTAGCATCTACTACATTATCTGTACTCTGAGCTATAACCGTGTTCCCTGTAATGTTACATAGGACTGCAGGTAGCATCTACTACATTAGCTGTACTCTGAGCTATAACCGTGTTCCCAGTAATGTTACATAGGACTGCAGGTAGCATCTAGTGCATTAGCTGTACTCTGAGCTATAACCGTGTTCCCTGGAATGTTACATAGGACTGCAGGTAGCATCTACTAGATTATCTGTACTCTGAGCTATAACCGTGTTCCCTGTAATGTTACATAGGACTGCAGGTAGCATCTACTACATTAGCTGTACTCTGAGCTATAACCGTGTTCCCAGTAATGTTACATAGGACTGCAGGTAGCATCTACTACATTATCTGTACTCTGAGCTATAACCGTGTTCCCTGTAATGTTACATAGGACTGCAGGTAGCATCTAGTGCATTAGCTGTACTCTGAGCTATAACCGTGTTATCTGTAATGTTACATAGGACTGCAGGTAGCATCTACTAGGTTATCCTCCTTCTCCTAGTCGCTGGAGACATATCTCCAAACCCCGGCCCCCCATGTTATAGCCAGTCAAACCTCCCAATTGCTACACCCAGAAACCCCTCTAACCTTATTAATATTCCCTGCATGCCTGCTGTCTCTTTCAATTGTGCCCTTTGGAATTCTCGCTCTGTGTGTAATAAACTCTCCTTCATTCATGACTTCTTCCTTTCTAATTCTCTTAATCTCCTGGCTCTTACTGAAACCTGGATCCAGCAGTCAGACACCACCGCTGCTGCTGCTCTTTCATATGGTGGACTACACTTTTCTCATACCCCAAGATCAGACAACAGAGCAGGTGGAGGCGTTGGTCTGCTCCTTTCACCCAAATGTACTTTCCAAGTTATCCCCCAAGTACCCTCACTTGTCTTCCCTTCCTTTGAGGTCCATGTGGTCAGACTCTACGTCCCCTTCTCCATGCGAGTGGCGGTGGTGTATCGTCCTCCCGGCCCCTCTCATCAGTTCCTGGATCACTTTGCCACCTGGCTAACACACTTTCTCTCCTGTGACACCCCCACCCTTATCATGGGTGATTTCAACATCCCCATTGCCTCTCCCCTCTCCCCATCTGCTTCTCACCTTTTATCTCTATCCTCCTCTTTTGGCCTCTCGCAGCATACTAACTCTCCAACACATGAAGATGGAAACTCCCTTGACTTGGTCTTCTCCCGACTTTGCTCAGTGGATGACTTCACAAACTCCCCTCTCCCGCTCTCTGACCACAACCTTCTTTCATTCTCTATCAAGAACTGCCATCCCGCTCAGGTCACCCCCACTTTCCACACCTATAGAAACATACAGGCCATTAACACCCAGAAACTTATGATGAACTTGCAGTCCTCATTGGCCCCTATTTCCTCCATCTCATGTCCTGATTCTGCATTGAAGCATTACAATGAAACCCTGCAAAGTGCTCTGGATGAAGCTGCTCCTCCTATACATAAAACAACTCAGCACAGACGGCAACAACCGTGGCACACGCTGCAAACACGTTTCCTGCAGCGGTGCTCCAGGTGCGCAGAACGTCTGTGGAGAAAATCTAATCTACCCGAAGATTTCATCCATTATAAGTTCATGCTAAAGACATACAATTCTGCCCTTCACCTCTCCAAACAAACCTACTTCAACACCCCCTTCACCTCCCTGTCCAATAACCCTAAACGTCTCTTTGACACGTTCCAGTCCCTACTCAACCCAAGAGAGCAGGCCCCAACCACGGATCTCCGTGCTGACGATCTGGCCAATTACTTCAAAGAAAAAATTGACCACATTCGACAGGAAATCATCTCCCAATCTCTTCATACCATGCACTGTCCTCCCTCCCCCACTGCATCTAGTTCACTCTCTGACTTTGAAGCAGTTACAGAAGAAGAAGTAAGCAGGCTCCTTGCATCTTCTCGCCCGACCACTTGCACCAGTGACCCCATTCCGTCACATCTCCTCCAGTCCCTTTCCCCGGCTATCACCTCTCACCTAACAAAAATATTCAACCTTTCCCTCACTTCCGGTATTTTTCCCTCCTCATTTAAGCATGCCATCATACATCCATTACTTAAAAAACCATCCCTCGATCAAAACTGTGCCGCTAATTATAGACCTGTCTCTAATCTTCCCTTCATCTCTAAACTCCTCGAACGCCTGGTCCACTCCCGTCTTACCCGCTATCTCTCAGATAACTCTCTTCTCGACCATCTTCAATCTGGCTTCCGCTCTTTACACTCTACTGAAACTGCCCTCATTAAAGTCTCTAATGACCTACTAACAGCTAAATCTAATGGTCACTACTCCATGCTAATTCTCTTGGATCTCTCTGCAGCATTCGACACTGTGGATCATCAGCTCCTCCTCACTATGCTCCGCTCCATCGGCCTCAAGGACACCGTTCTCTCCTGGTTCTCCTCCTATCTCTCTGACCGATCCTTCACTGTATGTTTTGCTGGTTCCTCCTCCTCTCACCTTCCCCTTACTGTTGGGGTTCCTCAAGGATCAGTCCTAGGCCCCCTACTCTTCTCGTTGTATACTGCCCCTATTGGACAAACAATCAGTAGATTTGGTTTCCAGTACCATCTCTATGCTGACGACACCCAATTATACACTTCTGCTCCCGATATCACACCGACCTTTTTAGAAAACACCAGTGATTGTCTTACCGCTGTCTCTAACATCATGTCCTCCCTCTATCTGAAACTAAACCTGTCAAAAACTGAACTCCTCGTGTTCTCTCCCTCTACTAACCTACCTTTGCCTGACATTGCCATCTCCGTGTGCGGTTCCACCATTACTCCAAAGCAACATGCCCGCTGCCTTGGGGTCATCCTTGATTCTGACCTTTCATTCACCCCCTACATCCGATCACTGGCTCGCTCTTCTTACCTGCATCTCAAAAACATTTCTAGAATTCGCCCTTTTCTTAATTTCGACTCTGCAAAAACTCTGACTGTTTCACTGAGGCCGGCGTCACACACAGCGTAAAACAATACGGTCCGTATATTACGGCCGTAATACGCTGAAAAGTCCCCAAAAAAATGGTCCGTTGCTCCTCCGTAGGCAGGCTGTGTCAGCGTTTTTTGCGCATGGCATCCTCCGTATGTAATCCGTATGGCATCCGTACTGCGTGGTTTTCTCGCAGGCTTGCAAAACCAACATACCGCTATGGAAGTGATCCATGTGTCCCAAAAAGAAAAGAATATATATATATATATATATATATATATGTCAGTAGACACATATATGTATATATATTAATACTTATTCCAGCGCTATACAGCTTGAAAGCCGGTAATTCAATTACCGGCTTTTTCTTTCTCCTTCATAAAACCCGACATGATTTGAGACATGGTTTACCATGTCTTCTCTCCATTTTTTTTGCAGATTCCACACTACTAATGTCAGTAGTGTGTATCTGCAAAATTTGGCCGTTCTAGCTCTTAAAATAAAGGGTTAACTGGCGGAAAAAATTGGCGTGGGCTCCCGCGCAATTTTCTCCGCCAGAGTAGTAAAGCCAGTGACTGAGGGCAGATATTAATAGCCTGGAGAGGGTCCACGGTTATTGGCCCCCCCCTGGCTAAAAATATCTGCCCCCAGCCACCCCAGAACAGGCACATCTGGAAGATGCGCCTATTCTGGCACTTGGCCACTCTCTTCCCATTCCCGTGTAGCGGTGGGATATGGGGTAATGAAGGGTTAATGCCACCTTGCTATTGTAAGGTGACATTAAGCCTAATTAATAATGGAGAGGCGTCAATTATGACACCTATCCATTATTAATCCAATTGTAGTGAAGGGTTAAATAAAACACAAACACATTCTTTAAAATTATTTTAATGAAATAAAAACAATGGTTGTTGAAGTATTTTATTCAACGCCCAATCCAGTCACTGAAGACCCTCGTTCTGTGAGTAAAGAAACATAATAAACCAACAATATACTTACCCTCCGCAGATCTGTAACGTCCAACGATGTAAATCCTTCTGAAGGGGTTAAAACATTTTGCAGCAAGGAGCTGTGCTAATGCAGGCTGTTCCTCGCTGCAAAACCCCAGGGAATGAGGCTAAAAATAGATCAATGATCTATATTTAGCATCATTTGCGGTGAGGCGCCCTCTGCTGGCTGTTCATAGATCGTGGGAAATTACCTAGAAAGCTCCCTGGCTCCCTGGCTTTCTAGGTAATTTCCCACGATCTATGAACAGCCAGCAGAGGGCGCCTCACCGCAAATGATGCTAAATATAGATCATTGATCTATTTTTAGCCTCATTCCCTGGGGTTTTGCAGCGAGGAGCAGCCTGCATTAGCACAGCTCCTTGCTGCAAAATGTTTTAACCCCTTCAGAAGGATTTACATCGTTGGACGTTACAGATCTGCGGAGGGTAAGTATATTGTTGGTTTATTATGTTTCTTTACTCACAGAACGAGGGTCTTCAGTGACTGGATTGGGCGTTGAATAAAATACTACAACAACCATTGTTTTTATTTCATTAAAATAATTTTAAAGAATGTGTTTGTGTTTTATTTAACCCTTCACTACAATTGGATTAATAATGGATAGGTGTCATAATTGACGCCTCTCCATTATTAATTAGGCTTAATGTCACCTTACAATAGCAAGGTGGCATTAACCCTTCATTACCCCATATCCCACCGCTACACGGGAATGGGAAGAGAGTGGCCAAGTGCCAGAATAGGCGCATCTTCCAGATGTGCCTGTTCTGGGGTGGCTGGGGGCAGATATTTTTAGCCAGGGGGGGGGCCAATAACCGTGGACCCTCTCCAGGCTATTAATATCTGCCCTCAGTCACTGGCTTTACTACTCTGGCGGAGAAAATTGCGCGGGAGCCCACGCCAATTTTTTCCGCCAGTTAACCCTTTATTTTAAGAGCTAGAACGGCCAAATTTTGCAGATACACACTACTGACATTAGTAGTGTGGAATCTGCAAAAAAAATGGAGAGAAGACATGGTTTACTGTATGTAAACCATGTCTCAAATCATGTCGGGTTTTATGAAGGAGAAAGAAAAAGCCGGTAATTGAATTACCGGCTTTCAAGCTGTATAGCGCTGGAATAAATATTAATATATATACATATATGTGTCTCACTGACATATATATATATATATATACCTATTCTATGTGTACACATTTATTATATCTATTGGACTGGAAGCTGTCAGTGTGATTTTACTGTACACCGCACTGAATTACCGGCTTTTCTCTCTAACAGCGCTGCGTATTTCTCGCAAGTCACACTGCTTGTCCGTGTGTAATCCGTATTTTTCACGCTTCCATAGACTTTCATTGGCGTATTTCTTGCGCAGTACGGTGACAAACGCAGCATGCTGCGATTTTGTACGGCCGTAGAAAGCCGTATAATACTGATCAGTAAAATACGGCAAATAGGAGCAGGGGCATAGAGAATAATTGTGCCGTATTTTTTGCGAGTTTTACGGACGTAGATTCTGCGCTCTTACGTCCGTAAAACTCGCATGTGTGACGGCGGCCTGATTCATTCTCGTCTGGACTATTGTAACTCTCTACTAATCGGTCTCCCTCTTGCAAAACTCTCCCCGCTCCAATCTGTCCTGAATGCTGCAGCCAGGATCATATTCCTCACCAACCGTTACACCGATGCCTCTACCCTGTGCCAGTCATTACACTGGCTACCCATCCACTCCAGAATCCAGTACAAAACTACTACCCTCATCCACAAAGCACTCCATGGCTCAGCACCACCCTACATCTCCTCCCTGGTATCAGTCTACCACCCTACCCGTGCCCTCCGCTCCACTAATGACCTCAGGTTAGCATCCTCAATAATCAGAACCTCCCACTCCCGTCTCCAAGACTTTACACGTGCTGCGCCGATTCTTTCGAATGCACTACCTAGGTTAATACGATTAATCCCCAATCCCCACAGTTTTAAGCGTGCCCTAAAAACTCATTTGTTCAGACTGGCCTACCGCCTCAATGCATTAACCTAACGATCCCTGTGTGGCCTATTTATAATAAAAAAAAAAAAAAAAAAAAGGTTCCTCGCATCATGTTCTCATACACTTTATGCAGTATTAGCCCTCTGTGTCTGTACTGCTACATACTTAGGCAGGTAACTGGTTCATGCAGCTTTACATGAACACCTGAGCCTTACACTATAGCTGGTCCGAATAACTAAAGCAATTGTTACCATCCACCTCTCGTGTCTCCCCTTTTCCCCATAGTTTGTAAGCTTGCGAGCAGGGCCCTCACTCCTCCTGGTATCTGTTTTGAACTGTATTTCTGTTATGCTGTAATGTCTATTGTCTGTACAAGTCCCCTCTATAATTTGTAAAGCGCTGCGGAATATGTTGGCGCTATATAAATAAAATTATTATTATTATTATTATTATTATCTGTACTCTGAGCTATAACCGTGTTCCCTGTAATGTTACATAGGACTGCAGGTAGCATCTAGTGCATTAGCTGTACTCTGAGCTATAACCGTGTTATCTGTAATGTTACATAGGACTGCAGGTAGCATCTACTAGGTTATCTGTACTCTGAGCTATAACCGTGTTCCCTGTAATGTTACATAGGACTGCAGGTAGCATCTACTACATTATCTGTACTCTGAGCTATAACCGTGTTCCCTGTAATGTTACATAGGACTGCAGGTAGCATCTACTACATTATCTGTACTCTGAGCTATAACCGTGTTCCCTGTAATGTTACATAGGACTGCAGGTAGCATCTAGTGCATTATCTGTACTCTGAGCTATAACCGTGTTCCCTGGAATGTTACATAGGACTGCAGGTAGCATCTACTACATTTTCTGTACTCGGGGAACTATGAATGTGTTACCAGTAATGTTACATAGGACTGCAGGTAGCATCTACTATATTATTTATGGTCAGGGAGCTATAACTGTGTTCCCTGTAATGTTACATAGGACTGCAGGTAGCATCTACTACATTATCTGTACTCTGAGCTATAACCGTGTTCCCTGTAATGTTACATAGGACTGCAGGTAGCATCTACTACATTAGCTGTACTCTGAGCTATAAGCGTGTTCCCAGTAATGTTACATAGGACTGCAGGTAGCATCTACTACATTATCTGTACTCTGAGCTATAACCGTGTTCCCTGTAATGTTACATAGGACTGCAGGTAGCATCTACTACATTATCTGTACTCTGAGCTATAACCGTGTTCCCTGTATTGTTACATAGGACTGCAGGTAGCATCTACTACATTAGCTGTACTCTGAGCTATAACCGTGTTCCCAGTAATGTTACATAGGACTGCAGGTAGCATCTACTAGGTTATCTGTACTCTGAGCTATAACCGTGTTATCTGTAATGTTACATAGGACTGCAGGTAGCATCTACTACATTATCTGTACTCTGAGCTATAACCGTGTTCCCTGTAATGTTACATAGGACTGCAGGTAGCATCTACTACATTAGCTGTACTCTGAGCTATAACCGTGTTCCCAGTAATGTTACATAGGACTGCAGGTAGTATCTACTACATTATCTGTACTCTGAGCTATAACCGTGTTCCCTGTAATGTTACATAGGACTGCAGGTAGCATCTACTAGATTATCGGTACTCTGAGCTATAACCGTGTTCCCTGTAATGTTACATAGGACTGCAGGTAGCATGTACTACATTATCTGTACTCTGAGCTATAACCGTGTTCCCAGTAATGTTACATAGGACTGCAGGTAGCATCTACTACATTATCTGTACTCTGAGCTATAACCGTGTTCCCTGTAATGTTACATAGGACTGCAGGTAGCATCTACTACATTATCTGTACTCTGAGCTATAACCGTGTTCCCAGTAATGTTACATAGGACTGCAGGTAGCATCTACTACATTATCTGTACTCTGAACTATAACCGTGTTATCTGTAATGTTACATAGGACTGCAGGTAGCATCTACTAGGTTATCTGTACTCTGAGCTATAACCGTGTTCCCTGGAATGTTACACAGGACTGCAGGTAGCATCTAGTGCATTAGCTGTACTCTGAGCTATAACCGTGTTCCCTGGAATGTTACATAGGACTGCAGGTAGCATCTACTAGATTATCTGTACTCTGAGCTATAACCGTGTTCCCTGGAATGTTACACAGGACTGCAGGTAGCATCTACTACATTATCTGTACTCTGAGCTATAACCGTGTTCCCTGGAATGTTACATAGGACTGCAGGTAGCATCTACTACATTATCTGTACTCTGAGCTATAACTGTGTTATCTGTAATGTTACATAGGACTGCAGGTAGCATCTACTACATTATCTGTACTCTGAGCTATAACCGTGTTCCCTGTAATGTTACATAGGACTGCAGGTAGCATCTACATTATCTGTACTCTGAGCTATAACCGTGTTCCCTGTAATGTTACATAGGACTGCAGGTAGCATCTACTACATTAGCTGTACTCTGAGCTATAACCGTGTTCCCAGTAATGTTACATAGGACTGCAGGTAGCATCTACTACATTAGCTGTACTCTGAGCTATAACCGTGTTCCTTGTAATGTTACATAGGACTGCAGGTAGCATCTACTACATTAGCTGTACTCTGAGCTATAACCGTGTTCCCAGTAATGTTACATAGGACTGCAGGTAGCATCTACTACATTATCTGTACTCTGAGCTATAACCGTATTCCCTGTAATGTTACATAGGACTGCAGGTAGCATCTACTAGATTATCTGTACTCTGAGCTATAACCGTGTTCCCTGTAATGTTACATAGGACTGCAGGTAGCATCTACTACATTAGCTGTACTCTGAGCTATAACCGTGTTCCCTGGAATGTTACATAGGACTGCAGGTAGCATCTACTAGATTATCTGTACTCTGAGCTATAACCGTGTTCCCTGGAATGTTACGCAGGACTGCAGGTAGCATCTACTACATTATCTGTACTCTGAGCTATAACCGTGTTCCCTGTAATGTTACATAGGACTGCAGGTAGCATATACTACATTATCTGTACTCTGAGCTATAACCGTGTTCCCTGTAATGTTACATAGGACTGCAGGTAGAATCTACTACATTATCTGTACTCTGAGCTATAACTGTGTTATCTGTAATGTTACATAGGACTGCAGGTAGCATCTACTAGGTTATTTGTACTCTGAGCTATAACCGTGTTCCCTGTAATGTTACATAGGACTGCAGGTAGCATCTAGTGCATTAGCTGTACTCTGAGCTATAACCGTGTTCCCTGGAATGTTACATAGGACTGCAGGTAGCATCTACTAGATATCTGTACTCTGAGCTATAACCGTGTTCCCTGGAATGTTACATAGGACTGCAGGTAGCATCTACTACATTATCTGTACTCTGAGCTATAACCGTGTTCCCTGGAATGTTACATAGGACTGCAGGTAGCATCTACTACATTATCTGTACTCTGAGCTATAACTGTGTTATCTGTAATGTTACATAGGACTGCAGGTAGCATCTACTAGATTATCTGTACTCTGAGCTATAACCGTGTTCCCTGTAATGTTACATAGGACTGCAGGTAGCATCTACATTATCTGTACTCTGAGCTATAACCTTGTTCCCTGTAATGTTACATAGGACTGCAGGTAGCATCTACTACATTAGCTGTACTCTGAGCTATAACCGTGTTCCCAGTAATATTACATAGGACTGCAGGTAGCATCTACTACATTATCTGTACTCTGAGCTATAACCGTGTTCCTTGTAATGTTACATAGGACTGCAGGTAGCATCTACTACATTAGCTGTACTCTGAGCTATAATCGTGTTCCCAGTAATGTTACATAGGACTGCAGGTAGCATCTACTACATTATCTGTACTCTGAGCTATAACCGTATTCCCTGTAATGTTACATAGGACTGCAGGTAGCATCTACTACATTATCTGTACTCTGAGCTATAACCGTGTTCCTTGTAATGTTACATAGGACTGCAGGTAGCATCTACTACATTAGCTGTACTCTGAGCTATAACCGTGTTCCCAGTAATGTTACATAGGACTGCAGGTAGCATCTACTACATTATCTGTACTCTGAGCTATAACCGTGTTCCCTGTAATGTTACATAGGACTGCAGGTAGCATCTAGTGCATTAGCTGTACTCTGAGCTATAACCGTGTTATCTGTAATGTTACATAGGACTGCAGGTAGCATCTACTAGGTTATCTGTACTCTGAGCTATTATTATTATTATTATTATTTATTGTTATAGCGCCATTTGTTCCATGGCGCTTTACATGTGAGGAGGGGTATACATAATAAAACAAGTACAATAATCTTAAACAATACAAGTCATAACTGGTACAGGAGGAGTGAGGACCCTGCCCGCGAAGGCTCACAATCTACAAGGGATGGGTGAGAATACAGTAGGTGAGGGTAGAGATGGTCATGCAGCGGTTTGGTCGATCGGTGGTAACTGCAGGTTGTAGGCTCGTCTGAAGAGGTGGGTCTTCAGGTTCTTTTTGAAGGTTTCGATGGTAGGCGAGAGTCTGATGTGTTGTGGTAGAGGGTTCCAGAGTAGGGGTGATACGCGAGAGAAATCTTGTATACGATTGTGGGAAGAGGAGATAAGAGGGGAGTAGAGTAGGAGATCTTGTGAGGATCGGAGGTTGCGGGTAGGTAAGTACCGGGAGACGAGGTCACAGATGTATGGAGGAGACAGGTTGTGGATGGCTTTGTACGTCATGGTTAGGGTTTTGTACTGGAGTCTCTGGGTAATGGGCAGCCAGTGAAGGGATTGACAGAGGGGAGAGGCCGGGGAATAGCGGGGGGACAGGTGGATTAGTCGGGCAGCAGAGTTTAGAATAGATTGGAGGGGTGCGAGAGTGTTAGAGGGGAGGCCACAGAGCAGGAGGTTACAGTAGTCAAGGCGAGAGATGATGAGGGCATGGACTAGGGTTTTTGCAGATTCATGGTTGAGGAATGAACGGATTCGTGAAATATTTTTGAGTTGAAGTCGGCAGGAAGTGGAAAGGGCTTGGATATGTGGTTTGAAGGAGAGATCAGCGTCAAGGATTACCCCGAGGCAGCGAGCTTGTGGGACTGGGGAGAGTGGGCAGCCATTTACTGAAATGGATAGGTTCGTTGGGGGGGTCGCGTGAGATGGGGGAAAGATGATGAATTCTGTTTTGTCCATGTTAAGTTTCAGAAATCTAGCGGAGAAGAAGGATGAAATAGTGGACAGACATTGAGGGATTCTGGTTAGAAGGGAGGCAATATCTGGTCCAGAGATGTAGATCTGTGTGTCGTCAGCATAGAGGTGATACTGAAAGCCATGAGATTCTATGAGCTGTCCCAGGCCAAAGGTGTAAATGGAGAAGAGCAAGGGCCCAAGGACTGAACCTTGTGGGACTCCGACAGATAGGGGGCGAGGTGAGGAGGTGGTGTGTGAGTGGGAGACGCTGAATGTCCGGTCTGTTAGGTATGATGAGATCCAGGATAGGGCCAAGTCTGCGATGCCAAGGGATGAGAGGGTTTGTAATAATAGGGAATGGTCCAATGTGTCAAAGGCAGCCGACAGGTCGAGGAGGAGGAGGACAGAGTAGTGTCGCTTGCTCTTGGCGGTTAAGAGGTCATTGGTGACTTTAGTTAGGGCAGTTTCGGTGGAATGGTGTGACCGGAAGCCAGATTGTAGGCGGTCAAAGAGGGAGCAAGAAGAGAGATGGGAGGACAGTTCAAGGTAGACGTGTTGTTCCAGTAGTTTTGAGGCATAGGGGAGAAGTGATATAGGGCGATAGCTAGATACAGAGGATGGGTCAAGAGAGGGCTTTTTGAGGATAGGTGTGATGGAGGCATGTTTAAAGCTTGAGGGGAAAACACCAGTTGTTAGTGATAGGTTGAAGAGATGGGTTAGGGTTGGGATGAAGATTGTGGTGAGGTTTGGGATGAGGTGGGATGGGAGTGGGTCAAGTGCACAGGTGGTGAGATGTGATCTTGAGAGTAGAGTGGAGAGTTGATCTTCTGTAATGGTGGAGAAGTTGGTTTTGGAGGTAGAGGGCTGGGAAATCGGGAGGAAGGGCTCTGGGGGTTGTTGACCAAAACTGTCTCTAATGCTATCAATCTTCTGCTTGAAAAATGAGGCAAAGTCTTCAGCAGAGATAAGTGGGGAGGGAGGAGGTGCTGGGGGACGGAGGAGAGAATTGAAGGTGTTGAATAACTGTTTAGGGTTGTCAGACAGGGAGGATATGAGAGATGAGAAGTAGGTTTGTTTAGCTGTGGCGAGTGTGGTCTTGAAAGTAGTGAGGGACTGTTTGAATGCGATGAAGTGCTCGTTAGAGTGGGATCTTTTCCATCTGCGCTCAGCAGCCCTGGAAGCTCGCCTCAGTTCTTTGGTCAGGCTGGTGTGCCAGGGCTGTCTGTTGATTTTGCGAGCTTTGGTATGTGTAAGTGGGGCAGCAGATTCCAAAGCTACAGCTATTGTGGTGTTATATAGAGCAGCAGCGTCATCCGCATTGTGTATGGAACTTATGCTTGTGAGGGGGAGGAGGGATTCAGAGAATGAATGTAGGTCAAGATGTTTAATATTTCTGCGAGGGTGTGAAAGTTTGTGGGGTGGGGATTGTAGACATGGAGTGGAGAGAGATGAGAATGTGAGAAAGTTGTGGTCAGAGAGTGGAAGAGGTGAGTTAGAGAGGTTAGATAGGGAGCAGAGGCGGGTGAAGATGAGGTCCAGTGTGTGACCGTCTTTGTGAGTGGCTGCAGAAGACCATTGAGTGAGGCCGAAGGAGGAAGTGAGAGTTAGAAGTTTAGTGGCAGCTGAGAGGGAAGTGTCAATGGGTATGTTGAAGTCGCCCATGATGATAGTGGGGATGTCCGCAGAAAGAAAGTGAAGTAGCCAGGTGGTGAAGTGGTCAAAGAAGGTGGTGGCTGGCCCTGGGGGGCGGTAAATGACAGCCAGTTGGAGGTTGGTGGGGGAATAGATGCGCACAGAGTGCACCTCAAAGGAAGGGAGGGTAACAGAGGGTGGCAGTGGGATTGGGGTGAAGGAGCAGTTATCTGACAGGAGAAAACCAACTCCTCCGCTATAACCGTGTTCCCTGTAATGTTACATAGGACTGCAGGTAGCATCTACTACATTATCTGTACTCTGAGCTATAACCGTGTTATCTGTAATGTTACATAGGACTGCAGGTAGCATCTACTAGGTTATCTGTACTCTGAGCTATAACCGTGTTCCCTGTAATGTTACATAGGACTGCAGGTAGCATCTAGTGCATTAGCTGTACTCTGAGCTATAACCGTGTTCCCTGGAATGTTACATAGGACTGCAGGTAGCATCTACTAGATTATCTGTACTCTGAGCTATAACCGTGTTCCCTGGAATGTTACATAGGACTGCAGGTAGCATCTACTACATTAGCTGTACTCTGAGCTATAACCGTGTTCCCAGTAATGTTACATAGGACTGCAGGTAGCATCTACTACATTATCTGTACTCTGAGCTATAACCGTGTTCCCTGTAATGTTACATAGGACTGCAGGTAGCATCTAGTGCATTAGCTGTACTCTGAGCTATAACCGTGTTATCTGTAATGTTACATAGGACTGCAGGTAGCATCTACTAGGTTATCCTCCTTCTCCTAGTCGCTGGAGACATATCTCCAAACCCCGGCCCCCCATGTTATAGCCAGTCAAACCTCCCAATTGCTACACCCAGAAACCCCTCTAACCTTATTAATATTCCCTGCATGCCTGCTGTCTCTTTCAATTGTGCCCTTTGGAATTCTCGCTCTGTGTGTAATAAACTCTCCTTCATTCATGACTTCTTCCTTTCTAATTCTCTTAATCTCCTGGCTCTTACTGAAACCTGGATCCAGCAGTCAGACACCACCGCTGCTGCTGCTCTTTCATATGGTGGACTACACTTTTCTCATACCCCAAGATCAGACAACAGAGCAGGTGGAGGCGTTGGTCTGCTCCTTTCACCCAAATGTACTTTCCAAGTTATCCCCCAAGTACCCTCACTTGTCTTCCCTTCCTTTGAGGTCCATGTGGTCAGACTCTACGTCCCCTTCTCCATGCGAGTGGCGGTGGTGTATCGTCCTCCCGGCCCCTCTCATCAGTTCCTGGATCACTTTGCCACCTGGCTAACACACTTTCTCTCCTGTGACACCCCCACCCTTATCATGGGTGATTTCAACATCCCCATTGCCTCTCCCCTCTCCCCATCTGCTTCTCACCTTTTATCTCTATCCTCCTCTTTTGGCCTCTCGCAGCATACTAACTCTCCAACACATGAAGATGGAAACTCCCTTGACTTGGTCTTCTCCCGACTTTGCTCAGTGGATGACTTCACAAACTCCCCTCTCCCGCTCTCTGACCACAACCTTCTTTCATTCTCTATCAAGAACTGCCATCCCGCTCAGGTCACCCCCACTTTCCACACCTATAGAAACATACAGGCCATTAACACCCAGAAACTTATGATGAACTTGCAGTCCTCATTGGCCCCTATTTCCTCCATCTCATGTCCTGATTCTGCATTGAAGCATTACAATGAAACCCTGCAAAGTGCTCTGGATGAAGCTGCCCCTCCTATACATAAAACAACTTGGCACAGACGGCAACAACCGTGGCACACGCTGCAAACACGTTTCCTGCAGCGGTGCTCCAGGTGCGCAGAACGTCTGTGGAGAAAATCTAATCTACCCGAAGATTTCATCCATTATAAGTTCATGCTAAAGACATACAATTCTGCCCTTCACCTCTCCAAACAAACCTACTTCAACACCCTCATCACCTCCCTGTCCAATAACCCTAAACGTCTCTTTGACACGTTCCAGTCCCTACTCAACCCAAGAGAGCAGGCCCCAACCACGGATCTCCGTGCTGACGATCTGGCCAATTACTTCAAAGAAAAAATTGACCACATTCGACAGGAAATCATCTCCCAATCTCTTCATACCATGCACTGTCCTCCCTCCCCCACTGCATCTAGTTCACTCTCTGACTTTGAAGCAGTTACAGAAGAAGAAGTAAGCAGGCTCCTTGCATCTTCTCGCCCGACCACTTGCACCAGTGACCCCATTCCGTCACATCTCCTCCAGTCCCTTTCCCCGGCTATCACCTCTCACCTAACAAAAATATTCAACCTTTCCCTCACTTCCGGTATTTTTCCCTCCTCATTTAAGCATGCCATCATACATCCATTACTTAAAAAACCATCCCTCGATCAAAACTGTGCCGCTAATTATAGACCTGTCTCTAATCTTCCCTTCATCTCTAAACTCCTCGAACGCCTGGTCCACTCCCGTCTTACCCGCTATCTCTCAGATAACTCTCTTCTCGACCCTCTTCAATCTGGCTTCCGCTCTTTACACTCTACTGAAACTGCCCTCATTAAAGTCTCTAATGACCTACTAACAGCTAAATCTAATGGTCACTACTCCATGCTAATTCTCTTGGATCTCTCTGCAGCATTCGACACTGTGGATCATCAGCTCCTCCTCACTATGCTCCGCTCCATCGGCCTCAAGGACACCGTTCTCTCCTGGTTCTCCTCCTATCTCTCTGACCGATCCTTCACTGTATGTTTTGCTGGTTCCTCCTCCTCTCACCTTCCCCTTACTGTTGGGGTTCCTCAAGGATCAGTCCTAGGCCCCCTACTCTTCTCGTTGTATACTGCCCCTATTGGACAAACAATCAGTAGATTTGGTTTCCAGTACCATCTCTATGCTGACGACACCCAATTATACACTTCTGCTCCCGATATCACACCGACCTTTTTAGAAAACACCAGTGATTGTCTTACCGCTGTCTCTAACATCATGTCCTCCCTCTATCTGAAACTAAACCTGTCAAAAACTGAACTCCTCGTGTTCTCTCCCTCTACTAACCTACCTTTGCCTGACATTGCCATCTCCGTGTGCGGTTCCACCATTACTCCAAAGCAACATGCCCGCTGCCTTGGGGTCATCCTTGATTCTGACCTTTCATTCACCCCCTACATCCGATCACTGGCTCGCTCTTCTTACCTGCATCTCAAAAACATTTCTAGAATTCGCCCTTTTCTTAATTTCGACTCTGCAAAAACTCTGACTGTTTCACTTATTCATTCTCGTCTGGACTATTGTAACTCTCTACTAATCGGTCTCCCTCTTGCAAAACTCTCCCCGCTCCAATCTGTCCTGAATGCTGCAGCCAGGATCATATTCCTCACCAACCGTTACACCGATGCCTCTACCCTGTGCCAGTCATTACACTGGCTACCCATCCACTCCAGAATCCAGTACAAAACTACTACCCTCATCCACAAAGCACTCCATGGCTCAGCACCACCCTACATCTCCTCCCTGGTATCAGTCTACCACCCTACCCGTGCCCTCCGCTCCGCTAATGACCTCAGGTTAGCATCCTCAATAATCAGAACCTCCCACTCCCGTCTCCAAGACTTTACACGTGCTGCGCCGATTCTTTGGAATGCACTACCTAGGTTAATACGATTAATCCCCAATCCCCACAGTTTTAAGCGTGCCCTAAAAACTCATTTGTTCAGACTGGCCTACCGCCTCAATGCATTAACCTAACGATCCCTGTGTGGCCTATTTATAATAAAAAAAAAAAAAAAAAAAAAAAGGTTCCTCGCATCATGTTCTCATACACTTTATGCAGTATTAGCCCTCTATGTCTGTACTGCTACATACTTAGGCAGGTAACTGGTTCATGCAGCTTTACATGAACACCTGAGCCTTACACTATGGCCGGTCCGAATAAGTAAAGAAATTGTTACCATCCACCTCTCGTGTCTCCCCTTTTCCCCATAGTTTGTAAGCTTGCGAGCAGGGCCCTCACTCCTCCTGGTATCTGTTTTGAACTGTATTTCTGTTATGCTGTAATGTCTATTGTCTGTACAAGTCCCCTCTATAATTTGTAAAGCGCTGCGGAATATGTTGGCGCTATATAAATAAAATTATTATTATTATTATTATTATTATCTGTACTCTGAGCTATAACCGTGTTCCCAGTAATGTTACATAGGACTGCAGGTAGCATCTACTACATTATCTGTACTCTGAGCTATAACCGTGTTCCCTGTAATGTTACATAGGACTGCAGGTAGCATCTACTACATTATCTGTACTCTGAGCTATAACCGTGTTCCCTGTAATGTTACATAGGACTGCAGGTAGAATCTACTACATTATCTGTACTCTGAGCTATAACTGTGTTATCTGTAATGTTACATAGGACTGCAGGTAGCATCTACTAGGTTATTTGTACTTTGAGCTATAACCGTGTTCCCTGTAATGTTACATAGGACTGCAGGTAGCATCTAGTGCATTAGCTGTACTCTGAGCTATAACCGTGTTCCCTGGAATGTTACATAGGACTGCAGGTAGCATCTACTAGATATCTGTACTCTGAGCTATAACCGTGTTCCCTGGAATGTTACATAGGACTGCAGGTAGCATCTACTACATTATCTGTACTCTGAGCTATAACCGTGTTCCCTGGAATGTTACATAGGACTGCAGGTAGCATCTACTACATTATCTGTACTCTGAGCTATAACTGTGTTATCTGTAATGTTACATAGGACTGCAGGTAGCATCTACTAGATTATCTGTACTCTGAGCTATAACCGTGTTCCCTGTAATGTTACATAGGACTGCAGGTAGCATCTACATTATCTGTACTCTGAGCTATAACCGTGTTCCCTGTAATGTTACATAGGACTGCAGGTAGCATCTACTACATTAGCTGTACTCTGAGCTATAACCGTGTTCCCAGTAATGTTACATAGGACTGCAGGTAGCATCTACTACATTATCTGTACTCTGAGCTATAACCGTGTTCCTTGTAATGTTACATAGGACTGCAGGTAGCATCTACTACATTAGCTGTACTCTGAGCTATAACCGTGTTCCCAGTAATGTTACATAGGACTGCAGGTAGCATCTACTACATTATCTGTACTCTGAGCTATAACCGTATTCCCTGTAATGTTACATAGGACTGCAGGTAGCATCTACTAGATTATCTGTACTCTGAGCTATAACCGTGTTCCCTGTAATGTTACATAGGACTGCAGGTAGCATCTACTACATTATCTGTACTCTGAGCTATAACTGTGTTATCTGTAATGTTACATAGGACTGCAGGTAGCATCTACTAGATTATCTGTACTCTGAGCTATAACCGTGTTCCCTGTAATGTTACATAGGACTGCAGGTAGCATCTACTAGATTATCTGTACTCTGAGCTATAACCGTGTTCCCAGTAATGTTACATAGGACTGCAGGTAGCATCTACTACATTATCTGTACTCTGAGCTATAACCGTGTTCCCTGTAATGTTACATAGGACTGCAGGTAGCATCTAGTGCATTAGCTGTACTCTGAGCTATAACCGTGTTATCTGTAATGTTACATAGGACTGCAGATAGCATCTACTAGGTTATCTGTACTCTGAGCTATTATTATTATTATTATTATTTATTGTTATAGCGCCATTTATTCCATGGCGCTTTACATGTGAGGAGGGGTATACATAATAAAACAAGTACAATAATCTTAAACAATACAAGTCATAACTGGTACAGGAGGAGTGAGGACCCTGCCCGCGAAGGCTCACAATCTACAAGGGATGGGTGAGGATACAGTAGGTGAGGATAGAGCTGGTCATGCAGCGGTTTGGTCGATCGGTGGTAACTGCAGGTTGTAGGCTCATCTGAAGAGGTGGGTCTTCAGGTTCTTTTTGAAGGTTTCGATGGTAGGCGAGAGTCTGATGTGTTGTGGTAGAGGGTTCCAGAGTAGGGGTGATACGCGAGAGAAATCTTGTATACGATTGTGGGAAGAGGAGATAAGAGGGGAGTAGAGTAGGAGATCTTGTGAGGATCGGAGGTTGCGGGTAGGTAAGTACCGGGAGACGAGGTCACAGATGTATGGAGGAGACAGGTTGTGGATGACTTTGTACGTCATGGTTAGGGTTTTGTACTGGAGTCTCTGGGTAATGGGCAGCCAGTGAAGGGATTGACAGAGGGGAGAGGCCGGGTAATAGCAGGGGGACAGGTGGATTAGTCGGGCAGCAGAGTTTAGAATAGATTGGAGGGGTGCGAGAGTGTTAGAGGGGAGGCCACAGAGCAGGAGGTTGCAGTAGTCAAGGCGAGAGATGATGAGGGCATGGACTAGGGTTTTTGCAGATTCATGGTTGAGGAATGAACGGATTCGTGAAATATTTTTGAGTTGAAGTCGGCAGGAAGTGGAAAGGGCTTGGATATGTGGTTTGAAGGAGAGATCAGCGTCAAGGATTACCCCGAGGCAGCGAGCTTGTGGGACTGGGGAGAGTGGGCAGCCATTTACTGAAATGGATAGGTTCGTTGGGGGGGTCGCGTGAGATGGGGGAAAGATGATGAATTCTGTTTTGTCCATGTTAAGTTTCAGAAATCTAGCGGAGAAGAAGGATGAAATAGTGGACAGACATTGAGGGATTCTGGTTAGAAGGGAGGCAATATCTGGTCCAGAGATGTAGATCTGTGTGTCGTCAGCATAGAGGTGATACTGAAAGCCATGAGATTCTATGAGCTGTCCCAGGCCAAAGGTGTAAATGGAGAAGAGCAAGGGCCCAAGGACTGAACCTTGTGGGACTCCGACAGATAGGGGGCGAGGTGAGGAGGTGGTGTGTGAGTGGGAGACGCTGAATGTCCGGTCTGTTAGGTATGATGAGATCCAGGATAGGGCCAAGTCTGCGATGCCAAGGGATGAGAGGGTTTGTAATAATAGGGAATGGTCCACTGTGTCAAAGGCAGCCGACAGGTCGAGGAGGAGGAGGACAGAGTAGTGTCGCTTGCTCTTGGCGGTTAAGAGGTCATTGGTGACTTTAGTTAGGGCAGTTTCGGTGGAATGGTGTGACCGGAAGCCAGATTGTAGGCGGTCAAAGAGGGAGCAAGAAGAGAGATGGGAGGACAGTTCAAGGTAGACGTGTTGTTCCAGTAGTTTTGAGGCATAGGGGAGAAGTGATATAGGGCGATAGCTAGATACAGAGGATGGGTCAAGAGAGGGCTTTTTGAGGATAGGTGTGATGGAGGCATGTTTAAAGCTTGAGGGGAAAACACCAGTTGTTAGTGATAGGTTGAAGAGATGGGTTAGGGTTGGGATGAAGATTGTGGTGAGGTTTGGGATGAGGTGGGATGGGAGTGGGTCAAGTGCACAGGTGGTGAGATGTGATCTTGAGAGTAGAGTGGAGAGTTGATCTTCTGTAATGGTGGAGAAGTTGGTTTTGGAGGTGGAGGGCTGGGAAATCGGGAGGAAGGGCTCTGGGGGTTGTTGACCAAAACTGTCTCTAATGCTATCAATCTTCTGCTTGAAAAATGAGGCAAAGTCTTCAGCAGAGATAAGTGGGGAGGGAGGAGGTGCTGGGGGACGGAGGAGAGAATTGAAGGTGTTGAATAACTGTTTAGGGTTGTGAGACAGGGAGGATATGAGAGATGAGAAGTAGGTTTGTTTAGCTGTGGCGAGTGTGGTCTTGAAAGTAGTGAGGGACTGTTTGAATGCGATGAAGTGCTCGTTAGAGTGGGATCTTTTCCATCTGCGCTCAGCAGCCCTGGAAGCTCGCCTCAGTTCTTTGGTCAGGCTGGTGTGCCAGGGCTGTCTGTTGATTTTGCGAGCTTTGGTATGTGTAAGTGGGGCAGCAGATTCCAAAGCTACAGCTATTGTGGTGTTATATAGAGCAGCAGCGTCATCCGCATTGTGTATGGAACTTATGCTTGTGAGGGGGAGGAGGGATTCAGAGAATGAATGTAGGTCAAGATGTTTAATATTTCTGCGAGGGTGTGAAAGTTTGTGGGGTGGGGATTGTAGACATGGAGTGGAGAGAGATGAGAATGTGAGAAAGTTGTGGTCAGAGAGTGGAAGAAGTGAGTTAGAGAGGTTAGATAGGGAGCAGAGGCGGGTGAAGATGAGGTCCAGTGTGTGACCGTCTTTGTGAGTGGCTGCAGAAGACCATTGAGTGAGGCCGAAGGAGGAAGTGAGAGTTAGAAGTTTAGTGGCAGCTGAGAGGGAAGTGTCAATGGGTATGTTGAAGTCGCCCATGATGATAGTGGGGATGTCCGCAGAAAGAAAGTGAAGTAGCCAGGTGGTGAAGTGGTCAAAGAAGGTGGTGGCTGGCCCTGGGGGGCGGTAAATGACAGCCAGTTGGAGGTTGGTGGGGGAATAGATGCGCACAGAGTGCACCTCAAAGGAAGGGAGGGTAACAGAGGGTGGCAGTGGGATTGGGGTGAAGGAGCAGTTATCTGACAGGAGAAAACCAACTCCTCCGCTATAACCGTGTTCCCTGTAATGTTACATAGGACTGCAGGTAGCATCTACTACATTATCTGTACTCTGAGCTATAACCGTGTTATCTGTAATGTTACATAGGACTGCAGGTAGCATCTACTAGGTTATCTGTACTCTGAGCTATAACCGTGTTCCCTGTAATGTTACATAGGACTGCAGGTAGCATCTAGTGCATTAGCTGTACTCTGAGCTATAACCGTGTTCCCTGGAATGTTACATAGGACTGCAGGTAGCATCTACTAGATTATCTGTACTCTGAGCTATAACCGTGTTCCCTGGAATGTTACATAGGACTGCAGGTAGCATCTACTACATTATCTGTACTCTGAGCTATAACCGTGTTCCCTGTAATGTTACATAGGACTGCAGGTAGCATCTACTACATTATCTGTACTCTGAGCTATAACCGTGTTCCCTGTAATGTTACATAGGACTGCAGGTAGCATATAGTGCATTATCTGTACTCTGAGCTATAACCGTGTTCCCTGGAATGTTACACAGGACTGCAGGTAGCATCTACTACATTATCTGTACTCTGAGCTATAACCGTGTTCCCTGTAATGTTACATAGGACTGCAGGTAGCATCTAGTGCATTAGCTGTACTCTGAGCTATAACCGTGTTCCCTGGAATGTTACATAGGACTGCAGGTAGCATCTACTAGATTATCTGTACTCTGAGCTATAACCGTGTTCCCAGTAATGTTACATAGGACTGCAGGTAGCATCTACTAGATTATCTGTACTCTGAACTATAACCGTGTTCCCTGTAATGTTACATAGGACTGCAGGTAGCATCTACTAGGTTATTTGTACTCTGAGCTATAACCGTGTTCCCTGTAATGTTACATAGGACTGCAGGTAGCATCTACTACATTATCTGTACTCTGAGCTATAACCGTGTTCCCTGGAATGTTACACAGGACTGCAGGTAGCATCTACTACATTATCTGTACTCTGAGCTATAACTGTGTTATCTGTAATGTTACATAGGACTGCAGGTAGCATCTACTACATTATCTGTACTCTGAGCTATAACCGTGTTCCCTGGAATGTTACATAGGACTGCAGGTAGCATCTACTACATTATCTGTACTCTGAGCTATAACCGTGTTCCCTGGAATGTTACACAGGACTGCAGGTAGCATCTACTACATTATCTGTACTCTGAGCTATAACTGTGTTATCTGTAATGTTACATAGGACTGCAGGTAGCATCTACTACATTATCTGTACTCTGAGCTATAACCGTGTTCCCTGTAATGTTACATAGGACTGCAGGTAGCATCTACTACATTATCTGTACTCTGAGCTATAACCGTGTTCCCTGTAATGTTACATAGGACTGCAGGTAGAATCTACTACATTATCTGTACTCTGAGCTATAACCGTGTTCCCTGTAATGTTACATAGGACTGCAGGTAGCATCTACTACATTATCTGTACTCTGAGCTATAACCGTGTTCCCTGTAATGTTACATAGGACTGCTGGTAGAATCCACTACATTATCTGTACTCTGAGCTATAACCGTGTTCCCAGTAATGTTACATAGGACTGCAGGTAGCATCTACTAGGTTATTTGTACTCTGAGCTATAACCGTGTTCCCTGTAATGTTACATAGGACTGCAGGTAGCATCTAGTGCATTAGCTGTACTCTGAGCTATAACCGTGTTCCCTGTAATGTTACATAGGACTGCAGGTAGCATCTACTACATTATCTGTACTCTGAGCTATAACCGTGTTATCTGTAATGTTACATAGGACTGCAGGTAGCATCTACTACATTAGCTGTACTCTGAGCTGTAACCGTGTTCCCAGTAGTGTTACATAGGACTGCAGGTAGCATCTAGTGCATTAGCTGTACTCTGAGCTATAACCGTGTTCCCTGGAATGTTACATAGGACTGCAGGTAGCATCTACTACATTATCTGTACTCTGAGCTATAACCGTGTTCCCTGGAATGTTACATAGGACTGCAGGTAGCATCTACTACATTATCTGTACTCTGAGCTATAACCGTGTTCCCTGGAATGTTACATAGGACTGCAGGTAGCATCTACTACATTATCTGTACTCTGAGCTATAACTGTGTTATCTGTAATGTTACATAGGACTGCAGGTAGCATCTACTAGATTATCTGTACTCTGAGCTATAACCGTGTTCCCTGTAATGTTACATAGGACTGCAGGTAGCATCTACATTATCGGTACTCTGAGCTATAACCGTGTTCCCTGTAATGTTACATAGGACTGCAGGTAGCATCTACTACATTAGCTGTACTCTGAGCTATAACCGTGTTCCCAGTAATGTTACATAGGACTGCAGGTAGCATCTACTACATTATCTGTACTCTGAGCTATAACCGTGTTCCCTGTAATGTTACATAGGACTGCAGGTAGCATCTACTACATTAGCTGTACTCTGAGCTATAACCGTGTTCCCTGTAATGTTACATAGGACTGCAGGTAGCATCTAGTGCATTAGCTGTACTCTGAGCTATAACCGTGTTCCCTGGAATGTTACATAGGACTGCAGGTAGCATCTACTACATTATCTGTACTCTGAGCTATAACCGTGTTCCCTGGAATGTTACACAGGACTGCAGGTAGCATCTACTACATTATCTGTACTCTGAGCTATAACTGTGTTATCTGTAATGTTACATAGGACTGCAGGTAGCATCTACTACATTATCTGTACTCTGAGCTATAACCGTGTTCCCTGTAATGTTACATAGGACTGCAGGTAGCATCTACTACATTATCTGTACTCTGAGCTATAACCGTGTTCCCTGTAATGTTACATAGGACTGCAGGTAGAATCTACTACATTATCTGTACTCTGAGCTATAACCGTGTTCCCTGGAATGTTACATAGGACTGCAGGTAGCATCTACTAGGTTATTTGTACTCTGAGCTATAACCGTGTTCCCTGGAATGTTACATAGGACTGCAGGTAGCATCTACTACATTATCTGTACTCTGAGCTATAACTGTGTTATCTGTAATGTTACATAGGACTGCAGGTAGCATCTACTAGATTATCTGTACTCTGAGCTATAACTGTGTTATCTGTAATGTTACATAGGACTGCAGGTAGCATCTACTAGATTATCTGTACTCTGAGCTATAACCGTGTTCCCTGTAATGTTACATAGGACTGCAGGTAGCATCTACATTATCTGTACTCTGAGCTATAACCGTGTTCCCTGTAATGTTACATAGGACTGCAGGTAGCATCTACTACATTAGCTGTACTCTGAGCTATAACGTGTTCCCAGTAATGTTACATAGGACTGCAGGTAGCATCTACTACATTATCTGTACTCTGAGCTATAACCGTGTTATCTGTAATGTTACATAGGACTGCAGGTAGCATGTACTACATTATCTGTACTCTGAGCTATAACCGTCTTCCCTGTAATGTTACATAGGACTGCAGGTAGCATCTACTACATTATCTGTACTCTGAGCTATAACCGTGTTCCCTGTAATGTTACATAGGACTGCAGGTAGCATCTACTAGATTATCTGTACTCTGAGCTATAACTGTGTTATCTGTAATGTTACATAGGACTGCAGGTAGCATCTACTAGATTATCTGTACTCTGAGCTATAACCGTGTTCCCTGTAATGTTACATAGGACTGCAGGTAGCATCTACATTATCTGTACTCTGAGCTATAACCGTGTTCCCTGTAATGTTACATAGGACTGCAGGTAGCATCTACTACATTAGCTGTACTCTGAGCTATAACGTGTTCCCAGTAATGTTACATAGGACTGCAGGTAGCATCTACTACATTATCTGTACTCTGAGCTATAACCGTGTTATCTGTAATGTTACATAGGACTGCAGGTAGCATGTACTACATTATCTGTACTCTGAGCTATAACCGTCTTCCCTGTAATGTTACATAGGACTGCAGGTAGCATCTACTACATTATCTGTACTCTGAGCTATAACTGTGTTATCTGTAATATTACATAGGACTGCAGGTAGCATCTACTAGATTATCTGTACTCTGAGCTATAACTGTGTTATCTGTAATGTTACATAGGACTGCAGGTAGCATCTACTAGATTATCTGTACTCTGAGCTATAACCGTGTTCCCTGTAATGTTACATAGGACTGCAGGTAGCATCTACATTATCTGTACTCTGAGCTATAACCGTGTTCCCTGTAATGTTACATAGGACTGCAGGTAGCATCTACTACATTAGCTGTACTCTGAGCTATAACGTGTTCCCAGTAATGTTACATAGGACTGCAGGTAGCATCTACTACATTATCTGTACTCTGAGCTATAACCGTGTTATCTGTAATGTTACATAGGACTGCAGGTAGCATGTACTACATTATCTGTACTCTGAGCTATAACCGTCTTCCCTGTAATGTTACATAGGACTGCAGGTAGCATCTACTACATTATCTGTACTCTGAGCTATAACCGTGTTCCCTGTAATGTTACATAGGACTGCAGGTAGCATCTACTAGATTATCTGTACTCTGAGCTATAACCGTGTGCCCTGTAATGTTACATAGGACTGCAGGTAGCATCTAGTGCATTAGCTGTACTCTGAGCTATAACCGTGTTCCCAGTAATGTTACATAGGACTGCAGGTAGCATCTACTACATTATCTGTACTCTGAGCTATAACCGTGTTCCCTGTAATGTTACATAGGACTGCAGGTAGCATCTACTACATTAGCTGTACTCTGAGCTATAACCGTGTTCCCAGTAATGTTACATAGGACTGCAGGTAGCATCTACTACATTATCTGTACTCTGAGCTATAACCGTGTTCCCTGTAATGTTACATAGGACTGCAGGTAGCATCTAGTGCATTAGCTGTACTCTGAGCTATAACCGTGTTCCCAGTAATGTTACATAGGACTGCAGGTAGCATCTACTACATTATCTGTACTCTGAGCTATAACCGTGTTATCTGTAATGTTACATAGGACTGCAGGTAGCATCTACTAGGTTGTCTGTACTCTGAGCTATAACCGTGTTCCCAGTAAAGTTACATAGGACTGCAGGTAGTATCTACTACATTATCTGTACTCTGAGCTATAACCGTGTTCCCAGTAAAGTTACATAGGACTGCAGGTAGTATCTACTACATTATCTGTACTCTGAGCTATAACCGTGTTCCCTGTAATGTTACATAGGACTGCAGGTAGCATGTACTACATTATCTGTACTCTGAGCTATAACCGTGTTCCCTGTAATGTTACATAGGACTGCAGGTAGCATCTACTACATTAGCTGTACTCTGAGCTATAACCGTGTTCCCAGTAATGTTACATAGGACTGCAGGTAGCATCTACTACATTATCTGTACTCTGAGCTATAACCGTGTGCCCTGTAATGTTACATAGGACTGCAGGTAGCATCTAGTGCATTAGCTGTACTCTGAGCTATAACCGTGTTCCCAGTAATGTTACATAGGACTGCAGGTAGCATCTACTACATTATCTGTACTCTGAGCTATAACCGTGTTCCCTGTAATGTTACATAGGACTGCAGGTAGCATCTACTACATTAGCTGTACTCTGAGCTATAACCGTGTTCCCAGTAATGTTACATAGGACTGCAGGTAGCATCTACTACATTATCTGTACTCTGAGCTATAACCGTGTTCCCTGTAATGTTACATAGGACTGCAGGTAGCATCTAGTGCATTAGCTGTACTCTGAGCTATAACCGTGTTCCCAGTAATGTTACATAGGACTGCAGGTAGCATCTACTACATTATCTGTACTCTGAGCTATAACCGTGTTATCTGTAATGTTACATAGGACTGCAGGTAGCATCTACTAGGTTGTCTGTACTCTGAGCTATAACCGTGTTCCCTGTAATGTTACATAGGACTGCAGGTAGCATCTACTACATTATCTGTACTCTGAGCTATAACTGTGTTATCTGTAATGTTACATAGGACTGCAGGTAGCATCTACTAGATTATCTGTACTCTGAGCTATAACCGTGTTCCCTGTAATGTTACATAGGACTGCAGGTAGCATCTACATTATCTGTACTCTGAGCTATAACCGTGTTCCCTGTAATGTTACATAGGACTGCAGGTAGCATCTACTACATTAGCTGTACTCTGAGCTATAACCGTGTTCCCAGTAATGTTACATAGGACTGCAGGTAGCATCTACTACATTATCTGTACTCTGAGCTATAACCGTGTTCCCTGTAATGTTACATAGGACTGCAGGTAGCATCTACTACATTAGCTGTACTCTGAGCTATAACCGTGTTCCCAGTAATGTTACATAGGACTACAGGTAGTATCTACTACATTATCTGTACTCTGAGCTATAACCGTGTTCCCTGTAATGTTACATAGGACTGCAGGTAGCATGTACTACATTATCTGTACTCTGAGCTATAACCGTGTTCCCTGTAATGTTACATAGGACTGCAGGTAGCATCTACTACATTATCTGTACTCTGAGCTATAACCGTGTTCCCTGTAATGTTACATAGGACTGCAGGTAGCATCTACTAGATTATCTGTACTCTGAGCTATAACCGTGTTCCCTGTAATGTTACATAGGACTGCAGGTAGCATCTACTACATTATCTGTACTCTGAGCTATAACCGTGTTATCTGTAATGTTACATAGGACTGCAGGTAGCATCTACTACATTATCTGTACTCTGAGCTATAACCGTGTTCCCTGTAATGTTACATAGGACTGCAGGTAGCATCTACTACATTATCTGTACTCTGAGCTATAACCGTGTTCCCTGTAATGTTACATAGGACTGCAGGTAGCATCTACTACATTATCTGTACTCTGAGCTATAACCGTGTTCCCTGTAATGTTACATAGGACTGCAGGTAGCATCTACTACATTATCTGTACTCTGAGCTATAACCGTGTTCCCTGTAATGTTACATAGGACTGCAGGTAGCATCTACTACATTAGCTGTACTCTGAGCTATAACCGTGTTCCCAGTAATGTTACATAGGACTGCAGGTAGCATCTACTACATTATCTGTACTCTGAGCTATAACCGTGTGCCCTGTAATGTTACATAGGACTGCAGGTAGCATCTAGTGCATTAGCTGTACTCTGAGCTATAACCGTGTTCCCTGGAATGTTACATAGGACTGCAGGTAGCATCTACTACATTAGCTGTACTCTGAGCTATAACCGTGTTCCCTGTAATGTTACATAGGACTGTAGGTAGCATCTACTAGATTATCTGTACTCTGAGCTATAACCGTGTTCCCTGGAATGTTACATAGGACTGCAGGTAGCATCTAGTGCATTAGCTGTACTCTGAGCTATAACCGTGTTCCCTGGAATGTTACATAGGACTGCAGGTAGCATCTACTACATTATCTGTACTCTGAGCTATAACCGTGTTCCCTGGAATGTTACACAGGACTGCAGGTAGCATCTAATACATTATCTGTACTCTGAGCTATAACTGTGTTATCTGTAATGTTACATAGGACTGCAGGTAGCATCTACTACATTATCTGTACTCTGAGCTATAACCGTGTTCCCTGTAATGTTACACAGGACTGCAGGTAGCATCTACTACATTATCTGTACTCTGAGCTATAACCGTGTTCCCTGTAATGTTACATAGGACTGCAGGTAGAATCTACTACATTATCTGTACTCTGAGCTATAACCGTGTTATCTGTAATGTTACATAGGACTGCAGGTAGCATCTACTAGGTTATTTGTACTCTGAGCTATAACCGTGTTCCCTGTAATGTTACATAGGACTGCAGGTAGCATCTAGTGCATTAGCTGTACTCTGAGCTGTAACCGTGTTCCCAGTAATGTTACATAGGACTGCAGGTAGCATCTAGTGCATTAGCTGTACTCTGAGCTATAACCGTGTTCCCTGGAATGTTACATAGGACTGCAGGTAGCATCTACTACATTATCTGTACTCTGAGCTATAACCGTGTTCCCTGTAATGTTACATAGGACTGCAGGTAGCATCTACTACATTAGCTGTACTCTGAGCTATAACCGTGTTCCCAGTAATGTTACATAGGACTGCAGGTAGCATCTACTACATTATCTGTACTCTGAGCTATAACCGTGTTCCCTGTAATGTTACATAGGACTGCAGGTAGCATCTACTACATTAGCTGTACTCTGAGCTATAACCGTGTTCCCTGGAATGTTACATAGGACTGCAGGTAGCATCTAGTGCATTAGCTGTACTCTGAGCTATAACCGTGTTCCCTGGAATGTTACATAGGACTGCAGGTAGCATCTACTACATTATCTGTACTCTGAGCTATAACCGTGTTCCCTGGAATGTTACACAGGACTGCAGGTAGCATCTACTACATTATCTGTACTCTGAGCTATAACTGTGTTATCTGTAATGTTACATAGGACTGCAGGTAGCATCTACTAGATTATCTGTACTCTGAGCTATAACCGTGTTCCCTGTAATGTTACATAGGACTGCAGGTAGCATCTACTAGATTATCTGTACTCTGAGCTATAACCGTGTTCCCTGTAATGTTACACAGGACTGCAGGTAGCATCTACTACATTATCTGTACTCTGAGCTATAACCGTGTTCCCTGTAATGTTACATAGGACTGCAGGTAGAATCTACTACATTATCTGTACTCTGAGCTATAACCGTGTTATCTGTAATGTTACATAGGACTGCAGGTAGCATCTACTAGGTTATTTGCACTCTGAGCTATAACCGTGTTCCCTGTAATGTTACATAGGACTGCAGGTAGCATCTAGTGCATTAGCTGTACTCTGAGCTGTAACCGTGTTCCCAGTAATGTTACATAGGACTGCAGGTAGCATCTAGTGCATTAGCTGTACTCTGAGCTATAACCGTGTTCCCTGGAATGTTACATAGGACTGCAGGTAGCATCTACTACATTATCTGTACTCTGAGCTATAACCGTGTTATCTGTAATGTTACATAGGACTGCAGGTAGCATCTACTACATTAGCTGTACTCTGAGCTGTAACCGTGTTCCCAGTAATGTTACATAGGACTGCAGGTAGCATCTAGTGCATTAGCTGTACTCTGAGCTATAACCGTGTTCCCTGGAATGTTACATAGGACTGCAGGTTACATCTACTACATTATCTGTAGTCTGAGCTATAACCGTGTTCCCTGGAATGTTACATAGGACTGCAGGTAGCATCTACTACATTATCTGTACTCTGAGCTATAACCGTGTTCCCTGGAATGTTACATAGGACTGCAGGTAGCATCTACTACATTATCTGTACTCTGAGCTATAACTGTGTTATCTGTAATGTTACATAGGACTGCAGGTAGCATCTACTAGATTATCTGTACTCTGAGCTATAACCGTGTTCCCTGTAATGTTACATAGGACTGCAGGTAGCATCTACATTATCTGTACTCTGAGCTATAACCGTGTTCCCTGTAATGTTACATAGGACTGCAGGTAGCATCTACTACATTTGCTGTACTCTGAGCTATAACCGTGTTATCTGTAATGTTACATAGGACTGCAGGTAGCATCTACTACATTAGCTGTACTCTGAGCTATAACCGTGTTCCCAGTAATGTTACATAGGACTGCAGGTAGCATCTACTAGGTTATCTGTACTCTGAGCTATAACCGTGTTATCTGTAATGTTACATAGGACTGCAGGTAGCATCTACTACATTTGCTGTACTCTGAGCTATAACCGTGTTATCTGTAATGTTACATAGGACTGCAGGTAGCATCTACTACATTAGCTGTACTCTGAGCTATAACCGTGTTCCCAGTAATGTTACATAGGACTGCAGGTAGCATCTACTACATTATCTGTACTCTGGGCTATAACCGTGTTCCCTGTAATGTTACATAGGACTGCAGGTAGCATCTACTACATTAGCTGTACTCTGAGCTATAACCGTGTTCCCAGTAATGTTACATAGGACTGCAGGTAGCATCTACTAGATTATCTGTACTCTGAGCTATAACCGTGTTCCCTGTAATGTTACATAGGACTGCAGGTAGCATCTACTACATTATCTGTACTCTGAGCTATAACCGTGTTATCTGTAATGTTACATAGGACTGCAGGTAGCATCTACTAGGTTATCTGTACTCTGAGCTATAACCGTGTTCCCTGTAATGTTACATAGGACTGCAGGTAGCATCTAGTGCATTAGCTGTACTCTGAGCTATAACCGTGTTCCCTGGAATGTTACATAGGACTGCAGGTAGCATCTACTAGATTATCTGTACTCTGAGCTATAACCGTGTTCCCAGTAATGTTACATAGGACTGCAGGTAGTATCTACTACATTATCTGTACTCTGAGCTATAACCGTGTTCCCTGTAATGTTACATAGGACTGCAGGTAGCATGTACTACATTATCTGTACTCTGAGCTATAACCGTGTTCCCTGTAATGTTACATAGGACTGCAGGTAGCATCTACTACATTATCTGTACTCTGAGCTTTAACCGTGTTCCCTGTAATGTTACATAGGACTGCAGGTAGCATCTACATTATCTGCACTCTGAGCTATAACCGTGTTCCCTGTAATGTTACATAGGACTGCAGGTAGCATCTACTACATTAGCTGTACTCTGAGCTATAACCGTGTTCCCAGTAATGTTACATAGGACTGCAGGTAGCATCTACTACATTATCTGTACTCTGAGCTATAACCGTGTTCCCTGTAATGTTACATAGGACTGCAGGTAGCATCTACATTATCTGTACTCTGAGCTATAACCGTGTTCCCTGTAATGTTACATAGGACTGCAGGTAGCATCTACTACATTAGCTGTACTCTGAGCTATAACCGTGTTATCTGTAATGTTACATAGGACTGCAGGTAGCATCTACTACATTAGCTGTACTCTGAGCTATAACCGTGTTCCCAGTAATGTTACATAGGACTGCAGGTAGCATCTACTAGGTTATCTGTACTCTGAGCTATAACCGTGTTATCTGTAATGTTACATAGGACTGCAGGTAGCATCTACTACATTAGCTGTACTCTGAGCTATAACCGTGTTCCCAGTAATGTTACATAGGACTGCAGGTAGCATCTACTACATTATCTGTACTCTGGGCTATAACCGTGTTCCCTGTAATGTTACATAGGACTGCAGGTAGCATCTACTACATTAGCTGTACTCTGAGCTATAACCGTGTTCCCAGTAATGTTACATAGGACTGCAGGTAGCATCTACTAGATTATCTGTACTCTGAGCTATAACCGTGTTCCCTGTAATGTTACATAGGACTGCAGGTAGCATCTACTACATTATCTGTACTCTGAGCTATAACCGTGTTATCTGTAATGTTACATAGGACTGCAGGTAGCATCTACTAGGTTATCTGTACTCTGAGCTATAACCGTGTTCCCTGTAATGTTACATAGGACTGCAGGTAGCATCTAGTGCATTAGCTGTACTCTGAGCTATAACCGTGTTCCCTGGAATGTTACATAGGACTGCAGGTAGCATCTACTAGATTATCTGTACTCTGAGCTATAACCGTGTTCCCAGTAATGTTACATAGGACTGCAGGTAGTATCTACTACATTATCTGTACTCTGAGCTATAACCGTGTTCCCTGTAATGTTACATAGGACTGCAGGTAGTATGTACTACATTATCTGTACTCTGAGCTATAACCGTGTTCCCTGTAATGTTACATAGGACTGCAGGTAGCATCTACTACATTATCTGTACTCTGAGCTTTAACCGTGTTCCCTGTAATGTTACATAGGACTGCAGGTAGCATCTACATTATCTGCACTCTGAGCTATAACCGTGTTCCCTGTAATGTTACATAGGACTGCAGGTAGCATCTACTACATTAGCTGTACTCTGAGCTATAACCGTGTTCCCAGTAATGTTACATAGGACTGCAGGTAGCATCTACTACATTATCTGTACTCTGAGCTATAACCGTGTTCCCAGTAATGTTACATAGGACTGCAGGTAGCATCTACTACATTATCTGTACTCTGAGCTATAACCGTGTTCCCTGTAATGTTACATAGGACTGCAGGTAGCATCTACTACATTAGCTGTACTCTGAGCTATAACCGTGTTCCCAGTAATGTTACATAGGACTGCAGGTAGCATCTACTACATTATCTGTACTCTGAGCTATAACCGTGTTCCCTGTAATGTTACATAGGACTGCAGGTAGCATCTACTACATTAGCTGTACTCTGAGCTATAACCGTGTTCCCAGTAATGTTACATAGGACTACAGGTAGTATCTACTACATTATCTGTACTCTGAGCTATAACCGTGTTCCCTGTAATGTTACATAGGACTGCAGGTAGCATGTACTACATTATCTGTACTCTGAGCTATAACCGTGTTCCCTGTAATGTTACATAGGACTGCAGGTAGCATCTACTACATTATCTGTACTCTGAGCTATAACCGTGTTCCCTGTAATGTTACATAGGACTGCAGGTAGCATCTACTAGATTATCTGTACTCTGAGCTATAACCGTGTTCCCTGTAATGTTACATAGGACTGCAGGTAGCATCTACTACATTATCTGTACTCTGAGCTATAACCGTGTTATCTGTAATGTTACATAGGACTGCAGGTAGCATCTACTACATTATCTGTACTCTGAGCTATAACCGTGTTCCCTGTAATGTTACATAGGACTGCAGGTAGCATCTACTACATTATCTGTACTCTGAGCTATAACCGTGTTCCCTGTAATGTTACATAGGACTGCAGGTAGCATCTACTACATTATCTGTACTCTGAGCTATAACCGTGTTCCCTGTAATGTTACATAGGACTGCAGGTAGCATCTACTACATTATCTGTACTCTGAGCTATAACCGTGTTCCCTGTAATGTTACATAGGACTGCAGGTAGCATCTACTACATTATCTGTACTCTGAGCTATAACCGTGTTCCCTGTAATGTTACATAGGACTGCAGGTAGCATCTACTACATTATCTGTACTCTGAGCTATAACCGTGTTCCCTGTAATGTTACATAGGACTGCAGGTAGCATCTACTACATTAGCTGTACTCTGAGCTATAACCGTGTTATCTGTAATGTTACATAGGACTGCAGGTAGCATCTACTACATTATCTGTACTCTGAGCTATAACCGTGTTCCCTGTAATGTTACATAGGACTGCAGGTAGCATCTACTACATTATCTGTACTCTGAGCTATAACCGTGTTCCCTGTAATGTTACATAGGACTGCAGGTAGCATCTACTACATTATCTGTACTCTGAGCTATAACCGTGTTCCCTGTAATGTTACATAGGACTGCAGGTAGCATCTAGTGCATTAGCTGTACTCTGAGCTATAACCGTGTTCCCTGGAATGTTACATAGGACTGTAGGTAGCATCTACTAGATTATCTGTACTCTGAGCTATAACCGTGTTCCCTGTAATGTTACATAGGACTGTAGGTAGCATCTACTAGATTATCTGTACTCTGAGCTATAACCGTGTTCCCTGGAATGTTACATAGGACTGCAGGTAGCATCTAGTGCATTAGCTGTACTCTGAGCTATAACCGTGTTCCCTGGAATGTTACATAGGACTGCAGGTAGCATCTACTACATTATCTGTACTCTGAGCTATAACCGTGTTCCCTGGAATGTTACACAGGACTGCAGGTAGCATCTACTACATTATCTGTACTCTGAGCTATAACTGTGTTATCTGTAATGTTACATAGGACTGCAGGTAGCATCTACTACATTATCTGTACTCTGAGCTATAACCGTGTTCCCTGTAATGTTACACAGGACTGCAGGTAGCATCTACTACATTATCTGTACTCTGAGCTATAACCGTGTTCCCTGTAATGTTACATAGGACTGCAGGTAGAATCTACTACATTATCTGTACTCTGAGCTATAACCGTGTTATCTGTAATGTTACATAGGACTGCAGGTAGCATCTACTAGGTTATTTGTACTCTGAGCTATAACCGTGTTCCCTGTAATGTTACATAGGACTGCAGGTAGCATCTAGTGCATTAGCTGTACTCTGAGCTGTAACCGTGTTCCCAGTAATGTTACATAGGACTGCAGGTAGCATCTAGTGCATTAGCTGTACTCTGAGCTATAACCGTGTTCCCTGGAATGTTACATAGGACTGCAGGTAGCATCTACTACATTATCTGTACTCTGAGCTATAACCGTGTTCCCTGTAATGTTACATAGGACTGCAGGTAGCATCTACTACATTAGCTGTACTCTGAGCTATAACCGTGTTCCCAGTAATGTTACATAGGACTGCAGGTAGCATCTACTACATTATCTGTACTCTGAGCTATAACCGTGTTCCCTGTAATGTTACATAGGACTGCAGGTAGCATCTACTACATTAGCTGTACTCTGAGCTATAACCGTGTTCCCTGGAATGTTACATAGGACTGCAGGTAGCATCTAGTGCATTAGCTGTACTCTGAGCTATAACCGTGTTCCCTGGAATGTTACATAGGACTGCAGGTAGCATCTACTACATTATCTGTACTCTGAGCTATAACCGTGTTCCCTGGAATGTTACACAGGACTGCAGGTAGCATCTACTACATTATCTGTACTCTGAGCTATAACTGTGTTATCTGTAATGTTACATAGGACTGCAGGTAGCATCTACTAGATTATCTGTACTCTGAGCTATAACCGTGTTCCCTGTAATGTTACATAGGACTGCAGGTAGCATCTACTAGATTATCTGTACTCTGAGCTATAACCGTGTTCCCTGTAATGTTACACAGGACTGCAGGTAGCATCTACTACATTATCTGTACTCTGAGCTATAACCGTGTTCCCTGTAATGTTACATAGGACTGCAGGTAGAATCTACTACATTATCTGTACTCTGAGCTATAACCGTGTTATCTGTAATGTTACATAGGACTGCAGGTAGCATCTACTAGGTTATTTGCACTCTGAGCTATAACCGTGTTCCCTGTAATGTTACATAGGACTGCAGGTAGCATCTAGTGCATTAGCTGTACTCTGAGCTGTAACCGTGTTCCCAGTAATGTTACATAGGACTGCAGGTAGCATCTAGTGCATTAGCTGTACTCTGAGCTATAACCGTGTTCCCTGGAATGTTACATAGGACTGCAGGTAGCATCTACTACATTATCTGTACTCTGAGCTATAACCGTGTTATCTGTAATGTTACATAGGACTGCAGGTAGCATCTACTACATTAGCTGTACTCTGAGCTGTAACCGTGTTCCCAGTAATGTTACATAGGACTGCAGGTAGCATCTAGTGCATTAGCTGTACTCTGAGCTATAACCGTGTTCCCTGGAATGTTACATAGGACTGCAGGTTACATCTACTACATTATCTGTAGTCTGAGCTATAACCGTGTTCCCTGGAATGTTACATAGGACTGCAGGTAGCATCTACTACATTATCTGTACTCTGAGCTATAACTGTGTTATCTGTAATGTTACATAGGACTGCAGGTAGCATCTACTAGATTATCTGTACTCTGAGCTATAACCGTGTTCCCTGTAATGTTACATAGGACTGCAGGTAGCATCTACATTATCTGTACTCTGAGCTATAACCGTGTTCCCTGTAATGTTACATAGGACTGCAGGTAGCATCTACTACATTAGCTGTACTCTGAGCTATAACCGTGTTATCTGTAATGTTACATAGGACTGCAGGTAGCATCTACTACATTAGCTGTACTCTGAGCTATAACCGTGTTCCCAGTAATGTTACATAGGACTGCAGGTAGCATCTACTAGGTTATCTGTACTCTGAGCTATAACCGTGTTATCTGTAATGTTACATAGGACTGCAGGTAGCATCTACTACATTAGCTGTACTCTGAGCTATAACCGTGTTCCCAGTAATGTTACATAGGACTGCAGGTAGCATCTACTACATTATCTGTACTCTGGGCTATAACCGTGTTCCCTGTAATGTTACATAGGACTGCAGGTAGCATCTACTACATTAGCTGTACTCTGAGCTATAACCGTGTTCCCAGTAATGTTACATAGGACTGCAGGTAGCATCTACTAGATTATCTGTACTCTGAGCTATAACCGTGTTCCCTGTAATGTTACATAGGACTGCAGGTAGCATCTACTACATTATCTGTACTCTGAGCTATAACCGTGTTATCTGTAATGTTACATAGGACTGCAGGTAGCATCTACTAGGTTATCTGTACTCTGAGCTATAACCGTGTTCCCTGTAATGTTACATAGGACTGCAGGTAGCATCTAGTGCATTAGCTGTACTCTGAGCTATAACCGTGTTCCCTGGAATGTTACATAGGACTGCAGGTAGCATCTACTAGATTATCTGTACTCTGAGCTATAACCGTGTTCCCAGTAATGTTACATAGGACTGCAGGTAGTATCTACTACATTATCTGTACTCTGAGCTATAACCGTGTTCCCTGTAATGTTACATAGGACTGCAGGTAGCATGTACTACATTATCTGTACTCTGAGCTATAACCGTGTTCCCTGTAATGTTACATAGGACTGCAGGTAGCATCTACTACATTATCTGTACTCTGAGCTTTAACCGTGTTCCCTGTAATGTTACATAGGACTGCAGGTAGCATCTACATTATCTGCACTCTGAGCTATAACCGTGTTCCCTGTAATGTTACATAGGACTGCAGGTAGCATCTACTACATTAGCTGTACTCTGAGCTATAACCGTGTTCCCAGTAATGTTACATAGGACTGCAGGTAGCATCTACTACATTATCTGTACTCTGAGCTATAACCGTGTTCCCAGTAATGTTACATAGGACTGCAGGTAGCATCTACTACATTATCTGTACTCTGAGCTATAACCGTGTTCCCTGTAATGTTACATAGGACTGCAGGTAGCATCTACTACATTAGCTGTACTCTGAGCTATAACCGTGTTCCCAGTAATGTTACATAGGACTGCAGGTAGCATCTACTACATTATCTGTACTCTGAGCTATAACCGTGTTCCCTGTAATGTTACATAGGACTGCAGGTAGCATGTACTACATTATCTGTACTCTGAGCTATAACCGTGTTCCCTGTAATGTTACATAGGACTGCAGGTAGCATCTACTACATTATCTGTACTCTGAGCTATAACCGTGTTCCCTGTAATGTTACATAGGACTGCAGGTAGCATCTACTAGATTATCTGTACTCTGAGCTATAACCGTGTTCCCTGTAATGTTACATAGGACTGCAGGTAGCATGTACTACATTATCTGTACTCTGAGCTATAACCGTGTTCCCTGTAATGTTACATAGGACTGCAGGTAGCATCTACTACATTAGCTGTACTCTGAGCTATAACCGTGTTCCCAGTAATGTTACATAGGACTGCAGGTAGCATCTACTACATTATCTGTACGCTGAGCTATAACCGTGTTCCCTGTAATGTTACATAGGACTGCAGGTAGCATCTAGTGCATTAGCTGTACTCTGAGCTATAACCGTGTTCCCAGTAATGTTACATAGGACTGCAGGTAGCATCTACTACATTATCTGTACTCTGAGCTATAACCGTGTTATCTGTAATGTTACATAGGACTGCAGGTAGCATCTACTAGGTTGTCTGTACTCTGAGCTATAACCGTGTTCCCTGTAATGTTACATAGGACTGCAGGTAGCATCTACTACATTATCTGTACTCTGAGCTATAACTGTGTTATCTGTAATGTTACATAGGACTGCAGGTAGCATCTACTAGGTTATCTGTACTCTGAGCTATAACCGTGTTCCCTGTAATGTTACATAGGACTGCAGGTAGCATCTAGTGCATTAGCTGTACTCTGAGCTATAACCGTGTTCCCTGGAATGTTACATAGGACTGCAGGTAGCATCTACTAGATTATCTGTACTCTGAGCTATAACCGTGTTCCCAGTAATGTTACATAGGACTGCAGGTAGTATCTACTACATTATCTGTACTCTGAGCTATAACCGTGTTCCCTGTAATGTTACATAGGACTGCAGGTAGCATGTACTACATTATCTGTACTCTGAGCTATAACCGTGTTCCCTGTAATGTTACATAGGACTGCAGGTAGCATCTACTACATTAGCTGTACTCTGAGCTATAACCGTGTTCCCAGTAATGTTACATAGGACTGCAGGTAGCATCTACTACATTATCTGTACTCTGAGCTATAACCGTGTTCCCTGTAATGTTACATAGGACTGCAGGTAGCATCTACTAGATTATCTGTACTCTGAGCTATAACCGTGTTCCCTGTAATGTTACATAGGACTGCAGGTAGCATCTACTACATTAGCTGTACTCTGAGCTATAACCGTGTTCCCAGTAATGTTACATAGGACTGCAGGTAGCATCTACTACATTATCTGTACTCTGAGCTATAACCATGTTCCCTGTAATGTTACATAGGACTGCAGGTAGCATCTACTACATTAGCTGTACTCTGAGCTATAACCGTGTTCCCTGGAATGTTACATAGGACTGCAGGTAGAATCTACTACATTATCTGTACTCTGAGCTATAACCGTGTTCCCAGTAATGTTACATAGGACTGCAGGTAGCATCTACTACATTATCTGTATTCTGAGCTATTACCGTGTGCCCTGTAATGTTACATAGGACTGCAGGTAGCATCTAGTGCATTAGCTGTACTCTGAGCTATAACCGTGTTCCCAGTAATGTTACATAGGACTGCAGGTAGCATCTACTACATTATCTGTACTCTGAGCTATAACCGTGTTATCTGTAATGTTACATAGGACTGCAGGTAGCATCTACTAGGTTATCTGTACTCTGAGCTATAACCGTGTTCCCTGTAATGTTACATAGGACTGCAGGTAGCATCTAGTGCATTAGCTGTACTCTGAGCTATAACCGTGTTCCCAGTAATGTTACATAGGACTGCAGGTAGCATCTACTAGGTTATCTGTACTCTGAGCTATAACCGTGTTCCCTGTAATGTTACATAGGACTGCAGGTAGAATCTACTACATTATCTGTACTCTGAGCTATAACCGTGTTATCTGTAATGTTACATAGGACTGCAGGTAGCATCTACTAGGTTATTTGTACTCTGAGCTATAACCGTGTTCCCTGTAATGTTACATAGGACTGCAGGTAGCATCTAGTGCATCAGCTGTACTCTGAGCTGTAACCGTGTTCCCAGTAATGTTACATAGGACTGCAGGTAGCATCTAGTGCATTAGCTGTACTCTGAGCTATAACCGTGTTCCCTGGAATGTTACATAGGACTGCAGGTAGCATCTACTACATTATCTGTACTCTGAGCTATAACCGTGTTCCCTGGAATGTTACATAGGACTGCAGGTAGCATCTACTACATTATCTGTACTCTGAGCTATAACCGTGTTCCCTGGAATGTTACATAGGACTGCAGGTAGCATCTACTACATTATCTGTACTCTGAGCTATAACTGTGTTATCTGTAATGTTACATAGGACTGCAGGTAGCATCTACTAGATTATCTGTACTCTGAGCTATAACTGTGTTATCTGTAATGTTACATAGGACTGCAGGTAGCATCTACTAGATTATCTGTACTCTGAGCTATAACCGTGTTCCCTGTAATGTTACATAGGACTGCAGGTAGCATCTACATTATCTGTACTCTGAGCTATAACCGTGTTCCCTGTAATGTTACATAGGACTGCAGGTAGCATCTACTACATTAGCTGTACTCTGAGCTATAACGTGTTCCCAGTAATGTTACATAGGACTGCAGGTAGCATCTACTACATTATCTGTACTCTGAGCTATAACCGTGTTATCTGTAATGTTACATAGGACTGCAGGTAGCATGTACTACATTATCTGTACTCTGAGCTATAACCGTCTTCCCTGTAATGTTACATAGGACTGCAGGTAGCATCTACTACATTATCTGTACTCTGAGCTATAACCGTGTTCCCTGTAATGTTACATAGGACTGCAGGTAGCATCTACTAGATTATCTGTACTCTGAGCTATAACCGTGTGCCCTGTAATGTTACATAGGACTGCAGGTAGCATCTAGTGCATTAGCTGTACTCTGAGCTATAACCGTGTTCCCAGTAATGTTACATAGGACTGCAGGTAGCATCTACTACATTATCTGTACTCTGAGCTATAACCGTGTTCCCTGTAATGTTACATAGGACTGCAGGTAGCATCTACTACATTAGCTGTACTCTGAGCTATAACCGTGTTCCCAGTAATGTTACATAGGACTGCAGGTAGCATCTACTACATTATCTGTACTCTGAGCTATAACCGTGTTCCCTGTAATGTTACATAGGACTGCAGGTAGCATCTAGTGCATTAGCTGTACTCTGAGCTATAACCGTGTTCCCAGTAATGTTACATAGGACTGCAGGTAGCATCTACTACATTATCTGTACTCTGAGCTATAACCGTGTTATCTGTAATGTTACATAGGACTGCAGGTAGCATCTACTAGGTTGTCTGTACTCTGAGCTATAACCGTGTTCCCAGTAAAGTTACATAGGACTGCAGGTAGCATCTACTACATTATCTGTACTCTGAGCTATAACCGTGTTCCCAGTAAAGTTACATAGGACTGCAGGTAGTATCTACTACATTATCTGTACTCTGAGCTATAACCGTGTTCCCAGTAAAGTTACATAGGACTGCAGGTAGTATCTACTACATTATCTGTACTCTGAGCTATAACCGTGTTCCCTGTAATGTTACATAGGACTGCAGGTAGCATCTACTAGATTATCTGTACTCTGAGCTATAACCGTGTTCCCTGTAATGTTACATAGGACTGCAGGTAGCATGTACTACATTATCTGTACTCTGAGCTATAACCGTGTTCCCTGTAATGTTACATAGGACTGCAGGTAGCATCTACTACATTAGCTGTACTCTGAGCTATAACCGTGTTCCCAGTAATGTTACATAGGACTGCAGGTAGCATCTACTACATTAGCTGTACTCTGAGCTATAACCGTGTTCCCAGTAATGTTACATAGGACTGCAGGTAGCATCTACTACATTATCTGTACTCTGAGCTATAACCGTGTGCCCTGTAATGTTACATAGGACTGCAGGTAGCATCTAGTGCATTAGCTGTACTCTGAGCTATAACCGTGTTCCCAGTAATGTTACATAGGACTGCAGGTAGCATCTACTACATTATCTGTACTCTGAGCTATAACCGTGTTCCCTGTAATGTTACATAGGACTGCAGGTAGCATCTACTACATTAGCTGTACTCTGAGCTATAACCGTGTTCCCAGTAATGTTACATAGGACTGCAGGTAGCATCTACTACATTATCTGTACTCTGAGCTATAACCGTGTTCCCTGTAATGTTACATAGGACTGCAGGTAGCATCTAGTGCATTAGCTGTACTCTGAGCTATAACCGTGTTCCCAGTAATGTTACATAGGACTGCAGGTAGCATCTACTACATTATCTGTACTCTGAGCTATAACCGTGTTATCTGTAATGTTACATAGGACTGCAGGTAGCATCTACTAGGTTGTCTGTACTCTGAGCTATAACCGTGTTCCCTGTAATGTTACATAGGACTGCAGGTAGCATCTACTACATTATCTGTACTCTGAGCTATAACTGTGTTATCTGTAATGTTACATAGGACTGCAGGTAGCATCTACTAGATTATCTGTACTCTGAGCTATAACCGTGTTCCCTGTAATGTTACATAGGACTGCAGGTAGCATCTACATTATCTGTACTCTGAGCTATAACCGTGTTCCCTGTAATGTTACATAGGACTGCAGGTAGCATCTACTAGATTATCTGTACTCTGAGCTATAACCGTGTTCCCAGTAATGTTACATAGGACTGCAGGTAGCATCTACTACATTATCTGTACTCTGAGCTATAACCGTGTTCCCTGTAATGTTACATAGGACTGCAGGTAGCATCTACTACATTAGCTGTACTCTGAGCTATAACCGTGTTCCCTGTAATGTTACATAGGACTACAGGTAGTATCTACTACATTATCTGTACTCTGAGCTATAACCGTGTTCCCTGTAATGTTACATAGGACTGCAGGTAGCATGTACTACATTATCTGTACTCTGAGCTATAACCGTGTTCCCTGTAATGTTACATAGGACTGCAGGTAGCATCTACTACATTATCTGTACTCTGAGCTATAACCGTGTTCCCTGTAATGTTACATAGGACTGCAGGTAGCATCTACTAGATTATCTGTACTCTGAGCTATAACCGTGTTCCCTGTAATGTTACATAGGACTGCAGGTAGCATCTACTACATTATCTGTACTCTGAGCTATAACCGTGTTATCTGTAATGTTACATAGGACTGCAGGTAGCATCTACTACATTATCTGTACTCTGAGCTATAACCGTGTTCCCTGTAATGTTACATAGGACTGCAGGTAGCATCTACTACATTATCTGTACTCTGAGCTATAACCGTGTTCCCTGTAATGTTACATAGGACTGCAGGTAGCATCTACTACATTATCTGTACTCTGAGCTATAACCGTGTTCCCTGTAATGTTACATAGGACTGCCGGTAGCATCTACTACATTATCTGTACTCTGAGCTATAACCGTGTTCCCTGTAATGTTACATAGGACTGCAGGTAGCATCTACTACATTAGCTGTACTCTGAGCTATAACCGTGTTCCCAGTAATGTTACATAGGACTGCAGGTAGCATCTACTACATTATCTGTACTCTGAGCTATAACCGTGTGCCCTGTAATGTTACATAGGACTGCAGGTAGCATCTAGTGCATTAGCTGTACTCTGAGCTATAACCGTGTTCCCTGTAATGTTACATAGGACTGTAGGTAGCATCTACTACATTATCTGTACTCTGAGCTATAACCGTGTTCCCTGGAATGTTACATAGGACTGCAGGTAGCATCTAGTGCATTAGCTGTACTCTGAGCTATAACCGTGTTCCCTGGAATGTTACATAGGACTGCAGGTAGCATCTACTACATTATCTGTACTCTGAGCTATAACCGTGTTCCCTGGAATGTTACACAGGACTGCAGGTAGCATCTACTACATTATCTGTACTCTGAGCTATAACTGTGTTATCTGTAATGTTACATAGGACTGCAGGTAGCATCTACTACATTATCTGTACTCTGAGCTATAACCGTGTTCCCTGTAATGTTACACAGGACTGCAGGTAGCATCTACTACATTATCTGTACTCTGAGCTATAACCGTGTTCCCTGTAATGTTACATAGGACTGCAGGTAGAATCTACTACATTATCTGTACTCTGAGCTATAACCGTGTTATCTGTAATGTTACATAGGACTGCAGGTAGCATCTACTAGGTTATTTGTACTCTGAGCTATAACCGTGTTCCCTGTAATGTTACATAGGACTGCAGGTAGCATCTAGTGCATTAGCTGTACTCTGAGCTATAACCGTGTTCCCTGGAATGTTACATAGGACTGCAGGTAGCATCTACTACATTATCTGTACTCTGAGCTATAACCGTGTTCCCTGTAATGTTACATAGGACTGCAGGTAGCATCTACTACATTAGCTGTACTCTGAGCTATAACCGTGTTATCTGTAATGTTACATAGGACTGCAGGTAGCATCTACTAGGTTGTCTGTACTCTGAGCTATAACCGTGTTCCCAGTAAAGTTACATAGGACTGCAGGTAGTATCTACTACATTATCTGTACTCTGAGCTATAACCGTGTTCCCAGTAAAGTTACATAGGACTGCAGGTAGTATCTACTACATTATCTGTACTCTGAGCTATAACCGTGTTCCCTGTAATGTTACATAGGACTGCAGGTAGCATCTACTAGATTATCTGTACTCTGAGCTATAACCGTGTTCCCTGTAATGTTACATAGGACTGCAGGTAGCATGTACTACATTATCTGTACTCTGAGCTATAACCGTGTTCCCTGTAATGTTACATAGGACTGCAGGTAGCATCTACTACATTAGCTGTACTCTGAGCTATAACCGTGTTCCCAGTAATGTTACATAGGACTGCAGGTAGCATCTACTACATTATCTGTACTCTGAGCTATAACCGTGTGCCCTGTAATGTTACATAGGACTGCAGGTAGCATCTAGTGCATTAGCTGTACTCTGAGCTATAACCGTGTTCCCAGTAATGTTACATAGGACTGCAGGTAGCATCTACTACATTATCTGTACTCTGAGCTATAACCGTGTTCCCTGTAATGTTACATAGGACTGCAGGTAGCATCTACTACATTATCTGTACTCTGAGCTATAACCGTGTTCCCTGTAATGTTACATAGGACTGCAGGTAGCATCTAGTGCATTAGCTGTACTCTGAGCTATAACCGTGTTCCCAGTAATGTTACATAGGACTGCAGGTAGCATCTACTACATTATCTGTACTCTGAGCTATAACCGTGTTATCTGTAATGTTACATAGGACTGCAGGTAGCATCTACTAGGTTGTCTGTACTCTGAGCTATAACCGTGTTCCCTGTAATGTTACATAGGACTGCAGGTAGCATCTACTACATTATCTGTACTCTGAGCTATAACTGTGTTATCTGTAATGTTACATAGGACTGCAGGTAGCATCTACTAGATTATCTGTACTCTGAGCTATAACCGTGTTCCCTGTAATGTTACATAGGACTGCAGGTAGCATCTACATTATCTGTACTCTGAGCTATAACCGTGTTCCCTGTAATGTTACATAGGACTGCAGGTAGCATCTACTACATTAGCTGTACTCTGAGCTATAACCGTGTTCCCAGTAATGTTACATAGGACTGCAGGTAGCATCTACTACATTATCTGTACTCTGAGCTATAACCGTGTTCCCTGTAATGTTACATAGGACTGCAGGTAGCATCTACTACATTAGCTGTACTCTGAGCTATAACCGTGTTCCCAGTAATGTTACATAGGACTACAGGTAGTATCTACTACATTATCTGTACTCTGAGCTATAACCGTGTTCCCTGTAATGTTACATAGGACTGCAGGTAGCATGTACTACATTATCTGTACTCTGAGCTATAACCGTGTTCCCTGTAATGTTACATAGGACTGCAGGTAGCATCTACTACATTATCTGTACTCTGAGCTATAACCGTGTTCCCTGTAATGTTACATAGGACTGCAGGTAGCATCTACTAGATTATCTGTACTCTGAGCTATAACCGTGTTCCCTGTAATGTTACATAGGACTGCAGGTAGCATCTACTACATTATCTGTACTCTGAGCTATAACCGTGTTATCTGTAATGTTACATAGGACTGCAGGTAGCATCTACTACATTATCTGTACTCTGAGCTATAACCGTGTTCCCTGTAATGTTACATAGGACTGCAGGTAGCATCTACTACATTATCTGTACTCTGAGCTATAACCGTGTTCCCTGTAATGTTACATAGGACTGCAGGTAGCATCTACTACATTATCTGTACTCTGAGCTATAACCGTGTTCCCTGTAATGTTACATAGGACTGCAGGTAGCATCTACTACATTATCTGTACTCTGAGCTATAACCGTGTTCCCTGTAATGTTACATAGGACTGCAGGTAGCATCTACTACATTAGCTGTACTCTGAGCTATAACCGTGTTCCCAGTAATGTTACATAGGACTGCAGGTAGCATCTACTACATTATCTGTACTCTGAGCTATAACCGTGTGCCCTGTAATGTTACATAGGACTGCAGGTAGCATCTAGTGCATTAGCTGTACTCTGAGCTATAACCGTGTTCCCTGTAATGTTACATAGGACTGTAGGTAGCATCTACTACATTATCTGTACTCTGAGCTATAACCGTGTTCCCTGGAATGTTACATAGGACTGCAGGTAGCATCTAGTGCATTAGCTGTACTCTGAGCTATAACCGTGTTCCCTGGAATGTTACATAGGACTGCAGGTAGCATCTACTACATTATCTGTACTCTGAGCTATAACCGTGTTCCCTGGAATGTTACACAGGACTGCAGGTAGCATCTACTACATTATCTGTACTCTGAGCTATAACTGTGTTATCTGTAATGTTACATAGGACTGCAGGTAGCATCTACTACATTATCTGTACTCTGAGCTATAACCGTGTTCCCTGTAATGTTACACAGGACTGCAGGTAGCATCTACTACATTATCTGTACTCTGAGCTATAACCGTGTTCCCTGTAATGTTACATAGGACTGCAGGTAGAATCTACTACATTATCTGTACTCTGAGCTATAACCGTGTTATCTGTAATGTTACATAGGACTGCAGGTAGCATCTACTAGGTTATTTGTACTCTGAGCTATAACCGTGTTCCCTGTAATGTTACATAGGACTGCAGGTAGCATCTAGTGCATTAGCTGTACTCTGAGCTATAACCGTGTTCCCTGGAATGTTACATAGGACTGCAGGTAGCATCTACTACATTATCTGTACTCTGAGCTATAACCGTGTTCCCTGTAATGTTACATAGGACTGCAGGTAGCATCTACTACATTAGCTGTACTCTGAGCTATAACCGTGTTCCCAGTAATGTTACATAGGACTGCAGGTAGCATCTACTACATTATCTGTACTCTGAGCTATAACCGTGTTCCCTGGAATGTTACATAGGACTGCAGGTAGCATCTAGTGCATTAGCTGTACTCTGAGCTATAACCGTGTTCCCTGTAATGTTACATAGGACTGCAGGTAGCATCTACTACATTATCTGTACTCTGAGCTATAACCGTGTTCCCTGTAATGTTACATAGGACTGCAGGTAGCATGTACTACATTATCTGTACTCTGAGCTATAACCGTGTTCCCTGTAATGTTACATAGGACTGCAGGTAGCATCTACTACATTATCTGTACTCTGAGCTATAACCGTGTTCCCTGTAATGTTACATAGGACTGCAGGTAGCATCTACTAGATTATCTGTACTCTGAGCTATAACCGTGTTCCCTGTAATGTTACATAGGACTGCAGGTAGCATCTACTACATTATCTGTACTCTGAGCTATAACCGTGTTATCTGTAATGTTACATAGGACTGCAGGTAGCATCTACTACATTATCTGTACTCTGAGCTATAACCGTGTTCCCTGTAATGTTACATAGGACTGCAGGTAGCATCTACTACATTATCTGTACTCTGAGCTATAACCGTGTTCCCTGTAATGTTACATAGGACTGCAGGTAGCATCTACTACATTATCTGTACTCTGAGCTATAACCGTGTTCCCTGTAATGTTACATAGGACTGCAGGTAGCATCTACTACATTATCTGTACTCTGAGCTATAACCGTGTTCCCTGTAATGTTACATAGGACTGCAGGTAGCATCTACTACATTAGCTGTACTCTGAGCTATAACCGTGTTCCCAGTAATGTTACATAGGACTGCAGGTAGCATCTACTACATTATCTGTACTCTGAGCTATAACCGTGTGCCCTGTAATGTTACATAGGACTGCAGGTAGCATCTAGTGCATTAGCTGTACTCTGAGCTATAACCGTGTTCCCTGTAATGTTACATAGGACTGTAGGTAGCATCTACTACATTATCTGTACTCTGAGCTATAACCGTGTTCCCTGGAATGTTACATAGGACTGCAGGTAGCATCTAGTGCATTAGCTGTACTCTGAGCTATAACCGTGTTCCCTGGAATGTTACATAGGACTGCAGGTAGCATCTACTACATTATCTGTACTCTGAGCTATAACCGTGTTCCCTGGAATGTTACACAGGACTGCAGGTAGCATCTACTACATTATCTGTACTCTGAGCTATAACTGTGTTATCTGTAATGTTACATAGGACTGCAGGTAGCATCTACTACATTATCTGTACTCTGAGCTATAACCGTGTTCCCTGTAATGTTACACAGGACTGCAGGTAGCATCTACTACATTATCTGTACTCTGAGCTATAACCGTGTTCCCTGTAATGTTACATAGGACTGCAGGTAGAATCTACTACATTATCTGTACTCTGAGCTATAACCGTGTTATCTGTAATGTTACATAGGACTGCAGGTAGCATCTACTAGGTTATTTGTACTCTGAGCTATAACCGTGTTCCCTGTAATGTTACATAGGACTGCAGGTAGCATCTAGTGCATTAGCTGTACTCTGAGCTATAACCGTGTTCCCTGGAATGTTACATAGGACTGCAGGTAGCATCTACTACATTATCTGTACTCTGAGCTATAACCGTGTTCCCTGTAATGTTACATAGGACTGCAGGTAGCATCTACTACATTAGCTGTACTCTGAGCTATAACCGTGTTATCTGTAATGTTACATAGGACTGCAGGTAGCATCTACTAGGTTGTCTGTACTCTGAGCTATAACCGTGTTCCCAGTAAAGTTACATAGGACTGCAGGTAGTATCTACTACATTATCTGTACTCTGAGCTATAACCGTGTTCCCAGTAAAGTTACATAGGACTGCAGGTAGTATCTACTACATTATCTGTACTCTGAGCTATAACCGTGTTCCCTGTAATGTTACATAGGACTGCAGGTAGCATCTACTAGATTATCTGTACTCTGAGCTATAACCGTGTTCCCTGTAATGTTACATAGGACTGCAGGTAGCATGTACTACATTATCTGTACTCTGAGCTATAACCGTGTTCCCTGTAATGTTACATAGGACTGCAGGTAGCATCTACTACATTAGCTGTACTCTGAGCTATAACCGTGTTCCCAGTAATGTTACATAGGACTGCAGGTAGCATCTACTACATTATCTGTACTCTGAGCTATAACCGTGTGCCCTGTAATGTTACATAGGACTGCAGGTAGCATCTAGTGCATTAGCTGTACTCTGAGCTATAACCGTGTTCCCAGTAATGTTACATAGGACTGCAGGTAGCATCTACTACATTATCTGTACTCTGAGCTATAACCGTGTTCCCTGTAATGTTACATAGGACTGCAGGTAGCATCTACTACATTAGCTGTACTCTGAGCTATAACCGTGTTCCCAGTAATGTTACATAGGACTGCAGGTAGCATCTACTACATTATCTGTACTCTGAGCTATAACCGTGTTCCCTGTAATGTTACATAGGACTGCAGGTAGCATCTAGTGCATTAGCTGTACTCTGAGCTATAACCGTGTTCCCAGTAATGTTACATAGGACTGCAGGTAGCATCTACTACATTATCTGTACTCTGAGCTATAACCGTGTTATCTGTAATGTTACATAGGACTGCAGGTAGCATCTACTAGGTTGTCTGTACTCTGAGCTATAACCGTGTTCCCTGTAATGTTACATAGGACTGCAGGTAGCATCTACTACATTATCTGTACTCTGAGCTATAACTGTGTTATCTGTAATGTTACATAGGACTGCAGGTAGCATCTACTAGATTATCTGTACTCTGAGCTATAACCGTGTTCCCTGTAATGTTACATAGGACTGCAGGTAGCATCTACATTATCTGTACTCTGAGCTATAACCGTGTTCCCTGTAATGTTACATAGGACTGCAGGTAGCATCTACTACATTAGCTGTACTCTGAGCTATAACCGTGTTCCCAGTAATGTTACATAGGACTGCAGGTAGCATCTACTACATTATCTGTACTCTGAGCTATAACCGTGTTCCCTGTAATGTTACATAGGACTGCAGGTAGCATCTACTACATTAGCTGTACTCTGAGCTATAACCGTGTTCCCAGTAATGTTACATAGGACTACAGGTAGTATCTACTACATTATCTGTACTCTGAGCTATAACCGTGTTCCCTGTAATGTTACATAGGACTGCAGGTAGCATGTACTACATTATCTGTACTCTGAGCTATAACCGTGTTCCCTGTAATGTTACATAGGACTGCAGGTAGCATCTACTACATTATCTGTACTCTGAGCTATAACCGTGTTCCCTGTAATGTTACATAGGACTGCAGGTAGCATCTACTAGATTATCTGTACTCTGAGCTATAACCGTGTTCCCTGTAATGTTACATAGGACTGCAGGTAGCATCTACTACATTATCTGTACTCTGAGCTATAACCGTGTTATCTGTAATGTTACATAGGACTGCAGGTAGCATCTACTACATTATCTGTACTCTGAGCTATAACCGTGTTCCCTGTAATGTTACATAGGACTGCAGGTAGCATCTACTACATTATCTGTACTCTGAGCTATAACCGTGTTCCCTGTAATGTTACATAGGACTGCAGGTAGCATCTACTACATTATCTGTACTCTGAGCTATAACCGTGTTCCCTGTAATGTTACATAGGACTGCAGGTAGCATCTACTACATTATCTGTACTCTGAGCTATAACCGTGTTCCCTGTAATGTTACATAGGACTGCAGGTAGCATCTACTACATTAGCTGTACTCTGAGCTATAACCGTGTTCCCAGTAATGTTACATAGGACTGCAGGTAGCATCTACTACATTATCTGTACTCTGAGCTATAACCGTGTGCCCTGTAATGTTACATAGGACTGCAGGTAGCATCTAGTGCATTAGCTGTACTCTGAGCTATAACCGTGTTCCCTGTAATGTTACATAGGACTGTAGGTAGCATCTACTACATTATCTGTACTCTGAGCTATAACCGTGTTCCCTGGAATGTTACATAGGACTGCAGGTAGCATCTAGTGCATTAGCTGTACTCTGAGCTATAACCGTGTTCCCTGGAATGTTACATAGGACTGCAGGTAGCATCTACTACATTATCTGTACTCTGAGCTATAACCGTGTTCCCTGGAATGTTACACAGGACTGCAGGTAGCATCTACTACATTATCTGTACTCTGAGCTATAACTGTGTTATCTGTAATGTTACATAGGACTGCAGGTAGCATCTACTACATTATCTGTACTCTGAGCTATAACCGTGTTCCCTGTAATGTTACACAGGACTGCAGGTAGCATCTACTACATTATCTGTACTCTGAGCTATAACCGTGTTCCCTGTAATGTTACATAGGACTGCAGGTAGAATCTACTACATTATCTGTACTCTGAGCTATAACCGTGTTATCTGTAATGTTACATAGGACTGCAGGTAGCATCTACTAGGTTATTTGTACTCTGAGCTATAACCGTGTTCCCTGTAATGTTACATAGGACTGCAGGTAGCATCTAGTGCATTAGCTGTACTCTGAGCTATAACCGTGTTCCCTGGAATGTTACATAGGACTGCAGGTAGCATCTACTACATTATCTGTACTCTGAGCTATAACCGTGTTCCCTGTAATGTTACATAGGACTGCAGGTAGCATCTACTACATTAGCTGTACTCTGAGCTATAACCGTGTTCCCAGTAATGTTACATAGGACTGCAGGTAGCATCTACTACATTATCTGTACTCTGAGCTATAACCGTGTTCCCTGTAATGTTACATAGGACTGCAGGTAGCATCTACTACATTAGCTGTACTCTGAGCTATAACCGTGTTCCCTGGAATGTTACATAGGACTGCAGGTAGCATCTAGTGCATTAGCTGTACTCTGAGCTATAACCGTGTTCCCTGGAATGTTACATAGGACTGCAGGTAGCATCTACTACATTATCTGTACTCTGAGCTATAACCGTGTTCCCTGGAATGTTACACAGGACTGCAGGTAGCATCTACTACATTATCTGTACTCTGAGCTATAACTGTGTTATCTGTAATGTTACATAGGACTGCAGGTAGCATCTACTAGATTATCTGTACTCTGAGCTATAACCGTGTTCCCTGTAATGTTACATAGGACTGCAGGTAGCATGTACTAGATTATCTGTACTCTGAGCTATAACCGTGTTCCCTGTAATGTTACACAGGACTGCAGGTAGCATCTACTACATTATCTGTACTCTGAGCTATAACCGTGTTCCCTGTAATGTTACATAGGACTGCAGGTAGAATCTACTACATTATCTGTACTCTGAGCTATAACCGTGTTATCTGTAATGTTACATAGGACTGCAGGTAGCATCTACTAGGTTATTTGCACTCTGAGCTATAACCGTGTTCCCTGTAATGTTACATAGGACTGCAGGTAGCATCTAGTGCATTAGCTGTACTCTGAGCTGTAACCGTGTTCCCAGTAATGTTACATAGGACTGCAGGTAGCATCTAGTGCATTAGCTGTACTCTGAGCTATAACCGTGTTCCCTGGAATGTTACATAGGACTGCAGGTAGCATCTACTACATTATCTGTACTCTGAGCTATAACCGTGTTATCTGTAATGTTACATAGGACTGCAGGTAGCATCTACTACATTAGCTGTACTCTGAGCTGTAACCGTGTTCCCAGTAATGTTACATAGGACTGCAGGTAGCATCTAGTGCATTAGCTGTACTCTGAGCTATAACCGTGTTCCCTGGAATGTTACATAGGACTGCAGGTTACATCTACTACATTATCTGTAGTCTGAGCTATAACCGTGTTCCCTGGAATGTTACATAGGACTGCAGGTAGCATCTACTACATTATCTGTACTCTGAGCTATAACCGTGTTCCCTGGAATGTTACATAGGACTGCAGGTAGCATCTACTACATTATCTGTACTCTGAGCTATAACTGTGTTATCTGTAATGTTACATAGGACTGCAGGTAGCATCTACTAGATTATCTGTACTCTGAGCTATAACCGTGTTCCCTGTAATGTTACATAGGACTGCAGGTAGCATCTACATTATCTGTACTCTGAGCTATAACCGTGTTCCCTGTAATGTTACATAGGACTGCAGGTAGCATCTACTACATTAGCTGTACTCTGAGCTATAACCGTGTTATCTGTAATGTTACATAGGACTGCAGGTAGCATCTACTACATTAGCTGTACTCTGAGCTATAACCGTGTTCCCAGTAATGTTACATAGGACTGCAGGTAGCATCTACTAGGTTATCTGTACTCTGAGCTATAACCGTGTTATCTGTAATGTTACATAGGACTGCAGGTAGCATCTACTACATTAGCTGTACTCTGAGCTATAACCGTGTTCCCAGTAATGTTACATAGGACTGCAGGTAGCATCTACTACATTATCTGTACTCTGGGCTATAACCGTGTTCCCTGTAATGTTACATAGGACTGCAGGTAGCATCTACTACATTAGCTGTACTCTGAGCTATAACCGTGTTCCCAGTAATGTTACATAGGACTGCAGGTAGCATCTACTAGATTATCTGTACTCTGAGCTATAACCGTGTTCCCTGTAATGTTACATAGGACTGCAGGTAGCATCTACTACATTATCTGTACTCTGAGCTATAACCGTGTTATCTGTAATGTTACATAGGACTGCAGGTAGCATCTACTAGGTTATCTGTACTCTGAGCTATAACCGTGTTCCCTGTAATGTTACATAGGACTGCAGGTAGCATCTAGTGCATTAGCTGTACTCTGAGCTATAACCGTGTTCCCTGGAATGTTACATAGGACTGCAGGTAGCATCTACTAGATTATCTGTACTCTGAGCTATAACCGTGTTCCCAGTAATGTTACATAGGACTGCAGGTAGTATCTACTACATTATCTGTACTCTGAGCTATAACCGTGTTCCCTGTAATGTTACATAGGACTGCAGGTAGCATGTACTACATTATCTGTACTCTGAGCTATAACCGTGTTCCCTGTAATGTTACATAGGACTGCAGGTAGCATCTACTACATTATCTGTACTCTGAGCTATAACCGTGTTCCCTGTAATGTTACATAGGACTGCAGGTAGCATCTACTACATTATCTGTACTCTGAGCTATAACCGTGTTCCCTGGAATGTTACATAGGACTGCAGGTAGCATCTACTACATTATCTGTACTCTGAGCTATAACCGTGTTATCTGTAATGTTACATAGGACTGCAGGTAGCATCTACTACATTATCTGTACTCTGAGCTTTAACCGTGTTCCCTGTAATGTTACATAGGACTGCAGGTAGCATCTACTACATTATCTGTACTCTGAGCTATAACCGTGTTCCCTGTAATGTTACATAGGACTGCAGGTAGCATCTACTACATTATCTGTACTCTGAGCTTTAACCGTGTTCCCTGTAATGTTACATAGGACTGCAGGTAGCATCTACATTATCTGCACTCTGAGCTATAACCGTGTTCCCTGTAATGTTACATAGGACTGCAGGTAGCATCTACTACATTAGCTGTACTCTGAGCTATAACCGTGTTCCCAGTAATGTTACATAGGACTGCAGGTAGCATCTACTACATTATCTGTACTCTGAGCTATAACCGTGTTCCCAGTAATGTTACATAGGACTGCAGGTAGCATCTACTACATTATCTGTACTCTGAGCTATAACCGTGTTCCCTGTAATGTTACATAGGACTGCAGGTAGCATCTACTACATTAGCTGTACTCTGAGCTATAACCGTGTTCCCAGTAATGTTACATAGGACTGCAGGTAGCATCTACTACATTATCTGTACTCTGAGCTATAACCGTGTTCCCTGTAATGTTACATAGGACTGCAGGTAGCATGTACTACATTATCTGTACTCTGAGCTATAACCGTGTTCCCTGTAATGTTACATAGGACTGCAGGTAGCATCTACTACATTATCTGTACTCTGAGCTATAACCGTGTTCCCTGTAATGTTACATAGGACTGCAGGTAGCATCTACTAGATTATCTGTACTCTGAGCTATAACCGTGTTCCCTGTAATGTTACATAGGACTGCAGGTAGCATGTACTACATTATCTGTACTCTGAGCTATAACCGTGTTCCCAGTAATGTTACATAGGACTGCAGGTAGCATCTACTACATTATCTGTACGCTGAGCTATAACCGTGTTCCCTGTAATGTTACATAGGACTGCAGGTAGCATCTAGTGCATTAGCTGTACTCTGAGCTATAACCGTGTTCCCAGTAATGTTACATAGGACTGCAGGTAGCATCTACTACATTATCTGTACTCTGAGCTATAACCGTGTTATCTGTAATGTTACATAGGACTGCAGGTAGCATCTACTAGGTTGTCTGTACTCTGAGCTATAACCGTGTTCCCTGTAATGTTACATAGGACTGCAGGTAGCATCTACTACATTATCTGTACTCTGAGCTATAACTGTGTTATCTGTAATGTTACATAGGACTGCAGGTAGCATCTACTAGGTTATCTGTACTCTGAGCTATAACCGTGTTCCCTGTAATGTTACATAGGACTGCAGGTAGCATCTAGTGCATTAGCTGTACTCTGAGCTATAACCGTGTTCCCTGGAATGTTACATAGGACTGCAGGTAGCATCTACTAGATTATCTGTACTCTGAGCTATAACCGTGTTCCCAGTAATGTTACATAGGACTGCAGGTAGTATCTACTACATTATCTGTACTCTGAGCTATAACCGTGTTCCCTGTAATGTTACATAGGACTGCAGGTAGCATGTACTACATTATCTGTACTCTGAGCTATAACCGTGTTCCCTGTAATGTTACATAGGACTGCAGGTAGCATCTACTACATTAGCTGTACTCTGAGCTATAACCGTGTTCCCAGTAATGTTACATAGGACTGCAGGTAGCATCTACTACATTATCTGTACTCTGAGCTATAACCGTGTTCCCTGTAATGTTACATAGGACTGCAGGTAGCATCTACTAGATTATCTGTACTCTGAGCTATAACCGTGTTCCCTGTAATGTTACATAGGACTGCAGGTAGCATCTACTACATTAGCTGTACTCTGAGCTATAACCGTGTTCCCAGTAATGTTACACAGGACTGCAGGTAGCATCTACTACATTATCTGTACTCTGAGCTATAACCGTGTTCCCAGTAATGTTACATAGGACTGCAGGTAGCATCTACTACATTATCTGTACTCTGAGCTATAACCATGTTCCCTGTAATGTTACATAGGACTGCAGGTAGCATCTACTACATTAGCTGTACTCTGAGCTATAACCGTGTTCCCTGGAATGTTACATAGGACTGCAGGTAGAATCTACTACATTATCTGTACTCTGAGCTATAACCGTGTTCCCAGTAATGTTACATAGGACTGCAGGTAGCATCTACTACATTATCTGTATTCTGAGCTATTACCGTGTGCCCTGTAATGTTACATAGGACTGCAGGTAGCATCTAGTGCATTAGCTGTACTCTGAGCTATAACCGTGTTCCCAGTAATGTTACATAGGACTGCAGGTAGCATCTACTACATTATCTGTACTCTGAGCTATAACCGTGTTATCTGTAATGTTACATAGGACTGCAGGTAGCATCTACTAGGTTATCTGTACTCTGAGCTATAACCGTGTTCCCTGTAATGTTACATAGGACTGCAGGTAGCATCTACTACATTATCTGTACTCTGAGCTATAACCGTGTTATCTGTAATGTTACATAGGACTGCAGGTAGCATCTACTAGGTTATCTGTACTCTGAGCTATAACCGTGTTCCCTGTAATGTTACATAGGACTGCAGGTAGCATCTAGTGCATTAGCTGTACTCTGAGCTATAACCGTGTTCCCTGGAATGTTACATAGGACTGCAGGTAGCATCTACTACATTATCTGTACTCTGAGCTATAACCGTGTTCCCTGTAATGTTACATAGGACTGCAGGTAGCATCTACTACATTATCTGTACTCTGAGCTATAACCGTGTTCCCTGTAATGTTACATAGGACTGCAGGTAGCATCTACTACATTATCTGTACTCTGAGCTATAACCGTGTTCCCAGTAATGTTACATAGGACTGCAGGTAGCATCTACTACATTATCTGTACTCTGAACTATAACCGTGTTCCCTGGAATGTTACATAGGACTGCAGGTAGCATCTACTACATTATCTGTACTCTGAGCTATAACCGTGTTCCCTGTAATGTTACATAGGACTGCAGGTAGCATCTACTACATTATCTGTACTCTGAGCTATAACCGTGTTATCTGTAATGTTACATAGGACTGCAGGTAGCATCTACTAGGTTATCTGTACTCTGAGCTATAACCGTGTTCCCTGTAATGTTACATAGGACTGCAGGTAGCATCTAGTGCATTAGCTGTACTCTGAGCTATAACCGTGTTCCCTGGAATGTTACATAGGACTGCAGGTAGCATCTACTACATTATCTGTACTCTGAGCTATAACCGTGTTCCCAGTAATGTTACATAGGACTGCAGGTAGTATCTACTACATTATCTGTACTCTGAGCTATAACCGTGTTCCCTGTAATGTTACATAGGACTGCAGGTAGCATCTACTACATTAGCTGTACTCTGAGCTATAACCGTGTTCCCAGTAATGTTACATAGGACTGCAGGTAGCATCTACTACATTATCTGTACTCTGAGCTATAACTGTGTTATCTGTAATGTTACATAGGACTGCAGGTAGCATCTACTAGATTATCTGTACTCTGAGCTATAACCGTATTCCCTGTAATGTTACATAGGACTGCAGGTAGCATCTACTACATTATCTGTACTCTGAGCTATAACCGTGTTCCCTGTAATGTTACATAGGACTGCAGGTAGCATCTACTAGATTATCTGTACTCTGAGCTATAACCGTGTTCCCTGTAATGTTACATAGGACTGCAGGTAGCATCTACTACATTATCTGTACTCTGAGCTATAACCGCGTTCCCAGTAATGTTACATAGGACTGCAGGTAGCATCTACTACATTATCTGTACTCTGAGCTATAACCGTGTTCCCTGTAATGTTACATAGGACTGCAGGTAGCATCTACTACATTAGCTGTACTCTGAGCTATAACCGTGTTCCCAGTAATGTTACATAGGACTGCAGGTAGCATCTACTACATTATCTGTACTCTGAGCTATAACCGTGTTCCCTGTAATGTTACATAGGACTGCAGGTAGCATCTAGTGCATTAGCTGTACTCTGAGCTATAACCGTGTTCCCAGTAATGTTACATAGGACTGCAGGTAGCATCTACTACATTATCTGTACTCTGACCTATAACCGTGTTATCTGTAATGTTACATAGGACTGCAGGTAGCATCTACTAGGTTATCTGTACTCTGAGCTATAACCGTGTTCCCTGTAATGTTACATAGGACTGCAGGTAGCATCTACTACATTATCTGTACTCTGAGCTATAACCGTGTTATCTGTAATGTTACATAGGACTGCAGGTAGCATCTACTAGGTTATCTGTACTCTGAGCTATAACCGTGTTCCCTGTAATGTTACATAGGACTGCAGGTAGCATCTACTACATTATCTGTACTCTGAGCTATAACCGTGTTCCCTGTAATGTTACATAGGACTGCAGGTAGCATCTACTAGATTATCTGTACTCTGAACTATAACTGTGTTATCTGTAATGTTACATAGGACTGCAGGTAGCATCTACTAGATTATCTGTACTCTGAGCTATAACCGTGTTCCCAGTAATGTTACATAGGACTGCAGGTAGTATCTACTACATTATCTGTACTCTGAGCTATAACCGTGTTCCCTGTAATGTTACATAGGACTGCAGGTAGCATCTACTACATTATCTGTACTCTGAGCTATAACCGTGTTCCCTGTAATGTTACATAGGACTGCAGGTAGCATCTACTAGATTATCTGTACTCTGAGCTATAACCGTGTTCCCTGTAATGTTACATAGGACTGCAGGTAGCATCTACTAGATTATCTGTACTCTGAGCTATAACCGTGTTCCCTGTAATGTTACATAGGACTGCAGGCAGCATCTACTACATTAGCTGTACTCTGAGCTATAACCGTGTTCCCAGTAATGTTACATAGGACTGCAGGTAGCATCTACTACATTATCTGTACTCTGAGCTATAACCGTGTTCCCTGCAATGTTACATAGGACTGCAGGTAGCATCTACTACATTATCTGTACTCTGAGCTATAACCGTGTTCCCTGTAATGTTACATAGGACTGCAGGTAGCATCTACTAGATTATCTGTACTCTGAGCTATAACCGTGTTCCCTGTAATGTTACATAGGACTGCAGGTAGCATCTACTAGATTATCTGTACTCTGAGCTATAACCGTGTTCCCTGTAATGTTACATAGGACTGCAGGCAGCATCTACTACATTAGCTGTACTCTGAGCTATAACCGTGTTCCCAGTAATGTTACATAGGACTGCAGGTAGCATCTACTACATTATCTGTACTCTGAGCTATAACCGTGTTCCCTGTAATGTTACATAGGACTGCAGGTAGCATCTACTACATTAGCTGTACTCTGAGCTATAACCGTGTTCCCAGTAATGTTACATAGGACTGCAGGTAGCATCTACTACATTATCTGTACTCTGAGCTATAACCGTGTTCCCTGTAATGTTACATAGGACTGCAGGTAGCATCTACTACATTAGCTGTACTCTGAGCTATAACCGTGTTCCCAGTAATGTTACATAGGACTGCAGGTAGCATCTACTAGATTATCTGTACTCTGAGCTATAACCGTGTTCCCTGTAATGTTACATAGGACTGCAGGTAGCATCTACTACATTATCTGTACTCTGAGCTATAACCGTGTTCCCAGTAATGTTACATAGGACTGCAGGTAGCATCTACTACATTATCTGTACTCTGAGCTATAACCGTGTTCCCTGTAATGTTACATAGGACTGCAGGTAGCATCTACTACATTAGCTGTACTCTGAGCTATAACCGTGTTCCCAGTAATGTTACATAGGACTGCAGGTAGCATCTACTACATTATCTGTACTCTGAGCTATAACCGTGTTATCTGTAATGTTACATAGGACTGCAGGTAGCATCTACTAGGTTATCTGTACTCTGAGCTATAACCGTGTTCCCTGTAATGTTACATAGGACTGCAGGTAGCATCTACTAGATTATCTGTACTCTGAGCTATAACCGTGTTCCCTGGAATGTTACATAGGACTGCATGTAGCATCTACTACATTATCCGTACTCTGAGCTATAACCGTGTTATCTGTAATGTTACATAGGACTGCAGGTAGCATCTACTAGGTTTTCTGTACTCTGAGCTATAACCGTGTTCCCTGTAATGTTACATAGGACTGCAGGTAGCATCTAGTGCATTAGCTGTACTCTGAGCTATAACCGTGTTCCCTGGAATGTTACATAGGACTGCAGGTAGCATCTACTACATTAGCTGTACTCTGAACTATAACCGTGTTCCCTGGAATGTTACATAGGACTGCAGGTAGCATCTACTACATTATCTGTACTCTGAGCTATAACCGTGTTCCCTGTAATGTTACATAGGACTGCAGGTAGCATCTACTACATTAGCTGTACTCTGAGCTATAACCGTGTTCCCAGGAATGTTACATAGGACTGCAGGTAGCATCTACTACATTATCTGTACTCTGAACTATAACCGTGTTCCCTGTAATGTTACATAGGACTGCAGGTTACATCTACTACATTATCTGTACTCTGAGCTATAACCGTGTTCCCTGTAATGTTACATAGGACTGCAGGTAGCATCTACTACATTAGCTGTACTCTGAGCTATAACCGTGTTCCCAGTAATGTTACATAGGACTGCAGGTAGCATCTACTACATTAGCCGTACTCTGAGCTATAACCGTGTTCCCTGTAATGTTACATAGGACTGCAGGTAGCATCTACTACATTATCTGTACTCTGAGCTATAACCGTGTTCCCAGTAATGTTACATAGGACTGCAGGTAGTATCTACTACATTATCTGTACTCTGAGCTATAACCGTGTTCCCTGTAATGTTACATAGGACTGCAGGTAGCATCTACTAGATTATCGGTACTCTGAGCTATAACCGTGTTCCCAGTAATGTTACATAGGACTGCAGGTAGCATCTACTACATTAGCTGTACTCTGAGCTATAACCGTGTTCCCTGTAATGTTACATAGGACTGCAGGTAGCATCTACTACATTAGCTGTACTCTGAGCTATAACCGTGTTCCCAGGAATGTTACATAGGACTGCAGGTAGCATCTACTACATTATCTGTACTCTGAACTATAACCGTGTTCCCTGTAATGTTACATAGGACTGCAGGTAGCATCTACTACATTATCTGTACTCTGAGCTATAACCGTGTTCCCTGTAATGTTACATAGGACTGCAGGTAGCATCTACTACATTATCTGTACTCTGAGCTATAACCGTGTTCCCTGTAATGTTACATAGGACTGCAGGTAGCATCTACTACATTAGCTGTACTCTGAGCTATAACCGTGTTCCCAGGAATGTTACATAGGACTGCAGGTAGCATCTACTACATTATCTGTACTCTGAACTATAACCGTGTTCCCTGTAATGTTACATAGGACTGCAGGTTACATCTACTACATTATCTGTACTCTGAGCTATAACCGTGTTCCCTGTAATGTTACATAGGACTGCAGGTAGCATCTACTACATTAGCTGTACTCTGAGCTATAACCGTGTTCCCAGTAATGTTACATAGGACTGCAGGTAGCATCTACTACATTAGCCGTACTCTGAGCTATAACCGTGTTCCCTGTAATGTTACATAGGACTGCAGGTAGCATCTACTACATTATCTGTACTCTGAGCTATAACCGTGTTCCCAGTAATGTTACATAGGACTGCAGGTAGTATCTACTACATTATCTGTACTCTGAGCTATAACCGTGTTCCCTGTAATGTTACATAGGACTGCAGGTAGCATCTACTACATTATCTGTACTCTGAGCTATAACCGTGTTCCCAGTAATGTTACATAGGACTGCAGGTAGCATCTACTAGATTATCGGTACTCTGAGCTATAACCGTGTTCCCTGTAATGTTACATAGGACTGCAGGTAGCATCTACTACATTATCTGTACTCTGAACTATAACCGTGTTCCCTGTAATGTTACATAGGACTGCAGGTTACATCTACTACATTATCTGTACTCTGAGCTATAACCGTGTTCCCTGTAATGTTACATAGGACTGCAGGTAGCATCTACTACATTAGCTGTACTCTGAGCTATAACCGTGTTCCCAGTAATGTTACATAGGACTGCAGGTAGCATCTACTACATTATCTGTACTCTGAGCTATAACCGTGTTCCCTGTAATGTTACATAGGACTGCAGGTAGCATCTAGTGCATTAGCTGTACTCTGAGCTATAACCGTGTTCCCAGTAATGTTACATAGGACTGCAGGTAGCATCTACTACATTATCTGTACTCTGACCTATAACCGTGTTATCTGTAATGTTACATAGGACTGCAGGTAGCATCTACTAGGTTATCTGTACTCTGAGCTATAACCGTGTTCCCTCTAATGTTACATAGGACTGCAGGTAGCATCTACTACATTATCTGTACTCTGAGCTATAACCGTGTTATCTGTAATGTTACATAGGACTGCAGGTAGCATCTACTAGGTTATCTGTACTCTGAGCTATAACCGTGTTCCCTGTAATGTTACATAGGACTGCAGGTAGCATCTAGTGCATTAGCTGTACTCTGAGCTATAACCGTGTTCCCTGGAATGTTACATAGGACTGCAGGTAGCATCTACTAGATTATCTGTACTCTGAGCTATAACCGTGTTCCCAGTAATGTTACATAGGACTGCAGGTAGTATCTACTACATTATCTGTACTCTGAGCTATAACCGTGTTTCCTGTAATGTTACATAGGACTGCAGGTAGCATCTACTACATTAGCCGTACTCTGAGCTATAACCGTGTTCCCAGTAATGTTACATAGGACTGCAGGTAGTATCTACTACATTATCTGTACTCTGAGCTATAACCGTGTTCCCTGTAATGTTACATAGGACTGCAGGTAGCATCTACTAGATTATCGGTACTCTGAGCTATAACCGTGTTCCCTGTAATGTTACATAGGACTGCAGGTAGCATCTACTACATTATCTGTACTCTGAGCTATAACCGTGTTCCCAGTAATGTTACATAGGACTGCAGGTAGCATCTACTAGATTATCGGTACTCTGAGCTATAACCGTGTTCCCTGTAATGTTACATAGGACTGCAGGTAGCATCTACTACATTATCTGTACTCTGAACTATAACCGTGTTCCCTGTAATGTTACATAGGACTGCAGGTAGCATCTAGTGCATTAGCTGTACTCTGAGCTATAACCGTGTTCCCAGTAATGTTACATAGGACTGCAGGTAGCATCTACTACATTATCTGTACTCTGACCTATAACCGTGTTATCTGTAATGTTACATAGGACTGCAGGTAGCATCTACTAGGTTATCTGTACTCTGAGCTATAACCGTGTTCCCTGTAATGTTACATAGGACTGCAGGTAGCATCTACTACATTATCTGTACTCTGAGCTATAACCGTGTTATCTGTAATGTTACATAGGACTGCAGGTAGCATCTACTAGGTTATCTGTACTCTGAGCTATAACCGTGTTCCCTGTAATGTTACATAGGACTGCAGGTAGCATCTAGTGCATTAGCTGTACTCTGAGCTATAACCGTGTTCCCAGTAATGTTACATAGGACTGCAGGTAGTATCTACTACATTATCTGTACTCTGAGCTATAACCGTGTTCCCTGTAATGTTACATAGGACTGCAGGTAGCATGTACTACATTATCTGTACTCTGAGCTATAACCGTGTTCCCAGTAATGTTACATAGGACTGCAGGTAGCATGTACTACATTATCTGTACTCTGAGCTATAACCGTGTTCCCTGTAATGTTACATAGGACTGCAGGTAGCATCTACTACATTATCTGTACTCTGAGCTATAACCGTGTTCCCTGTAATGTTACATAGGACTGCAGGTAGCATCTACTAGATTATCTGTACTCTGAGCTATAACCGTGTTCCCTGTAATGTTACATAGGACTGCAGGTAGCATCTACTAGATTATCTGTACTCTGAGCTATAACCGTGTTCCCTGTAATGTTACATAGGACTGCAGGTAGCATCTACTACATTAGCTGTACTCTGAGCTATAACCGTGTTCCCAGTAATGTTACATAGGACTGCAGGTAGCATCTACTACATTATCTGTACTCTGAGCTATAACCGTGTTCCCTGTAATGTTACATAGGACTGCAGGTAGCATCTACTACATTAGCTGTACTCTGAGCTATAACCGTGTTCCCAGTAATGTTACATAGGACTGCAGGTAGCATCTACTACATTATCTGTACTCTGAGCTATAACCGTGTTCCCTGTAATGTTACATAGGACTGCAGGTAGCATCTACTACATTAGCTGTACTCTGAGCTATAACCGTGTTCCCAGTAATGTTACATAGGACTGCAGGTAGCATCTACTAGATTATCTGTACTCTGAGCTATAACCGTGTTCCCTGTAATGTTACATAGGACTGCAGGTAGCATCTACTACATTATCTGTACTCTGAGCTATAACCGTGTTCCCAGTAATGTTACATAGGACTGCAGGTAGCATCTACTACATTATCTGTACTCTGAGCTATAACCGTGTTCCCTGTAATGTTACATAGGACTGCAGGTAGCATCTACTACATTATCTGTACTCTGAGCTATAACCGTGTTCCCAGTAATGTTACATAGGACTGCAGGTAGCATCTACTAGGTTATCTGTACTCTGAGCTATAACCGTGTTCCCTGTAATGTTACATAGGACTGCAGGTAGCATCTACTACATTATCTGTACTCTGAGCTATAACCGTGTTCCCAGTAATGTTACATAGGACTGCAGGTAGCATCTACTAGGTTATCTGTACTCTGAGCTATAACCGTGTTCCCTGTAATGTTATATAGGACTGCAGGTAGTATCTACTACATTAGCTGTACTCTGAGCTATAACCGTGTTCCCTGTAATGTTACATAGGACTGCAGGTTACATCTACTACATTATCTGTACTCTGAGCTATAACCGTGTTCCCTGTAATGTTACATAGGACTGCAGGTAGCATCTACTACATTAGCTGTACTCTGAGCTATAACCGTGTTCCCAGTAATGTTACATAGGACTGCAGGTAGCATCTACTACATTATCTGTACTCTGAGCTATAACCGTGTTCCCTGTAATGTTACATAGGACTGCAGGTAGCATCTAGTGCATTAGCTGTACTCTGAGCTATAACCGTGTTCCCTGTAATGTTACATAGGACTGCAGGTAGCATCTACTAGATTATCGGTACTCTGAGCTATAACCGTGTTCCCTGTAATGTTACATAGGACTGCAGGTAGCATCTACTAGATTATCTGTACTCTGAACTATAACCGTGTTCCCTGTAATGTTATATAGGACTGCAGGTTACATCTACTACATTATCTGTACTCTGAGCTATAACCGTGTTCCCTGTAATGTTACATAGGACTGCAGGTAGCATCTACTACATTATCTGTACTCTGAACTATAACCGTGTTCCCTGTAATGTTATATAGGACTGCAGGTAGCATCTACTACATTATCTGTACTCTGAGCTATAACCGTGTTCCCAGTAATGTTACATAGGACTGCAGGTTACATCTACTACATTATCTGTACTCTGAGCTATAACCGTGTTCCCTGTAATGTTACATAGGACTGCAGGTAGCATCTACTACATTAGCTGTACTCTGAGCTATAACCGTGTTCCCAGTAATGTTACATAGGACTGCAGGTAGCATCTACTACATTATCTGTACTCTGAGCTATAACCGTGTTCCCTGTAATGTTACATAGGACTGCAGGTAGCATCTACTACATTATCTGTACTCTGAGCTATAACCGTGTTCCCAGTAATGTTACATAGGACTGCAGGTAGCATCTACTACATTATCTGTACTCTGAGCTATAACCGTGTTCCCTGTAATGTTACATAGGACTGCAGGTAGCATCTACTACATTATCTGTACTCTGAGCTATAACCGTGTTCCCTGGAATGTTACATAGGACTGCAGGTAGCATCTACTACATTATCTGTACTCTGAACTATAACCGTGTTCCCTGTAATGTTATATAGGACTGCAGGTTACATCTACTACATTATCTGTACTCTGAGCTATAACCGTGTTCCCTGTAATGTTACATAGGACTGCAGGTAGCATCTACTACATTAGCTGTACTCTGAGCTATAACCGTGTTCCCAGTAATGTTACATAGGACTGCAGGTAGCATCTACTACATTATCTGTACTCTGAGCTATAACCGTGTTCCCTGTAATGTTACATAGGACTGCAGGTAGCATCTAGTGCATTAGCTGTACTCTGAGCTATAACCGTGTTCCCTGTAATGTTACATAGGACTGCAGGTAGCATCTACTACATTATCTGTACTCTGAGCTATAACCGTGTTCCCTGTAATGTTACATAGGACTGCAGGTAGCATCTAGTGCATTAGCTGTACTCTGAGCTATAACCGTGTTCCCTGTAATGTTACATAGGACTGCAGGTAGAATCTACTACATTAGCTGTACTCTGAGCTATAACCGTGTTCCCAGTAATGTTACATAGGACTGCAGGTAGCATCTACTACATTATCTGTACTCTGACCTATAACCGTGTTATCTGTAATGTTACATAGGACTGCAGGTAGCATCTACTAGGTTATCTGTACTCTGAGCTATAACCGTGTTCCCTGTAATGTTACATAGGACTGCAGGTAGCATCTACTACATTATCTGTACTCTGAGCTATAACCGTGTTATCTGTAATGTTACATAGGACTGCAGGTAGCATCTACTAGGTTATCTGTACTCTGAGCTATAACCGTGTTCCCTGTAATGTTACATAGGACTGCAGGTAGCATCTAGTGCATTAGCTGTACTCTGAGCTATAACCGTGTTCCCTGGAATGTTACATAGGACTGCAGGTAGCATCTACTAGATTATCTGTACTCTGAGCTATAACCGTGTTCCCAGTAATGTTACATAGGACTGCAGGTAGTATCTACTACATTATCTGTACTCTGAGCTATAACCGTGTTTCCTGTAATGTTACATAGGACTGCAGGTAGCATCTACTACATTAGCCGTACTCTGAGCTATAACCGTGTTCCCAGTAATGTTACATAGGACTGCAGGTAGTATCTACTACATTATCTGTACTCTGAGCTATAACCGTGTTCCCTGTAATGTTACATAGGACTGCAGGTAGCATCTACTAGATTATCGGTACTCTGAGCTATAACCGTGTTCCCTGTAATGTTACATAGGACTGCAGGTAGCATCTACTACATTATCTGTACTCTGAGCTATAACCGTGTTCCCAGAAATGTTACATAGGACTGCAGGTAGCATCTACTAGATTATCGGTACTCTGAGCTATAACCGTGTTCCCTGTAATGTTACATAGGACTGCAGGTAGCATCTACTACATTATCTGTACTCTGAACTATAACCGTGTTCCCTGTAATGTTACATAGGACTGCAGGTTACATCTACTACATTATCTGTACTCTGAGCTATAACCGTGTTCCCTGTAATGTTACATAGGACTGCAGGTAGCATCTACTACATTAGCTGTACTCTGAGCTATAACCGTGTTCCCAGTAATGTTACATAGGACTGCAGGTAGCATCTACTACATTATCTGTACTCTGAGCTATAACCGTGTTCCCTGTAATGTTACATAGGACTGCAGGTAGCATCTAGTGCATTAGCTGTACTCTGAGCTATAACCGTGTTCCCAGTAATGTTACATAGGACTGCAGGTAGCATCTACTACATTATCTGTACTCTGACCTATAACCGTGTTATCTGTAATGTTACATAGGACTGCAGGTAGCATCTACTAGGTTATCTGTACTCTGAGCTATAACCGTGTTCCCTGTAATGTTACATAGGACTGCAGGTAGCATCTAGTGCATTAGCTGTACTCTGAGCTATAACCGTGTTCCCTGGAATGTTACATAGGACTGCAGGTAGCATCTACTAGATTATCTGTACTCTGAGCTATAACCGTGTTCCCAGTAATGTTACATAGGACTGCAGGTAGTATCTACTACATTATCTGTACTCTGAGCTATAACCGTGTTTCCTGTAATGTTACATAGGACTGCAGGTAGCATGTACTACATTATCTGTACTCTGAGCTATAACCGTGTTCCCTGTAATGTTACATAGGACTGCAGGTAGCATCTACTACATTATCTGTACTCTGAGCTATAACCGTGTTCCCTGTAATGTTACATAGGACTGCAGGTAGCATCTACTAGATTATCTGTACTCTGAACTATAGCCGTGTTCCCTGTAATGTTACATAGGACTGCAGGTAGCATCTACTACATTAGCTGTACTCTGAGCTATAACCGTGTTCCCAGTATGTTACATAGGACTGCAGGTAGTATCTACTACATTATCTGTACTCTGAGCTATAACCGTGTTCCCTGTAATGTTACATAGGACTGCAGGTAGCATGTACTACATTATCTGTACTCTGAGCTATAACCGTGTTCCCTGTAATGTTACATAGGACTGCAGGTAGCATCTACTAGATTATCTGTACTCTGAGCTATAACCGTGTTCCCTGTAATGTTACATAGGACTGCAGGTAGCATCTACTAGATTATCTGTACTCTGAGCTATAACCGTGTTCCCTGTAATGTTACATAGGACTGCAGGTAGCATCTACTACATTAGCTGTACTCTGAGCTATAACCGTGTTCCCAGTAATGTTACATAGGACTGCAGGTAGCATCTACTACATTATCTGTACTCTGAGCTATAACCGTGTTCCCTGTAATGTTACATAGGACTGCAGGTAGCATCTACTAGATTATCTGTACTCTAAACTATAGCCGTGTTCCCTGTAATGTTACATAGGACTGCAGGTAGCATCTACTACATTAGCTGTACTCTGAGCTATAACCGTGTTCCCAGTATGTTACATAGGACTGCAGGTAGTATCTACTACATTATCTGTACTCTGAGCTATAACCGTGTTCCCTGTAATGTTACATAGGACTGCAGGTAGCATCTAGTGCATTAGCTGTACTCTGAGCTATAACCGTGTTCCCTGGAATGTTACATAGGACTGCAGGTAGCATCTACTAGATTATCTGTACTCTGAGCTATAACCGTGTTCCCAGTAATGTTACATAGGACTGCAGGTAGTATCTACTACATTATCTGTACTCTGAGCTATAACCGTGTTTCCTGTAATGTTACATAGGACTGCAGGTAGCATGTACTACATTATCTGTACTCTGAGCTATAACTGTGTTCCCTGTAATGTTACATAGGACTGCAGGTAGCATCTACTACATTATCTGTACTCTGAGCTATAACCGTGTTCCCTGTAATGTTACATAGGACTGCAGGTAGCATCTACTAGATTATCTGTACTCTGAACTATAGCCGTGTTCCCTGTAATGTTACATAGGACTGCAGGTAGCATCTACTACATTAGCTGTACTCTGAGCTATAACCGTGTTCCCAGTATGTTACATAGGACTGCAGGTAGTATCTACTACATTATCTGTACTCTGAGCTATAACCGTGTTCCCTGTAATGTTACATAGGACTGCAGGTAGCATGTACTACATTATCTGTACTCTGAGCTATAACCGTGTTCCCTGTAATGTTACATAGGACTGCAGGTAGCATCTACTAGATTATCTGTACTCTGAGCTATAACCGTGTTCCCTGTAATGTTACATAGGACTGCAGGTAGCATCTACTAGATTATCTGTACTCTGAGCTATAACCGTGTTCCCTGTAATGTTACATAGGACTGCAGGTAGCATCTACTACATTAGCTGTACTCTGAGCTATAACCGTGTTCCCAGTAATGTTACATAGGACTGCAGGTAGCATCTACTACATTATCTGTACTCTGAGCTATAACCGTGTTCCCTGTAATGTTACATAGGACTGCAGGTAGCATCTACTACATTAGCTGTACTCTGAGCTATAACCGTGTTCCCAGTAATGTTACATAGGACTGCAGGTAGCATCTACTACATTATCTGTACTCTGAGCTATAACCGTGTTCCCTGTAATGTTACATAGGACTGCAGGTAGCATCTACTACATTAGCTGTACTCTGAGCTATAACCGTGTTCCCAGTAATGTTACATAGGACTGCAGGTAGCATCTACTAGATTATCTGTACTCTGAGCTATAACCGTGTTCCCTGTAATGTTACATAGGACTGCAGGTAGCATCTACTACATTATCTGTACTCTGAGCTATAACCGTGTTCCCAGTAATGTTACATAGGACTGCAGGTAGCATCTACTACATTATCTGTACTCTGAGCTATAACCGTGTTCCCTGTAATGTTACATAGGACTGCAGGTAGCATCTACTACATTAGCTGTACTCTGAGCTATAACCGTGTTCCCAGTAATGTTACATAGGACTGCAGGTAGCATCTAGTGCATTAGCTGTACTCTGAGCTATAACCGTGTTCCCAGTAATGTTACATAGGACTGCAGGTAGCATCTACTACATTATCTGTACTCTGAGCTATAACCGTGTTATCTGTAATGTTACATAGGACTGCAGGTAGCATCTACTAGGTTATCTGTACTCTGAGCTATAACCGTGTTCCCTGTAATGTTACATAGGACTGCAGGTAGCATCTACTAGGTTATCTGTACTCTGAGCTATAACCGTGTTCCCTGTAATGTTACATAGGACTGCAGGTAGCATCTAGTGCATTAGCTGTACTCTGAGCTATAACCGTGTTCCCTGGAATGTTACATAGGACTGCAGGTAGCATCTACTACATTAGCTGTACTCTGAACTATAACCGTGTTCCCTGGAATGTTACATAGGACTGCAGGTAGCATCTACTACATTATCTGTACTCTGAGCTATAACCGTGTTCCCTGTAATGTTACATAGGACTGCAGGTAGCATCTACTACATTAGCTGTACTCTGAGCTATAACCGTGTTCCCAGGAATGTTACATAGGACTGCAGGTAGCATCTACTACATTATCTGTACTCTGAACTATAACCGTGTTCCCTGTAATGTTACATAGGACTGCAGGTAGCATCTACTACATTAGCTGTACTCTGAGCTATAACCGTGTTCCCAGTAATGTTACATAGGACTGCAGGTAGCATCTACTACATTAGCCGTACTCTGAGCTATAACCGTGTTCCCAGTAATGTTACATAGGACTGCAGGTAGCATCTAGTGCATTATCTGTACTCTGAGCTATAACCGTGTTCCCAGTAATGTTACATAGGACTGCAGGTAGCATCTACTACATTATCTGTACTCTGAGCTATAACCGTGTTCCCTGTAATGTTACATAGGACTGCAGGTAGTATCTACTACATTATCTGTACTCTGAGCTATAACCGTGTTCCCTGTAATGTTACATAGGACTGCAGGTAGCATCTACTAGATTATCGGTACTCTGAGCTATAACCGTGTTCCCTGTAATGTTACATAGGACTGCAGGTAGCATCTACTACATTATCTGTACTCTGAGCTATAACCGTGTTCCCAGTAATGTTACATAGGACTGCAGGTAGCATCTACTAGATTATCGGTACTCTGAGCTATAACCGTGTTCCCTGTAATGTTACATAGGACTGCAGGTAGCATCTACTACATTATCTGTACTCTGAGCTATAACCGTGTTCCCAGTAATGTTACATAGGACTGCAGGTAGCATCTACTACATTATCTGTACTCTGAGCTATAACCGTGTTATCTGTAATGTTACATAGGACTGCAGGTAGCATCTACTATGTTATCTGTACTCTGAGCTATAACCGTGTTCCCTGTAATGTTACATAGGACTGCAGGTAGCATCTACTACATTATCTGTACTCTGAGCTATAACCGTGTTATCTGTAATGTTACATAGGACTGCAGGTAGCATCTACTAGATTATCTGTACTCTGAGCTATAACCGTGTTCCCAGTAATGTTACATAGGACTGCAGGTAGCATCTACTAGATTATCGGTACTCTGAGCTATAACCGTGTTCCCAGTAATGTTACATAGGACTGCAGGTAGCATCTACTAGATTATCGGTACTCTGAGCTATAACCGTGTTCCCTGTAATGTTACATAGGACTGCAGGTAGCATCTACTACATTATCTGTACTCTGAGCTATAACCGTGTTCCCAGTAATGTTACATAGGACTGCAGGTAGCATCTACTAGATTATCGGTACTCTGAGCTATAACCGTGTTCCCTGTAATGTTACATAGGACTGCAGGTAGCATCTACTACATTATCTGTACTCTGAGCTATAACCGTGTTCCCTGTAATGTTACATAGGACTGCAGGTAGCATCTACTACATTATCTGTACTCTGAGCTATAACCGTGTTCCCTGTAATGTTACATAGGACTGCAGGTAGCATCTAGTGCATTAGCTGTACTCTGAGCTATAACCGTGTTCCCTGGAATGTTACATAGGACTGCAGGTAGCATCTACTACATTAGCTGTACTCTGAGCTGTAACCGTGTTCCCAGTAATGTTACATAGGACTGCAGGTAGCATCTACTACATTATCTGTACTCTGAGCTATAACCGTGTTATCTGTAATGTTACATAGGACTGCAGGTAGCATCTACTAGGTTATCTGTACTCTGAGCTATAACCGTGTTCCCTGTAATGTTACATAGGACTGCAGGTAGCATCTACTACATTATCTGTACTCTGAGCTATAACCGTGTTCCCCGTAATGTTACATAGGACTGCAGGTAGCATCTACTACATTAGCTGTACTCTGAGCTATAACCGTGTTCCCTGGAATGTTACATAGGACTGCAGGTAGCATCTACTACATTAGCTGTACTCTGAGCTGTAACCGTGTTCCCAGTAATGTTACATAGGACTGCAGGTAGCATCTACTACATTATCTGTACTCTGAGCTATAACCGTGTTCCCTGTAATGTTACATAGGACTGCAGGTAGCATCTACTAGATTATCTGTACTCTGAGCTATAACCATGTTCCCTGTAATGTTACATAGGACTGCAGGTAGCATCTACTACATTAGCTGTACTCTGAGCTATAACCGTGTTCCCAGTAATGTTACATAGGACTGCAGGTAGCATCTACTACATTATCTGTACTCTGAACTATAACCGTGTTCCCTGGAATGTTACATAGGACTGCAGGTAGCATCTACTACATTATCTGTACTCTGAGCTATAACCGTGTTCCCTGTAATGTTACATAGGACTGCAGGTAGCATCTACTACATTAGCTGTACTCTGAGCTATAACCGTGTTCCCAGTAATGTTACATAGGACTGCAGGTAGCATCTACTACATTATCTGTACTCTGAACTATAACCGTGTTCCCTGTAATGTTACATAGGACTGCAGGTTACATCTACTACATTATCTGTACTCTGAGCTATAACCGTGTTCCCTGTAATGTTACATAGGACTGCAGGTAGCATCTACTACATTATCTGTACTCTGAGCTATAACCGTGTTCCCTGTAATGTTACATAGGACTGCAGGTAGCATCTAGTGCATTAGCTGTACTCTGAGCTATAACCGTGTTCCCTGTAATGTTACATAGAACTGCAGGTAGCATCTACTACATTATCTGTACTCTGAGCTATAACCGTGTTCCCTGTAATGTTACATAGGACTGCAGGTAGCATCTACTACATTAGCTGTACTCTGAGCTATAACCGTGTTCCCAGTAATGTTACATAGGACTGCAGGTAGCATCTACTACATTAGCCGTACTCTGAGCTATAACCGTGTTCCCAGTAATGTTACATAGGACTGCAGGTAGTATCTACTACATTATCTGTACTCTGAGCTATAACTGTGTTCCCTGTAATGTTACATAGGACTGCAGGTAGCATCTACTAGATTATCGGTACTCTGAGCTATAATTGTGTTCCCTGTAATGTTACATAGGACTGCAGGTAGCATCTACTACATTATCTGTACTCTGAGCTATAACCGTGTTCCCAGTAATGTTACATAGGACTGCAGGTAGCATCTACTACATTATCGGTACTCTGAGCTATAACCGTGTTCCCTGTAATGTTACATAGGACTGCAGGTAGCATCTACTACATTATCTGTACTCTGAGCTATAACCGTGTTCCCAGTAATGTTACATAGGACTGCAGGTAGCATCTACTACATTATCTGTACTCTGAGCTATAACCGTGTTCCCTGTAATGTTACATAGGACTGCAGGTAGCATCTACTACATTATCTGTACTCTGAGCTATAACCGTGGTATCTGTAATGTTACATAGGACTGCAGGTAGCATCTACTAGGTTATCTGTACTCTGAGCTATAACCGTGTTCCCTGTTATGTTACATAGGACTGCAGGTAGCATCTAGTGCATTAGCTGTACTCTGAGCTATAACCGTGTTCCCTGTAATGTTACATAGGACTGCAGGTAGCATCTACTACATTATCTGTACTCTGAGCTATAACCGTGTTCCCTGTAATGTTACATAGGACTGCAGGTAGCATCTACTACATTAGCTGTACTCTGAGCTATAACCGTGTTCCCTGTAATGTTACACAGGACTGCAGGTAGCATCTACTACATTAGCTGTACTCTGAGCTATAACCGTGTTCCCTGTAATGTTACATAGGACTGCAGGTAGCATCTACTAGATTATCTGTACTCTGAGCTATAACCGTGTTCCCTGGAATGTTACATAGGACTGCAGGTAGCATCTACTACATTATCTGTACTCTGAGCTATAACCGTGTTCCCTGGAATGTTACATAGGACTGCAGGTAGCATCTACTACATTATCTGTACTCTGAGCTATAACCGTGTTCCCTGTAATGTTACATAGGACTGCAGGTTACATCTACTACATTAGCTGTACTCTGAGCTATAACCGTGTTCTCTGTAATGTTACATAGGACTGCAGGTAGCATCTACTACATTATCTGTACTCTGAGCTATAACCGTGTTCCCAGTAATGTTACATAGGACTGCAGGTAGCATCTACTACATTATCTGTACTCTGAGCTATAACCGTGTTCCCAGTAATGTTACATAGGACTGCAGGTAGCATCTACTACATTATCTGTACTCTGAGCTATAACCGTGTTCCCTGGAATGTTACATAGGACTGCAGGTAGCATCTACTACATTATCTGTACTCTGAGCTATAACCGTGTTCCCTGGAATGTTACATAGGACTGCAGGTAGCATCTACTAGGTTATCTGTACTCTGAGCTATAACCGTGTTCCCTGGAATGTTACATAGGACTGCAGGTAGCATCTACTACATTATCTGTACTCTGAGCTATAACCGTGTTCCCAGTAATGTTACATAGGACTGCAGGTAGCATCTACTACATTATCTGTACTCTGAGCTATAACCGTGTTCCCAGTAATGTTACATAGGACTGCAGGTAGCATCTACTACATTATCTGTACTCTGAGCTATAACCGTGTTATCTGTAATGTTACATAGGACTGCAGGTAGCATCTACATTATCTGTACTCTGAGCTATAACCGTGTTTCCTGGAATGTTACATAGGACTGCAGGTAAAGCTCGTGGAGCTCTGCTACCTGTGCAGCCTGCACCCACAGGTGTAGTGTGGCCTGTGCTGTGTGGGTTAACCCCCGGGTGACTGAGTGCAGCCATTCCACACATGACACATGTCAGCTGGTCACTCACATTACATAACGTATCAAAGAGGAGAAAATGCAGTTTTCAGGGCTGCGAGGGCGGAGCCTGCGTGTGCCGACCAATCAGGAGAGCGGTGCTGGACAACGCCTTGATCCTGGGATTTGGCTGCAGCCGGGACCTCTCCTGCCAGGATAACTGCCCAATCATGAACTCGGAGGAGCAGAGCACCTTGTGACGCGCCGGCCTCTCCCATTGGTGGGCGTGGATACGGCACCTAGTCCTGACACCCCTGCTATACATATATATACCATAGCACAATGCAGCCACCCCAGCCAGAACCAAGCAACCCCCTGCACAATGGCTGCAAGAGTCAGAATGTGGCTGATGATGATGAAGGCTAGGGGCATCAGTGTCCACCACAGCATCCCTAACCCCGCAGTGACCTGTGACCTGAAACCCCAGGAGCTGCCTGTGACCCCGTCACCTCCACCCTCCTGCCCACACCACCCGTCTGCGCTGCCCGGCCCCACCAACTGGCCCATCCTGGGGAGCCTGGTGGACATCCTGAGGAAAGGAGGACTGAAGAGGCAGCACCAAGCGCTGGTAAATAGCTCCCATAATGGGACCTCATCAAAGATTCAACAACACAATATAGCATGATTAATATATTACAGGTAACATTATTGTGTTTATTGCATGCAGTGTGACCTGTGGGAGGACAATGAATCCAAAAGATAGGCATCACTGAAATATGATGTAAACTCAGGGTATAATGCTGATCTACGAGTAGTATAATAGTCTTAGGATGGATTCTCATAGAATTCACATAGTTCTGCCATTACTTGTCATATCAGTACATTATAGTCTGGCACATTATATGGTTATGTTTATATATTACATATTATATTTTATATTGTTTTTATATATTATATTATGGTACATTATATGGTTGTTACATATTACATGTGTTTATCATACTATATTCTTTGTTTTTATACATTATATTATGACATTCTACATTATCCTCCTTTCTCTAATTTTATTACGTTACATTGTTACATTTTTTTTTCTATTACATTATATATATATATATATATATATATATATATATATATATATTTTACATATAGTTACATTACACTATTATATTACATTGTCTATCACCTTATTACATCCTTAGGTTATATTATGGCATGTGGTGCTACATTATACTCCATTCTCAGACTGTTATTCCATTATTTATGTTTATGTTGCATTATCTTGTTACATTTGTTAAACTATCAGATGACGTTTTCCTGCTTCTGCTAATGTCAGAGAACGTTTCTAATCTACAATGAGCGAATACGTTAATAACCGACCTCTGTGGCAGGGAAAGGGTAAAAATGAAGGAAATGTAACTTAGTAATAACTTAAGAGAAAAGAAAAGTGGTGAAAAAAATGAAGATGAATGCAAAAAGGAACAAGAAGGCAAGGAAAAGTCCAAAGATGAAGAAGAATGGAAAGTGAAGATGAAGTTGAAAGGAATGTGCCAGAGGATGAGAAAAGAAAAATGGGGCTGATAAAGGAAAAAAAAAGAAGCGGCAAAGAATTAAGAGGAAAGAAAATGAATATGAAGATGATGCTGGAGGACAAGGAAGGAAACCAACGAGAAAGAGAAAAAGAAAAGAAATGAAGGAGAAGAACAAGAAAGGAAATTTAAGAGAATTATGTGAAGAAGAGAAAGAAAGGAAACTAAGGAGAAGGAGGAAAAAAGAAAGGAAACCAAAGAAGGGGAAAAGAAGAAGAAAGGAAATCTGGGAGAAAGAGAAAAAGAAGAAAGGGAACTAAGGAGAAGGTAAAGAGTAATCTTAAGAAGAAAAAAGAGGAAATGAAAAGAAAGTTTTGGAGATAAAGCTGATAATGAAAGGAAACAAACAGAACATGGGACTAGTTAGGAGTAAGAGGAGCTAAAAGCTAAACGTGACTGTTTCTTTCTCCATTACTCTTGTGGGGTACACGGTGTATTAGGACGTCACTATTCTGTCTTTTGTCCCTCCAGGCTGGGTACCACAAGCAGTTTGGGAAGATATTCCGCATGAAGCTCGGCTCTTTTGACTCCGTCCACATCGGAGCCCCCTGCCTGCTGGAAGCTCTGTTCCGGGAAGAAAGCAATTACCCCAAGAGGCTGGAGATCAAGCCATGGAAGGCGTACAGAGACTACCGGCAAGAGGCCTATGGACTCCTGATACTGTAAGTCTATGTGATTGAGGAGACCAGCAGTTCTCACTTGTAGAGTTCCCCTTTAGGAGGTTTTATTACTATGGTCATTAGGGAGCGGTAGGAATCTGTGATATTGTTACCACGTCATGGCTTGGATTGGGGTATGGGTGCAATTCTCCCCAATCGCACTGGCCAGGATCCGGAAAGCTGCTGTATGCAGGGTCCGCACACTGGAGAGCTGCTCCACCTGTTCTTCTACCTGCAGGGCTGATACATTTCTGTGTCTAGATGATACAACATTGGGGCAGATTGATTTTCACAGTCTTAGACCAGGCAGGCAGACTTGTCACAGGGGCGCAGGCATCAGGGGCATCATCCGGGGTTCCAGATGTGACCGCGGAGCAGAGAATGAGCCCTCAGTGACTTTTGGGCTGCATGATTGTGGGAAATGGATCACTCTCATCATCCTGGATCTCGGGTGTATCACCTGCACATGATCCATGTAAGATGCCACACACAGATGTTTTTTTTTTTTCTGCAGCTCTGGTTGTGAGTCAGCATCCCTCAGTTCTCACTTCTGTACTTTCCCTTTCACTGTCGGAGAAGCTCAGTAGGAATTAGAAAATGTGCTCATTGTATAATGTGAGGCTCCGCGTCTTTGCGCTTCAATTCCTCACCATTTTCAGGGTCTCTACTGTCAGGAAATATGCTGATTTATTGATTACATCCAGAGACTGAGCACAGCTGAGAGTTGGTGACAGTGTATCAGTGTAGACAATCCTCTGAGATAATCACAGATCCGGCACAAAACGTCTGTTCTACCTGAATTTTACACATTCACCTAAACAATGAAATTAACAAACAGCTCTGCAAGTTGTCTCAGACTGTAAGGGTATGTGCACACGCTGCGGATTTTGCTGCGGTTTTCCATGAGTTTACAGTACAATGTAAACCTATGGAAACCGCAATCCGCAGTGCACATGCTGCGGAAAAAAACGCACGGAAACGATGAGGGTTACATTCCGCAGAATGTCAATTCCTTGTGCGGATTCCGCTGTGGCTTACACCTGCTCCATAATAGGAATCTGCACAAAACTGCGGTAAATTTGCAGTGAATACGCAGGTAATCCACAGTGCGGTTTACCTGCGGATTTACGAAAACGGGTGCGGAAAAATCCGCAGACATCCCACTTACGTGTGCACATACCCTAAAGGTCCCAGCAAGCAGATATCTTAACAATGGGGAGAAAATATTTTTGATGCCTAAGGGGGTCATGTAGGACATTCGGGGTCATACAAAGGTCAGCACCCCGCCTGCTCACCTGATGAGTACTACACATGTCACCGTATAGCCCAAGCCTGACCTGTACACACCATGTATACCAGTGCATGCTAGGTCATGTTCACACGTTGCAAAAAACGTCTGCTGCAATTGGGTCACAAATCCACCTGTTACTTGTGGGTTTTGTTGTGTTTGGCTACAGATTTCACCCTATCCATAACAAAGCAATGAATAGGGTGAGATCTGTACTAGGATGAGCACGCCGCAGATCTGACATCCAAACCATGCTTTCATTTTTTTATTCTGCAACCTGTGAATGGGAATTTGAAAGCTGATATTTACTTTTATTGTTCTGTAAATTGCTTCAGATTTGTAATGCGGAATCAAAAACCCCCAAAAACGGCTACATGTGAACATAGTCTGATATGCCATGCAGGGTCTGTGGAAAGCTTGGTGACAGGAGTTATGGCATCTGTGCTCATCAGTCTCATACAAGCGTGTTGTCCAAGGGTCTGCTGTCTACGGGACCAGGAGTATAAACAGACCTAAGAGGGCCTTGGGTCAAGAACAATATATGGACCTTTTGCAGTCCAAAAGGCTCCTCATAATGCACAATTCCACCTACTTCGAAGGTACTAGTGGGCCCCTGGTTACACTAATAGTACAGCACCTCGCCCATGCACTGTGTTTTCACACCCGGCTACCAGGGAGGTCGCCCATTTGCAAAATCTGTATAAACTGTGAGGAGACATTGCCACATATTTTCCCACTTAGTCATGAAAAACATGAATAAAGATGAATTGTAAACATGGAGGGGACAGGAAAACCAACCCAGCAGCATCCAGACGAGCAGCGCAGCCAGGTGACGGCACAGACGTAATATTATTCTTACTGCCTCAGAAATCCTGTGGTGATGTCTCTATTTGTACAAGACTCATTAGGAGATCTAAGAGCGGCCGCAGCACAAATCTCTCCTGTCCTGACGGTTGTTACAATGTGTCAGTCAAGGTTAAGCATATTAGTCTGGGATGTTTACCTCACTCGGGATTGTTAGGCCTGGCCTGCAACTGTAACAAACCCTCTGCTACTACAACTATTAGCTATTAGAGGTTTTCACTTTTAAGATAAAAGCAAGGCTGTGGTCATTCACTACATGCAAGCAGAGACCGATACAATGGATAGGAGCCACCTCAGTATTGCTAGGGCAGCCATATTGGCAGGATTATGGGTTGTTGGGGCTCAGTGTAATCCTGCCTTTCCTCTCCATCCAGAGAAGGTAAAGACTGGCAGCGGGTCCGCAGCGCCTTCCAGCAGAAGCTGATGAAACCGTCGGAAGTTGGGAAATTGGACACCAAAATCAATGAGGTAAAATTCCGCAACCTAATCTGGAAATCCAGCTGACAACCAACATGGCCGCTATATGAGCTGATTCCCAATGTTCTCCGCCTCACAAATAGCAGACGTTACCAACTGTTTGATCATAAGCAGGTCTGTCTGTATAATGGAGGGGTCTTTGAAATCTAGTGGGCTTCCTCTGTGGGAACTGTAATGGCAGCCACGTAGCTACCGGAGACAGAGCTGAGAAGTGTCACCACCACTGACACAATAATGGTCACTCAACAGGACTTCATGATTCCGGCTACTTTATATTTTTCTCCATTTTCCCCTTCCAGGTGATGGAAGATTTTATCCGGAGGATTGACAGCGTCCGTACAGAGGAGGGAAGGATCACAGACCTGTACTGTGAGCTGAACAAATGGTCGTTGGAGAGTAAGTCCCTATTATACAATGGCACGAGCCGGGAAGGTGGAGGGATCGCTGAGGGAGCAGGAAATGTGGCGATCACTTTCAATGCATGTATATTAGGCTAAAAATTATTTTTGCAATCGGGGTTAGAGTAAAAATTTTGCACAGTTTGGCTATTCAAACTTAAAAATAAGGCCACATACACCATGTATAAGGTAAAATAGTAATTTTAATATATTATGTAGTCAAGTATTTATTGGTTAAGATGATAAAAGAGAGTAATTAATAAGAAAGCTACAATGGATGAATGAAAGCAAAAGGGGGGGGAAAAGGAAAAATCCCAACCAATAAAGTCCCAAATACAATGTGACATACCAATATATTTATTTATAGTGGCAGCAACAAGGGTGTCAGCACAATGACATAAAAAAATAGTTAAAAAAATAGTGACGCTCTCATGGGATATGGGAATGTAGGAAGGAGGGTATATAATATATGTAATACTAACAGTGTCCAAGAAAAACAAGCAGCACGATAAGGAGTTTTCATTATACGAGGACAGAGAAAAGGGGTTAAGTGTCAGTGCACTCCTCTATCTTACATATTCATAAATAGTGAAACAAGATACAACTATATATTGCAAAGAAAACACTCATCGTGGGCCCATGTACGGTGTGTCACCTAGTAGTGAAGAAAGTGTTATAAGAAAACTAATGAGTACTACACGAGTCTAGCTCCTTCATCCAAGTGGCATCCACCCTGACGCGCGTTTCGGCTTCCGCCTTCGTCGAATGATGAATGATAAGACAATATATGAGATTGAAATCATTAAACTGCATTAATTATGCCATAAATTGAGTATTAAAAGGTATTATAATGTCATGTTAAAGGGACACTGTCACCTGAATTTGGAGGGAACAATCTTCAGCCATGGAGGCGGGGTTTGGGGTTTTTTGATTCACCCTTTCCTTACCCGCTGGCTGCATGCTGGCTGCAATATTGGATTGAAGTTCATTCTCTGTCCTCTGTAGTACATGCCTGCACAAGGCAATCTTCCCTTGCGTAGGCGTGTACTATGGAGGACAGAGAATGAACTTCAATCCAATATTGCAGCCAGCATGCAGCCAGCGGGTAAGGAAAGAGTGAATCAAAAAACCCCAAACCCCGCCTCCATGGCTGAAGATTGTTCCCTCCAAATTCAGGTGATAGTGTCCCTTTAAGGTAAAATAACATATATCCAGCAAAAAAAAAAAAAATATACACCGCAGCTTCTTTAACTTAAGTGTGATATCATCAGGGGAATGTGATAGAAGCAGGGTAAGTGACAGCAGCGCCGCCCCCTGATGACAATCCATTGTAATGCGGTGTTAAAAGTTGTATAACTGCTGTCAATCCCCCCTGCTTCTATCACTACCGCTCCCTGATAATTTCCTGTTCCAGGAAGGGCGATAGAAGCTGTAAGAAGTGACTGCGGGACCTTCCTCCTGTGACATCCCACTTGAGACTCCCCTCAAACAAAACATCACAGGAAGTAAAGAAAAAAAAAAAAGAGGGATTAGCTAAAATGGGGAACCAGTAGGACATTTTCAAATAAAGCAAATTAAAAAATTGTGGCGTAAATATTTATACAGGGCATGTTATGTATCGGACAAGTCCTTTAACTGTGATGTGGTATGCAGACGTGAATCAGCTGAGAAGAGGTCAGAAAAATACAGAAAAGAGTTACAGACTCCCTGTCAAACTCACTGATTGATTCTTTGTTAACTCATTCTGCATCCAACAGAAGACAGTGCAGCATAAAGGCTATGGAAGGCAAACGGTGCAAAATTTTTAATAAATCCCAATTGCAAGAATGATTTTTAGCCCCAAATACATGCATTTAAGTAAAAAAAGTTATCTTTATTACTTATATTCCACCCCTAATTTTTATACATTTAACCAATCACACATTTTTTTTTTTTTATCACATGTATCTTAACCCTTGCTCTTTTTTTCAGGTATTTGTCTCGTTCTCTATGAGAAAAGATTTGGATTTTTGCAGCCCAATCTTGGAGAAGAGGCTTTGGACTTCATCACAGCCATAAAAACAGTAAGTCATTTATTCCTAGTAATACCTGCGATTCTTCAGGGAGGAAAATGGGAGCAACCTGATAAAGCAGAATTAATCCCCTTGGGATTGGTGACTTGTCTGTATATGACATATCCAGCTGTCCGTACAGAAGTATTATGCCCCTGTGTACATTATAATGACTGTACCATTGCCCTGGCTGTAATCCTGTTCTCTATGGCAGATGATGAGCACATTTGGGCTGATGATGGTGACGCCGGTGGAATTGCACAGAAGCTTAAACACAAAGATTTGGAAAAATCACACCGAGGCCTGGGACAGCATCTTCAGAACCGGTGCGTTATAGACCCATCTCCTTCAGCTTGTCACACACGACATGATGGCGGTTGTGCTGCTGAGATAGACTCAGATACACAAGTCAGCTGAGGGTATTATGCATTGTAGACTTAAACAATTTTTCCCAAAATTACAAGTTATCCCTTTTCTACTGTCACTCCGTTTTCTCCGGCAGTCCTATAGACAATGAATGCAGCAGAAATTGAGAATGTGCACCTCCGCTACATTCAAGATAGGACTCCAGTGTCCAGCTTGCGAGATCGCTGGGGGTCCCAGTGGTTGGACCCCAGTGATCAGCAAGTTATCCCCTATGCAATTGATAGAGGATAACTTGCTGCCATTCAGCAGAGCAGACTGTATCACGAAAAAATGAGATACTACAATTCATCCGAGAGCTCAGCAGACAGTATCACGTATGATAGTCTTAGATGCACCTGTAAGCAGACAATAACATGATAGGATTGGTTGGAAAACAGCAAGCAGTATCGCTCTTTACCATGATCTGATACGTTCTGCATCTCATTCCTTGCTTCCTCCACAGCCAAGTGTCACATAGACCGGAGACTGATGAAGCTGTCATCTAAGGACAATGAAGACTTCCTCTGCACCATCTACAAGGACAGCAAACTGTCCAAGAAGGAGATGTACGCCACCATCACCGAGATGCTGATCGGAGCCGTGGAGACGGTATGAAGGGTTTACATCCATTATCAGCAGTGATAGAGCTGACGTGACAGTCGGGCGCACGCCGCCATGCGACCACTGACATCTGCTCCCCGCTGACAATTTAAGTGGCTTCATGTAGTCGCTGAACTTGTTGCGATTCATTTCTTTTGCACTTTCTCTTGCAGACGGCAAACAGCTTTCTCTGGGCCATATTTAATATTTCCCGTCATCCAACCATTCAACAGAAACTTTACGACGAGATTCAGAGCGTGTTATCGCCGGACCAAGTGCCGACAGCGGAAGATATCAGGAATATGCCGTATCTAAAGGCGTGCTTAAAGGAATCCATGAGGTACAAGGGACGAGTTACATTACGGGATCGCTCACACCACCAGACGAGTGTTATCTGATGTTTTCTCGGACAGCACCCGGACCAATGTTATTCTATGGGGCAGTGCTGAGGAGTGTTGTCTGTCTTGGCATGAGAAAAAAATCACAGCATGCGTAAATCGGACGAGACTCACCCTTTCAAGCCTATGGGTTCATGGAAATTATCAGACAGACTCAGGCCGGTTTCACATGTCAGTGGCTCCGGTACGTGAGGTGACACGTGGTGCTGAAGCGGCCATTCATATCTTCTTTCCAGCAGCGTTCGCTGGAAAGAGGATATGAACAATCTTTTTTTTTTTTTTTTTTTTTTTTTTTAAACACGAGGACAAAAAAAAAAAAAAGGATTTTTCATATCTTGTTTCCAGAAAACGCTGCTGGAAAGAAGATATGAATGACCACTTCAGCACCAGATGCAGGGGACAGCGCTTATCTCTAGCGCTGTCTCCTGCACGCTCCGTGCCACGGGAGCTCACGGAGACACGGGCACGGATAATTCCGGTACCTATTTATTTATTTTTATTTTTTTTCCGGTACCGGAATTATCTGGACATGTGAGACTGGCCTCATAGAAATTTTGGACTCCATCTTCTCCTCACAGTGTTCTCCAATTCTGGCATCTGAGAAAATCGAATTACACTATGGTGACACTCTGATCAGAGTTTGACCAGAGTGTCATTAGCATAATTGACCTGATTATCTCAGATTACAGAAGCTATGGTCATGCTACCCTAGTCTATATCTGTAATCGGGTCTACTACTCCAGTCACATCCAGAGCTGCACCTACAACACCACTATCAAACATGATCCATTTCTGTAATATGCTCATATTCATATATATTATAGTGTGTGTGTGTGTGTATATATGTGTATGTGTATATATATATATATATATATATATATATATATATATATATATATATATATATATATATATATATATATATCTCTTGTCAATTGTGTTCTAGGATAAGCCCCTCTGTTCCATTTACCACCCGCACCCTGGATAAGGAGACTGTACTCGGAGAATATGTTTTACCCAAAGGGGTGAGTACTCCCATTAATGTAATTGCATAGTCACATAACCAGGACAGATTTCATCCTAAACGATGACTGTTTCCATTCACTGAAGGCAAACAGAAAAAAGAACTGATAGAAAAAGAAATCTAAATGCCAAGCCTTACCCTATATGTGCAGAGACTGATCCTCTGGTTTCTGTGTTTTTCTTCTGCCCTGTGGGCACTCTGCCCCCTGACCTCCACCTCACTGTATGCTGTGTGTCTGACCCTTCACCCCTCCCCCACAGACCCTATAGCAATGGTAGGCCTCATCAGTCTGACATCTCATAATGTTCAGCTTCCAGTGCCAGGACCCCTCCCCACACAGCAACACCGCTTGGCAGATCAAGCTGGCAAAGTGCTGGGGTGAATTGGCCAAAATCAGCAAAGCAGGGAAATGTTATGTAACAGTCGGCTGTTTGATTAAAGGGAGAAATGTTGTTATCAGATCTACACCTGGATTATATCACCACGCTCAGTATACTGCTCCGTGTCCAATCACCCAACAGGCCCACTGCACCATAGCCTATGCTCAGCACACTGTACCCTGATATATCCTCCGGCTCACTACACTGCACCCAATGGGCACACTGTCCCCTGACCTCCACCTCACTGTATGCTGGGTGTCTGACCCTTCACCCTTCATTACATTGCCCTCTGATATATCCTCCGGCCCCTTACACTGCACCCCTTCCTATTCACCAGCTCACTACATTACAATGCGTCCTATTATGTAGGTTCCCTCTCTGACAACTGCCATTTGCAGTGAGAGGAACCTGCAGTTCAGGTCTATCCTGATACAATGTGCTGACAGTAAGGATTTTGTTGTCCCCTCATGCAGACTGTCCTGACCATCAACAGCCACGTGCTAGGATCCAATGAAGAATGCTTTGATGAATGCAGAGCGTTTCGCCCAGAGAGGTGGCTGCAGGACAAGAGCACAATCAACCCATTTGCGTATGTACCTTTTGGAATCGGAAAAAGGATGTGCATTGGCCGACGCCTGGCAGAACTGCAGCTGCAGCTTAGTCTCTGCTGGGTGAGTATCACATGCGCCCCAAGGGTCAGTATCCCGTGCCTCCCAAGTACCAGGGTCTTAAACCCATCCAATAAATTAATTAAAATAAAAAAAAAAATAGTGGAGTAAAAACTAAAAAGGTTTGTTTTTTTAATGCAAAAACCTACTTTTATCCAACAAAACAATTGGCGCTTATAGAGTATTAATAAACCCCCCAGTACGATGCTTTGAACAGCAGCCACTTTTGGATAGTAATGACACTGGTGAATAAAGAATGTCTTTATGTAACATATGCAAATTGTCTCTTCAGAGAGGAAGAGGACTAGAACTCTAGTGCCACCAATTGAAAGTAGCAATCCTAACAGTCAATGTCGACCCTTGAACGAGCCTTGTCACATGACTTGGGGTAATAGCCAAACCAGAATCTCAAGTTGTAGACACTGTTTCGGGGTACTGCCCCTCGTCAGTGCAAAGTGGAGATCTGGTTTGGCTGATTGAGAGGCGTCTGACCGGGATCCAAGAAGTATCGTTTCTTTATTTAACGTAGAAATACAAATTAAGAGTTGCGTGGAGTTGATGTTTCCAGATAAAACCTCAGTTTGTGTCCATCGTGGGCGCCCTAGATCACGTTTCCCCACCACAGTCCAATAGACGTCCAGTGATGAGATAAGAGTATATTAAGAAGTTAGGAGAAAAGCCTCAGCCCTATATAGTGCAGTGCCAGCAACTTATAGGTTAATGAGACATCTATGGAATTGACTATAAAGAGTGTCTGTAAGATAAGGAACAGTCTAAGGCTGCCGTCACACTATCAGTATTTGGTCAGTATTTTACCTCAGTATTTGTAAGCCAAAACCAGGAGTGGGTGATAAATACAGAAGTGGTGCATATGTTTCTATTAGGCCGCCGTCACACATGCGAGTTTTACGGACGTAAGAGCGCAGAATCTACGTCCGTAAAACTCGCAAAAAATACGGCACAATTATTCTCTATGCCCCTGCTCCTATCTGCCGTATTTTACTGATCAGTATTATACGGCTTTCTACGGCCGTACAAAATCGCAGCATGCTGCGTTTGTCACCGTACTGCGCAAGAAATACGCCAATGAAAGTCTATGGAAGCGTGAAAAATACGGATTACACACGGACAAGCAGTGTGACTTGCGAGAAATACGCAGCGCTGTTAGAGAGAAAAGCCGGTAATTCAGTGCGGTGTACAGTAAAATCACACTGACAGCTTCCAGTCCAATAGATATAATAAATGTGTACACATAGAATAGGTATATATATATATATATGTCAGTGAGACACATATATGTATATATATTAATATTTATTCCAGCGCTATACAGCTTGAAAGCCGGTAATTCAATTACCGGCTTTTTCTTTCTCCTTCATAAAACCCGACATGATTTGAGACATGGTTTACATACAGTAAACCATGTCTTCTCTCCATTTTTTTTGCAGATTCCACACTACTAATGTCAGTAGTGTGTATCTGCAAAATTTGGCCGTTCTAGCTCTTAAAATAAAGGGTTAACTGGCGGAAAAAATTGGCGTGGGCTCCCGCGCAATTTTCTCCGCCAGAGTAGTAAAGCCAGTGACTGAGGGCAGATATTAATAGCCTGGAGAGGGTCCACGGTTATTGGCCCCCCCCTGGCTAAAAATATCTGCCCCCAGCCACCCCAGAACAGGCACATCTGGAAGATGCGCCTATTCTGGCACTTGGCCACTCTCTTCCCATTCCCGTGTAGCGGTGGGATATGGGGTAATGAAGGGTTAATGCCACCTTGCTATTGTAAGGTGACATTAAGCCTAATTAATAATGGAGAGGCGTCAATTATGACACCTATCCATTATTAATCCAATTGTAGTGAAGGGTTAAATAAAACACAAACACATTCTTTAAAATTATTTTAATGAAATAAAAACAATGGTTGTTGTAGTATTTTATTCAACGCCCAATCCAGTCACTGAAGACCCTCGTTCTGTGAGTAAAGAAACATAATAAACCAACAATATACTTACCCTCCGCAGATCTGTAACGTCCAACGATGTAAATCCTTCTGAAGGGGTTAAAACATTTTGCAGCAAGGAGCTGTGCTAATGCAGGCTGCTCCTCGCTGCAAAACCCCAGGGAATGAGGCTAAAAATAGATCAATGATCTATATTTAGCATCATTTGCGGTGAGGCGCCCTCTGCTGGCTGTTCATAGATCGTGGGAAATTACCTAGAAAGCCAGGGAGCCAGGGAGCTTTCTAGGTAATTTCCCACGATCTATGAACAGCCAGCAGAGGGCGCCTCACCGCAAATGATGCTAAATATAGATCATTGATCTATTTTTAGCCTCATTCCCTGGGGTTTTGCAGCGAGGAGCAGCCTGCATTAGCACAGCTCCTTGCTGCAAAATGTTTTAACCCCTTCAGAAGGATTTACATCGTTGGACGTTACAGATCTGCGGAGGGTAAGTATATTGTTGGTTTATTATGTTTCTTTACTCACAGAACGAGGGTCTTCAGTGACTGGATTGGGCGTTGAATAAAATACTACAACAACCATTGTTTTTATTTCATTAAAATAATTTTAAAGAATGTGTTTGTGTTTTATTTAACCCTTCACTACAATTGGATTAATAATGGATAGGTGTCATAATTGACGCCTCTCCATTATTAATTAGGCTTAATGTCACCTTACAATAGCAAGGTGGCATTAACCCTTCATTACCCCATATCCCACCGCTACACGGGAATGGGAAGAGAGTGGCCAAGTGCCAGAATGGGCGCATCTTCCAGATGTGCCTGTTCTGGGGTGGCTGGGGGCAGATATTTTTAGCCAGGGGGGGGCCAATAACCGTGGACCCTCTCCAGGCTATTAATATCTGCCCTCAGTCACTGGCTTTACTACTCTGGCGGAGAAAATTGCGCGGGAGCCCACGCCAATTTTTTCCGCCAGTTAACCCTTTATTTTAAGAGCTAGAACGGCCAAATTTTGCAGATACACACTACTAACATTAGTAGTGTGGAATCTGCAAAAAAATGGAGAGAAGACATGGTTTACTGTATGTAAACCATGTCTCAAATCATGTCGGGTTTTATGAAGGAGAAAGAAAAAGCCGGTAATTGAATTACCGGCTTTCAAGCTGTATAGCGCTGGAATAAGTATTAATATATATACATATATGTGTCTATTGACATATATATATATATATATATATATATATATATATATATATTCTTTTCTTTTTGGGACACATGGATCACTTCTATAGCGGTATGTTGGTTTTGCAAGCCTGCGAGAAAACCACGCAGTACGGATGCCATACGGATTACATACGGAGGATGCCATGCGCAAAAAACGCTGACACAGCCTGCCTACGGAGGAGCAACGGACCATTTTTTGGGGGACTTTTCAGCGTATTACGGCCGTAATATACGGACCGTATTGTTTTACGCTGTGTGTGACGCCGGCCTCATACTTTTCCTCTTGTTCCACTCCTGGTTTTGGCTTACAAATACTGAGGTAAAATACTGACCAAATACTGATAGTGTGACCGTAGCCTAAGTGAGAACAGTCTGTGATTAAAGGAATTAAATCAAATAAAAATATGGTTTTAATATTGTATTAATGGTAAACCTATCGAGCTCTGTCTTGTCCCACTAAGTTCCCCTCATTAATACCTTTCCTTACATAAGGATGAGGCTTCATAATGATGTACTGGCCCTTTATTTGGATGCCTAATCTGTTTCAGCTGGTTCGGAGATACAACATCGTGGCCACGGATGATGAACCTGTGGAGACCATTCACTCGGGGACGCTAATGCCCAGCAGAGATCTTCCAGTGGCCTTCCTCAGGAGGGAGACAGTAGGTGTGTCTGGACTATAAATTTTGGAGATTGCGAAGGGGGTTGTGATTTTGGATCCCCATTGGAACAGTTTGGACTCCCATCAGCAGTCATTTAAAGGGATAGTTATTACAAAAATTCCAAGAAACTTTATGATCCTGGTTTTATGTTACTATTCCTGAGTCACCCTTTTCTTGGATTATAAGATTGGCATGTAGTGGCAGCGGATGGTGGAGCGAGCTTGGCTCAGGCCACAGAGAAGAGTGCAGTAATGTCACCACTGTATAAGTAATGAATAGGAACTGCAATGATTGGGGAATATCCTGAGCTTTGGGCCAATAGATGTCCAGGTTATCATCACAACTTAAAGGGCCTCCACCCAAAATATTCAAACTACATGGTGTACGTCACAAGGTGCCCACTCCCTGGTGGCTTCTACAACAAGCTATCATGGTCCTAAATTTAAAAATATTCCTATCTTAACTTTTTATGACATACAGTCATGGTCGAAAGTGTTGGCACCCTTGAAATTGATCCAGAAAAATGAAGTATTTCTCCCAAGTCCCTCATTTGATTTATATGGGAGTTCTGAAAACTGCTAGTCCTCTTTTGGAAGATCTATACAAATGAATGAAGACAGGTTCACCTGCATACCCACCTCCATTCTGGATGGTGCACGATTTCAAGATAGATCGAGGTCATAGTGGTGGGAAACAAGTCAATCAGACATTAAGGAACTAATCCCATGGATACGGTATAAAAGACTGAGATGGGAATATCCCCTTTAATTTGTCCATTATACATACAAGGGGCATCTTCCTTCAATATTTCTAGTGCCCCGAATGTCATACAATCTATAGAAATCGGGGTAACAACTCCAACTCCTTCAGAACCATAAATAAGGGCTGTCACCCAGCTTTCCTCTGACCCTGAATGGCATAAGAGATTACATTCAGTAAAGGCAGGTGCAGACGAGGATATTTTCGGTATTTGTGTGATCCAAAAAAGCATCAGACCATGTTAGCTTATGGGGCTGTACGCATTTCCGATATTTTCCTCAGACAAAGACTATTCGAGGAAGAAAATCGCATCTTGCCTGAGTTTGATCCAAAATTCCCAAATCAATGAGTGTGTGGTAACCCTCAGTCTGCACTCGGATGCCAGTAGACTCTCGGGGGTCCCAAGCCCCTGCCTTTCCCCCTAAATAAACAATTATGTAACAAGCAAGTGTTCATCTTCCTAAATACTGATTACATTCCCATCATCTCTCATTGACAGGTGTCTGTGTGTTCCCAGCTCTGAGCGACACATGAAGAAAAGTGTACTGGTTCCTGCATCTGTACTGGCTGGCACTGGGATTTATTGACAGCGCTGTCCACGATCCTTTAACCCCTCAGATTACACAAGGTGCAGATGTTTACAATCAGCCATGAAGTCTAATGTATGAAATCGGCAGAGGTCGGGGTCCTCATGGTGGAGTGCAGATCGGGGTCGGAGTGCGGTGCATTTCCAGAAAGTACCAGTGTCCATGCTCAATTCTGCTATAAATGGATCGAGGCGTCGCAGGGACGTGGAGGTTCATCTGTGATAAGAGGAAGCCACAACAAGAGAAAACACACGTAGCCGCCCAATTCAGAGGATCGCCACAACAGGTGGATGCACTTTGAGTCGAAAAACATTTAAAGTTTTGTTTTTTCTTTTTGATTTTTTTAAATTCTCTCTTGATCTGTTTTGAGAATAGCTAAGAAGCAAACATTAGAACCCCAATTTCAAGTTCTTTGGAGAATATTCTAAAATCCTTCAAAAGTTCATACTCCTAAATCTTCCCATCTGAAAGCAAGTCCCTGCCCATATGACTGGAAAGACTCCACCCACATGACTGGAAAGACTCTAGCCACACCACCAGACTCCACCTGGATTTCGGAACTTTTTTCATTGTGACCAATATCGGGGCAGATAGTACTGCTTGCCGCCTTCTATGTACATAGTTTTTGGGATTTTGTTAATGCCATTTGTAGATTTGTACATAAAAGATTGTTATAATCTCCAGTCTTATTAGACTTTGTATATATATTTTTTTCTATGTGACGTTGCTGCTTTTATTCAATAAACACTCAAAACCAAAATGTGTTTCTGCTATTTGACAATTAAGCTGTGACTGTTGGGGTCCGGATGGGACACACAATCAGTTGCAATGTTTGGATTTCGGAGGAAAGTCCGTTGGAGAGAGAATTTTTTTTTTTCCAGGTCTCCATTGTTCGGACTCTGGTTCTGGTACCAGTACTGAACTTTGGACTAAAGTTCTGATCATGCACTATAACCTGAACTTCCACGGGTCCACTCATCCCTACTTATAACCATATTGTACAAACAACAGAAAATAGAACAAATATCAGAAGGTGAATTGTCTGCAAACATTTACATTAATTCTATGCATGAAGATTCCTAGGTTATACCACCTGTGACCTGTACATATAATTATATACAGAAGATACCCAGATTATACCAGCATGGTATCACTATATACAGTGCTTTGATAAAGTATTCATACCACCATGAACATTTCCATATTTTTTTTCACGTTACACCCACAAACTTTTTTTTATTTATTTTTACTATTTTTACTTTTTTTAATTTGTATTTTATGTGATATACCAAACACAAAGTAGCAAATATTTGTGAAGTGTAAAGGAAATGATAGATGGTTTTCTAAATATTTTAAATATATGAATCTGTCAATATTCTGGAGGACCACCTTTCGCCGTAATTACTGCTGCAAGTCTTTTGGGGTATCTCTCTTCCAGCTTTGCACATCTAGAGGTGATATTTTTGCCAATTCTTCTTTGCACACTCACTCTAGCTCAGGGGTGTCAAACTGCATTCCTCGAGGGCTGCAAACAGGTCATGTTTTCAGGATTTCCTTGCATTGCACAGGTGATAATTTAATCACCTGCAGAGAATGATTCCAGCACCTTGTGCAATGCTAAGGAAATCCTGAAAACATGACCTGTTTGCGGCCCTCGAGGAATGCAGTTTGATACCCCTGCTCTAGCTCGTTGAGATTGGATGGAGGCGTCTGTGAACAGCAATTTCAATTTTTGCCACAGATTCTCAATGGGATTTAGGTCTGGACTGTGACTGGACCATTCACACACATGAATATGCATTGATCTCAATCATGTTTAGCATTGTTTTCCTGCTAGAAAGTGGACCTATGCCCCAGTCTAAATTCTTTTGCTGCCTCTCAGGTTTTCCTCCAGGATTACCTTGTATTTACCTCCATCCTTTTTACCATCAACTCTGACCAGCTTCCCTGTCTCTGCTGAAGAAAAGTATCCCCACAGCTTGATGCTGCCACCACGTGTGATGATGGGGATGGTGTTTTCAGGGTGATGTGCAATGTTAGTTTTCTGCCACACCTAGCATTATGCATTTAGTCCAAAGTCATAATACTTTGGTCTCATCTGACCAGAGAACTTCCTTCCGCTTGCTAGCCGTGTCCCTTACATGGCTTTTTTGCAAACTGCAAATGAGGCTTTTTATGGCTTGCTTTAAAAAATGGCTTTCTTTTTGCCACTCTTCCAAAAACGTAAGACTTGTGGAGTAAACAACGAATAGTTGTCCTGTTGACAGATTCTCCCACCTGAGCTCTGTGGATCCCTGCAGAGTGACCATGGGTCTCTTGGCTCCTTATTAGTGCTCACCTTGCTTGGGATATCAGTTTAGAAGGAGAAATTATTTTCCCCATCACCTCAATTGCCGGTGTCCGCGGGAATCGCACTGCAGTCGGGTGACAACCAAGTGCAGTGCGATTTTTCACACGGACCCATAGACTTGTATGGGTGTGTACAATCCGATTCTCACTGCAATTGTTTTCGCATGCCGAATCTGCATGAGAAAATAGTCGCAGATGTGCACTGCCTCATACAATAACACTAGTCCGATTTATTTGCTCATGTGTGAGCCCTTAGAGTGATTGTTTTAAGCAATGGCAATTTTTGCAGCTTTGTTTTTTAATATTTTAGGGAATTGTGCAGATTTTTGCTTAAAAAAGGCAGAAGACAAAAGCAAAGAATTGTATGCGCTGGGCTGCAGGGTGCATGGGCTGCCAGCTGGCTCCTCATTCCTTCACAGCACGTTACTTGACATAGCACCCACTTTCTAAGTGAACTGCAAGCATAAGGCTGCCATCACACTATCAGTATTTGGTCCGTATTTTACATCAGTATTTGTAAGCCAAAACCAGGAGTGGGTGATAAATACAGAAGTGGTGCATATGTTTCTATTATACTTTTCCTCTGATTGTTCCATCCTTGTTTTGGCTCACAAATACTGAGGTAAAATACTGACCAAATACTGCTAGTGTGACGGCAGCCTAAGGCTGGGTTCACATTGCGTTAACAGCAGCCCGTTCAACACATGCGTTAACGGGCTGCTGTTAACGCAAGTGCCGATATGTCAGCGCAGATAGAGCTAGCAGATGCTTTATCTGCGCTAGCAGTGACCGACCCGGAAAAGCTGCAGCCCACGTCCCAGGGTCCGTCACTCAATGACGGCACATCGCCCATTGTGGGCGTGCGCTAGCGATGCATCCGCCAGAGGACTTAATGGCAACATTAACGGACTGCGTTACACCGCGTTAGGCCGCGGTGTAACGTAGACCGTCTAACGGACGCCAAAGATGCAATGTGAGCCAAGCCTAACAAAGAGAAAGCCCACATGGCCTTACACTAGCCTTTATCTCCATTGGGTCACTCACCTCCTGTCCTCTGGGCAGACCTATATCCTCTCCCCTTGCCTCTAGCAGCTAAAAACTCCAAGACTTAAGATGGGTCATAATTAATGGACGGTCCTAGGGAGATAGTGTTAGCGCCATGTGATCCGGTTGTCTCCCTGATACGTGTTGAGATGAAACACAGCTCGGCTACATGGCTTTTACTAGCCATTCCACATATCTCCCCACCCTGTGGTGCTAGAATGGATCAAGACCCTGGAAGGCGTTCGGCCTGTTCCTGAGATCTCGAAAATGTAACCGGTGTGGTAAGTCCATATTGTCATTATGAAATCCAAGCAGTTAGACAGCATGTTTTGGATCCACAGGGGTCTTCCTGTCCTAGCTAGTTGGTGGGTGTATACATTCCTTCTTTGAAGCTGAGAAACTGGGACCCCTACTGAGCCAGGTGTCCTGTTACAGATGCACGGTTTCGGGAAGATAGCAAGCTATCAATAAATCCACCATCCTTCACTGGGAGTTTGCACCCTTCAATAAATAATAATCTTTATTTTTTATATAGCGCTAACATATTCCGCAGCGCTTTACAGCTTGCACATATTATCATTGCTGTCCCCGATGGGGCTCACAATCTAAATTCCCTATAAGTATGTCTTTGGAGTGTGGGAGGAAACCGAATACCTGGAGGAAACCCACGCAAACACAGGGAGAACATACAAACTCTTTGCAGATGTTGTTCTTGGTGGGATTTGAACCCAGGACTCCAGCGCTGCAAGGCTGCTGTGCTAACCACTGAGCCACCGTGCCACCCTGTGGTGTTGGAACGGATCGAGACCCTGGAAGGTGTTCGGCCCGTTCCTGAGATCTCGAAAATATATCCGGTGTAGTAAGTCCATGTTGTCCTTATGAAATCCAAGCAGTTAGACAGCATGTTTTGGATCCACAGAGTTCTTTCTGTACTAGCTAGATGGTGGGCATATGAATTCCTTCTTTGAAACTGAAAAACTGGGACCACTGCTGAGCCAAACTTCACATATCAGTTTTATTTGCCAATTTAAGCTAATTTCCCTTCAATTCTTAAGGTGTTGTCACACTCAGCGACGCTGCAGCGATATAGACAACGAGCCGATCGCTGGAGCGTCGCTGTTTAGGTCGCTGTAGAGACGTCAAACACAGCAACTCCAGAACGATGCAGGAGCGATCCAGTGACGCAACGGCGACTCACTTATCGTTCTCGCTGGTTGTTAGCTCCATGTAAAACGTTGCTGGCATCGCTTTTGATGTCAAACATGACGATACACGCCGACCTGATGACGAAATAAAGTTCTGGACTTCTAGCTCCGACCAGCGATGGCACAGCGGGATCCAGATCGCTGCTGCATGTCAAACACAACGAGATCGCTATCCAGGACGCTGCAACGTCACGGATCATTGTCGTTCTCGTTGTAAAGTTGCTGAGTGTGAAGGTACCTTTATGAAAATAGAAGACTCCAGTGTGGCTCATATCAGTGAAGGTGAGACACGTGTCCATCTCTGAATATTTCAGATGGCAGGTGCCTCCATGGTTATACACTCGTCTGTGGTTAACGGGTCTCACCCTCTTGCAGTTTGCTGGAAGAGATTGGAGGCTTGACTCATTGGCTGTACATCTCCAGCCCTTCAGGGATCATGTTCACGGTGCCAATTATAAGACATCTCCACGAGATACAAGTGCTATTTAAACATTTTTAGTAAAGTGATTCATTATGAAGTTATTTAACATGGCAAGGCAGGTAGACCAATGAATCACATACTCTGAGGCACATCTTGGCAAGCAGAAGGTGTTGTAGATACGATGCAAATATTACAACTATAGGGTAGGTTCACTTGACTGATGTCTCCATATGCTAGAAAAAGAATTTGATTTTTCTGATCAGATTTTGATTGGAGTGTGATCAGAGCGGTATCAGTTTTTCTCGGACATGGAAAGAAAAAAAGTCTCGACCTTCTCCATTCTGTAAGCCCATGAAAATCTGCCCTCAGTCGTTTTTTTTCTCTCAGACCGATAGACATGCATTGTCGATTTGGATCTGACATTCGGATAAAAATCAGACATGTCTCCGAATTTTTTCCGCAGACCACTCTGTCCGAGTAAAAAATCGGATATGTGAACAGCCCGATAGAATATCATAGGTATGAGTGTTATCTGAGAAAACCACAGCACTCATCCAAGAAAATCGGTCATGTGCAAGCAGTGTCGGACTGGGTTGCCAAAGGTCCACCGGTAACCAACTCCAGGGACCCACTTTTCAAATGTAACATTATCTTAAATCACAAATTTATATAACAATGAACTGGGTAGATTGTTAAATGAATAAAATGCCGACTTTGTCTGTACATAGGGATTCACCTACTGTATATAATGTCAAGTACTGCCCAAATAAGACGATGGTGGCTCACTCTTGCAAAAGGGCCCACCGGAGGATTCTCCTGCTCTCCTGTGGGCCAGTCCGAGCCTGTGTGCAAAAGCCCTTATGTTGAATTTATTAGAGGTACAGTGTCACCCATTATAGGTGTTGCACTTCTATAACTTCTTTGATCTTCATTATTTTCCATTTTGACTTGGATACTTCAATATTTGATCTGCAGAAAGACGTGAATGTTCTTTGTTTGGTGGAAACTCTGCACTTTGTCCACTTGTGATTATTTTTAGGCTGCAGATTCCTTCTTGGGTATTTTTATAAATGCCTTGTGCATCGTCTTCCTGACCCTCACACCTAAAAATCCCTGAAGCAGACAGTAGTGAGCTAATCATCACCAATCATTACCAGAAGCTACAAATGTCCTCATGTGGCACCAAGCACTGTAATACTACAGGGAGACAAATCTCAATTGCTGCAGCTCAGCAGTAGATAGTATCACACACAATAGCTTAGATACAGTGGCTCAGCACACAGTATCACATGTAAGCTGAAATACAACAGCTCAGCAGATAGTATCACATGTAATACCTTAGATACAACTACTTAGTAGACAGTATCATCAGTAATAACTTAGATATAGTGGCTCAGCAACAGATAAAATCACACATAATAGATTTAGATACAGCAGTTCAGCAACAGGTGGTATCACTTGTAATAGCTTAGATATGGTGGCTCAGCAACAGATAGTATCAAACATAATAGGCTTAGATACAGTGGATCAGCAGCAGATAGTATCACATGTGATAGGTTTAGATACAGCAGCTCAGCAGACAGTATCACACACAATAGGTGTCACGGGGCTACCGTGACAGAGAGGTTCCAGAGAACCGCAGCGCTCTGGACCTCGTTCACACACGATGAACAGAAGCTCTTCTCCTGAATTCTGATCTGGCTGCCTTGTGCCAGCAGGGCAGGAGTTAAACCTTGTTACTGAAGTTACTGAGAGGTATGTCTCTCAGCTGATTTGGTTTGGGTAATCACTGCTCCTATATAGACTCAGCTTTGTCTACAACTGTTGTCAGTGATCAGTTCTGCTGCCTGGCTTGGAGTGAGAAGGAGCGTGGTATTAGGAGCTTAGAGGTTTATTTACAGAGATTGGTGTCTGCTGTTTTGGTTGCATGTTAAACCTGTTTTCCTTCCTAGTTTTTTCCTTCTCTTCCCTTCTCTGTGTTTCCTCTGTGGTTGTGTGAGCATTTGGTGAGTTTGAGACTTTTAGTTACCTTGTCTGTATACCCTGTTTAATTGTCGTATTTATACACTGGTGCAGTCCACCTCCCTTGGGGGGAGAGGGGGCCACTGATAGGGCCTGCACAGGAGACAGGGATACACTGGCAGCTCAGGCCTCCTAACCATTATAAGTACCCCTGAGATAAGGGAAAGCCGGAGCCCCATTATAGTGGCAGGGACAGGTGCGGGTCCCAGTACGCCGTCCTGCCCTTTTATCGCCGTTAACGGCGTGACAATAGGCTTAGATACTGCAGCTGAGCAGACAGTATCACACATTATATATGACATCATGCACGTGTCGCACTAATGAGAAGAGGCACTGGTGCAGCAGACAGTATCCCCCTTAATAGGCATAAGTTGATAGGCTACATACACTCTGATGGGTGGCTTAGACAGGCCAATTACGCTTCCCATGCTCACAGAACGATTGTTAATACGATTGTTTCATGAACATAGACTGCCATTATTCTCTGCAGCACATATCCTCTTTACACCGGACAATGTGCTGCTGAGAACAATAATTTTTAAGCAAGTTTAAAAATCATTTCACCTGACTAACCAACGCAACGTTTTGCTCGTTCCTTGGGTAATGGGCAGCCTATCTAGACTGGGTAATATTTGGAAATGAGTGTTCCTAGGAATACATGTAAATGATAATGGGCAGGAGTAAATGCATTGGTAGGGTTGCTCAGTGGTGCAGTCTCTAAAATAATAATTTAATAATCTGCCTAATCTGGAAGTTCTGGCATTGATACTTTCAGAATTGCTTGTAGTCACCTTGGCGGTCACACGATCAGATAGAACAATATTAACAGCTATTTAATTAATATGTATCAGAGAAGACGACGTGGAATACCACAGCCTGTCCAGGGGTCAGAGGTCGGCTGTGCTGCGGGTGGCTCCAGAATTATTATTGGGATTGCAGAAAATATAGCAGTCTGATTAGCAATTGCACGAGATCAGTGAGTCCGCGGCTAAGAATAGAAGCTGTGACGCACAACCAAATACTGGGTGGTTAAATAGTGATAGGAAGTGAAAAAGTAACCAATTTTACCAAAACATTGATGGAAGGAGAATGAATGACTGTGAACTATCTTCTGTGAATGGGGATATTTTTAATGTTAATGTCTGATGTCCTGAATGAACTGCACTTATTATATTAAGCATCAGCAATGAGCTGAGTCATGAAGTGCAGAGAGATGGGAGACAATGGTGGGGGATGGAGGCACGCGACACAGCTGGGAGCAGCGGATGCCTCATGTCTTACTCAGGTACACCGCTCACATGGTGTAATGCACCCGTTCACCTTTCCCCTGAACTCCTTGTACGACCTCCACAACCCCTAAGGGATATAGGAAACACGTTCTACCACAATACATACAGTATATAAGCCTAAGGCCGGGGTCACAGGAGTGTATTAGGGTAGGTGCATGTAATGACCAGAGGTCCAAATAAGATCCAGTGAGTCACAAACCAAGACCAAGGCAGAAATCTCCAACGGTATTTACTCAAAGGCAAATTAATCAAGGTAATATGGAGAATATTAAGGCAGATGCACCCCAAAGATACACTAATTCAGCAGCAGCTGAAATCACTGTGCCACTCAAAGGTCTCCTGAGAACTGTGTACTACAACAGACTAGTAAGAAATTTACCTAACAGGCAACTAAAAACAGGAACAAGTGTAAATTGAATGTAGTGTTATTAAGGGAGCCCCTGGAATGGCACACTGAGTATAACTTACACAACTCTAATATAAGATACACCTCTAAAGTAACAATTTAACACTCTGAGCAGAGATACCCGGGTATCTATAACTATGGTACCGTATCCTGAGATGGATTTCCTCTCAGGCAGGAATCCGCAGAGGCTGTAGCCAGTTCATATCTTCAGCGCCAATATGTTACAGCAAGCTCCTCTTGTCTTGTCGGCCGATGCCGAGCCCAAACGCCGGGGGCTTAGTTAGTGGTCTCACGATGTAGTCTCTGCTTCTGTAGCTCCTAGGAATGGTTCCACGACAATCCGTCCGTCTCTGTATCAGCAGTCTGTCCAGACTTGTTCCTCCACTCAATGCACAGGGAATCCACAGACTTCCAAATTCGTACTGGGTTCTTAGCAAAGTCTCTGTCTTTTCTTAGATAAAGGGTTAGCTCCTCTCCAGGAAACGTTAGCAACACAAGTCTCTCACAGAGTTAAACAAAAGGTTAGCTCTTCTCCAGGGGAACGTTAGCAACAAAAAGTCTCTCAAAAGCTTCTTTTCCTCCAAAAACACTTGCAGTAAATCCACACAGTCTCTTTTTAAGATCTCACAGCAGCTTCTCCTTTTCTTCCCGCCTTTTCTCTCTCAGCTCTCACTTCCTACTTTCACTTTACACTCGAGACACTAGACCCCATCCCGCAGCACACATTGTCTCTGGGAGGTCTGTCCTCTGCTGCAACAGGCAAAAACCACAGGGTCCTAGTGCCCTCTCAGTGGGACTACAGTTCACCCTCTTACATGCCACCCCACTAGAGGTTGGCGTCCTCGACATACCTTCCCACTCAAATTCATCTTGAGCATATCGCTGAGGCGGTATTCCTGCCGTAGATCGTGTAGTTCTCCTGAGTCCTACATCAACAGGTGCGACCTTAGAGGGAGCTAGAGTCTCTTCCGTGGTCGTGTTAGTGGGCGTAAGTGGAGTTGTGTCCTCCTGCGGCTCGATGTCCTGTGATACAGCGTCAGGACCAAGCAGTTGACCTGATGCACTCTCCTCAACAACATCCTCCATATCCCCAACATTCTCATCACCCGAGGCCAGATCGGTCACAGGGGGCAAATAAGCAGGCGCAGGAGTAAGCACACCATCAAACTCAAGATCATTCAGAGCTTCCGCCCCTTGGAACATGGCCTCTGGCTCTAGGGGGGTAGGCGCCGAATCTTCAAACCAGCACCGTTGTAACATGTTACGATGCAAATTACGGGTTGGCCCCCCTGTCCCCACCGGTTCGACCTCGTACACTGGAATCTCAGGGTTCACCTGTTTTTTTAGCAGATACGGTATCGCCTCCCATCGGTCACTCAGCTTTCCTGACCGTCGTTTTGTCCTCACCAACACTCTGTCCCCCGGAGAGAACAGCTCTGTTTGTACAGGTCGCGTGTCCTTATGGACCACCTGTCGAAGGCGGTCGCCCACCACCTGATGCACCACCCTCAACCGCCGCCGATGCTCTCGTACCCACTCGGATGCAGTCCGAAGGGGGGCGGAGGAGGGATCTGGCATGTTCAAATCCTCAATGTCTCGGCCAGGTCTACCAAACATCAACATGTGTGGTGAGTAACCAGTAGTACTGTGCACCCTGTTATTGTAAGCCCACATCAATTCAGGGAGATACTCAGGCCAGCATGTCTGTTGCTGACTCTCTAAGGACCTCAACATTTGCAACAGGGTCCGATCAAAACGTTCACACGCCCCGTTACCCTGAGGGTGGTAAGGCGTTGTTCTCGACTGCTCGATACCATAGAGCTGGTGCAACTCTTTCATCAGCGTCCCCTGAAAGCAGGCCCCTTGATCTGAATGTATTCTCTGCGGACACCCGAACACTTGGAAGAAATGTCGGCACACTGCCTCAGCCGCCGACTTGGCCGTCTGATCTCTTGTCGGCACCGCTACAGCATACTTGGTAAAGTGATCTGTCATCACCAGGCAATAGGAGTACCCTGACGTAGAGTACCCTATCAACACGTAGTCAATCATGAGTAGCTCCAGTGGAGCTGAAGTCTTAATAGACTGTGTGGGAGACGCGCGTCGGCCACCATCCCTCCCAACTCAGGGCAGTAGAGGACTCGCTGCAACCACTGAAGTGTCTTTTCACTTCCAAAATGGGTCCCCTTCTCATGCGCCTCACGAGCGACCACTGGCCCCATCCCCACAGGAATTATCAGTTGGTACCGATGCTGCAGCTCCGATGGCAGGTACACCTTACGATACAAAAGACCTTGCTCCACACACAATTTATCCCATTGTCGAAGGAGTTTCATTCCTTCCATGGACAACTGAGCCTTGTCCTCTGCACTGGGCCAGGCCTTGTTTTGTACCCAACGGCGCACAAGTGCAATGTCCGGACACTCATCCTGGACTCTTGTCCAATCTGAGGGTGTTTTACCCAGGACACAGGGCATCACGGTGGCCACCCCACTTGAGTGTACCACACTTTGGAAGATAGGTATCTGCCCCAAAGCTGGAGTTTCAGTATCCTCAAGTTGTTCGTCAACATCTTCCCGGATGACCCAAGGGGCACCCTTGACAATGCATCTGCATTGCCGTTCTCTCGACCAGAGCGAAATTTAATGCGGTAATTGAACTTGGCCAGTCTGGCGACCCACCGCTGCTCCAACGCCCCCAGTTTTGCATTCTCTAAGTGAGCTAGCGGGTTGTTATCTGTCATGACTAGCACCTCAGCCCCTGTTAGATACTCGGCGAAGCGTTCTGTCATTGCCCACACCAGGGCCAGCAATTCCAGCCGGAATGAGCTGTAGTTAGCCGGATTTCGCTCGGAGTCTCTTAAAGATCTGCTGCCATAAGAAATCACTCGTTCTCGGCCGTCCTGCACCTGTGCTAGTACTGCCCCAACCCATGAAGACTACCATCGGTATACAACAAAAAAGGGGTGTCAAACCGGGCGTAGGCCAGCAATGGGGCACTCGTTAGGGCGGTTTTCACTCCATCAAATGCCTTTTTCTGTAGGGGCCCCCATGGAATGGGGCGATTTCGAGGACCCAGCGCTGTCCCTCTCAAAAGTTCATTCAAGGGACTCACCACTTGTGAGAATTTAGGCACAAACCGCCGATAGTATCCTGCTAGGCCCAGGAAGGCCCGCACTTCTCGCAGGTCACATGGAGGTGGCCACTCTTGTACCGCCTTAATCTTACTGGCTAAAGGTAGTACCCCGTCCGGGGTCACCAGATGCCCCAAATATTCAATCTGGTTTCGCAACAGTTGACATTTTTTTGGCTTTATTTTCAGGCCGTAGCTCTTGAGCCGCCGGAGAACTTGACGCAGCTTCTCCAGATGATCTTCAAATGAGGTTCCGAACACCACAATGTCGTCTAGATATATCAGGACTGATTCAAAATTTAGATCGCCCAAGCAATGTTCCATCAGGCGTTGGAAGGTTCCTGGGGCGGTAGCGAGGCCAAAGGGCATCCGGTTGAACTCAAAGAGCCCCATTGGCAAGACAAACGCCGTCTTGGCCCGATCTTTTTCAGCCATTGGGACCTGCCAGTACCCGCTTGCCAAATCCAACGTTGAGAAATACTTGGCCCGACCCAGGGCCGACAGGGATTCTTCAATACGGGGTAAAGGATATGCGTCCCGTACGGTGTGGGCATTCAATTTCCGATAGTCCACACAAAATCGGAGTGTCCCATCCTTCTTGCGGACCAAGACTACAGGGGCCGCCCAGGGACTCCGGCTCTCTCGGATCACTTGGTTGTCCAGCATACTGGCCACCATGCTCTTCACCTTTCACCTCTTCATAGAGCGCCGGAGGAATTTGACGATATCTTTCTCTAATGGGTGGAGTATCCCCCGTTGGAATCTCATGCTCAATCGTCTGGGTACACCCGAAGTCCTCTCCATGTCGGGAAAATGTCTCTTGATGTTCCCACAAAACTCTCTCCAACTGCTCCAACTGCACGGGGGTCAGCTTCTCCCGATCCACTCCCATCTGCTCCATGATCACATGAACATTCCATTCCTCCGTAGGAGGTTCAGTCCGGCCTACCTCGACCGCGAATGTCCAGGATGACTGTTGGTCTGGTCGCAATTCGAACCCTGCATTTTCCGGCACCTTCTCTGCCGGCACGAACAGTTCAGCCAGTATGGTCCCAGCGGGAATTGCAACAGCTTCATCTAAAACATTGATGCATCGGACCGCCACTCGTCCATTCTTCACAATCGCCAAAGACCGGGCCACATGTACCTTGGCAAATGAGGAACCCTCTCGGGCGGGCTCAAGTAGCACTTCAAGCCCATTCAATCTCTGTGCAGCTCCCACAGGCAGCATTAAGAGTTCCTCTTGTCTGGGTCCCAGCAGGATCGGGGCCCTCGAAGTCACTCGGACCCGGCCCACCCGGCCACCTGGGACCGCACTTTTCAGCAAGTCGCAACTCAGCACTAGACGGTGTAGAATTCTATGTGTGGGTCGGTGTCTTGTCGCACGGGCCCAGTATCGGGGTCCTTCACTGGCATACATCTGGTGATTCAAATCTCGCAGCACGTTCATTCCGAGCGTCACTTCCATCCCTCTTCTAGGGGGGTGATCCACCCCCTTTCTGCCCCAGCTCTTGACCAAACATTTTTAGTTGCATCCACACGATCCCTTTGACTGACAATTGACCATTATTTGCGGCGGTCAGTCGTATCACTCGGCCATCCTCTGGAATCACCAGTCGACTGAAGTATCTCTCATATACTTCTAGAGGCATTATAGTACATTCGGATCACGTGTCAACCAAGCACCTCATCTTCCGCCCTTCAAACTCTGCTTCTATCACTGGACTACATGCAAACAAATCTTGTTCATTCCGTCGAGGGCTTTGTGTGGGTGGGGCCGCTGCTGCTTGCCCTCTCATGGCAGCGGCCGGAAGTTTAAAGCCGGCGACGGGGTTTCTGGGGCTGTAAGCGCCTGGCAGTAACGCGAGATGTGTCCCTGGCGGCCACACTTCCAGCAGGTGATTGTTCCTCGTGGGCGAGGGCTTGACTCATTCTGATAGGACGACCTGGCCATTTGCGGGGTCACCGTTCCAGGGGGTGGGGCAGGAGGTTCCCGTGAGGTGGTAGAGGCGGGATCAACTGTCAGTTGAGACAATTTCAGCTTCAATTCCTTCACCTCAGCACGCAAAGCTTGTACCACGCTTACAAGCCCCTCTCCCCCCGACCCTGATGACACACCTTCCTCCGGCTGGGCACTGTTCACTGACCCCTCGGGAACATAGGCTGATTTCTCTTCCCTTTCCACTGCAGCTCGGTAAATCTGCCAGAAAGATAACTCTGGTGCAACCCGGGCCATTTCCAACAGCTTGTCCCGGAGAAGTCTATGGGCTAAACCGGTGATGAATTGGTCCCGGAGCAAGCGGTCTACCTCCCGGAACGCCCCCATGGCCCCCGGGTCTAGTCGCTGCATCTCATTCAACATCTCTTGTAAAATATTAGAGTACTGCATCAGGGACTCACACTCTCTCTGGGGACGATTAAAGAATAGGGACCGAAGCTGGGCCACACGCGCTCGGCCCCCCAAACTCCCCTCTAACAGTTCCAAAATCTTTTCTAATGTATCCCTCTCTGATTCTGGGCGCACCATCACCATACGCCTAATATCACCCTCCAGTGCATTTAATGCCAGCTCAGCGCGTAACGCGGGGGTCAAATTACACATGCGCAGAATACTCCGGATTCTCTCAGCCCAATCTTGCAACGCCATATTACGCCCATCGTATTTCGGCATGTGCTGAAGTAAAGCTCCTACAGGCACATACCCTCCCGGAGTCGCAGCGGCTGCCAGGGGAACCCCAACCCCCGAGGAGGATACGGATACAGCGGGGTCATTTCCACCCTCGCCCTCGTCCATGACAAACACTGGATCCTGCCGACTACGCCAAAAATGTAATGACCAGAGGTCCAAATAAGATCCAGTGAGTCACAAACCAAGACCAAGGCAGAAATCTCCAACGGTATTTACTCAAAGGCAAATTAATCAAGGTAATATGGAGAATATTAAGGCAGATGCACCCCAAAGATACACTAATTCAGCAGCAGCTGAAATCACTGTGCCACTCAAAGGTCTCCTGAGAACTGTGTACTACAACAGACTAGTAAGAAATTTACCTAACAGGCAACTAAAAACAGGAACAAGTGTAAATTGAATGTAGTGTTATTAAGGGAGCCCCTGGAATGGCACACTGAGTATAACTTACACAACTCTAATATAAGATACATCTCTAAAGTAACAATTTAACACTCTGAGCAGAGATACCCGGGTATCTATAACTATGGTACCGTATCCTGAGATGGATTTCCTCTCAGGCAGGAATCCGCAGAGGCTGTAGCCAGTTCATATCTTCAGCGCCAATATGTTACAGCAAGCTCCTCTTGTCTTGTCGGCCGATGCCGAGCCCAAACGCCGGGGGCTTAGTTAGTGGTCTCACGATGTAGTCTCTGCTTCTGTAGCTCCTAGGAATGGTTCCACGACAATCCGTCCGTCTCTGTATCAGCAGTCTGTCCAGACTTGTTCCTCCACTCAATGCACAGGGAATCCACAGACTTCCAAATTCGTACTGGGTTCTTAGCAAAGTCTCTGTCTTTTCTTAGATAAAGGGTTAGCTCCTCTCCAGGAAACGTTAGCAACACAAGTCTCTCACAGAGTTAAACAAAAGGTTAGCTCTTCTCCAGGGGAACGTTAGCAACAAAAAGTCTCTCAAAAGCTTCTTTTCCTCCAAAAACACTTGCAGTAAATCCACACAGTCTCTTTTTAAGATCTCACAGCAGCTTCTCCTTTTCTTCCCGCCTTTTCTCTCTCAGCTCTCACTTCCTACTTTCACTTTACACTCGAGACACTAGACCCCGCCCCGCAGCACACATTGTCTCTGGGAGGTCTGTCCTCTGCTGCAACAGGCAAAAACCACAGGGTCCTAGTGCCCTCTCAGTGGGACTACAGTTCACCCTCTTACATGCACACGATCAGTAAACGCTGTGGGTTGGACGCTGCATACTTCTGCAGCATCCAACCCGCAGCATCCAGATGTTACAGGATAGTGGATGGGATTTCAAGAAATCCCATGTTCACTATGCATCCAGCGATGTGGCGCATCTCTCCAGACCGCAGCATGTCTATTTATCTTGTGGAGAGGCGAGTCTCTGCAAGAAGAATTTCACCCGTACAATGTATTGGACGCGGTGAATCCACACGGTTCAGTGAACACATGCGGATTCACCTGCATTCAATAGCTGGCAGCGCTTTGGATACAGAGAACATATGCTGCGTCCAAACGCTGCCAATTCCTGCTCAAACCCTAACACGGCCAAGTGCTATAAGATAAAACATCACATAGCACTCGGCCCAATGTTATTCTATGGGGCAGCTCAGATATGTGATTACTTTTTCATGCCAATTCGGCATTAGAAAACAATCACAGCATGCTGCTATTGGCAATGAGACTTTGCTCACATGCACCCATATACAGTGGGGACAAAAGTATTTACTCAGCCACCAATTCTGCAAGTTCTCCCACTTAAAAAGATGAGAGAGGCCTGTAATTGACATTATAGGTAGACCACAACTATGAGAGTCAAAATGAGAAAACAAATCCATAAAATCATCTTGTCCGATTTGCAAGATTTATTTTGCAAATTATAGTGGAAAATGAGTATTTGGTCATTAACAAAAGTTCATCTCAATATTTTGTTATATATCCTTTGTTGGCAATGACAGAGGTCAAACATTTTCTGTAAGTCTTCACAAGGTTGGCACACACTGTTGGTGGTATGTTGGCCCATTCCTCCATGCAGATCTCCTCTAGAGCAGTGATGTTTTGGGCCTGTCGCTTGGCAACACGGACTTTCAACTCCCTCCAAAGGTTTTCTATGGGGTTGAGACCTGGAGACTGGCTAGGCCACTCCAGGACCATCATATGCTTCTTACAAAGCCACTCCTTCGTTGCCCTGGCAGTGTGCTTGGGATCATTATCGCACTGAAAGACCCATCACGTTTCATCATCAATGCCCCCGTGTGGTTCTGGGATTTTTGCTCACCATTCTTGTGATCATTTTGACCCCACAGGGTGAGATCTTGCGTGGAGCCCCAGATCAAGGGAGATTATCAGTGGTCTTGTATGTCTTCCATTTTCTTATTATTGCTCCCACAGTTCATTTCATCACACCAAGCTGCTTGTCTATTGGAGATTCAGTCTTCCCAGGCTGGTGCAGGGCAACAATTTTGTTTCTGGTGCCCTTCGACTGCTCTTTGGTCTTCAACATAGTGGAGTTTGGAGTGTGACTGATTGCACTCAGGCTTGTCTTTTAGAAGTTTGTCCTCCCTCTCTTCCTGTAACCCAGCTCTGATATCAATAACCCCTCCCTTCTTCTCCACCCAGTGTATGTCAGCCATGTTATGAGGATCATGATGACTTTGCAGCTCGGTTTTAGAATAATGATTTTTACTTACTGTAATTGTGCGTACAGGAAAGATATATATCTTGGTACCGTGTTAGCCAGTAGATAGAAAAATATTTAGAATTGAGAGTCCTCAGTGGTGGATACCTTTTAATGGCTAACTGAAAAGATGGTAACAAATTGCAAGCTTTCGAGACTACACAGGTCTCTTCATCAGGCAAAGACTAAAACAAATTCTGGAGAATCACATATTTATGCACATTTTTGTAATTGTGCGTGACTTCTGGCTATGGAATGTAATAAGCTGTGTTAATGATTATAAAAAAAAAAAACAGTATATTAACATAAGGACACTGCTGTGCTCCAAAACTGCAAAATCTGTCACAAAATTTCTTGTAGCTGTGGGTTGGCTATTGTTGGTGTCAAAGAATGAGAAATCTGCTCACAATCAGGTCTGGTTGCCAAAAAAAAAACTAAAGGTGAACTGTGAAAATGGACAGTGCGACAGCAGAAGCTTCACCAATTCAGCTCTGGGCCCCATATTTACCTGGCCTCTGAGCAACACTTTGCTATACTAAAAACAAAGAGAAAAGAAGTGTGTGATACATATGGAACAATCATCCAACCTCATATGCCTGCTGATGACCACCATAGGGAACACACAATATAAATATACTGTATCATGTAGGCAAACAATATAGGATGCTAAATAATGTCCATAATGCACACATAGCAAAATGAATATATAATAAGTAGCCATCTGAAATATCTAAATATATGTGCTAATCTGTATACAGAAAATATAAATATTAGATGGAAAGGTGAATACACATAATGGTTACTCCTGCAGATAGATACAAAGGCCCAAATACAAACTTAAAGAAAGAGGGACACATAGATGAGGCAAAAATTATGTTGTGGAGGAACCCAATATATAAACGATCTTGCTGTACTTACCTGTCCGATGCCCTCTGCCGTTGCCGGGAAGAGCCCCAAAAAAAGGTGCAGAGGCAGAGGACTGGGAAAGGAGAACACCTGATGGACCAGCTTCCTGGTCTCCAGTTTGTGTGGCAGGCACCCTTTCTGCTGCGCTGCTGGATGGCTGGGACGGGTCCGTGGCTGTCTGATGAAGGACCGCTCCAGAACCAGGGTCAAGAGTGCTGCTCCATGTGCTGTGAAAAAAAAGAAGAAAAAAAATTAATACCAAACATTTACAAAACGCCAACTACTGTGGAATAGAAACATACAGATTATGGCAATACAAGACAACCTAATACACCAAAAATATACTTACGTTCTCTGGGCAAGGACCGGTCTCAAAAATGACAGAATGCGGTGGTATTTATATTTTCGGATCCTTGCTCCCGAACTACTAAGAAGCTGGCTCTCTTGATGAAGGTCCTTGTTGAAGCGATCCTTCATCGAAAGCCAACGTGTTTTGACTTTGAGCACTGTTGAAAAAACAAAAAATGGTTAGACAATGGACTTTGGCCGTGATCACACAACTGTGTGTGATGAGAGAAACTCCTGAAAGTTTCTTTCATCACACACAGTTGTGTGAGCACGGCCAAGGTCACTGCTGCAGCACACCGGATCGTCACGTTCCGAGTGCTGCGGAACCTGGGTGTCCCACAACGGGACTCGCTCCTGGACCAGGGAGATGAGGAGGTCATTTTCAATGAGATCCTCATCCTGTCCTGGAACCTAAAAAATGAAAAAAGACATTAATGTTGGAGAGATTAACATAAGGAAAAGAAAGAAAACAGAGACAGAAAACTGGCATGAATAATGAAAGTCAAGAAAAAAAAGGAGTCAAGAAGAAAAAGGGAAAGAAAGAGGAAAGTAAGGAAAGGAAGATTCAAGAATACAAGTGAGGATACAATAAGCAGTCAGCCAGGTATACTTACACGCTGCCGCCTTGCCACCTGACCGTGAACCCGCTGCTCCTGCTCAGCCTCTGCCGCAGTGGAAGAAGTGCTCTAAAAAAAGGGAAAAAAATTGTCACATATGTAGATGTGACAGTGAATACTTACCAATCTGAGGATTTGCATACTCACTTCACTGACATGTTTGGCTTGTGCAGGCCCATGACGTTGCTCCTCATCAGAAGAAGATGACATTCTGATGCATGCAGAAAGAAAAAAATGGCAGAAATTAGGACATATAGAGACAGAAAATAGAAAATAAAGACATTGGCTTTGATATACTCACATTGTTCAGAGTCTTGTTTCCTCCAAGGTGCTTTCCTCTGCCTGGTCTGCTTCCCAGTCTGCTGTGTAGTGACCTGCAAATGTCCACTCCCTCCCTTTATCAGTTTGTATGTGGGGGGTGGCTTATCAGTGTCTAGACATGTTTTCCTGTGATGCAATGCATGCGTTCACATAGACCGTAATGCATTTTTTTGCTGCATTCCTTCTGCTAACAACCGCATACGTTTCTAGGCGGCAAGTTGACGCCTCCAAAATTACTACGTGTAGCGTTTACCGCGCCAAACCGCAGACGACGAAGCGACGCATGAGCTGTCAAACGCGGCAAAACGCAACCGATCGCAGACACATGCGTCCCTAATGTTAAGAATACACGACGCATGCGGTAATTGCGGAAAAAACGCTGCGGACACAACTGCAAATGTGAAACCAGCCTTATTCTGTTAATCTGCTATTTCAAGGGGATATTTATTCTGATACTGCAAATTCAACCCAGATGTTATTTGTAATATGATCTGGATTCTGTGTCTGTCATTTTCTATTCTCATTTATGACAAGGGTACAGCTGTGTACTTTTTATATTCTCAATTGTAAGCAGCTGTGTTCTAGTAAACTAGAGTTGTCCAGGGTTGTCCAGGGTTGCCAACTTTGTATTTTTTGTGCACGGCTTATCAAAAAAATCACTAACAGGCATGATTTTTTACAAACACATTGGAGTACCGTAATAAATCATTATGATTATAAGTCATACATGTGCACAGCCCATATTTCTGATATGAAAACATCAGCTACATTCACTGTAAAATAATGATAAGTACAGTCAAAATAATCTGTATAAGTTTCTTCAGATTAAAAAAAAATAATGGACATCTTGCATTTTTTTACGGACAAGGCAGAACAGTGACCAATCATTACTGACTGTCCTGGAATGTCTGGACATTTGGCAACCCTGGTGCTGCCATGATATACAGATACAGGTGACTGATGAGATTCTACACTGTGTGCAGAATGATTAGGCAAGTTGTATTTTGATGTGTTTTTTGTATCCTGAATATCATATGTATCCCATATATTCACTGTTTTCTGTGTGTCCTTTGTTTCCATATATCCTATTTATCCAATATATTTCTATGCTTTCTGTTTATTTTACAGTGCCTACAAGTAGTATTCAACCCCCTGCAGATTTAGCAGGTTTACACATTTGGAATTAACTTGGCATTGTGACATTTGGACTGTAGATCAGCCTGGAAGTGTGAAATGCACTGCAGCAAAAAAGAATGTTATTTCTTTGTTTATTTTTTTTTAAATTGTGAAAAGTCTTTTCAGAGGGTCATTTATTATTCAACCCCTCAACCCACCAGAATTCTGTTTGGTTCCCCTAAAGTATTAAGAAGTAGTTCAGGCACAAAGAACAATGAGCTTCACATGTTTGGATTAATTATCTCTTTTTCCAGCCTTTTCTGACTATTTAAGACCCTCCCCAAACTTGTGAACAGCACTCATACATGGTCAACATGGGAAAGACAAAGGAGCATTCCAAGGCTATCAGAGACAAGATCGTGGAGGGTCACAAGGCTGGCAAGGGGTACAAAAACCCTTTTCAAGGAGTTGGGCCTACCTGTCTCCACTCTCCACTGTTGGGAGCATCATCCGGAAGTGGAAGGCTTATGGAACTACTGTTAGCCTTCCACGGCCTGGACAGCCTTTGAAAGTTTCCTCCCGTGCCGAGGCCAGGCTTGTCCGAAGAGTCAAGGCTAACCCAAGGACAACAAGGAAGGAGCTCCGGGAAGATCTCATGGCAGTGGGGACATTGGTTTCAGTCAATACCATAAGTAACGTACTCCACCGCAATGGTCTCCGTTCCAGACGAGCCCGTAAGGTACCTTTACTTTCAAAGCGTCATGTCAAGGCTCGTCTACAGTTTGCTCATGATCACTTGGAGGACTCTGAGACTGACTGGTTCAAGGTTCTCTGGTCTGATGAGACCAAGATCGAGATCTTTGGTGCCAACCCTACAGTCAAGCATGGTGGTGGCAGCATCATGCTGTGGGGCTGTTTCTCAGCCAAGGGGCCTGGCCATCTGGTCCGCATCCATGGGAAGATGGATAGCACGGCCTACCTGGAGATTTTGGCCAAGAACCTCCGCTCCTCCATCAAGGATCTTAAGATGGGTCATCATTTCATGTTCCCACAAGACAACGACCCAAAGCACACAGCCAAGAAAACCAAGGCCTGGTTCAAGAGGCAAAAAATCAAGGTGTTGCAGTGGCCTAGTCAGTCTCCTGACCTTAACCCAATTGAAAACTTGTGGAAGGAGCTCAAGATTAAAGTCTGCATGAGACACCCAAAGAACCTAGATAACTTGGAGAAGATCTGCATGGAGGAGTGGGCCAAGATAACTCCAGAGACCTGTGCCGGCCTGATCAGGTCTTATAAAAGACGATTATTAGCTGTAATTGCAAACAAAGGTTATTCCACAAAATATTAAACCTAGGGGTTGAATAATAATTGACCCACACTTTTATGTTTAAAATTTATAAAAAATTTAACTGAGCAACAAAACTTTTTGGTTTGTAAGATTTATGCATCTGTTAATAAATCCTGCTCTTGTTTGAAGTTTGAAGGCTCTAACTTATTTGCATCTTATTAAACCTGCTAAATCTGCAGGGGGTTGAATACTACTTCTAGGCATTGTATATTTCTTAGTTATCCTATACTTTTTGATTGTCCTATGTATCCTATTTATCCAAAGCATGCTGTATGTTCTATATATTCTGGGAATCCTGTTTTTCCAATGCATTTGATGTGTTCTCTGTATTGTATGTATTCCTTGTATTTTATGTGTATTATTTGTTCTTTGTATTCTGTGTATTCCTTGTATTCTATGCATTCTTTGTATTCTGTGAATTCGATGTATTCTGTGTACTTTCTGTATGGATTCTGTGTATTCTATGTATTATGTGTGTATCTTAGTTCATGCTGGTTCTCATAATTACATATAAATGCAGTATAATTGTTTGTGTGCGTGGAATGGGCAGAACCCAAGATAAGTGAAGATTAGAAAACTTGTTACAGAATCTCACTGCAATATCAAGAACAAACCTGAAGAAGGGTGCGGCCTCAATCCCAGCTCCCTGGAAGAGATCCATGTGGAACAGGAGACTGGTGTACCCGAGTCTTCCACTGCTGCCTGCTCATGAGTACAACAATAAATGTCTCACCGTCCAGTTTACAAGATAGAATTACCACCACACCATAAACCTATATGTACAATATATTAGACCAACCTACATATATCCAATAATAGAGAGGGGAAGCCAAATCCTACGCTTCTGTTCTAACACTGCCATTACAGGCACTCCACTATACATAGGGATCTATGTGTAAATCTTGTATATGGACTCAGCAGGTGTATACAGACACAGCAGCATGGCAGCCAAAAGATCAGAAACTGGTTAGACAAAGGTAACATGTATGTGGTGTGTATGCACCTCTGACATGGAGCATATGTACGGTGTATAGAAATGAACCTGGTGATGTTCAAGCCACACTTAGTAGTCTGACTTCTCTTTTGTTTCCTTTTTTTTATAGATCTACTATTTCTGACATTCGTCTTGAGCAGCTTCAGGTTCAGAGCTCAGTGGGTGTTCCCTCTCTCTCCCTATGCCTTCTCACAGTGATCAACTAGTATCAGATTAATCCCTGTGGAGAGTCCTAGGTAGTCAAAATCTTGAAGCTCCTCTAGCAAATTATTCCCTAATACGTCTTACTAATTTGTTTATTAACAACAATTTTAATACACCAATTAAATTTTATTAAATAGAACAGAAATTAAGTTAATCAAACTTCATTACAACCCAGAAAAGTTCATTAACTAATATCAACCTCAAGTATAGGTCTGTATATACTTGTGTGCGTTCTCAAAGCTTCTACTCATGAATGTTCTATTATGGTCTATAGTCGACGAGAACTTGTGGCCACTTACTTTTCCCTCTATAACAATCACTGTTCTGGCCAATCAAACACTTGCCACCCTGATCACATAGATGCCTCTCCTCCTCTATTACTAGTGAATTTTCAAATATACCCCCAAAAAGCTGAAATATCATATTACTGCCACTTGCTGTAACGTGCACACCGGAGCTCTGTTGCTCCACTTGGCCTTCATTGTCAGCTGGCAGGGTCATCTCGCTGATTGTAGATTTCTTTACATATAAATCAATGTTATTTTTTATCTGTTACACGGGGGTCCTGACAGTTTCGGAGCCCATAGGCCAGTATCTACTATGCCTAGTTGGTACCTGGCACTGTGCTGAACCCTGAATTCCACCTCCTCCTCCTGCCACTCTCATACAGTCATGACTGATTTAGGATTTCTGGCTGAAAGTGCAGCTAGTCATTAATATACAGTATAACCTGCAATCCGTTCTGATCACAGCTACTCTTACATAGCTCAGGAGTTTTTGATGAATCCATTGGGACGGACAAAAAGTATATCCATTGTGAGTATAAAGCAGTCCCCTCAGAGTATAATGCAGCCCCCACACACAGTATAATGCAGCCCCCCACACACAGTATAATGCAGCCTTCTCAAAATATAATGCAGCCCCCTCTGAGTATAGTGCAGCCCCCAGAGTATAATGCAGCACCCCTGAGTATATTGCAGCACCCCCAGAGTATAATGCAGTGCCCCCAGAGTATAATGCAGCTCCCTCAGAGTATAATGCAGCCCCCTCAGAGTATAATGCAGCACCCTCAGAGTATAATTCAGCCTCCCACACACACACAGTATAATGCAGTCCCCCTGAGTATAAAGCAGCCCCCTCAGATTATAATGCAGCCCCTTCAGATTATAATGCAACCCCCACACAGTATAATGCAGCCCCCCCAACAGTATAATGCAGCCCCCAGAGTATAAAGCAGCCCCCTCAGAGTATAATGCATACCCTACACAGTATAATGCACCCCCCCACAGTATAATGCAGCCCCCTAACAAACACACAGTCTAATGCAGCCCCCCCACACACAGTATAGTGCAGTCTCCAAGCACAGTATAGTGCAGGCAGCACACATAGCATAGTGCAGCCCCCACACATAGTATAATGTAGCCCCAACACAGTATAATGGAGACTCAACACATACACAGTATAGTGCAGTCCCCCACACACAGTATAATGTAGCCCCCCACACAGTACAGTGCATCCCCCACACACAGTATAGTGCAACCCCAACAAAGTATAGTGCAGCCCCCATACAAAATATAGTGCAGCCCCCACACACACAGTATAGTGCAGCCCTCTACACACAAAGTATAATGCAGCCCCTCACAGAGAGTATAATGCAACCCTCTCAGAGTATAATGCTGTGCTCTCAGAGTATAATGCAGCCCCCAGAGTATAATGCACCACACCTGAATATAATGCAGCACCCTCAGAGTATAATGCAGTGCCCCAGAGTATAATGCAGTGCAATCAGAGTATAATGCAGCCCCTCAGAGTATAATGCAGCCTTCTAAGAGTATAATGCTGCCCCCCACACACACACAGTATAATGCAGCCCCCAGAGTATAAAGCAGTCCCCTCAGGGTATAATGCAGCCCCACGCACAGTATAATGCAGCCCCCCACACACAGTATAATGCAGCCCCCCACACACAGTATAATGCATCTCCCTAACAAAAACACAGTATAATGCAGCCCCACACACACACAGTATAGTGCAGTCCCCACACACAGTATAGTGCAGCCACCACACATAGTATGATGTAGCCTCATCTATGATGCCAATAAGTTGAAGGCAGGGGGAGGGGGTGTGGCACTGGGCCCCCCTTACTCAGGGGCCCCATAGCAGCAGCTTGGTGTGCCGCTATTAGGGGCCTTGTCTGCCTGCCTCTAACGCCGACCCTACTTATGAGATGTGTAAGGGTATGTGTCCACGTTCAGGATTGCATCAGGATTTGGTCAGGGTTTTATGTCAGTATTTGTAAGCCAAAACCAGGAGTGGAACAATTAGAGGAAAAGTATAATAGAAACATATGCACCACTTCTGTATTTATCAGCCACTCCTGGTTTTGGCTTACAAATACTGACATAAAATCCTGACCAAATCCTGATGCAATCCAGAACGTGGACACATACCCTTAGATTTCTCCATAAGTGACCCCTGCTTGGGGTCATGACTTGCCATAGATTATTCAAAGTTGCAAAAGGCCAATGTACAGTATGTAGTAAAGGCTGAATATTGTAGAGTCAAGGAAAGGGCCACTAATTGGTCGAAGTAATCATGGCTGCCATTGTTGCCAAAGCCACTGCTAATGTAAACAATCAATGTGATGTTTGTCTCGTGTAAACCAAAGTAGGTCTACACGAGACAAACATCATATTGATTGTAAATTCCATGAGGTTTAGTCAAGTGAAGAGTAGCCACGGAATGGAAATAAAGTCAAAGGTAATGGAAAAAAAAAATAGGTTAATTGACCTGAATTTCACCAAGACCAACCCATGGATTAAATGACAGGCGTGTGTATCTATGTATGTCTCCAAGAATTATATACAGAACACTCACTAGAATAGTTAAGCTTTATTATAGCACTGCAATTATACTGCTGGTTTAAAAAGTTGTGAATTTCATGACGAGGTTCCCATAGTGTACTATGCATGATGCTCAGCGCCCACAGCCGCTCTTTACTATAATGCAAGTTTCCCAGGATAAGAAGGAGTTAAGGTGAGCCAGAAAAAAAATTACATCAATAAATAAACACTGCATACAGCACAATATATACATGAGCGTAATCATACATACCGGTGATATAGTGGGTAAAAATTAATTATCTTAATGATCTATTAAAGAAGCACTCCCATGAAAATGTTTATCCTCTTAATATATTGCAATCATCATATTATATAACACTGTGTACTTACAATTGTTCATTTTACCCTTCTATCCACTTAATTCTTCTGTTTTTCATTAGGTCTATATCACGTGATTAAAAACTGACTAGCTGTATTCTTCTAAGCGCTAAGTGGAAAGGAGGTAAATTTTGCCTGTAAGAGTCATAAGTCACTGCAAAAGTCTGTGGTAGGGGGAGGACAAACCAGCCGGGTCAGCAACTGAAGAAGGGAATGATTTCTGCAGGGACAAGGTACTTCCTGTTTCAACATAGAGCAAGGAAAAGAGAGGAATTTGTTGGGTAGAAAGGCAAATGAGCAATTGTAAGTACACAGTGCCATATAATACGATGATTGCAATATATTAAGAGTATAAAAACTTTGATGGGTGTAAACAATCACTCCAGTGTTTTTCTTTTTATTTCAGCGCTGGCGTGGTGACAAGTTCCTTGACCCTTGTTTTATACTTACCACTCGCAGTCTTCGTTTCTTCCCAGGGCACCTCTGATCACAAACCACCATCTTGCAATGGCAACTTCTGATTGACCGGGAGCCAGAGGTAACAGTCGCAAGTGCACAGTGTAAATCTTTAAGTGACTTACATTCACTTATGACATCCGGATCTCCCCGCAAACACTGGAGCGATCCGGCAAGTCACAAACTTCTGGTGACCGACTGTAGCAGAGCCGATAACAGAAGAAGACGGCAGTTGGTAAGTATTATAAGGGCATGGAACTTCGAATAGTAGCACCACTCCAGCGCTGTAATAAAAAAAATCCTGGAGTGATGCTTTAAAGGGATTGCGTGATGAATACAAGTTCCTACCTAGCTTTTTGATCGATGGGAGTCCGACTTCTGTGATCTGCACTGATCTGCAGAAAGGGGAACGTGTATCCCCGTTAGAATGAAGAGACAGTGGGCATTTTTGCTGCTTTATACATTCCCTCTAGGGCTTCTGAGTGCTGCACGCTGTGTTTTCTGGCAGCCCCATAGTGAATGAATGGACTGGTAGTTGGGCGTCTGACCTGCTGTTCCATTGTATAGCAGGCATACAAGTTACTCATCCTGAATTTAAGGCCCCGTCACACTTAGCGACGCTAAAGCGATCCCGACAACGATACGACCTGTCAGGGATCGTTGCTACGTCGCTATGTGGTCGCTGGTGAGATGTCACACAGTGCGATCTCCCCAACGACGCAGCAGCGATGCGGCGACCTGTAGCGACCTGTACAACGATGTCACATGGCAGCTATTTCATGACGATTAACAGACCTCAATGAGGGACTCCTGTCAACGAGGTCGTTGGTAAGGTGTCAAACACAGCGATGTGTGCTACCCAGCGGGACCTCAACGATCAAAAAAAGGTCCAGGCCATTCCGACACGACCAGCGATCTCACAGCAGGGGCCTGGTCGCTGCTACGTGTCACACATAGCGAGATCGCTACTGAGGTCGCTGTCGCTCAGCAGCGATCTCGCTAGCGATCTCGCTATGTGTGACGGGGACTTTAAATTCCCTGATCTGCCAATTTGTGCAGTTCCCAGCGATTGGACACTCAACAATCAGCAAGTTATCAGTTAACCTGGGGATAGATGATAACATGTTTTCACTGGACAACCCCTTTATGTTCTGAGAATGTTCCAAAGTGGTCTTGTGGGTTCATGATAATGTCAATGGTGGCCTAACAAGAGCAAGCCTGGTAATTGTTATGCGCAAGAGTTAATCCACTGAAGTCCTGAAGAGCTGGGATATTGTTCACCCACTCCCGATAAGGAAGGGGCCCTTCCTAGCCTGCTGGCGCAGGGTAGCTGGCTTCTAGTGATGTTATTAGAGCCAGGATACCAGAGTAAATCCTAAGCTAGCAGCATTATACCAAAACAAAAACCTAACGTGAATCCAAAGACAATAACTAAAGAAGAAGAACCATAAGAAACAGCTAAGGCTACTTTCACACTAGCGTCGTACGACGCGCGTCGCAATGCGATGTTGCGACGTACCGATGCATACTGTGAATGCGCCGCACAACGGGGGCAGTGGATGCAGTTTTTCAACGCATCCGCTGCCCCATTCTGAGCTGCGGGGAGGAGGGGGCGGAGTTCCGACCGCATATGCGCGGTCGGAAATGGTGGACACAATGCACCAAAAAACGTTACAGAAGCCACCTAAACTTTCACTAGAAAGCACTCACCCCCACAACACAAGGGAACTGAATAAACAGCATTGGACTGGATAAGAGAATGGCTTAAAATAGCCAGCCCATTGCTAAAGATAAAAAGTCTGGTGATACACGCCTCCCAGATATGTCCAGGGAGCCACTCCCTGCTTACCTGTAACAGCAAGGTGCACACATTACCACCATTGGCTTACACCAGACAAGACAGCATCCTTTGTTGCCTGGCAACTAGGAGACACAGCATCCCATGTCTCCCGGGCCATGAAACAAGTGGAAACCGTTGTCCTGCATTTACACATCATTCACCACTTTCACACACTAGAAACCACCATGTGTAGGTGCACCAGCCAAGTACGCAATAGTTCCACCCCAGCAAGGACAGACCGGCAGGGAAGTCTGGAAACCGGAGGACGGTTGTGTCCACAGAAGGTATTCTTAACAGTAATCTAGAGTCCTACTAATGTTGTGTAAACAGAACTCTAATAATATTCCAGTATGTATTGTGGCTTTATAATACATATCTTACTGTATGCAAGTTATCTCACTGGTTAATACTGATATTTCAGATGCTTTACTGGTTAAATGGCTTCTTCCATCATATAAGTCAAATGGCATGTGTCAGGCAGACTATCAGTTTGATGAAACACCGCTTTCGAGACTTGTGTCTCAACTGACAGAGGAACTGTATCGTAAGTACGTGTACCTCTGTGAGCTGAGGAGAGGGGCTATGACATCAGGAGAAATAACTCGTCACCTCAACTAACTACGCACAGAGGACTGGAGGTTGGAGAAAAAATCCTTTATGCTCAGGGAACTGAATAGAAGATTTATTTTTCCTTCTGTCACATCCCTTCTCCTCAGGTCACAACTTCAGGTAAATGTTCTTATGATACCGCTCCTCTGTCATTTGAGACAAAAGTTTCAGAATCTGTGTTTCTTGAGACTGCAGCCGTCTGTTCACATGACTGGGTATGTTTGCCACTTGAATTACGTAATGGAGGCCTTTTTATTACATTCTTGGAGAACTCCTTTAATACATGTTCTTGGTTGCCTGTGCTAATGATCACATCCCAGGCAGTCTAATAAAATGTAACTTTGGAGGTTCCCTAATAACAAAGAGTATGAAATCTATAAAATCCATAGAGGCCTACCAAGTTACAGTGCCTTGCGAAAGTATTCGGCTCCCTGGAACTTTTCAACCTTTTCCCACATATCATGCTTCAAACATAAAGATACCAAATGTTAATTTTTGGTAAAGAATCAACAACAAGTGAAACAAAATTGTGAAGTTGCATGAAATTTATTGGCTATTTTAAATTTTTGTGAAACTGCAAAGTGAGTTGTGCAATATTATTCGGTCTAATGGACTAATGTTTCTGTTTGATTAGTTATAATACATCATTCAGTTTTCTTATAATAAAATCCATAGTAATCTAGCAGGTCCATGATACTATGCCTAGGCAGTCTAGAGAGTTAATAAAAATGTAACTGGTGGGCTGAGGGTGGCAATATCACTCTGATTAATTGCTTTGCACTATTCTTCTAAACGCCTTCACTTTAAGACATGTGCAGAGCCTCTTTCCCTCTCAACATGTTTCACACTGTTTCCTTGTTAAATGTTTGCGATATATAAAAGTGGAGTTAATCTCACCAGGCGTCAGTGAGAATTAGATTGATTAGACGTGAAGCCTATAAAGCTGCCGCTGAGGCAGGAAAATATGATCACATCTCTGCGTTAATCCATCGGTTCTTAGTTTACAAGTTTCATTATAAGAATATTATGCATCAGCAGTCTACAGCCTGGGCCTTCCCAACTGTTTTCAAACTCATATTATATTAGGCTTGGAAGATCCATGCCCTCATTTACATGTACTCTCCTTTACCGTCTATCTGTCCAACAAAAATACTAATGTCTTATTCTTAAAAGAACATACACTATATCAACAAAAGTATTATACCCCCTCCACATTACACCTATAGCAGATTTTATGACCTCTCATTCTACGTACATCAAAGGACATTAGTATGGAGATGTTCTCCCTTTGCGGACATAACAGCTTCCACACTTCTGGAAGGGTTTCTTCAAGACTTTGGCGCTGTCTGTGGGAATTTTTGCCCATTCATCAGGAAGAGCATTTGTGAAGTTGTAGGAGGTGGTCGGGTTGCCATATTTCCTCCTGAAGACATCAATCACATTATTGTATTTTAGTAATGTTATGTACCTGAAATGTGTCTGCAGTGTTAACCACCGGCCACAATAGGTCACTGTCTTCCCCTTGATATGTTTAGATTTTTCTTGGGCTGCAGGATCCAGTGTCCAGAGGTAACAGGGTTAGCACCTAGCCAGCCAGGAAGAGGGTAGAGTGACTGGGCACAAACAAGATAATAGATGTTACGCCCAATTGTGGCGCACATAGATTTGTGAACCCACTGTGCCATAGGGTCGGGCCTGCCTAAGAAGGGGTGTAGCTAAGCAGCTTCCATTTGATCAAGGGAGCGCCCGATGGTGGAGTCAGACTGGGCTGCAGGTAGAGGACAGGCATCAGTCCTTGGCAGAACTGCTGCAGTTGCTGACCACAGAGGCCAAGTTCGTTGACACTGTTTAGGGCTATGTCCAGACACCCTGGTCTAGGATACTTTATCAGGGACTGGCTGCACACGGACCGGGGAACAATGTTCAGGCACTGGCCACACTGTGACCACGGGACTTTGGGAACATCAAGGGAAATAGAAAAAATGGGAGTCTGGCAAAACAGGACTGGAGAGCTGGACTCCAATTTTTCTATTTTCCTTGATGTGAGGCCAGGGCGAGTGTCTGAGCCCCAGGTGGATGAGCATAGAGCAACTGGGTGAGCTGGAATCAAGTTTCTATACTTTGGGAACATGACTGGCCACACTGGGACCAGGGTACTTTGGATTCAGGAATGGCCACTCCAGGGCCAGGGGACAATGTTCAGGCACTGGCCGCACCATTTGGGAACAGGACTGGCCACAACGAGACCAGTGAACTTCAGATACCGTAAATTCGGACAAACAACCGCACTCAGACAATGTATTCAGATTGCATCGGAAGTGTGAAGTATTTATGTTACTAAATACTTCACACTTCTGATACAATCTGAATACATTGTCTGAGTGCGGTTGTTTGTCCGAATTTATGAATTCACTGGATCCATTCCAGGTTCAGCCTGCACCAGCTTTACTCCTACAGAGTGCACGCCTTTCCCTTTAATCTTCAGATACCGGACTGGACATTCCAGCACCAGGGAACTACATTCAGTCACTGACCACACTGGGATCATGGGACGAGGCTCAAAACACCGCACTGGGACCAGGGATTCGGGTACAGGACATTGGCTGCACCTGGACCAGGGATTCGAGGTCAGGAAATTGACCGCACCTGGACCAGGGATTCGGGTTCAGAACCCTGACCGCATCGAGACCAGAGGACCTCACAACTGCACTGGTAAATCACCAACTACCTAATGACTCAACTCATTGCTGGCGACTCCCCAAGGGCAATTGGTTGGGAGTCATTCTTTAAGAGCAGGGGAGCACGCGCACTAGGTGCGCTACCAAGGACTGCATGCACACCAGCAGGAAGCACGCTGGGGACCACGCCGAGGTCCTGGGGGTGGTGAGTAAGCCGGCATTCCTGCATGGAGGGAGAATGGGACACCATGCAGGGGCACAAGCCATAGTGCTACACTATATCTACACTATATCTAGAAAGTTCAGTCTAGTGAGTGAGTTCAGACAAGGAAGGAAGTCAGGACACACCTCTGGTCAAAGTGAGAAGGAAAATGACTAAGGAGTAGGGCTTTACTCGTGACTGTGGAATACTCCTAGCAAGCGAGTTGGGGAAGGGAACTCTGGCTCTGGTCCTATGGGACTCTGGGAATGTAACGTGTCAGCCAAGGCTTCAGAGCTGTGGGTTTAAGAAGATATTAGTCAGCGAGGCTGTGGGCACATACAGTAAAGAGGTTAGCCACAAGCGTTTAGTTTACGTGGTTCCTAAAAGTGGCCGAATCTAGAGAGAGTAGGAAGACGCAGCTGAAGAGGTATATCTGTCTAGGAAGCTTGAAAGACCCTGGCTCTGCAAGTCAAAAGTTTGACCACTTGTGTTTGTGAAAAATGTTTGTTGAAGAGATACCTCTGTACTACAATCTAAACAAAAATATATGTGTCTCCTGCTGTGCTTTGTGGATCAATGAAATTAACATTAAGATAAACTTGTTTTTACATAGCGTAGTGCTCTCCCGTTCGTGGGGTCATGGGGAACCACAGCTATGCTAAGCGTGGCGGACCAGAGAAGGCAAGAAGTGTTCACAGCTACATCAGCAATACACACTCATACACTGGAAGCAGGCCCCTACTTCTGTAAAGTGCCGGGGTGTCGGACCCATGACACTCACCACCCTGGGCACCGCTACAAGGTCAGACCCTGATGTTGGAGGACATGGTCAGGCTCACAGTCTCCATTATAGTTCATCCCAAAGGTGTTGAATGGGGGTTGAGGGCCGGGATAGGTATCATGTTCTTCACATCAAACTCCACTAGCCATGTCTTTATGGACCTTGCTTTGTGAACCAGGGCACTGTGATGCTGAAACATCTCCAAATTTCTCTGGCAAAGTTGGAAGCTACAATTATGTATCAAGTCTTGTATGATGAAGAACTAAGGTTTCTCAGCCAACCCCTGAAAAACATTCCCATAGTATTCATTCTCCTCCACCAAACTGCAGCTAGCACAATGCAGTCAGACATGTGACATTCTCCTGGGATTCACCAAACCCAGACTTGTCCACCAGATGTCAGATTGATAAGTGTGATTTATCCCTACTCAGAACACATTTTTACTGCTCTTGAGTCCAGTGGTGGTAGCTTTATACCATTACAGGTTCACTTTAAAATAAAATAAGCAGTACATACCAGTTGAAGCCCCTGCAGTGCCAATACTTCATTGGCATGGGTGCACTGATGACATTCTGTCCACAGCATGTGAATGTGGCAACCACTCACTGTTCTCTGTGCATCTACCCACTGTGACAACCCATGAAGCTGGTATAAAAGCCGCCATACGTTTGTGAGCAGTTTGCGGGATGCAGTGACGGACAAGAGACAGGGCAAGGGTTACTAATTTTAATTAACACAGGGATACTCCAAGCACTGAGGTAAACAGTTAAATGGGAAAGAATAAAAGCAGTTCAGGTGTAAAACGATATACTGATTGAAGGAACAACGGATATAGTAGAGGTAATAGTTCTGATAGGTCAACTTATCCAGTCACTCGGTTTTCAGGCTGTGGGGGTTACAAGGCAAGTGACAACGGCTGGCGCGGGGTTGGTCCGGTGAAGTCCTGAAGGTTAGTCTCTGTTGCCCTCCACTGAGCCCCTAGTCCATATACTGATGCTATAGAGAGGGTATGGGCTACAGCCCCTGCTCCTGGGTGCAAGTGTAGGTCCGGTCCCCTAAGCTTTCCCCCGGACAAAAGAGGTGACAGCCCCGACAGTTCCGAACTCAGTGCAGAGCAGGTACCCACAGCCCGGTCCTCCTTCTTACACTTTTACCTAGTGGAGCAGTTATAACTAAAAAACAGTTTTTTTCTCAGAAGAGAGGAAGAAGTATTTTTACATATTTTATTTAGTAAATGGTTAAATTAATGATACAGCATTATACCATTATAAATACCAGCAGCCAAAACCATTCCTGGAAATATGGCAGATGCCTAGCCTGGCTGCCAGGTAAATGTTTCCATCCAAATGGATTTATGTAAATAAAGCTTAATCCCCATATAATGAAACGTTCAGCAAAGTTACAAAATACTGTAAGTATCATCTCACTTCTGTTTTTGTATTGGCAGTTTGCTTAAAATTTGTATTGGGGAACATTATTGCTATATTGGAACCAGAATGGGAGACATTATTACTGTATGGAGGCCAAAATGGGGGACATTATTGCAGTTTGAGGGACATTATTGTGTGGGGGGCCTGTTGGGGAACAATATTTCTTTATGGGGCCAGTTGGAGTACATTGTTACTGTAAGGGGCAAGTATGGATCACATTATTACTATATTGGGACAAACATGAGGAATATAATACTGTATGTTGACCAGAAAGCAAGGCATTATTACTGTATTGGGGTGAATTATGGGACATTATCACTATACAGGTTTACAATGGGGGATATTATTACTGAATCGGGTAAGTTTGAGTGACATTATTACTGTATGGGGCCAGTATGGGGAGATATTAATATTGTCCATTATCATGGCCCCCATACATTACAATGCTTCTCTTGTTGCCCCATACATTATTAATTTATGGGGCCTCTGGGAAGTTACAACTTTATCATCGCATAAAAGTTGGACCCAATTCCTGTATGGGAGTAAAAAAGGTACCTTACTAGTTTATTGGTGCCACTGGGGAGGGGGCATTAGTGCAGTATTTAAGCACAAAGACTGGCATTACTACTGTATTGGGGCACAGGATAGAATTTTTACAAGGGTCGCAAATGAGGACATGAAATGTATTAATACTGTATGAGGGCCACAAAGGAGGACATTTGTAATGTGGGGGGGAATTTAGATTGTGAGCACCAACGGGGACAGCGATGATAATGTGTGCAAACTGTAAAGCGCTGCGGAATATGTTAGCGCTATATAAAAATAAAGATTATTATTAATAATCAAAAAACACGTATTTGTATCAATAGCCGAGAGCATAATTCAAGAGTTTAGCTCTCCCAAAGATCAAAACTAAATTATAATGGGTGCGTGCTCCTATTAAATCATATTGCAAACCAGTGAAACGGAGTAATATGTACACCAAGCAGATAAATAAAACATAAGACTTTATTAAATCATTACAATAAAAAGTCAATCACTATCACATATACCAAAAACAAAATAAAAGAAAAAAAAGAGGAAAACAACAACCAGTACATTGAGGATAGGGCACGTGCGTTTCGCATGATCGCTTTCTCAAAGGGGAGGTGATATTCTGTAATATACTGTATTTTGGGGTAAACTGTTACTGGGGGGGGGGGGTGTTGTGTTACTGTGCATGATTCCAAGACGTCACTATGGCACTTTTCCCCTTGAACTGGTGCAGTGTAGCTGTTGGGGGACAAGTGTGGAGAGTGTACCAGGAGTGATCATCCTGTATGTTACATTCTGCAGAGATAAGTTTTGGCTTGAATAAGTCATTGCAGTCTGCATCAGATGAAGAAGAAAAGTGAAAATGAGTTACTTCAATTGGAGACTTCACTGGTGAGCCACAGAATATACCTGTTCACTTACACCAGGGACAAACTGAAACTAAAACTCAACCCTAGCATTTGAAAGCTCACAGACCCAAGCTGTCTCTGTCACCTTCCCCAGATTGGGCTCTTTTTTTACTTAAATGACCCTATCTGCAGTAAATCAAATTTAATATTACCGTATTTTTCGGACCATAAGACGCATCCCAAATTTTCAGAAGGAAAATAGGGAAAAAATTAATTTATCAAATGGGAGTCCATCTTACAGGCCGAATTCAGCTTACCGGGGGGGATCAGCAGCGCTGGTGGAGCGTGGTCACAGTGGATGTTTGGTGGTCCCAGGCAGGTGTGGTGGCCTCCAGGAAATCCCATCCCAGGCTGGTGCGGCGATGGTGCTCTGTGGTGCGGGGGGCCCAGCCAGCATATTGTCAAAACCCAGAGACCCCGCATATCCTTTGCTGCGATACGGTGGCCTCCGGGAAAATGGCCGCCGGGGGCAGCGCATGCTCAGATTGAGATGTTGGCAAGATCTGGGCTTTGACAAGATGCCGGCAGAACCTCTCCACACCACAGATGACCACCGCCGAACCTGCTGCTCCAGCTACACCAACCTGTGATCATCGCCCAACTCCTGCTGCCGCCACAGGATTTATAAGTATATTCCGACTATAAGACACACCCCCATTTTCCCACAAATTTTTTTGGGGAAGACGTGCATCTTATAGTCCGAAAAATATGGTAACTATATTTCCAATAACACCTCTACATAAGATTTAATAACAATAATAATAATAATATTGCAATATAACAGACAAATAACACCAGCGTATACAGTAGTGATAATACTACTATGCTGGTTATTAAAGAACACTCTCATGTATATTTTTTACTAAATGTGTGTAAGTACATGTAGTGTCGTCTGAGTGTATTAATAAACTTGTATACCTCCACCTTCTTCAGGATCCAATGCTGTTCTGCTTCACTTCTCAGTGACTTTGCCACAATCCCGACAAGCCGGATCACTCTATGCGTGACCTGCAAGTGGCGTTTACAATGTAAGTCTGAGGTGCGTCAGAACAAGGCTCCATTGGCTTACATTGTAAAAGCCACTTCCCACTACCGTGGGCACATAGCCTTATAGCTGGTAACCAGCCTGAGTACATGTGGGGGTCGCCTGGTTGCTAGGGAATCCCCACATGTAATCAAGCTGTCTATTAGCCGCAAATCATGCAGCTGCATCAACAAAAACTACATCTCTGAGCACTCACAAATACTCGGAGGCCACCCGAGCGTGCTCGAGAAAATCCGATCATGGAGTATACTCGCTCATCACTACACGCCACACATATATTTAATTAAAAAAATTAGATGAGGGTGCTTTTTGAACTAAAAGCACTATACTAGGACTTATATTACCATCATACAGTGACCATATAATGGTAATAGCAGTCCTAAACCAGTGCTCTGGTATATTTTGTACGCAGCCAACAAGGAGGATACTGGACGGAGTGTATATCTGTCCCAGAAAGTTGAGCTATTACAAGCCAGGTAGTACTCTTTGCTGAAGCAGCTTATCTGCTGACCTGTTATATTCATGGTAGTTCCCGGCTGGTTTTTATTGGAGTGATGAGTAGGATTTGGTAGTGGGTCTCATCACTCCTCTCCCGCTCCATGACCGGTAGTGTGTATTTTCTGATATGCACGGGATATGCAAAGCAGTTAAATGTGCTAAACGCTGAGTTGTTGGAGAGCCAAGCCCTGCACACATCCCTGGTAGCGTGAGTCCGAGGTATGGTGTATTAGTTAGAGCCTAGCCGAGCAAGTCTTTGTTGCTTTTCGTTTGCGTTATTGTTTGCTGAATTTTTGGCTGAAAATAAAAGCTCCAAGTTTCCTTTATATGGACTGTGTCCATCTATATCACGGCCATGCTGCCCTATAACACCTCTAGCATGTTACAATGTGTATACTGTACAGGTTCTCACCAGTCACCTTATTGTTGTCAATCATTTTCACTTTTATTTTTCATTTGTCCCGGACCGCCATGACCTCTTCTTACATCCATAACTTGTCCTATAAAGGGAAGCTGTCAGCAGTTTTGGCCGATATGAGATAAAGCCATCACCTTTCAGAGCTTATATACACAATTCTAAAATGCTGTATATAAGCCCTCAACCTGACCTGGAAGAACTGAAAAATAAGTTTTATTCTACTCACTTGCGGGGCGGTCCGGCCGATGGGCGTCGCTCTTCTTAGTCCGGCACCTCCCATCTTCTTATGATCACTGCCCTCCTGCTTGCTTCTTATGGATGATGCAAAATACTGCAGTGCTCAGGTCAAAGAACCCCGTCACCTGTGCACTGCAGTACTTTGCTCTGCCCTCAACAGGGCAGAGAAGTACGCCTGCGTTGGACAGCGATGCCGGGGAACCTGTGTAGATGATGCAGGGTCGCGTCATCCACAAGAAGCAAGCAGGATGGCAGCGATCATAAGAAGATGGGAGACGCCAGACCAAGACCAGAGACACCCATCGGACTGGACCGCCCCGCAGGTGAGTATAATAAAACTTATTTTTTCAGTTCTTCCAGGTCGGGTTGGGGGCTTATTTACAGCACTATAGATGCTGTATACAAGCCCTGAAAGGTGATGGCCGTAACTTATATCGGCCAAACCTGGTGACAGGTTCACTTTAAAAATGGAGCACTGTGACATTTCAGGCTTACCGCATTTCTAGAAGCTTCCTCACATTCCACCACCTCTGCACAAACCATATAGTACTCTAACCAGTGCCCTAGACATTAATAATGCCCCCTCTGTGATAGAACCCTCTTTTGTGTGCACAACACAGTAATAGTCCCTCTACACGGTAATAATGTTCCGCCTGTACTTCTTCATAGCAATAATCTGTGCCTCCTTAGGCTACTTTTACACTTCCGTTGTTTAGTATCCGTCACAATGCGTCGTTTTGGGCAAAAAACGCATCCTGCAAATGTGCCCGCAGGATACGTTTTTTTTCCCCATAGACTTGTATTGCCGGCGGATAGCGACGTATGGCCACACATCGCGTCCGTCGTGCACTGGTTGCATCGGGTTTTGGCACCCGTCGTCTGGGAAAAACGTTCAAGGGAACGTTTTTCTGTACGTTACATCCAGTTTTTAATACTGCGCATGCGCAGCAGGAAATATCGCTCTCACTCTCTTCCTCACCCAGATGTGATGGGAATGTGAAAGGACACACTTCCGTCGGTACGTCACACCGACGCTTTGTGACCGGCGACTACCGAAGTGTGAAAGTAGCCCTACAGTTATACAGCATCCTATAGAAATAATGCCATGTGACCCCTTGTAATAATGACCATGAAGCTCCTTATAATAATACAAACTCCCCAATGCATTTTTATAATAATAGTAATAATAATAATAATAATAATAATGTCTCCCGTGCTCTCCGTGTAATGACTCCCCATTGTGACTCCTTATAAAAATCCCCCCTACTGTGCTTCCTTATAATAATGGTGGTAATATTAGTGATAGAACTGCAGGTTTTGTTAACGATTAGTATGGTGGTATTATTCAGTCACTATGTGGTGGTAATATCTGTTCTGGTCATGGTCAGGCAGTATTTTACACTTGAATGCAGCATATTGGGTACTAGCGGTCTTGGTATAGTGTATTTTGTTTAGCAATTATTACACAGTGCAGAGATGCACTTAATGCAAGGCACTGAAAATGTACATCATTGGAAATGAGTGAGAACAAAAATGCTCGGATGCTCATTGCTCAAACCAAGCAATTTCTAATGCTCGGATGCTCATTTCGAGTAACGGGTATAATGGGAGTCAATGAGAAATCCTAGCAATTTTCTGGCAGACCATATAAGAATGTCTGCGGGGCAGTGAAAATGTTTAAATGGATAGAAAAGTGCTGAATGGAAAAAGAACAGCATGCCAAAGACCCCTGGATGCATTTCTGACTCCAAGATCGCTGCTGAGAACAATGGTGTCATACTTTTACTCCACTTCTTTCAAATATTGTGAACAAAGTATACTTGTGGTACTGCTACACTCATAAAGCTCTGCACACAGTGCAAAGCCAGGAGAAAATTATAAGCAGGCTCATCCATAGACCCTTGAAGGAAACAACTGTAGGACCTCATTAAAATAATAAGAAAGTTTAGTTGATCTGCTTCTACAGTCATAAAGGCTTTGAACAAAGTGCTAAGCCATGAAAAAAATGATAAGGAGGGTAATACAGTCATCCATAGACCATTGAAGGCAACAAATGGCGGACCTCATTCAAATATTGAATATTAAAAACACTTTATGTGCTGCTGTCATCTGGTGGTGTGGAAAAGTTGGGGCTAATCCAACTTTTGTTCATTTTTATCAGAGGGCGTCTATCAGCACTTTCTGCTGACAGACGAAAGTGCCTGTCTGTTTTCATCCCCTTCCCCACCGGCGGCACTAAAATTCCACTCAGATGGCCTCAGAGGGACAGCTCATGCCAGGTGTCCAGCTTTGAGGACTAACAGGTGAAGGTCACAGAGGAATTAGTGAGTATGCTAGTTTTGTCAGCCAGGTATTGCGTGACTATCTTTAAAAACGTTTTCCTCTTTGTCTAAAATAATTGGTCATCAGGGCCTGGATGCTGGGATGGTGTCATGAAATTGGCCCAGTCCTTTGACAGCATACCGCTGCCTCTGCTGTATGTCTCCCTCGCCTCTCCTCCTTGGCAAGGAAGCTTATTCCCTGCCGCTAGCAATGGGGATACTCGGTACCGGGTCCGGTCGCCAGGGCCGGCTCCAGGATTTTGTGGGCCCCGGGCAAAAGAGTCTCAGTTGGCCCACATACCACGATTCATGATGCACAGATACGGAGGAGAAATATTGATATACTACACAGGGCCTAGCCTTCCCCCTCATCCTTCACATAGGCAGATATGCACACACACAATACGCAGACATACACACACATCTACAGTACGCAGACATGCGCACTCACACACACACACACAATACGTAGACATGCACACACACAAATATGCAGACATGCACACACACACACACAAATACGCAGACATGCACACACACACAATACGGAGACATGCACACACACAATACGCAGACATGCACACACACACACAATACGCAGACATGCGCACTCACACACAATACGCAGACATACACACACACACAAAACGCAGACATACACATACAGTACGCAGACATGCTGCACACACATACAGTACTCAGACATGCACACACACACACACACACAGCACTCAGACATGCACACACACACAATACGCAGACATGCGCACACACACACAATATGCAGACATGCACACACACAATACGCAGACATGCGCACACACACACAATACGCAGACATACACACACACAATACGCAGACATGCACACAAATACAATAAGCAGACATGCACACAAATACAATACACAGATATACACATACAATACGCAGATATTTACATACATATATTTGAAGACAAATTCACAAAAATACATAAATATGTACAGTCAAACACACTGATATACACAGATATGCACATCATACAGGCATACACAGACATACAGACAGACACAACACACAAGCCTCACTCACCTCCCCCAGGCTTGTCACCCATCAGGCTCCTCTGGCATGTGGATATGGAGGGAGTGCTGCTTGATCGATGGCCGTCACTTAAACAGACATGGCCACCCACAGTGCACGCTGCAGCTGTGTCTGTTACTAATGATGCGGTCAGGCAGACACTGTGCCTTTAACTTTGCTTGTGTGTCCGCCCGGCCGTGTCATTACTAGCAGAAGCAGAGACATCGCTGCAGAGTGCACTGTGCGTGGCCATGTTTATTTAAGTGACGGCTAAGCTCAAGTAGTGGCGAAGCTGCTGGGGGAGCAGCCCGGGCTCCCTGGTATCTCGGCCACGAGTGGGCCCCCCCATTTGTTCAGGGCCTCGGCATTTGCCCCGGTACGCCGGGTGCTGACACCGGCCTTGCCGGTCGCACTTAACCCCTTCATGACCTTGGGATTTTCCATTTTTCCGTGTTAGTTTTTCGCTCCCCTCCTTCGCGGAGCCATAACTTTTTTATTTTTCCATCAATATGGCCATGTGAGGGCTTATTTTTTGTGGGGCAAGTTGCACTTTTGAATTACATCATTGGTTTTACCATGTTGTGTACTAGAATACGAGAAAAAAATTCCAAGTGCGGTGAAATTGCATAAAAAGTGCAATCCCACACTTGTTTTTTGTTTGGGTTTTTTACTAGGTTCACTAAATTCTAAAACTGAGCAGTGATTTTGATTCTCCAGATCATTATGAGTTCATAGACACCAAACATGTCTAGGTTTTCTTTTATCTAAGTGGTGAAAACAATTTCCAAACTTTGCTAAAAAAAAAAAAAATTGTGCCATTTTCCAATACCCGTAGCGTCTCCATTTTTCGTGATCTGGGGTCGGTAGAGGGTGTATTTTTTGCATTCCAAGCTGATGTTTTTATTGATACCACTTTTGTGCAGATACTTTCTTTTGATCGCCCGTTATTGCATTTTAATGCAATGTCGCAGCGACCAAAAAACGTAATTTTGTCGTTTTGAATTTTTTTTCCGCTACGCTGTTTAGCGATCAGGTTAATGCTTTTTTTTATTGATAGATTGGACGATTCTGAACGCAGCGATACTAAATATTTTTAGGTTTGATTTTTTTTATTGTTTTATCTTGAATGGGGCAAAAGGGGGGTGATTTAAACTTTTATATTTTTTTTTATTTTTTTCACATTTTTTTTACTTTTTTTTTTTTTTTACTTTTGTCATGCTTCAATAGCCTCCATGGGTGGCTAGAAGCTGGCACAACTCGATCGGCTCTGCTACATAGCAGCGATCATCAGATTGCTGCTATGTACAGTAGCTGAAATACAGGCTTGCTATGAGCGCCGGCCACACGGTGCCGCTCACAGCAGGCCGGTATCAGTAACCATAGAGGTCTCAAGGACCTCTATGGTTACCATCCTGACGCATCGCTGACCCCCGATCATGTGACGGGGGTCGGCGATGCGCTCATTTCCGGCCCGATGGCCGGTAGCGCCGGTTAAATGCCGCTGTCAGTGTTTGACAGAAGGGGCCCATATATGGAGCATTATATGGGGCTAATTCTATATGGAGTATCTTATGGGGCCAATAATATAGGGAGCATCTTATGAAGCCAATTCTATAGGGAGCATTTTATATGACCAATTATATATGGAGCATCTTATGGGGCCAATTACTTTTTGACCTTTATATGGGGCCCATTCTGTATGGACCAATATATGGGACTCAGTATACTGTATGGGGCCGATCATATACTGTATGGAGCATTATATGAGGCCCATTATATATGGAGCAATAGATGGGGCCCATCATATACTGTATGGAGAAGTATATGTAGCTCACTATACTGTCAATTCCGTATGGAGCAATATATGCGGCTCATTCTGTATGGAGTACATCATCGAAGGTCCTTCACTCTCTGCATTCTTAGGAACGGAGGCAGACACTTGCAGCGCTGAAAGCCAGGGGCCGTCCAAGGGTGAGTATATCCATATTTTTTATTTTTATTCTTTATTTTTTACATGAATATGGATCCCAGGGCCTGAAGGAGAATCTCCTCTCCTCCAGACCCTGGGAACCACACGCCGTATAAGGCTATATTCACACTTTGCGGATTTTGCTGCGGATCCGCAGCGGATTTGACCGCTGCGGATCCGCAGCAGTTTCCCATGAGTTTACATTACAATGTAAACCTATGGAAAACAAAAAACGCTGTGCACATGCTGCAGAAAAATCCGCGCGGAAACGCTGCGGATTACATTCCGCAGCATGTCACTTCTTTTCTGCGGATTTTCACCTGCTCCAATAGAAAACTGCAGATGAAAATCCGCAGAAGAAAACGCAGTAAAAACCGCGATAAATCCGCAGTAAAAACCGCAATGGGTTTTCACTGCGGATTTTGGAATTCTGCTGCGGAAAAATCCACAGTGGAATCTGCAAAGTGTGAACATAGCCTTAGATTACTGGGCGTATAAGATGACTGGGTGTATAAGATGACCCCCGTCTTATACGGCGGGTATATCCCAAATTCCATATTTTATATGGAAAAGTTGGGGGTCGTCTTATATGCCCAGTCGTCTTATACCCCAGAAAATACGGTAATTAATAACAAAGAGTTTTACAAATTTGACAAACTACTAACAGACTTTACGCTTCTATTCCCTGACAATTACAAAGATCCCTGCTTGCTGTCAATAAATGTAGTATTTATACTATCTCAGAATTGTAGAAGTATGTGTAGGAGACACTGTGGGGGCATCATACTGTGTGGGTGTAGGGATCACTGGGGCTTCATACTGTGTAAGTAAGGGCCATTGTGAAGCCAAAATAAAGTATATTTGTTCCTCTTTTTTGTCTTTTAAAGTTAGGAGGTACAGTATGTCACTACTGTCTGCATACAAGGGTATATGACATCACTAGTGTACAGATACTATAAAATTGTCTAAGGTCCACTTCCGTCTGTTTGTCTGTCTGTCACAGAAATCCCGCGTCGCTGATTGGTTGCAACCGGTAGGGCGGCTGGGCTGCCTGACTAATCAGCGACAGGCACAGTCTGGCCCCGAATTGGCCCCTCCATACTCCCCTCCTGTCAGTGTTCCCTCCATAATCCCCTCCAGTCAGTGCCCACATAGAGTTTTACCGGTCCTTTAAACGGACTGTGTTACACCGCGGCATAACGCGGTGTAACGCAGTCCGTTAACGCTGCCATTAACCCTGTAAGTGTGACCAACTTTTTACTATTGACGCTGCCTATGCAGAATCAAGAGTAAAAGCATATAATGTAAAAATAATAATTAAAAAAAAAATCATTATATTCTCACCTTCCGGCATCCGCAGCAGCCTTTCCCGCTCCTCGCGACGCTCCGTTACCAAGAATGCATTGTGGCAATGACCCCAGATAACGTAGCGGTCTCGCAAGACCGCTACATCATCACGGGTTATTGCTGCAAGGCATTACTGGGAATGGAGCGTCGCGAGGAGCATCGCTAAACGCCTGGGCTGGATCCAGGGGCCGCCGGAAGTTGGGTATATAACTATTTTTTATTTTAATTCTTTTTTTAACAGGGATATGGTGCCCAAATTGCCATATACTACGTGGCTGTGTTATATACTATGTGGGCTGTGTTATATACTGCGTGGGCTGTGCTATATACTACGTGGACTGTGCTGTATACTACGTCGGCTGTTATATACTGCGTGGGCTGTGTTATATACTGAGTGGGCTGTGCTATATACTATGTAGGCTGTGCAATATACTACATGGCTGTGTAATATACTACATGGCTGTGTAATATACTACGTAGTCGTGCAATATACTACATGGGCTGTGCAATATACTACGTGGGCTGTGCTATATACTACGTGGCTCTGTTATATACTACGTGGCTGTGCTATATACTATGTGGGCTGTTATATGCTACGTGGGCTGTGAGACTCTTTCGCCCGGGGCCCTCAAAAACCTGGAGCCAGCCCTGACTTCACTGATTGGTCGCGCCCGGCCGGCCGCGAACAATCAGCGACAGACGCAGTCCGGCCGCGAATTGGTGCGGGATTTGAACCACGCTTCGCTAATTGGTCGCGCCCGGCCAGCCGAATTCTGTGTATTCATTGCATTATTCTTAAATCTTCATAAATAAACTACATACATATTCTAGAATACCCGATGCGTTAGAATCGGGCCATCATCTAGTATTATCATCATACTCTATTCACTTAGGCTACATTCACACTTGCATCGATACGCGGCCGTCGCTAAGCGTCGGCGCGACGTATCGACGTACGTTGTGAAAATTCGGCACAACGTGGGCAGCGGATGCAGTTTTTCAACGCATCCGCTGCCCATTCTAAGTCCCGGGGAGGAGGGGGCGGAGTTCCGGCCCCGCATGCGTGGTAGGAAATGGCGGATGCGAAGTACGAAAAATCGTTACATTGAGCGCTTTTTCGTGATGACGGTCCGCCAAAACACGACGCATCCAGTGCACGACGGACGTGATGTATGGCCATACGTATGCAATACAAGTCTATGGGAAAAAAACGCATCCTGCGGGCACATTTGCAGGATGCATTTTTTTCCCAAAACGACGCATTGTAACGGATCTAAAACGACGCAAGTGTGAAAGTAGCCTTAATGGTGACATCTACTCTGAGAATTAAATGGAATCTTTGGCTTTGTTCACACTTTGAAGTCACATTGTTTTCTTTTGAGGGTTTTTTGTTGTTGCTGCAATTATAAACCATAAAGTTTTTACCGCAATTTTGGAAAATCACATCAAACTGCAATGTCTGAACACAGCCTTAATGTGTAAAGTTACAGGTTAATCACACGCAGCTGTGAAAACACAATACAGAGTATACATAAGTCTAGTGCCTGTTTCAATTCATACAATAACAGTGTTATCTTTTACTACCACCTCCTGGCCATATGCAGTATTACGGCATCATGTGCTGTGACAAATTAATGCGTTATCCTCATGAAGCTGAGCCAATCATAGGAGTTCTGTGACTTATAAAATACACAGATAACAGTGATAACTTTTTTAGTGTAGGTAATGTAGAAGACGTGACCTGCAGTCTTACGTAACACCACAGATAACATTGTGATACCTCTATAAGTACTGATTATGTAGTAGTTGTTATATAAATATTTCACAAATTTACAGAATCTAGACAGATTAGACACCACACTGGGGTATTCTTTCTGCCCTTCACCTAATACTAAGTTTTAACATTTCTAACATAAATACAGATACAGTGATATTAAACTTTTACAGACAGCACACTAGCTTATTAACATATCCATGTAGCATGTCATCTGACAAGTTAAGTAATAATACATCTGTACAGGATTGCAACTATCAAAAGTACATAAAAACAACACTCAAACCACCATCAGTACAGGAATACAGCACAAGAACCACCATTGGTACAAGAAAACCACACCAGAACCACTATCAGTACATGAACACATCACTAAAGCCATAATAAGCATATGAGTACAGAATCCTCATCGATTCATCAGGAATACAGCACCAGCACACCATCAGTATATTAGTATAACAACAGAACCAACATCAGTACATGAATGCAGCATCAGAACCACCACAAATACATGAATGCATTGCCAAAAACACTATAAATACATGAAGAGAGCACCAAATCATCATCAGAACATGAATACAGCACCATAACCACCGAGTATACATAAATACATTACCAGAACCACCATCGGTACATAAATACATAGCCAAAACTACCAAAAAGAAATGAATAGAACACCCAAACCATTATCAGTACATGAATACAGCACCAAAATCACCATCAGTACATAAATAAAGCACCATTATCAGTCCATAAATACAACACTATAACTATTATCAGTACATGAATACAGCTCCAGAATCAACATTAGTACATAAATACATAATCAAAAGCAATCAGTATATGAATATAACACCCGGACCATCATCAGCACACCATCATCAGTACATGAATACCTCATCTTGCTGAAGCTAATTTTTTTTTTTTGCTCCAACAAAATGGCGGTGGCGGCGCATGTATAGTAGCATCTATCACTTGCCAATAGATGATACTGCGCAAGTGGAGCCTTTGCCATTTTCTTGGAAGAGAAAAAATTGGCAGCAGCAAAATGACGGCGGAGCTTGCGCAGTAGCATCTATCAGCAGAAAAAAAAATCTGTCTTCAGCAAGATGGTGGCAGTGCATGCTCGGTAGCATCTATTGGTAAGCAACAGATGCTACTGCACAGGCGCCGCCGGCACCATTTTGCTGGAGGCAATGGCGCTAACCTGACAAAGCCTGTAGTTTACTTAGCAAAATCCTGATAACAAGAATGCTTTAAAGATAGTTTTCTGAGATAATATTCTTCAATGCATATACACAGTGACAAGCAAAAAGGGAACAATGTTTTGAACTTTTGACTCTCAGGTTCCATCATTTTATATGCAATCATCTTGGCCATCTCATACATAAATTTGACGTACAAATACTTAGCATATGACTAGTTATGCAGACTTTTGGCTTTCATACAATGTGATTTTCTGTTTTGTTATTTTTAGATTTCGTCTCTCACAGCTGAAATGTACCTATGATAAAAATTTCAAACCTCTTCATTTTCAGTTCACCTCACTGACGCCAGTGGGAACGTTCTCACGCTCGCGCTGACATCAGGGAGGTAACCGGAGTTCATTGGGTTCATTGGGTATGAACTCCACTCAACTATCTCATGTCACTGCGAGGCACCAGAGGCGTAGCTAGAGCTTTTGCCGCCCGGGGCTGGTCCCGAGCTTGGCGCCCCCCCCCCCCCCCCCCCCCCCCCCCCCCGCAGGAATAAGACCTCAGATGTAGAACTTTAATTGTTTCGCCGGTGAATGTTACCATCACATGATCGGGACTGCAAAAATAACCAAGTTCTGCTTACCTGACCGCGCTCCTGCTCTCTCCATGCAGCTGAAACGTGCACTCGCCGGCGACTGACAATGATGTCAGACGCCGGCGACATGCACACTGGGACTGACGTCAGCTGCCAGCCTCAGATTGGCTGGCGGCTGTTAACTATTGACGTGCGGGCGCGGGCCCACACGTCAATAGCGTTAAACAGCTGCAGCGCCGGCCGCAGCCCGGTGACCCACCCCCAGGGCCGGCTCCAGGTTTTTGAGGGCCCCGGGCAAAAGAGTCTCAGTGGGTCCCCCCCCCCCCCCTTTAACACATACCACGATTCATGATGCCCAGATACGGCAGAGAAATCTAGGTATAGTCCAATGCCAGATTTCACTTCTTATATGAGTGACAGCTATTGTAAATTCTACAGTGTATATATACAGGACAGGAGGAGTGGTACTGTGCAGTGTATATATACAGGAGGAGTGGTACTGTGCAGTGTATATATACAGGAGGAGTGGTACTGTGCAGTGTATATATACAGGACAGGAGGAGTGGTACTGTGCAGTGTATACATACAGGAGGAGTGGTACTGTGCAGTGTATATATACAGGAGGAGTGGTACTGTGCGGTGTATATATACAGGAGGAGTGGTACTGTGCAGTGTGTATATACAGGAGGAGTGGTACTGTGCAGTGTATATATACAGGAGGAGTGGTACTGTGCAGTGTATATATACAGGAGGAGTGGTACTGTGCAGTGTATATATACAGGAGGAGTGGTACTGTGCAGTGTATATATACAGGAGGAGTGGTACTGTGCAGTGTGTATATACAGGAGGAGTGGTACTGTGCAGTGTATATATACAGGAGGAGTGGTACTGTGCAGTGTATATATACAGGAGGAGTGGTACTGTGCGGTGTATATATACAGGAGGAGTGGTACTGTGCAGTGTATATATACAGGGCAGTGGTACGGTGCAGTGTATATATACAGGGGAGTGATGGTACTGTGCAGTGTATATATACAGGGGCAGTGGTACTGTGCATTGTATATATACAGGGCAGTGGTACGGTGCAGTGTATATATACAGGGGCAGTGGTACTGTGCATTGTATATATACAGGGCAGTGGTACGGTGCAGTGTATATATACAGGGGAGTGATGGTACGGTGCAGTGTATATATACAGGGGCAGTGGTACTGTGCATTGTATATATACAGGGCAGTGGTACGGTGCAGTGTATATATACAGGGCAGTGGTACTGTGCATTGTATATATACAGGGCAGTGGTACTGTGCATTGTATATATACAGGGCAGTGGTACTGTGCATTGTATATATACAGGGCAGTGGTACGGTGCAGTGTATATATACAGGGCAGTGGTACGGTGCAGTGTATATATACAGGGCAGTGGTACGGTGCAGTGTATATATACAGGGGAGTGATGGTACTGTGCAGTGTATATATTTCAGCAGCCGCCCAGCCCAGGCCCCCAGCACTTGTCCTGTATATATATTATATATACTGTCATGCAGGCTGTATAGATACAGTATATACATATACAGGACAGGTGCTGGGGACCTGGGCGGCTGCTGAAGTATATAATATACAGTATATCAGCTGTGGCCGCCCCAGGTCACCCAGACTGTCAGAATACAGGGATACATCGCACTCACTCAGGGCGGCAAGGCTTGCCAAGGAGCTCCTCCAGAATCTGCCTGTCCTGATGTAAGTTCAGCAGTCAGCGAGGGGCGGGCGGAGGAGCAGAGCAGGAGAACTCTCCGCCCACAAAACAATGTCACGCTGGCTGCCTTGTTAACCCCGATGTGCCTGCACTGCCTGGCCCTGCACTGACTGAAGAGATGCTTGTGCCAGCAGGGCTAGATGCCCGCCCCCCGCATTGTGCCGCCTGGGGCGGCCCGCCCCCCCCGCACCCCCCTTCCTACGCCACTGCGAGGCACTGAGCTGCGCTATCACATGCAGCTCACTGTCTCTGCTGTCTGGCACGCTGAGGACTCGCAGCATGCCAGCATTCAGTATGCCAAGTAGATGTAGCAGAGCTAGACTCGTCAAAGGACAATTGGATTATCTTCACGTCGGAGAGGTGAGGAATATGGTTGTTTATATTAATTTTTTTTACAGGGGACATGGGCTTCAGTGGATTAGGCATCAAGGTGAGTTTAACTGCTTTTTTATTTTAAAAAAATTGTCAATGTTTTTATTTCTAATAATGAATTTTATTCAGGGTGTTTTATATTTACAATATGACATCAATCCCAATACTATTGCCCCACTTGTCAACGCACCACGGAAAGTGGGAAGAGCAGAGGCTAAGCGCCAGAATTGGCGCATCTTTTAGATGTGCCTTTTCTGAGGCGGCTGAGAGCTGATGTTTTTAGTCTAGGAGGGGGCCAATATTAATTTCAGCCCACTGCTGTCTGCCTAGGCTTTGCTGGTTATTAATTATAGGGGGACCCCACATCATATTTTTTTAGGGGCTCTTATTTTAACAACCAGTGAAGGCTAAGCATACAACTGTGAGCTGGTATAGCCTGAGAACCTCCATGGATATTACCCTCTTCCCAGGCTGTTAACATCAGCCCCCAGCTGTCCGCTTTCCTGCTGCTGGTGGCTAAAATTTCAGGGGATCACACGCCATTTTTTTCATTTTGTCATGCTGTGATTTTACTGTACGTGGCTGATAAAATGTCAGATTTTCAAGAAGATGGATACATAAAAATCGGACAGCACACTGATGATTCGAGTGCCATGTGATTTTTTTTCTTGCACCCATTGACTTCTATTGGCGATTGCTATCTGAAATTCACATCCATTTGCAGCAGGCTGAGGCTTTTTTAACAGTCCAATCCAGGGCCGGACTGGGACTAAAATTCAGCCCTGGCATTTTGAAGGTACACAGGCCCACTTGTCACATGGTGACTGTATAGTATCTTTGTACACTTGTAGGCTACAAGAAGTGAGGGGAGTGTAACACGACTATATAACATATAATCACAGCTGTATCCAGCATTACAGCTCAGTCCCCATAGAATGTAATGCAGCCAGCCCCCATAGAATGTAATACAGCATAGCCCCCATAGAATGTAATACAGCACAGCCCCCATAGAATGTAATACAGCACAGCCCCCAAAGAATGTAATACAGCACAGCCCCCATAGAATGTAATGCAGCCAGTCCCCATAGAATGTAATGCAGCACAGCCCCATAGAATGTAATGCAGCACAGCCCCATAGAATGTAATGCAGCACAGCCCCATAGAATGTAATGTAGCCAGTCCCCATAGAATGTAATGCAGCCAGCCCCATAGAATGTAATGCAGCCAGCCCCCATAGAATGTAATGCAGCCAGTCCCCATAGAATGTAATGCAGCCAGCCCCATAGAATGTAATGCAGCCAGCACCCATAGAATGTAATGCAGCACAGCCGCCATAGAATGTAATACAGCACAGCCCCCATAGAATGTAATGCAGCACAGCCCCCATAGAATGTAATGCAGCACAGCCCCATAGAATGTAATGCAGCACAGCCCCCAGAGAATGTAATGCAGCACAGCCCCCATAGAATGTAATGCAGGACAGCCCCATAGAATGTAATGTAGCCAGTCCCCATAGAATGTAATGCAGCCAGCCCCCATAGAATGTAATGCAGCCAGCCCCCATAGAATGTAATACAGCACAGCCCCCATAGAATGTAATACAGCACAGCCCCCATAGAATGTAATGCAGCCAGTCCCCATAGAATGTAATGCAGCACAGCCCCATAGAATGTAATGCAGCACAGCCCCCATAGAATGTAATGCAGCACAGCCCCATAGAATGTAATATAGCCAGTCCCCAGCACAGCCCCCATAGAATGTAATGCAGCACAGCCCCATAGAATGTAATGTAGCCAGTCGCCACAGAATGTAATGCAGCCAGCCCCATAGAATGTAATGCAGCCAGCCCCCATAGAATGTAATGCAGCCAGTCCCCATAGAATGTAATGCAGCCAGCCCCATAGAATGTAATGCAGCCAGCCCCCATAGAATGTAATGCAGCACAGCCCCCATAGAATGTAATACAGCACAGCCCCCATAGAATGTAATGCAGCACAGCCCCCATAGAATGTATTGCAGCACAGCCCCATAGAATGTAATGCAGCACAGCCCCCAGAGAATGTAATGCAGCACAGCCCCCATAGAATGTAATGCAGGACAGCCCCATATAATGTAATGTAGCCAGTCCCCATAGAATGTAATGCAGCCAGCCCCCATAGAATGTAATGCAGCCAGCCCCCATAGAATGTAATGCAGCACAGCCCCCATAGAAAGTAATACAGCACAGACCCCATAGAATGTAATGCAGCACAGCCCCATAGAATGTAATGCAGCACAGCCCCATAGAATGTAATGCAGCACAGCCCCATAGAATGTAATGCAGCACAGCCCCCATAGAATGTAATGCAGCACAGACCCCATAGAATGTAATGCAGCCAGTCCCCATAGAATGTAATGCAGCACAGCCACCATACAATATAATGCAGCGCTGCCCAGCCCCATAGAATGTAATGCAGCACAGCCCCATAGAATGTAATGCAGCCAGCCCCCATAGAAAGTAATGCAGCCAGCCCCCATTATTATTATTATTATTATTATTTATTGTTATAGCGCCATTTATTCCATGGCGCTTTACATGTGAGGAGGGGTATACATAATAAAAACAAGTACAATAATCTTAAACAATACAGGTCATAACTGGTACAGGAGGAATGAGGACCCTGCCCGCGAAGGCTCACAATCTACAAGGGATGGGTGAGGATACAGTAGGTGAGGGTAGAGCTGGTCATGCAGCGGTTTAGTCGATCGGTGGTAACTGCAGGTTGTAGGCTTGTCTGAAGAGGTGGGTCTTCAGGCTCTTTTTGAAGGTTTCGATGGTAGGCGAGAGTCTGATGTGTTGTGGTAGAGGGTTCCAGAGTAGGGGTGATACGCGAGAGAAATCTTGTATACGATTGTGGGAAGAGGAGATAAGAGGGGAGTAGAGAAGGAGATCTTGTGAGGATCGGAGGTTGCGGGTAGGTAAGTACCGGGAGACGAGGTCACAGATGTATGGAGGAGACAGGTTGTGGATGGCTTTGTACGTCATGGTTAGGGTTTTGTAGTGGAGTCTCTGGGCAATGGGGAGCCAGTGAAGGGATTGACAGAGGGGAGAAGCTGGGGAATAGCGGGGGGACAGGTGGATTAGTCGGGCAGCAGAGTTTAGAATAGATTGGAGGGGTGCGAGAGTGTTAGAGGGGAGGCCACAGAGCAGGAGGTTGCAGTAGTCAAGGCGAGAGATGATGAGGGCATGGACTAGGGTTTTTGCAGATTTATGGTTGAGGAATGAACGGATTCGTGAAATATTTTTGAGTTGAAGTCGGCAGGAAGTGGAAATGTATGTAAAATGTAATGCAGCACAGCCCCCATAGAATGTAATACAGCACAGCCCCCATAGAATGTAATGCAGCACAGACCCCATAGAATGTAATGCAGCACAGCCCAATAGAATGTAATGCAGCACAGCCCCATAGAATGTAATGCAGCCAGCCCCCATAGAATGTAATGCAGCACAGACCCCATAGAATGTAATGCAGCCAGCCCCATAGAATGTAATGCAGCCAGCCCCCATAGAATGTAATGCAGCACAGCCCCCATAGAATGTAATACAGCACAGCCCCCATAGAATGTAATGCAGCACAGCCCCCATAGAATGTAATGCAGCACAGCCCCATAGAATGTAATGCAGCACAGCCCCCATAGAATGTAATGCAGCACAGCCCCATAGAATGTAATGCAGCACAGCCCCATAGAATGTAATGTAGCCAGTCCCCATAGAATATAATGCAGCCAGCCCCCATAGAATGTAATGCAGCCAGCCCCCATAGAATGTAATGCAGCACAGCCCCCATAGAATGTAATACAGCACAGCCCCCATAGAATGTAATACAGCACAGACCCCATAGAATGTAATGCAGCACAGCCCCATAGAATGTAATGCAGCACAGCCCCATAGAATGTAATGCAGCCAGCCCCCATAGAATGTAAAGCAGCACAGACCCCATAGAATGTAATGCAGCCAGTCCCCATAGAATGTAATGTAGCACAGCCACCGTACAATATAATGCAGTGCTGCCCAGCCCCATAGAATGTAATGCAGCACAGCCCCCATAGAATGTAATGCAGCACAGTCCCCATAGAATGTAATGCAGCACATCCCCATAGAATGTAATGTAGCCAGTCCCCATAGAATGTAATGCAGCCAGCCCCCATAGAAAGTAATGCAGCCAGCCCCCATAGAATGTAATGCAGCACAGCCCCCATAGAATGTAATACAGCACAGCCCCCATAGAATGTAATACAGCACAGACCCCATAGAATGTAATGCAGCACAGCCCCATAGAATGTAATGCAGCACAGCCCCATAGAATGTAATGCAGCCAGTCCCCATAGAATGTAATGCAGCACAGACCCCATAGAATGTAATGCAGCCAGTCCCCATAGAATGTAATTCAGCACAGCCACCATACAATATAATGCAGCGCTGACCAGCCCCATAGAATGTAATGCATCGCAGCCACCATACAATATAATGCAGTGCTGCCCAGCCCCATAGAATGTAATGCAGCACAGCCCCATAGAATGTAATGCAGCACAGCCCCATAGAATGTAATGCAGCCAGCCTCCATAGAATGTAATGCAGCACAGACCCCATAGAATGTAATGCAGCCAGTCCCCATAGAATGTAATTCAGCACAGCCACCATACAATATAATGCAGCGCTGACCAGCCCCATAGAATGTAATGCAGCGCAGCCACCATACAATATAATGCAGTGCTGCCCAGCCCCATAGAATGTAATGCAGCACAGCCACCATACAATATAATGAAGCACTGCCCAGCCCCATAGAATGTAATGCAGCACAGCCACCATACAATATAATGCAACACTGCCCAGCCCCATAGAATGTAATGCAGTCATGCCATGTAGTAATAAAAAAAAAACACTGACTCTACTCACCTTTCCTCTTGCCCCGTGCTGCTCCAGGCTGCAGTCTCAGCAGCTGCAGTCTGCCCGCCCGGTCACACAGCAGGTGCGCGATGATATGACGTCATCGCGCACCCGCAGTGTCAGTGCGAGGCAGAGCGAGGAATGATGGGAGAGGGAGCGACAGCAGACGCTCTCTCCCCATCATTGCATTCAACTGTACCGGCGTCTATGACGCCGGTATAGTTGAATGTGGGGCCGGGAGTGTGCCGACGACAGCGGGAAAAGTGTGCCGACAGAGGCACATTCGAGCGGCCCACTACTGCCATCGGCCCTTCTGGCATTTGCCAGAACTGCCCGATGGCCAGTCCGGCCCTGGTCCAATCACAATCAGATCCGAGCTGATAAAAAAACTGCAGATGAGCACTGAATTACAATGACATTCTTCGAAAGTGTGAGCAAGTCCTAAAGAGCACTTTATTCTTAAGCTCCAATAAGTAGCGCTAACCTTACCCTCTCCAATCGCTACCTGTGTGCTGCAGCACAACGTCAGTAATAGTATCATGATAAAGGTGGCCTCATTACGTGGCTGCACATTAAGGCAGGGGATGACTTGTGGTCTTCTGCCTCTTTAGTATCGGAAAGCAGATATCTTCAATTGTACTCGTGTTTAAAAGATAAAACTACAATTGAATCTAGGAAGCTGAAAAACAAGTTGGTATCTTGTGTTCTACTAGTTCTAATTAACTGGGTAACCAGGTCAGTGTATGAATTTTGGTTTAATTTTTACGTTATGTGTAATTTTCCTATTATCCTTCTATATTATTACAAAACACTCTTTTTCGGTGATTACTTTGTATCTCCATTCATACTGCACCCACACACAGATGATACATCATTTAAAAGGTAAATTTGCCCCTTCAGCAAGATAAATAGTCAAACAAACCACACATCCACGATGTTATCACAAAATACATTTTAAATATTAATTTTCATAAAACTGCAGTAAGAAAAACTGACCTGCAGGCGGCACTACACTACTCCAAAGCACAATACCACAAGGCAGAAACAAATCCTAAGGCTACGTTCACACTAGCGTTATGCTAGTGTGCGTCGGGTTAGCGTCGGGCGACGAAGCGGCGACGCACGTGTCATGCGCCCCTATATTTTTACATGGGGGACGCATGCGTTTTTGTTTGTTGCGTTGTGCGACGCATGCGTCTTTTTTGCCGCAAGCGTCGGACCAAGAAATCGCAACAAGTTGCATTTTTCTTGCGTCCGATTTTCGGCAAAAAACGACGCATGCGTCGCAAAACGCAGCGTTTTTGCGTGCGTTTTGCCGCGTTTTTGCGTGCGTTGTGCTTTGCGTCGCCGACGCAGCGGCGCACAACTCTAGTGTGAACGTAGCCTAACATTTGCCTTGGGGCTTTCCAGCTTGCCAAACTCTTTGCCCAGCCAATTTCAGGCAGGTACATATAAAATATTTGCGGAAGTAGAATAAAAGTAAAACTTTACTTGTTTAAGACTTCAGCTTTAAAACTGAAGATATAAATTCATGTAGCGCTCCATCCGGGTGTAGAAATCTTGAAAAAGTAGTTTATTCAGCCATAATACAGCAACGTTTCGACCGATATATGGTCTTTGTCAAGCATACAATACAGCATGGGCAGCCATCTTAAATAGTACAGGTGCCCCACAGTGCACCAATCACCATCCAACGCCGCCCCCCACATAAAACATAAAGTCTCATAGAAAAAACAGACATCAGTACCCCACATACATAAGTGTCACAAATATAAAACCTTAAACCATAAAATAAATCACATTACGCCGCATATACGAGGAAATCTTCTTATGTTCATCCTGGATTCTTGCGTCGCTCCTTCCTGTATGTCCATCTCCATGGAAACACCTAGCCAATCGCAGCGTCCAGTCCCGGTGCGCGGTTTCAGGGAAGAAGAGCACCCAATAACATCTTCCAATACAGATAGTTCCACAAAGGTCACCCAATAGACACCGCTCTAAGCCCACATAATCCTCCATATAACATCCGGGTCACTGCCGCCCAAGGCTAGACCGCCTAAAGCCACGCAGGCGCATAGGTGCCGGAGTGAACCGACGCCCCCGGCCCCAGCGAGGACCAGCCCATAAGACATAACGCGCACGCGCACCCACTTAGCACCCGAACACAGGTGCCTCATAGGCGCGCAGGCGCACCACATCAAGGACCAGACACCGCCGTCGATCCGGAGCGTCCACCCATCCACGCACCCAATGCGCAGGCGCCACTACGTCAGTCGTATAGTGCACTGGCGACGAGTACATGGGGAACAACCGCGGTGATGCGCAGGCGCGTCCCAGCCAGGGCGATATCACAAGGAGCCCATCCCACGGATCTAGTCATAGATCTACCACGCCCATTACCGGGATTCTGGTTAGGTTTTATCTGCCAGGCGAAGACCCGGCCCACTTTGTAGTCCTCCGCATCCCGAAACCACTTATTTCTTTTTGTGGTCTCAATCTTGTTCCTAAACTTCACGAGATTATCCTCGATCTTGGTTTTAAGGGGACCCCAGACTTGTGCTGTCAACTGTGCTATGATCTGTACCTCAAGATCACTCACGCTTTTTTTAATCAATTCCATCTCCTTCTTCAAAAATTCGATATTTAGGAGCATTATATCAAAAGCGTATTTATTAGAGATTGACTCAAATCTCATACAGAATTGCACATTGTCCAGTAGCAGGGTTGGTCTCAGGTGTGGCCGAAGCCCCCTTGGAATCCTCCGTATCTTATAATATTCAGTCAGGGTCACAACGTGGAGTTCTAGAGAGATTAGCCTTCTCCTCTCATTCTCCCATTTTCTCCTAAGCATATCAGACGTCGGTATATGTTTGTTTTTAAATAGACACTTGTTATTTGACATTGTTGTGTCATGTTTTTATGCTTTGTCTTATAGGCATTGGGACAGTCGGTGGCTGTTGGAGATGGATTTCTCATTATGGGAAGGAATTTTCCTCTTAGTAAGACATAGTAATAAACGGATGTTTATTGGTGTATCTGCTTCCATGCATGCTGCCCGATTGTCTCATTGCAGTATATATAGGGTATATTTCTGGTTTTTACTTTTGTTGCCGTGTAACTATGTGGGTGATTTTCTATATTGTGTATAGTGATTATGGGTCCATTCATGAGTCGTATCTATACTTTAGGGATGGTATTCCCTTCATATCTGTACGCCTGATGTGGGTGGGTGGGGATCCGCTGCGGTGGTTGCGCTCTCGTGTCTAGGCCGTGGGATGGGCTCCTTTTGTGATATCGCCCTGGCTGGGACGCGCCTGCGCATCACCGCGGTTGTTCCCCATGTACTCGTCGCCAGTGCACTATATGACTGATGTAGTGGCGCCTGCGCATTGGGATGCGTGGATGGGCGTACGCTCCGGATCGACGGCGGTGTCTGGTCCTTGATGTGGTGCGCCTGCGCGCCTATGAGGCACCTGTGTTCGGGTGCTAAGTGGGTGCGCGTGCGCGTTATGTCTTATGGGCTGGTCCTCGCTGGGGCCGGGGGCGTCGGTTCACTCCGGCACCTATGCGCCTGCGTGGCTTTAGGCGGTCTAGCCTTGGGCAGCAGTGACCCGGATGTTATATGGAGGATTATGTGGGCTTAGAGCGGTGTCTATTGGGTGACCTTTGTGGAACTATCTGTATTGGAAGATGTTATTGGGTGCTCTTCTTCCCTGATACCGCGCACCGGGACTGGACGCTGCGATTGGCTAGGTGTTTCCATGGAGATGGACATACAGGAAGGAGCGACGCAAGAATCCAGGATGAACATAAGAAGATTTCCTCGTATATGCGGCGTAATGTGATTTATTTTATGGTTTAAGGTTTTATATTTGTGACACTTATGTATGTGGGGTACTGATGTCTGTTTTTTCTATGAGACTTTATGTTTTATGTGGGGGGCGGCGTTGGATGGTGATTGGTGCACTGTGGGGCACCTGTACTATTTAAGATGGCTGCCCATGCTGTATTGTATGCTTGACAAAGACCGTATATCGGTCGAAACGTTGCTGTATTATGGCTGAATAAACTACTTTTTCAAGATTTCTACACCCGGATGGAGCGCTGTTCATTCTACTTCTCTTGGTTTATTATATCCTGGACGGTTCCCTGGATGTGTACGGGCGCCCCAGGACTGCGAGTGCTGTCAGTTGTTTGCTTTTTCTAATAAATTAATGTAGCCTGAAAGGGAGCGGACAGGTTCTGAACCATCAGATTTTCCGTATTATTGGACAGACGTTGAAAAGTCTAACATCCTTCTAAGCTTGCAGCTTTTTGGTGACCTGGAGTCACCTCTGGTTCCAAGTAAAAAACTGCAGCGTTGACATAACTCAGACTGTACATTGTTTCCCAATGGGAGAGATTGGTGGAAACAACCTTGCAAAAATTGAAAAAACAAAATCCAACCGTAGGGAAAAAAAAAGGTAAAATAATCTGCAGATATTACTTTTTTTTAAAGGGATATTCCCAATTATTATACAATGGTGTAAATACGCTCAGTTATGGGGTTAATTCTCCTTCATCATTTTTACTGTCAAAGTGACACTGCTGTACAGGGAGCTGCTCCGTTCAGATACATAGGGCAGTGTTGCACTTCCCTACACTGCAGATAGATGGCAGTGATGCTGTGGAGGTGAAAAAAATGCTGCTGCCCCTGTTCTTTTGCAAGGTCCTGACAATCAGACTTCTTCTGATCAGTAACTAAAATACCATTATGTTTAATGTTGGGGGATCTCCTTTAGGCTGGAGTCACACACAACGTATACAAAAATCGGTCCGTTTTACACGGACGACAATCGCAGAAATGTTCCCTGAACAGTGATCCGTATGTCATCCGTGTGCAGTGCGAGGATGCAATATATATATGTCAGTGAGATACATACTGTACCTCTCTGTGTTCATCATCTCATTAAATAAATTTACATTTGACCAGCTTGTTTTTCCTGAAATTGCCTGCACCCCCGACAACCAATGTGTGAAAATTTCGCAACTAACTAGTGTGTAAATATTAGGCCGGCCTCACACTACCCTGTTTTATGGACGTAAGAGGGGTGCTGAAAATACGGATTGCATACGGTACAATGCTTCTCTATGGCCCAGCTCCTATCAGCCGTACTTTACTGATCAGTATTATACGGTCTTCTACGGCCGTAGAAAATCGCAGCATGCTGCGTTTGTCACCGTATTGCGCAAAAAATATGCCAATGTAAGTCTATGGGGGCAAGAAAAATACAGATTACACACGGACAAGCAGTGTGACTTGCGAGAAATACGCAGCGGTGTTAGCGAGATAAGCTGGAAATTCAGTGCGGTGTACAGTAAAATCACTGACAGCTTACAATAGAATAGGTAGAATAAATGTGTACACATAGAATAGGGGTATATATTTATATATGTCAGTGAGACACATAAATATATATATATATTAATATTTCATCCAGCGCTAGACAGCTTTAAAGCCGGTAATTCAATTGCTGGCTTTGCTATCTCCTTCCTAAACCCGACATGATATGAGACATAGCATAGCATAGCACAGCCTGAAGTGGCGGGGAATCGTTTTAAGGGACGCTACGTCAACAGCAGATAGAGCAGCCTTGATATCCCTCACATGCTCCCTAGTTCTTATACGTAATTCTCTGGACGTGAGGCCTATGTATATTAGGCCACATGGGCACGTGGCGTAATATACAACAAAATTGCTACTACAGGAAATGTATTCTCTGATTTTGAAATTCTTGCTACCATCCGAGGAGCAAAAGTCCGACACCCTATCGATATTGCGGCAGGCCAAGCATGACCCACATGGAAAACAACCATGTCTTGGCCTCCCAGTATAAAAGGGAAAAGAAGGAGTTGACACATAGTGACTCCTGACCAGGAGATCACTTAAATTATTACTCCTCCTTGCTGTCATTAGCGGCCTCTCCATTATTAATCTGGCTTAATGTCACCTTACAATAGCAAGGTGACATTAACCCTTCATTTCCCCATATCCCACCGCTACACGGGAATGGGAAGAGAGTGGCCAAGTGCCAGAATAGGCGCATCTTCCAGATGTGCCTTTTCTGGGGTGGCTGGGGGCAGATGTTTTTAGCCACTTGGGGGATCAATAACCATGGACCCTCTCCAGGCTATTAATATCTGCCCTCAGTCACTGGCTTTACTACTCTGGCGGAGAAAATTGCACGGGAGCCCACGCCAATTTTTTCCGCCATTTAATCCTTTAATTTAATAGCTAGACAGCCCAAATTTTGCACATACACACTACTGACATTAGTAGTGTGGTTTATGCAAAAAAAATGTGGATATGAGATGGTTTACTGTATGTAAACCACGTCTCATATCATGTCGGGTTTAGGAAGGAGATAGCCAAAGCCGGCAATTGAATTACCGGCTTTTAAGCTATCTCGCGCTGGATGAAATATTAATATATATGTATGTATATATATATATATATATATATATATGTGTGTCCCACTGACATATATATATATATATATATATATATATATATATATAGACAGTACATATGTTTTTATGTTTTTGGGAGCACATAGCTCCATTGTATGTCCGTATGTCGGTTTTGCAAGCCCGCGAGAAAATCTCGCAGTACGGATGCCATACGGATTACATACGGAGGATGCCATGCGCAAAATACGCTGACACACCCTGCCTATGGATGATATACAGACCACTATTTTGGGGACTTTTCTGCGTATTAGGGCCGTAAATTACGGACCGTATTTTTATACGCTGAGTGTGACGCCGGCCTTAAACAGAGGGACTCATACAATCAAAGGGATCCCTCTGCTTCCATGTGCATCATCTACAGTGCCTCGCGAAAGTATTCGGCCCCCTGGAACTTTTCAACCTTTTCCCACATATCATGCTTCAAGCATAAAGATACCAAATGTACATTTTTGGTGAAGAATCAATAACAAGTAGAACACAATTGTGAAGTTGAACGAAATTTATACATTTTTGTGGAAATTCAAAAACTGAAAGTGGGGCGTGCAATATTATTGGCCCCTTTACTTTCAGTGCAGCAAACTCACTCCAGAAGTTCATTGTGGATCTCTGAATGATCCAATGTTGTCTTAAATGCCTAATGATGATAAATATAATCCACCTGTGAGTCATCAAGTCTCCGTATAAATGCACCTGCTCTGTGATAGTCTCAGGGTTCTGTTTGAAGCACAGAGAGCATCATGAAGACCAAGGAACACAACAGGCAGGTCCGTGATACTGTTGTGGAGAAGTTTAAAGCCGGATTTAGATACAAAATGATTTCCAAAACTTTAAACATCCCAAGGAGCACTGTGCAAGCGATCATATTGAAATGGAAGGAGTATCATACCACTGCAAATCTACCAAGACCCGGACGTCCCTCTAAACTTTCATCTCAAACAAGGAGAAGACTGATCAGAGATGCAGCCAAGAGGCCCATGATCACTCAGGATGAACTGCAGAGATCTACAGCTGAGGTGGGACAGTCTGTCCATAGGACAACAATCAGTCGTACACTGCACAAATCTGGCTTTTATGGAAGAGTGGCAAGAAGAAAGCCATTTCTCAAAGATATCCATAAAAAGTGTTGTTTAAAGTTTGCAACATGCCACCTGGGAGACACACCAAATATGTGGAACAATGTGCTCTGGTCAGATGAAACCAAAATCGAACTTTTTGGCAACAATGCCAAATGATATGTTTGACGTAAAGGCAACACAGCTCATCACCCTGAACACACCATCCCCACTGTCAAACATGGTGGTGGCAGCATCATTTTTGGGGCCTGCTTTTCTTCAGCAGGGACAGGGAAGATAGTTAAAATTGATGGGAAGATGGATGGAGCCAAATACAGGACCAATCTTGAAAAAAACCTGTTGGAGTCTGCAAAAGACCTGAGACTGGGATGGAGATTTGTCTTCCAACAAGAGAATGATCCCAAACATAATGCAAAGTTTACAATGGAATGGTTCACAAATAAACGTATCCAGGTGTTAGAATGGCCACGTCAAAGTCCAGACTTCAATCCAATCGAGAATCTGTAAAAAGAGCTGAAAACTGCTGTTCACAAACGATCTCCATCAAACCTCACTGAGCTCGAGCTGTTTGCCAAGGAAGAATGGGCAAGAATTTCAGTCTCTCGATGTACAAAACTGATAGAAACATACCCCAAGCGACTTGCAGCTGTAATTGCAGCAAAATGTGGCACAACAAAGTATTTAGTTAAAGGAGCCAAATAATATTGCACGTCCCACTTTTCAGTTTTTGAATTTCGACAAAAATGTAAAATAATCAATATATTTCTTCAATTTCACAATTGTCTTCTACTTGTTGTTGATTCTTCACCAAAAATTTACATTTGGTATCTATATGTTTGAAGCATGATATGTGGGAAAAGGTTGAAAAGTTCCAGGGAGCTGAATACTTTCGCAAGGCACTGTATGATATGGATCAGTTTTGGACCTGAATTCCGTTTATTTGCTCCGACAATGAAAGAAAAAAACTGACTTGTGGAATGCAGGTGTGCATAAAACCTTTATATCTTATGTATTGCTAAATAGTACATAAACATACATAAGCATATATATATATTGATACATTTAGAGTAAATGTTCTTTTTTTTTGGCTGAATCCCATGACCAATATTTGTACTTAGGATATCAGTTGTAGGAAATTATGAGTCATTTAATTCCTGACAGAAGGTGGGCATATTAAGAGGAACACTTATGATAATGCAAATGCACTACTGTCAAATAATAATATTTTTTATCTATATAGCACCACCATATTCCACAGCACTTTTCAATTAAGCAGGGACATGAACAGACAGTAAAAACAGTACAATGTAACACATTTCTCAACAGTTACAGGAGAAGTGAGGGTCCTGCTCGCAAACTTACAATCTATACTTTACGTTGTTCTCACTGTTAAAAACATACAGTGAACATTTCTGCTGCCAATTTAGTCTACAATAGCACAAAATGTATAAACGGCCAGATTGATGATACTTGCAATTTTATTTTTCATTATTTAAATTAGTTATCAGCCCCTGAATCAATAGCAACAGAAATTTCTTTGCTCCTGATCTCTTACCAGCAGCGCAGATCCATTCAGTCCCACCATCCAACACAAGAGACCCTCTCACAAATCACTTAACCATCTGCTCACTCTTTCTATCCTCCTTCTGCTAGTCGCTGGAGACATCTCTCCCAACCCCGGCCCCCCATGTTATAGCCAGTCAAACCTCCCAACTGCTACACTCAGAAACCCCTCTAACCTTATTAATATTCCATGCATGCCTTCTGTCTTTTTCAATTGTGCCCTTTGGAATTCTCGCTCTGTGTGTAATAAACTCTCCTTCATCCATGACTTCTTCCTTTCTAATTCTCTTAATCTCCTGGCCCTTACTGAAACCTGGATCCAGCAGTCAGACACCACCGCTGCTGCTCTTTCATATGGTGGACTACATTTCTCTCATACCCCAAGATCGGACAACAGAGCAGATGGAGGTGTTGGTCTGCTCCTTTCACCCAAATGTACCTTCCAAGTTATCCCCCAAGTACCCTCACTTGTCTTCCCTTCCTTTGAGGTCCATGCTGTCAGACTCTACATCCCCTTCTCCATGCGAGTGGCGGTGGTGTATCATCCTCCCAACCCCTCTCATAAGTTCCTGGATCACTTTGCCACCTGGCTTCCACACTTTCTCTCCTGTGACACCCCCACCATCATGGGTGATTTCAACATCCCCATTGCTTCTCCCCTCTCCCCATCTGCTTCTCACCTTTTATCTCTAACCTCCTCTTTCGGCCTCTCGCAGCATACTAACTCTCCAACGCATGAAGATGGAAACTCCCTCGACTTGGTCTTCTCCTGGCTTTGCTCAGTGGATCATTTCACAAACTCCCCTCTCCCGCTCTCTGACCACAACCTTCTTTCATTCTCTATCAAGAACTGCCATCCCGCTCAGGTCACCCCCACTTTCCACACCTATAGAAACATACAGGCCATTAACACTCAGAAACTTATGAAGAACTTGCAGTCCTCATTGGCACCAATCTCCTCCATCTCATGTCCTGATTCTGCTCTGAAGCATTACAATGAAACCCTGCAAAGTGCCCTGGATGAAGCTGATCCTCCTATACATAAAACAACTCAGCACAGACGGCGACAACCGTGGCACACACTGCAAACACGTTTCCTGCAGCGGTGCTTCAGGTGCGCCGAATGTCTGTGGAGAAAATCTAATCTACCCGAAGATTTCATCCATTATAAGTTCATGCTAAAAACATACAACTCTGCCCTTAACCTCTCCAAACAAACCTATTTCCACACCCTCATCACCTCGCTGTCCAATAACCCTAAACATCTCTTTGACACTTTCCAGTCCCTACTCAACCCAAGAGTGCAGGCCCCAACCACAGATCTCCGCGCTGACGATCTGGCCAATTACTTCAAAGAAAAAATTGACCACATTCGACAGGAAATTATCTCCCAATCTCTTCATACCATGCACTGTCCTCCCTCCCTCACTGCATCTAGTTCACTCTCTGACTTTGAACCAGTTACAGAAGAAGAATTAATCAGCCTCCTTGCATCTTCTCGCCCAACCACTTGCACCAGTGACCCCATTCCGTCACATGTCCTCCAGTCCCTTTCCCCGGCTGTCACCTCTCACCTAACAAAAATATTCAACCTTTCTCTCACTTCCGGTATTTTTCCATCCTCATTTAAGCATGCCATCATACATCCATTACTTAAAAAAAACATCCCCCGATCAAAACTGTGCTGCTAATCATAGACCTGTCTCTAATCTTCCCTTCATCTCTAAACTTCTCGAGCACCTGGTCCACTCCCATCTTACCCACTATCTCTCAGATAACTCTCTTCTAGACCCTCTTCAATCTGGTTTCCGCTCTTTACACTCTACTGAAACTGCCCTCACTAAAGTCTCTAATGACCTACTAACAGCTAAATCTAATGGTCACTACTCCATGCTAATTCTCTTGGATCTCTCCGCAGCATTTGACACTGTGGATCATCAGCTCCTCCTCACTATGCTCTGCTCCATTGGCCTCAAGGACACCGTTCTCTCCTGGTTCTCCTCCTATCTCTCTGACCGCTCCTTCACTGTATCTTTTGCTGGTTCCTCCTCCTCTCACATTCCCCTTACTGTTGGGGTTCTTCAAGGATCAGTCCTAGGCCCCCTCCTCTTCTCTTTGTATTCTGCCCCTATTGGACAAACAATCAGTAGATTTGGTTTCCAGTACCATCTCTATTCTGACGACACCCAATTATACAATTCTTCTCCTGTTATCACGTCAACCATTTTAGTAAACACCAGTGATTGTCTAACCGCTGTCTCTAACATCATGTCCTCCCTCTATCTGAAACTGAACCTGTCAAAAACTGAACTCCTCATGTTCTCTCCCTCTACTAACCTACCTTTGCCTGACATTGGCATCTCCGTGTGCGGTTCCACCATTACTCCAAAGCAACATGCCTGCTGCCTTGGGGTCATACTTGATTCTGAGCTTTCATTCACCCCCCCTATCCGATCATATAATTAGACAGCCCCCGGCCGCTCCCGACCCCCTCCCCTGCCGAGTCAGCTCCGTGATGTGCCGCTAGCTGAGGGCCCCTGGGGAAGCGGTGGTCCTAGGCACTGGCAGCTGCCTGCCCCTAACGCCGGCCTTGAATGGGCCCCCCTGTCTTGCCAGGGCCCTGGCACTTGCCTGGGTACGCCGGGTGCTGACGCCGCCCCTGCTTGTGCCAGTCATTACACTGGTTACCCATCCACTCAAGAATCCAGTACAAAACTACTACCCTCATCCACAAAGCACTCCATGGCTCAGCACCACCCTACATATCATCTCTGGTCTCAGTCTACCACCCTACCCGTGCCCTCCGCTCCGCTAATGACCTCAGGTTAGCATCCTCAATAATCAGAACCTCCCACTCCCGTCTCCAAGACTTTACACGTGCTGCGCAAATTCTTTGGAATGCACTACCTAGGTTAATACGACTAGTCCCCAATCCCCACAGTTTTAAGCGTGCCCTAAAAACTCATTTGTTCAGATTGGCCTACCGCCTCAACGCATTAACCTAACTATCCCTGTGTGGCCCATTCAAAAAAAAAAAAACATAATTGGGTTCCTCGCATCATGTACTCATACACTTTATGCAGGTAATAGCCCTCTGTGTCTATACTGCTACATACTTAGGCAGTTAACTGGTTCATGCAGCTTTATATGAACACCTGAGCCTTACACTATGGCTGGTCCGACTAACTAAAGCAATTGTTACCATCCACCTCTTGTGTCTACCCTTTTCCTCATAGTTTGTAAGCTTGCGAGCAGGGCCCTCATTCCTCTTGGTATCTATTTTGAACTGTGATTTCTGTTATGCTGTAATGTCTATTGTCTGTACAAGTCCCCTCTATAATTTGTAAAGCACTGCGGAATATGTTGGCGCTATATAGATAAAATTATTATTATTATCCAAGTTGCTCATGTTTGTGAAGACTAAGCAATCTTTTACCCCAATGCAGATTTTTAGTATGCTAATCAAACACAAAACCCAACAGTATTTTTTAAAAAAAAAAGAACTCAACGAAATAGAGATTTCCAGTAAATCAGGTTTATCAGCAGATGCTGTCTGTCCCCACAGCTGAGGTATTCTGACCTGTTATCTTTCACAAGACATCAAGAAATACCACAGCAAACTGTTTGAAATACAAACTATACAAGCCCTACAAAAGCAATAACAAATACCAATGACAACGCTACAGCGGAAAGTAACATCAGGGGATTGCAAGTTCAAGTACTCAAAAGAGACCACAAAATAAAGTATACAATAAAAAATATATAAAAATACTTAAAGAATATAAAATATAAAAACCTGAATAAAAAAACCATTTTTCACCATTAAAAATAAAGAAATAAAACTCCAATCTATCAAAATTAATTAATTAACCTGTACAGTAAATGCCATAAAGAAAAAAAAAATCAAAACGCCATAATTGTGGTTTTGGGGCACTACACCACCAAAAAACAAACTAAAAAACAATCAAAATGTCATATACACCTAAAATTAGTATAAATACATCAATCAACTTGGTCCGCAAAAAACGTGCGTTTTTTAAAAACGTAAAATGAAAATAGTCGTACTAATCTGGAGAATCATGTTAACAGGTTATTTTTACAATACAATGAAGACTGTAAAAATGTATAAGAATAAAAATTTAAAAAACAATAGCAAATTGTATTTTGAGCATGATTTCATCCCACTTGGAATTTTTTTTCCTGTTTATTAGCACACTAGATGGTGGCCCGATTCTAACGCATCGGGTATTCTAGAATATGTATGTATGTATGTGCATAGCAGCCACATAAGTATATAGCACAGGCCACGTAGTATATAGGAGTCATGTAGTATATAGCAGACAAATACTACGTGGCCTGTGCTATATACTATGTGGCTGCTATATACATACATACATACATATTGTAGAATACCCGATGCGTTAATACAGGCCACACAATATATAACAGTGGCCACGCAGTATATAACACAGCCCAAACAGTATGTAACACAGCCCACGCAGTATATAGCAGCCACGCAGTATATAACACAGGCGGCGTAGTATACAACACAGGCCATGCAGTATATAACACTGGCCACGTAATATATAGCACAGCCCATGCAGTACATAACACAGCCCACATAGTATCTAACATTGGCCACGTAGTATATAGCAGCCACACAGTATATAACACAGCCCACGTAATATATAACACTGCCCACGTAGTATATAGCAGTGTGGGCACATATCCCTGTTAAAAAAATAATTAAAATAAAAAATAGTTATATACTCACCCGCCGGGATCAAGCGAAGCTCTGGCGATGCGCGCGCGGCTGCTGCCATCTTCCGTTCTCAGGATGCATTGCATCTCGGGGAATGGAAGCTGGCGGCAGGCACGAGCGCATCGTCGGACTACAGAAGGTGAGGATAGCAGGTTTTTTGTTTTTTTATTATTTTTAACTTTACATCTTTTTACTATTGCAGCTGCATAGGCAGCATCAATAGTAAAAAGTTGGGGACACACAGGGTTAATAGCAGCGTTAACGGAGTGCCTTACCTGCGGCATAACGCGGTCTGTTACCACTGGCATTAACCCTGTGTGAGCGGTGACTGGAGGGGAGTATGGAGCGGGCGCCGGGCACTGACTGCAGGGGAGTAGGGAGGGACTAATCGGACTGTGCCCGTCGCTGATTGGTCACGGCAGCCATGACAGGCAGTTGGCGAGACCAATCAGCGACGCATGATTTTCATAATGGAAGTCGCAGACAGACATACAGACAAACAGACGGAAGTACCCCTTAGACAATCTACTATATAATTGTCTAAGGGTCACTTACGTCTTTCTGTCTGTTCTCCTGTCTGTCCTTCTGTCACGAATATTCATTGGTCGCGGCTTCTGTCTGTCATGGAATCAAAGTCGCTGATTGGTCTCGCTAGCTGCCTGTCATGGCTGCCGCGACCAATCAGCGACAGCCACAGTCCGATTAGTCCCTCCCTACTCCCCTGCAGTCAGCGTCCGGCGACCGCTCCATACTCCCCACAGTCACCGCTCACACAGGGTTAATGCCGCGGGTAACTCACTCCGTTACCGCCGTTATTAACCCTGTGTGACCAAGTTTTTACTATTGAGGCTGCATATGCAGCCTCAATAGTAAAAAGATCTAATGTTAAAAATAATAAAAAAAAATAAAAAATCATCATATACTCACCTTCCGCCGCCTTTCCCACTCCTGGCTACGCTCTGGTGACCGCTCCATGCAAGCGGCAGGTTCCGGTGGCAAGGATGGTATGGGAGAAGGACCTGCCATGATGTCACGGTCATGTGACCGCGACGTCATCACAGGCCCTGCACGCCTGCGCGAGAAGGACCTGCCATGACATCACGGTCATGTGACCGCGACGTCATCACAGGTCCTGCGCGCCTGCGCGAGAAGGACCTGCCATGACGTCACGGTCATGTGACTGAACTACAAGGGGCCCTCGGAAGGTGAGTATATGTTTATTTTTTATTTTTCAACCTGTGACATACATGGCTGGGCAATATTCTACGTAGCTGGGCAATATACTACATGACTGGCCAATAAACTACGTGGCTGGGCAATATACTACGTGGCTCTGTGCTGTATACTACATCGCTGTGCAATATACTACGTGGCTCTGTGCTGTATACTACGTCACTGGGCAATATACTACGTGGCTGGGCAATATACTACGTGGCTGAGCAATATACTACGTCACTGGGCAATATACTAAGTCACTGGGCAATATACTATGTGACTGGGCAATATACTACGTGGCTGGGCAATATACTACGTCACTGGGCAATATACTACGTAGCTGGGCAATATACTACGTGACTGGGCAATATACTACGTGGCTGGGCAATATACTACGTCACTGGGCAATATACTACGTAGCTGGGCAATATACTACATGGCTGGGCAATATACTACGTGGCTGGGCAATATACAACGTGGGCCGTGCAATATACTACGTGGACATGCATATTCTAGAATACGCTAACGCATCGGGCCACCATCTAGTTATATATATAGATTGTATGTCAAAATCATTGGTGTCATTCAAAACTGCAAATTTTTGTTCTGTAATATAGGCAGAGAAAATAGGCAGATCGAAGGAGTTAATATAAATGTGTGTGTGTGTATATATATATATATATATATATATATATATATATATATATTTGTATATATATATATATGTATATATATATGCAAAACAACCGGAGGGGGTAGTATAAATCCCACTGCTGCCGTCAGTTTGTCAAGGATGACAGCCATGGGGTTTGCCCAGATCCCACCAGTTTATCAAGGAACTGCAACTCCGCTGCCTTTGCGGTAACCAGCAATGAGTCTTTTACAACGCTCTGGAGGAATTTTGGTCCACTCATCATTGCAAAATTGTCGTAATTCAGCCACATTGGAAGGTTGCCAAGCATGAACCACCTATTTAAGGTCAATTGGATTAAGACCACTCCAAAGTCTTAATTATATTTTTCTTAAGCCATTCATAGTTGGACCTGTTGGTGTGCTTGAATCATTGTTCTGCTGCATAACCCAAGTGTGCTTCAGCTTGAGGTTACGGACAAATGGCCGGACATTCTCATGCAGGATCGTTTGGTGGACAGCAGAGTTCATGGTTCCATTTACCACAAACAGGTCCTGAAGCAGCAAAACAGCCCCACAGACTGTCCCAATACCACCACCATAATTTACATTTGGTATGATGTTCCTTTTCTGAAATGCTGTGTTACTTCTACACCAAAAAGTTCTTGTGTCTTGTCATTCCACAGAGTATTCTACTAAAAGTCTTTGTGATCATCAAGATTTTTTCTGGTAAAAATGAGACAAGCTTCTATGTTCTTATTGCTCAGCAGTGGTTTCATCTTGAATGCTGCCATTTAGGCCATTCTTTGCCCAGTCTCTTTCTTATGGTGGAGTCATGAACACTTACCTTAACTGAGGCAAGTGAGGCCTGCAGCTCTTTGGATGTTGTTGTGGGATCTTTTTGTGGCCTCTTGGATACGTTGTCACTGCGCTGTTGGAGTAATTTTGATCGGCCGGCCATTCTTGGGAAGGTTCACCACTGTTTCATATACTGCCATTTGAGGATAATGGCTCCCACTGTGGTTTGCTGGAGTTCGAAACCTTTAGAAATGGTTTTATTACATTTTTCAGGCTGATAGATCTCAGTTACTTTGTTTTTCATTTGTTCCTGAATTTCTTTGGATCGCAGCATAATGTTTAGCTTTTGAAGATCCTTTGGTCTACTTCATTTTGTCAGACAGGTCCAATTTAAGTGATTTCTTTATTGAGAACAGGTGTGGCAGTAATCAGGCGTGTGGCTAGAATGTCAGCTTTTCAAAGATGTGATAAACCATAGTTAATTTATGTTTTAAAGGCAATCACTTTCAAACAGGGCCCTGTAAGTATTGATTTCTTTTTCCCTTAACCCCTAAGCGCCACGTGCCGTACTAGTACTGCGATGCCGGCACTGCATTTGTGCCAGCAGCAGTACTAGTACGGCGCACCGATCACCGCGGTCTCGCGCTGAGCGCCGTGGTGATCGGGTGCGGGTGTCAGCTGTATATGACAGCTGACACCCCGCAGCAATGCCCACGATCGGCGCTATCACCGATCGCGGGCATTTAACCCCTCTGATGCCGCTGTCAGTAGTGACAGCGGCATAGAGGGGGATCGCGCAGGGACGGGGGCTCCCTGCGCTCTCCCACCGGAGCAACGCAATGAGATCGCATTGCTCCGGTGACCCGGAAGGAGTCCCCGGATCCAAGATGGCCGCCGGACTCCTTCCGGGTCATGAAATGACCTGGCTAGCCGGCGCCTGCTGAGAGGAGGCGCTGGAAAGCCAGCTAAACTGCCTGTCAGATCGTTGATCTGACAGTGTGCTATGCACAGTGTCAGATCAACGATCTGATCTAATACAGAGATGTCCCACCCTGGGACAATGTTAGAAAGTTAAAAAAAAAAATAGAATGTGTAAAAAAAAAAAAAAAAAATCCCCAAATTAAAAAAAAAAAACATTTCCCAATAAATCCATTTATTTATGTAAATAAAAAAACAATAAATGTACACATATTTGGTATTGCCGCGTCCGTAACGACCCGCTCTATAAAACTATCCCACTAGTTAACCCCTTCAGTGAACACCGCAAAAAAAAAAAAACAAGGCAAAAAACATTGCTTTATTATCATACAGGCGAACAAAAAGTGGAATAACACGCGATCAAAACGACGGATATAAATAACCATGTTACCGCTGAAAACATCATCTTGTCCCGCAAAAAAAAAGCCGCCATACAGCATCATCAGCAGAAAAATAAAAAAGTTATAGCTCTCAGAATAATGCGATGCAAAAACAATTATTTTTTTATATAAAATAGTTTTTATTGTGTAAAAGCGCCAAAACATAAAAAAATTACATAAATGAGGTATCACTGTAATCGTACTGACCTGAAGAATAAAACTGCTTTATCCATTTTACCACACGTGGAACGGTATAAACGCCCCCCCTAAAAGAAATTCAGGAATTGCTGGTTTTTGTTCATTCCGCCTCCCAAAAATCGGAATAAAAAGCGATCAAAAAATGTCATCTGCCCGAAAATGTTACCAATAAAAACGTCAACTCGTCCCGCAAAAAACAAGACCTCATATGACTCTGTGGGCCAAAATATGGATAAATTATAGCTCTCAAAATGTGGTGATGCAAAAACTATTTTTTGCAATAAAAAGCGTCTTTTAGTGTGTGACAGCTGCCAATCATAAAAATCCGCCAAAAAAACGCTATAAAAGTAAATCAAACCCCCCTTCATCACCCCCTTAGTTAGGGAAAAATAATAAAATGTAAAAAAATGTATTTATTTCCATTTTCCCATTAGGGCTAGGGTTAGGGCTAGGGTTAGGGCTAGGGTTAGGGCTAGGGCTAGGGCTAGGGCTAGGGTTAGGGTTAGGGCTAGGGTTATGGTTGGGGTTAGGGTTTCAGTTATAATTGGGGGTTTCCACTGTTTAGGCACATCAGGGGCTCTCCAAACGCGACATGGCGTCCGATCTCAATTCCAGCCAATTCTGCTTTGAAAAAGTAAAACAGGGCTCCTTCCCTTCCGAGTTCTCCTGTGTGCCCAAACAGTGGTTCCCCCCAACATATGGGGTATCAGCTTTCTCAGGACAAGTTGGACAACAACTTTTGGGGTCCAATTTGTCCTGTTACCCTTGGGAAAATAAAAACATAGGGGATAAAATATCATTTTCGTGGAAAAAAAAATATTTTTTATTTTCACGGCTCTGCGTTATAAACTGTAGTGAAACACTTGTTGGTTCAAAGCTCTCACAACACATCTAGATAAGTTCCTTGGGGGGTCTAGTTTCCAATATGGGGTCACTTGTGGGGGGTTTCTACTGTTTAGGTACATCAGGGGCTCTGCAAATGCAACATGACGCCTGCAGACCAATCCATCTAAGTCTGCATTTCAAAAGGCGCTCCTTCCCTTCCGAGCTCTGCCGTGCACCCAAACAGTGGTTCCCCCAACATATGGGGTATCAGCGTTCTCAGGACAAGTTGGACAACAACTTTTGGGGTCCAATTTGTTCTGTTACCCTTGGGAAAATAAAAACATAGGGGATAAAATATCATTTTCGTGGAAAAAAAAATATTTTTTATTTTCACGGCTCTGCGTTATAAACTGTAGTGAAACACTTGTTGGTTCAAAGCTCTCACAACACATCTAGATAAGTTCCTTGGGGGGTCTAGTTTCCAATATGGGGTCACTTTTGGGGGGTTTCTACTGTTTAGGTACATCAGGGGCTCTGCAAATGCAACATGACGCCTGCAGACCAATCCATCTAAGTCTGCATTTCAAATGGCGCTCCTTCCCTTCCGAGCTCTGCCGTGCACCCAAACAGTGGTTCCCCCCAACATATGGGGTATCAGCGTTCTCAGGACAAGTTTGACAACAACTTTTGGGGTCTAATTTGTCCTGTTACCCTTGGGAAAATAAAAAAGTGGGGGCTAAAATATCATTTTCGTGGAAAATTTTTTTTTTATTTTCACGGCTCTGCATTATAAACTGTAGTGAAACACTTGTTGGTTCAAAGCTCTCACAACACATCTAGATAAGTTCCTTGGGGGGTCTAGTTTCCAATATGGGGTCACTTGTGGTGGGTTTCTACTGTTTAGGTACATCAGGGGCTCTGCAAATGCAACATGACACCTGCAGACCATTCCATCTAAGTCTGCATTTCAAACGGTGCTCCTTCCCTTCCGAGCTCTGCCATGCACTCAAACGGTGGTTCCCCCCCACATGTGGGGTATCAGCGTACTCAGGACAAATTGGACAATAACATTTGTGGTTCAATTTCTCCTGTTACCCTTGGGAAAAAAAAAATTGCGGGCTAAAACATCATTTTGTGGAAAGAAAAAATGATTTTTTAATTTTCACAATGCTACATTCTAAACTTTAGTGAAACAATTGGGGGTTAAAAGTGCTCACCACACATCTAGATAAGTTCCTTAGGGGGTCTTCTTTCCAAAATGGGGTCACTTGTGGGGGGTTTCCACTGTTAAGGCACGTCAGGGGCTCTCCAAATGCGACATGGCGTCCGATCTCAATTCCAGCCAATTTTGCATTGAAAAGTCAAATGGCACTCCTTCCCTTCCGAGCTCTGCCATGCGCTCAAACAGTGGTTTATCCCCATATATGAAGTATCGACGTACTCAGGACAAATTGCACAACAACTTTTGGGGTCCAATTTATCCTGTTACCCTTGGGAAAATAAAAAATTTGGGGCAAAAATATCATTTTTTGTGAAAATTAATATAAATTTTTATTTACGGCTCTACATTATAAACTTCTGTGAAGCACTTGGACGTTCAAAGTGCTCACCACACATCTAGATTAGTTCCTTAGGGGGTCTACTTTCCAAAATGGTGTCACTTGTGGGGGTTTCCACTGTTTAGGCACATCAGGGGCTCTCCAATCGTGGCATGGGCTCCGATCTCAATTCCAGCAAATCTTGCATTGAAAAGTCAAATGGCGCTCCTTCCCTTCCGAGCTCTGCCATGTGCCCAAACAGTGGTTTACCCCCACATATGGGGTATCGGCGTACTCAGGACAAATTGTACAACGACTTTTGTGGTCCAATTTCTCCTGTTACCCTTGGTAAAATGACCCCTCAAAGTCCTTCAAGTGTGAGGTGGTCCGTAAAAAAATGGTTTTGCAAATTTTGTTGCAAAAATGAGAAATCGCTGGTCAACTTTTAACCCTTGTAACGTCCTAACAAAAAAAAATTATGTTTCCAAAATTGTGCTGATGTAAAGCAGACATGTGGGAAATGTTGTTTATTAACTATATTATGTGATATAACTCTCTAATTTAAGGGCATAAAAACTAAGAGTTTGAAAATTGCTAAATTTTCATAATTTCCGACAAATTTTTGTTTTTTTCACAAATAAATGCAAGTCATATCGAAGAAGTTTTACCACTATCATGAAGTACAATATGTCACGAGAAAACAGTGTCAGAATCACCAGGATCCGTTGAAGCATTTCAGAGTTATGACCTCATAAAGTGACAGTGGTCAGAATTGTAAAAATTGGCCCTGTCACTTAGGTGAAAACAGGCTTTGGGGTGAAGGGGTTAATAATAAAGATCTTAATTTAAAAACTGCATTTTATGTTTACTTGTGTTATATTTGTCTAATATTTAAAGTTATAGACAAATACATAACATAACATGGAGAATAAAAGAAAAGTTCTAAACCTGATGTCACGGAAATAGCTCAGACCTTAGAGGAGGAAGGTACTCCTTAGGAAAATGAGAAGAAATCACAACAATCTGTAATTCCCAGAACTGACGATGTACAAAACCCAAATTCTGCTTTTTATTAGATCAAGGTTGCACCCACATTACCTCCCCTTGGTAAGCTCATATGGGGGCTGTTTGTGGGATGTGTTATGTCTGTTAGAATTTTATGAGATCCCTAAGTTTGATGATATCCTTGAGCCTGGAGGTCCTAGACAGTAGATATTGTCATGTTTCCTATTCCAATTTTACCTTTCTATGGAGGTGAAACATGACATGGATAGCATCATCTAGTGGATCAATATTAAGTTGGAGGGGTTAGAATGGCCTTATGGTGATGTGAATGAATGCAGTATGTTCGTTCCTTCGGTACAATGCCCAAAATATTTCTCCCATAAATATCGGATCAATGCACACCCCGATATTCCCAACTGGCTTCAAAAAGTCTGAGAAAAATCCTTTGAACAGATGAAGCCCCTTTACTTCTCCATCTCTGAAAAAAACAAATCCCAAAGTGTCGGGCTCTCATAACAAATCTCCTGAGGTAATTACCTCGTCACGGCAGGAGGTTCCTACTTCAATGGAGATATTGACACCCCTTCATTTCTTTTATAGACTGTACAAGATCTTCATAAATAAATGGAAATGTAACAAAATTATATCCTCAGGATTTTTTAGTGGTCCAAAGTAGTACAACAATAAAACACTGTTTTGAAATTACATGTTGCAATTTCAAAGAAGAAACAGCATAAATAGTATGTGTAGCAATAAAGGCACCCCTAATTAATACTTGGTTGCATACCCTTTGGCAATGATGGCAGCCTCCAAACATTTCTTGTAGCCATCTATAAGCTTCTTGCACTTCTCAACTGGTATTTTCTCCCACGCTTCCTTTTCAGTTTGTTCAAGTTCTTGAATGTTTGCAGGGTTCTTTTTCCCAATGGCAGATATTAGCTCACCCCAAAGATTTTCAATGGGCTTGAGGTCAGGACTCATTGATGCCATTTTAAAATAGTCCATTTTTTTCCTTTTTCAACCATTCCTGTATACTTTGGATTGTGGGTCATTGTCTTGCTGGAAGACAAAGCTCGACTAAAAGCAAATTTTCTTGATAATTCTCTGATTTCATGATTCCTGTGGTACATTCAAGGCCTCCAATAAAAGATACAGCAAAGGAACCCCACAGTATTATGGATCCTCCACCATGCTTAACTGTTGGTAGGGTGTTATTTTTCTTATAAGATTCATTGCGCCATCTGTAAACAAACTGTTCCTCTGCATTGCCAAAAACCTTTATTTTTGTTTCATCTGTCCACAGAACATTTTCCCTGAAGGATTGTGGATTGTCAAGGTACTTTTTGGCAAAAATCAGTAATTCCTTTTTATGTCTTTTCTTCAACAATGGTTTCTTCATTGGCATTCACCCATAAAGCTCTGCATAACAATATTGTATCTTACAGTTATTAAGTTCTTTACAAGGACATAGATCTGGGGATTTATTCTGATGGAATATAGGCTGAACAGGATGGACAAATGTCTTTTTTCAGCCTTGCTAACTATGTTTAGTGTGTGGCATATGGCACTTGTTGCAACCATGACCCCAGGCTGTTCCAGGTCTTTGGATGTTTGACGTGGTGTTTTTTTCCACCAGTCGCACCAACTTTCAAAGACATTTCTTGTCAATTTTCCTCTCCCCCCCCTCCCCCTATCCACGGAGGTTCTTGAAGGTTCCATGCTTGGCAAACTTCTTAATAACATTGCGCACTGTTGAAACTGGGATACCAAGGTCCTTGGAGATGGCCTTATTCCCTTTGGAAGTCTTGTGCTTGCTAATAATAGCAGTTCTGATGTCCTCAGACAGTTCATTTGTCTTCACCATTGTGACAAAGGAACAAGTGCCTACTATGTGGCTTTTTAAAACACTGACATCATCACTCATTGGCTAATTCATGTCATATGGGCACCAACAGTTAGGCTATGTGCACACGTCAGGATTTCTGGCAGAAATTTCCTGAACAAAACCGGACATTTTCTGCAAGAAATCCGCATGCATTTTTTTCCGCATTTTTTTCGTGTTTTTGCGTGGTTTTTTTGAGGATTTTTTGCATTTTTTTCCCGGAGGTTCCCAATGCAATAATATAGTAGGAAATCCGCAAAATTAATAAACATGCTGCGTTTTTTTACCGCGATACATTTTTTTCGCTGAAAAAAGCCCAACATATGCACAAAAATTGCAGAATGCATTATAATTGATGGGATGCATATGTATGCATTTTTTAAGCGTTTTATAGCAAAAAACGCGAAAAATCCTGAACGTGTGCACACAGCCTTAATCAGAGGCCATTCTCATTAGTGATTTAACATAGGAGAGTTAAAATCTGTTTCCATACTAATTTAATGTATAGGGGGCCAATACCTGTGTCATCGCAAGATTTAGTTTTTTCTATTTTTCCCTCCCATTGTTTTTTGTTTTAAATTATTGTTTATCATTGGTTCTTTTGTATTTAACACAAGTGCTCTATACAGAAAAAACTTGATTCATTTTTGCAGGAGATATTCCACATTATGTACTTATACTTCATGGGTGCCAATAACGATGAGCAGGACTGTATATATATATGTATACATAAAAATCACTGTATTAGAAACTGTAGATTATCACTAGAGGTCACTAGTAGGGTTGAGCGAAACGGATCGGACAAATTTAAAAGTCGCCGACTTTTGGCAAAGTCGGGTTTCGTGAAACCCGAACCGATCCTAGTGTGGGATCGGCCATGAGGTCAGCGATCAGCGCGCCAAAGTCACGTTTTGTATGACGTTTTCAGCTCCATTTCTCATCCAATGAAGGAGGACGCAGAGTGTGGGCAGCGTGATGACATAGGTCTCGGTCCTCACCATCTTAGAGAAGGGCATTACAGTGATTGGCTTGCTTTCTGCGGCGTCACAGGGGCTATAAAGGGGCGTACACGCCATCTTACTTCTGCCCATCTTAGCATAGGGAGAGGTTGCTGCAGCTGCATCAGAAGAAGGGATATAGTTAGGGAGGGAAGATTAAGCCCCGAAACTGCTTGTGCTGTAGCGATTTCCACTGTCCAACACCACCTTTTCTTTGCAGGGACAGTGGAGTTTATATTTTTGTGCATCAGCTCTGTAACTTATTAGGCTGCCCTATAAGGCCCCCTGATAGCTGCATTGCTGTTTGTACACCGCTGTGCAAACCAACTGCTTTTTTAAAAGCAAAAATCCTGTTGCTCCTTTCTGCACAGTTCTCTTGTTTATTTGACCACACTTTTGTGTGCAGGAGTCCTTTTAATTGCTGCCATACTTTTCCTGAGATCATTGTAGGGAGATTGAAATTGTACTACAGCCCTTGCATTTTTTGATATATCTTCCAGCCACGTTCTGCCACTTACATTGTGTAGTGTAATACACTGGGCCTCAGTTTTGTTGCAGTCTCCCCCCCAAAAAAGGGAGATTGAAATTGGCACTAAGTGGATCTACGTCAGTTCTGTTAGTTTGTCATACATCTTCCAGCCACGTTCTGCCACTTACATTGTGTAGTGTAATACACTACGCCTGAGTTTGGTTGCAGCCTCCCCACCCAAAAAAAAGGGAGATTTAAAGTGGCACTAAGTGGATCTACGTCACAGTTCTGTTAGTTTGTCGTATATCAACCAGCCACGTTCTGCCACTTACATTGTGTAGTGTAATACACTGGGCCTGAGTTTTGTTGCAGTCTCCCCCCAAAAAAGGGAGATTTAAATTGGCACTAAGTGGATCTACGTCACAGTTCTGTTAGTTTGTCGTACGTCTTGCAGCCACGTTCTGCCACTTACATTGTGTAGTGTAATACACTGGGCCTGAGTTTTGTAGCAGTCTCCCCCCCAAAAAAGGGAGATTTAAATTGGCACTAAGTGGATCTACGTCACAGTTCTGTTAGTTTGTCGTACATCTTCCAGCCACGTTCTGCCACTTACATTGTGTAGTGTAATACATTGGGCCTGAGTTTTGGTGCAGTCTCCCCCCCAAAAAAGGGAGATTTAAATTGGCACTAAGTGGATCTACGTCAGTTCTGTTAGTTTGTCGTACATCTTCCAGCCACGTTCTCCCACTTACATTGTGTAGTGTAATACAGTACGCCTGAATTTTGTTGCAGTCTCCCCCCAAAAAAAGGGAGATTTAAATTGGCACTAAGTGGATCTACGTCACAGTTCTGTTAGTTTGTCGTACATCTTCCAGCCACGTTCTGCCACTTACATTGTGCAGTGTAATATACTGGGCCTGAGTTTTGTTGCAGTCTCCCCCCCAAAAAAGGGAGATTTTAATTGCCACTAAGTAGATCTACGTCACAGTTGTGTTAGTTTGTCGTACATCTTCCAGCCACGTTCTGCTACTTACATTGTGTAGTGTAGTACAGTCACAGAGGATGAAGAGGCCGCGGATGCACTTGATGGGGCAGACGGTGGTTGGCCCGGCCCACTAGGCCACATTGTAGCACAGTGAGCTTCCCACTGCAACTTATGCCTCATATCCATGTGACGGTTCATGCATGAAGTACTCAAACTATTCATTTTTTGGCCTCTACTGAGATTTTGGTGACAAATCTTACAGACAACATGAGTTGGGTCATCCTTTGCGATCTCAAAAAATGCCCAGGCTATGCAAGGCTCAGAGCCCATACGACCTGAAGAGCCACCACGACTTGTGCTCAGACGCACAGTTGTGGTTGAGGATGCAGTTGTTGACGTGCTTTCAGTACTCCATCTCTGTCCAAGAAGGCGCAACCTAACCTCGTCGTCACTAGCATCCTCCTCCACCTCCTCTGCTGACCTCAAGGACTGGCGGACTGTGGGTTGACAGTAAGTGGGGTCTCCAACCTCGTCATCATCACCCTGTGTGTTCTCATACTCGTCTTCCTCAGATCCAACCTCTTCCTGCCCTGACCGAAAAGTCTAGTTTTCGTTCCAATCAGGTATCTCAGTTTTATCATCATCTTGTCTACACCAACATGAGTAACAGTTTGGGAATGAGGGTCTACATTATGCTCAGAACCTTCTTCATCTGGGCCTGGATCCGACTCACAAAGATTCTGGGCATCAGTGCAGATCATTTCCTCATCATTCACAGAAGCTCTGGAGCAGACGTCTGATTCCCAGGCTATAGTGAGTAAACAGCTCTGCAGACTCAACCATGTGTGTTACCCCATACTCAGAAGGGCGGCTGGAGACTTGGGAGCTGTGAGGAAGCAGGAGGGATTAGGGTGACTCCTCTGAGGACTGGAGTATTTGTAATGTTGAAGTTGAGGTGGAGGAGAGCCCACTTGAAGGAGCACTTGATTTCCGTTCAAGCACCTGCTGCTTTTGTACCTCATCTGAAATTTGTAGCGATGCTCGTATCGATGGTCGTAAGGAAGGGATCATATCAAATTGTCCACGAAAAGAAGTTGACATCTTACTTTGGCTGGAAGATGGTCTTTCTTCTGCAGATGTTACTGTTGCTTTACCACCTACCCCGCGGACTCAACCTTTTTTTCCCTTTCCAACATGGCTATTCCCCTTTCCACCAACAGCAGACCTTTTGCCACTCATTTTGGTGCTTAACTAATTGGCAACTCTGTAGTTGTTGGCAGAAAAAACGATGGATGGAAACCAAGCAGAGCTGAGTGGCCAAACTGTGGTACTAGCCCAAAACAATTTACTGGGTTAGATGCAGTAAAAAATTATTAGATACACAGGTGTTGTAGCTTGCTTCACAGGCGGGCTATTCCGCTGACGTGCAGACACTGCTACTAAGCTCAAAATGATTTACTGGGTTAGATGCAGTAAAAATTTAAATACACAGGCGGTGTAGCCAGCTTCACAGGCGGGCTACTCCGCTGACGTGCAGACACTGCTACTAAGCCCAAAATGATTTGTTTACCTTGAAATGTCTGGGAAATGTGAGTCACACAGCTGAGGAGTTGTGGTCAGCTCTGGAGACTAAGTTCCATCAATGGTAGTCTCCACTGAACCTGCAGCCAGGGAAGGCCGTGTGCGACAATGCTGCAAACCTGGGTGTGGCCCTTCGCCCGGGCAATGTCACACACATGCCTTGTATAACTCACGTTTTGAACCTGTTGTCCAGTAATTTTTATCCCACTATCCCAGACTAGATGAGCTTCTGCAGAGGGCACGGTCACTGTGTGCTCACTTCGACCATTCGTATCCCGCAGCTCAACGACTTACATCTCTACAGAAGTTGTTGGGCCTGTCAGTTCACCGGCTGAAATGCAATGTGCCCACATGGTGGAATTCAACTCTGCACATGTTGCAGCGACTGTGGCAGCACCAACGAGCCCTGGTGCAATACGTTATGACGTATAGCCTGGGCCAACGAGATCCAGAGGTGGGGCAAATCACGCTGCAGGAGTGGTCTCAGATCAGGGACCTATGCACCCTTCTGTACAGTTTTGAAATCGCGACGAAGATGTTTAGTGCTGACAATGCCATTATCAGCATGCCTATTCCGGTCATTTACATGCTGGAGCACACCTTAAACAGTATTTGGAGTCAGGTGGTGGGAAAAAAGGAGGAGGAGGAACAGGAGGAGTCGTATGCAAAAGGGATAATATCTCCAAGGTCCAGATGGTCGGCAGCACCAAGGCGGCTGGGATTGGAGGGTGGGGGAGAGGGATTACCGAGGGCGCATGGTAGCAGCCAAACTGTTGAGGAAGTTGCAGGAGCCGAGGAAGAAGTGGAGGATGAACTGGCGCTGGGCATGGAAGACTCATCAGATGAGGGAGACATTGATCAAATTTCTGTTGTGCGAGGTTGGGGGGAGAGGGCAGAGGAAGGAAGCATGATTCTCACCTCGCCGCCACCAAAGCAACAAGGACTTGGTCCTCCTGGATGCGCAAGAAGACACATGAGTGCCTTCTTGCTGCACTACCTGCAATATGACCCTCGGATTGTCAGAATCCGAAGTAATGCCAACTACTGGGTTGCCACACTCTTAGATCCCCGGTACAAAAGTAACTTTGGCAAAATAATTCCTGCCATAGAAAGGGATTCACGCATGCAGGAGTATCAGCAGAGACTGTTACAGAATCCTATATCTGCTGTGCCACAAAACACCATTGGTGCACGTAGTGAATCTCTAAGTTCTAACTTGCCAACCGTGGGACTGTCGAGTCATCACTCAAACCGTAACAGTAACATCGTATATGGTGGTAACAGCAATTTTTTCCAATCGTTTCAAGAATTTTTTAGACCATGCTTTGTAAGGCCACAGGAGACAAGAAGTCTGATGCATAGCCAACGCCTAGAGAGGGTGGTACAGGAGTAGCTCCAAGTTAACATCGATGCCATGACTGTGGAACTGGACCCTTGCTCATTTTGGGCTTCCAATCTGGAAAAATGGCCTGAGCTCATCACTAGTGTTGAGCGATACCATCCGATATTTGAAAGTATCGGTATCGGATGGTATCGGCCGATATCCGAAAAATATCGGATATTGCCGATACCGATATCCGATACCAATACAAGTCAATGGGACACAAATATCGGAAGGTATCCTGTAATGGATCCCAGGGCCTGAAGGAGAGGAAACTCTCCTTCAGGCCCTGGGATCCATATTCATGTGTAAAATACGACCAATTACAAGCCGCGACGTCATCAAAGGTCCTTTACGCGCTCATTCTTCGGAACGAAAGCAAGGCGGTTGCAGCGGTGACGACCAGGGCGCGTCAGAGGGTAAGTATATCAATATTTTTTATTTTTATTCTTTATTTTACACATTAATCTTAATCCCGATACCGTTTCCGATATCACAAAAATATCGGAACTCGGTATCGGAATTTCGATACCGCAAATATCGGCCGATACCCGATACTTGTGGTATCGGAATGCTCAACACTACTCGTCACTCACGCCTTGGAAATCTTGTTGTGCCCAGCAGCCAGCGTTCTCTCTGAACGGGTGTTCAGCGCTGCTGGTGGTGTGCTGACAGATAGGCGCACACGTCTGTCCATTGAGAATGTAGACAGACTAACGTTCATCAAGATGAACAAATCCTGGGTCCGCAAGGACTTTTCTACCCCTGTGTCATCCTGGTGAGACTAAAAGCTTGATGATTTTTGAAAATCAACTCACCAACCATTTTAAGAAACTCTGTGGAAATTGATGCCAGAGTGGGATCTGTGGCCCAATTTTTGGAAAAAATGGAGACTCTTTTTGGAGTCCCCTTGCTGTGTTTTACATGACGTTGGCATCATCAATTCCAGGTGGGTGGGGTCGCTCCCCCCCTTTTAACCTTTAGAAACTACATACACTATGGCTTGGGGTAACACAGATGGTTGAGTCAGCAGAGCTGTTTACTCATACTATGGCCTGGGATTCAGAGGTCTGCTCCAAAGCTTCAGTGTCTGCTAGCCAGCAGAGTACCTCACCCATGAAGCAAGGTACACTCCCTGTTTATCTAATTACTAATTTTTAACTGCATCTAGCCCAGGCAATACTTTGGGCCTAGTAGCAGTGTCTGCTACTCAGCAGAGTAGCCCACCCATGAAGCAAGCTGCACCGCCTGTTTATCTAATTACTAATTTTTAACTGCATCTAGCCCAGGAAATCCTTTTGGGCCTAGTAGCAGTTTCTGCTACTCAGCAGAGTACCCCAACCATGAAGCAAGCTACACCGCCTGTTTATCTAATTACTAATTTTTAATTGCATCTAGCCCAGGCAATACTTTGGGCCTAGTAGCAGTGTCTGTTACTTCTTCCTTTCTCAATCTAACCCCTCGGATTTGGGGTGTCCGCTCTCCCTCCAGCTCTCTCCTTCTCCCAAGTGGACTACCGCGTGTATTCACACTGTGGCGAATCTTTTGGGCCCAGGCATAAGAAGTCGTTGAGGTAATGGATAATATGTGCCCCCTTAGAAACGTCCATGACGACCCATTCGAGGAAGCAACTAAACGCCTCAAATAGTGAGCAGGATATGGAGCATCCCATGGGCAAACAGAAGCAGCCCAATAGGCGGACACTATTTGGAGGCACAGGTAGTAACTGGAACGCCCCCTCAATGTCTGTTTTGGCCATTAGGGTGCCCCTTCCCAACTTCTTGACCCGCCTGATTGCCTCGTCAAAGGAGGTACAGTATATAGTACTGTACTTGGTTCCGCGTCGATGTTGTCATTTACTGAGCTGCCCCTTGGATATGACAAATGGTGGATTAGTCTTGAGGTGCACTCTGTGCGCATCTATTCCCCCACCAACCTCCAACTGGCTGTCATTTACCGCCCCCCAGGGCCAGCCACCATCTTCTTTGACCACTTCACCACCTGGCTACTTCACTTTCTTTCTGCGGACATCCCCACTATCATCATGGGCGACTTCAACATACCCATTGACACTTCCCTCTCAGCTGCCACTAAACTTCTAACTCTCACTTCCTCCTTCGGCCTCACTCAATGGTCTTCTGCAGCCACTCACAAAGACGGTCACACACTGGACCTCATCTTCACCCGCCTCTGCTCCCTATCTAACCTCTCTAACTCACCTCTTCCACTCTCTGACCACAACTTTCTCACATTCTCATCTCTCTCCACTCCATGTCTACAATCCCCACCCCACAAACTTTCACACCCTCGCAGAAATATTAAACATCTTGACCTACATTCATTCTCTGAATCCCTCCTCCCCCTCACAAGCATAAGTTCCATACACAATGCGGATGACGCTGCTGCTCTATATAACACCACAATAGCTGTAGCTTTGGAATCTGCTGCCCCACTTACACATACCAAAGCTCGCAAAATCAACAGACAGCCCTGGCACACCAGCCTGACCAAAGAACTGAGGCGAGCTTCCAGGGCTGCTGAGCGCAGATGGAAAAGATCCCACTCTAACGAGCACTTCATCGCATTCAAACAGTCCCTCACTACTTTCAAGACCACACTCGCCACAGCTAAACAAACCTACTTCTCATCTCTCATATCCTCCCTGTCTCACAACCCTAACCAGTTATTCAACACCTTCAATTCTCTCCTCCGTCCCCCAGCACCTCCTCCCTCCCCACTTATCTCTGCTGAAGACTTTGCCTCATTTTTCAAGCAGAAGATTGATAGCATTAGAGACAGTTTTGGTCAACAACCCCCAGAGCCCTTCCTCCCGATTTCCCAGCCCTCCACCTCCAAAACCAACTTCTCCACCATTACAGAAGATCGACTCTCCACTCTACTCTCAAGATCACATCTCACCACCTGTGCACTTGACCCACTCCCATCCCACCTCATCCCAAACCTCACCACAATCTTCATCCCAACCCTAACCCATCTCTTCAACCTATCACTAACAACTGGTGTTTTCCCCTCAAGCTTTAAACATGCCTCCATCACACCTATCCTCAAAAAGCCCTCTCTTGACCCATCCTCTGTATCTAGCTATCGCCCTATATCACTTCTCCCCTATGCCTCAAAACTACTGGAACAACACGTCTACCTTGAACTGTCCTCCCATCTCTCTTCTTGCTCCCTCTTTGACCGCCTACAATCTGGCTTCCGGTCACACCATTCCACCGAAACTGCCCTAACTAAAGTCACCAATGACCTCTTAACCGCCAAGAGCAAGCGACACTACTCTGTCCTCCTCCTCCTCGACCTGTCGGCTGCCTTTGACACAGTGGACCATTCCCTATTATTACAAACCCTCTCATCCCTTGGCATCGCAGACTTGGCCCTATCCTGGATCTCATCATACCTAACAGACCGGACATTCAGCGTCTCCCACTCACACACCACCTCCTCACCTCGCCCCCTATCTGTCGGAGTCCCACAAGGTTCAGTCCTTGGGCCCTTGCTCTTCTCCATTTACACCTTTGGCCTGGGACAGCTCATAGAATCTCATGGCTTTCAGTATCACCTCTATGCTGACGACACACAGATCTACATCTCTGGACCAGATATTGCCTCCCTTCTAACCAGAATCCCTCAATGTCTGTCCACTATTTCATCCTTCTTCTCCGCTAGATTTCTGAAACTTAACATGGACAAAACAGAATTCATCATCTTTCCCCCATCACACGCGACCCCCCCAACGAACCTATCCATTTCAGTAAATGGCTGCCCACTCTCCCCAGTCCCACAAGCTCGCTGCCTCGGGGTAATCCTTGACGCTGATCTCTCCTTCAAACCACATATCCAAGCCCTTTCCACTTCCTGCCGACTTCAACTCAAAAATATTTCACGAATCCGTTCATTCCTCAACCATGAATCTGCAAAAACCCTAGTCCATGCCCTCATCATCTCTCGCCTTGACTACTGCAACCTCCTGCTCTGTGGCCTCCCCTCTAACACTCTCGCACCCCTCCAATCTATTCTAAACTCTGCTGCCCGACTAATCCACCTGTCCCCCCGCTATTCCCCGGCCTCTCCCCTCTGTCAATCCCTTCACTGGCTCCCCATTGCCCAGAGACTCCACTACAAAACCCTAACCATGACGTACAAAGTCATCCACAACCTGTCTCCTCCATACATCTGTGACCTCGTCTCCCGGTACTTACCTACCCGCAACCTCCGATCCTCACAAGATCTCCTACTCTACTCCCCTCTTATCTCCTCTTCCCACAATCGTATACAAGATTTCTCTCGCGTATCACCCCTACTCTGGAACCCTCTACCACAACACATCAGACTCTCGCCTACCATCGAAACCTTCAAAAAGAACCTGAAGACCCACCTCTTCAGACAAGCCTACAACCTGCAGTTACCACCGATCGACCAAACCGCTGCATGACCATCTCTACCCTCACCTACTGTATTCTCACCCATCCCTTGTAGATTGTGAGCCTTCGCGGGCAGGGTCCTCATTCCTCCTGTACCAGTTATGACTTGTATTGTTTAAGATTATTGTACTTGTTTTCATTATGTATACCCCTCCTCACATGTAAAGCGCCATGGAACAAATGGCGCTATAACAATAAATAATAATAATAATAATAATGTATTGGGTTCCTTTTTTGGCACGACTCCCAACGGGGGTACCACTACGTCTTCAAAGGAAAGTGTTCTGAATGGACCCGCCATTCTACCTAAAGATATTTCTTATTTACATTTTTTTGTCACGACATCTGGGTGTTGGTAGGCTGATTTTAGATTTTTACTCCAGCCTTTCTTGATTTTAGAAGGGCATGACATGCCTATATTTGTGTCTCCTCCTCCTTTTACTCCACCTCTTTTCTTTTCGCATGACTATATGTACTTGTGACTTTTCCATGTGTTTGTTGTGTCTTCTGAGCAGTTTGTCAGCTTTTGGACACTTTTTAAGGGGTTTTCTATGTGTTTTCTATGTGTTTGTATGTGTTTGTGTTTGCCTGCCATTGGTTTCAATGGGGTTCGACGGTGTTCGTCGAAGGTTCGACGAACATTCGTCGAACACGCCCCAATTTGAAGAAACGATCCGAACTTGAACACTAGGGGGGTGGCTCAACACTAGTCCCAACACCATTTATAAGGCAAGAAATCCCTCTTATTAAACCAGACAGGGCACACCTATGAAATGAAAACCATTCCCGGTGACTACCTCTTGAAGCTCATCAAGAGAATGCCAAGAGTGTGCAAAGCAGTCATCATAGCAAAAGGTGGGTACTTTGATGAACCTAGAATAACATACATAGTAACATAGTAACATAGTTAGTAAGGCCGAAAAAAGACATTTGTCCATCCAGTTCAGCCTATATTCCATCATAATAAATCCCCAGATCTACGTCCTTCTACAGAACCTAATTGTATGATACAATATTGTTCTGCTCCAGGAAGACATCCAGGCCTCTCTTGAACCCCCCGACTGAGTTCGCCATCACCACCTCCTCAGGCAAGCAATTCCAGATTCTCACTGCCCTAACAGTAAAGAATCCTCTTCTATTTTGGTGGAAAAACCTTCTCTCCTCCAGACGCAAAGAATGCCCCCTTGTGCCCGTCACCTTCCTTGGTATAAACAGATCCTCAGCGAGATATTTGTATTGTCCCCTTATATACTTATACATGGTTATTAGATACATGGTTAAATATAGGACATAATTTCGGTTGTTTCACACTTTTGTGGTAATTCTTAGTTTTGATGCCTTCAGTGTGAATGTACAATTTTCATAGTCATGAAAATACAGAAAAATCCTTAAATGAGAAGGTGTGTCCAAAGTTTTGGTCTGTACTGTACATCCAAAGATGGTTACAGCAAACTGATAATAAGAAAGAAGGGAGGAGCAAAGGCTAACATCATCAACTGCAGGAGAGAAAAAAGGACAAACAGAACTTCGGCCTAGCAACAACAGAATGCAATGCATAACATAGAGAATACAAAACAATTTGTTCCTATTCATGGAAAACAACAGTTAGCTTTGAATGTTAATCTGAGTAATTACTAACACTAATTGTTTAGAGTTACTTTAAATCACTGTATATAAGTAGAACTAATCATTCTTTTTTCCACCTCACGACTCTGTGCATTGCATCCAGACACCTGCATTACACACTCTCGAAAATGATGCACAGCAGAGCGCACGTTCACTCATTCTGCATCATTACAGTCTATGATCCTATCGGCGTATGTGTCCCGGATTTCATTTTGCGGGGGATTTCAGACGTATGCCTCGATGGGGACACAGAACGCAATGTGAAAGCACTCTTACCATAGGACTCCCTCTTTGATATCACCTTCACAATTCTTGCATCCATTGAACTTGTGAGTTTTTGGAGCGTTTCTGCTTGAATTCCTTTGCAGGATGTCAGAATAGCCTCCCAGAGCTGTTTTGATGTGAAATGTCTCCAATCCTTACAGATCTTTTGCTTGAGGATACTCCAAAACATGACTGTGTCACTGACATTGCTGACATTGCAGCCTTGTTGGGACATGGAGGCAGCCATCTTCCAATCATGAAAAACACAGCTACCACTTGTGCACATAAAAAGACACATCTGAATGGGGCCCTTACTGAATGAGGGCCCATCACTTTTATTGACAGCAGCAGGTGAAAGCTCTGAATACATTATGACCTTATGGGTGATATTACAGTGCCTTGCGAAAGTATTCGTCTCCCTGGAACTTTTCGACCTTTTCCCACATATCATGCTTCAAACAGAAAGATACCAAATGTAAATTTTGGGTGAAGAATCAACAACAAGTGGAACACAATTGTGAAGTTGAACGAAATTTATTGGTTATTTTAAATTTTTGTGGAAAATAAAAAACTGAAAAGTGGGGCGTGCAATATTATTCGGCCCCTTTACTTTCAGTGCAGCAAACTCACTTCAGAAATTCATTGTGGATCTCTGAATGATCCAATGTTGTCCCAAATGCCTAATGATGATAAATATAATCCACCTGTGTGTAATCAAGTCTCTGTATAAATGCACCTGCTCTGTGATAGTCTCAGGGTTCTGTTTGAAGCACAGAGAGCATCATGAAGAACAAGGAACACAACAGGCAGGTCCGTGATACTGTTGTGAAGAAGTTTAAAGCCGGATTTGGATACAAAATGATTTCCAAAACGTTAAACATCCCAAGGAGCACTGTCCAAGCGATCATATTGAAATGGAAGGAGTATCATACCACTACAAATCTACCAAGACCCGGACGTCCCTCTAAACTTTCATCTCAAACAAGGAGAAGACAGATCAGAGATGCAGCCAAGAGGCCCATGATCAGTCTGGATGAACTGCAGAGATCTACAGCTGAGGTGGGACAGTCTGTCCATAGGACAACAATCAGTAGTACACTGCACAAATCTGGCCTTTATGGAAGAGTGGCAAGAAGAAAGCCATTTTTCAAAGAGATCCATAAAAAGTGTTGTTTAAAGTTTGCAACAAGTCACCTGGGAGACACACCAAATATGTGGAAGAAGGTGCTCTGGTCAGATGAAACCAAAATCGAACTTTTTGGCAACAATGCCAAACAATATGTTTGGTGTAAAGACAACACAGCTCATCACCCTGAACACACCATCCCCACTGTCAAACATGGTGGGGGCAGCATCATGGTTTGGGCCTCCTTTTCTTCAGCAGGGACAGAGAAGATGGTTAAAATACTGGGAAGATGGATGGAGCCAAATACAGGACCATTCTTGAAAAAAACCTGCAAAAGACCTGAGACTGGGATGGAGATTTGTCTTCCAATAAGACAATGATCCCAAACATAAAGCAAAATCTACAATGGAATGGTTCACAAATAAATGCATCCAGGTGTTAGAATGGCCAAGTCAAAGTCCAGACCTCAATCCAATCGAGAATCTGTGGAAAGAGCTGAAAACTGCTGTTCACAAACGATCTCCATCAAACCTTAAATTAATGTGGCTCTCGTGACCTTGACTCACGCAGTACTTTGAAGCAGCGATCACAGTCGCCTCACATGGATGCGTTGCACATAATCTGATCTACATATGCAGCAACCACGACTTGGTCACAGCGATAGTAATTACCTATAAAGGACATGCTGAACTGAATTCTGATTCCCCACGCAGCATCCAGTACTCTACTACAGCGACAGCAGTCGCCATTTATGGACGTGCTACATTTAATTTAGCCACATTTAATCTTGCCTCCTTAAACAGCATTCAGCAAGTTACTCTGATGAAGGTCCAATGTAAGACCGAAAATGTTCAGTTATTTCTTCTGTTTTTGTCTGGATGCAAAATAAATGAAATTTCCTCATCTTTCATCAATTTGAGTGCCAAGTTTATTTTTACTTTGAGTGTGTGTGTAGTTATGTTGCTGCGGATACCTTCAGGTTCAGTTCTGCCACAGTTGGTGCAACACTGGACCACTTTACACACATGATGAGCAAACCAGAAGAGTTTGTAAAAATAAAGTCCCTTTTACTGACAATCAAACTTATGTATAGAGAGTAGCGGTAAAGAAGCTTGCTGTTTTCTTCTGCATAATACAGAAGTACATTTTTGGTGGTTATGGAAGGCAACATAGTACTTGTGATGAACATTACTGTAGATCTGCAGGTAAAGCTGAGAACCTCCATCTTCCAGTATAGAGTCATGCGGGTCGATGTGTTTCGAATCGATATAACCACAACACTCCAACTGCACTTCCTGAGAACAATGTAAAGGAGCTCCTCAGGCAGCCACCTTACTACATTTGCCCCCAGCCTAGCTGACACAGCCTATCTGACAGCAGATTCCTGGCAAACACTAAAAATGTTCCTAAAAGTCTCTTGCTGTAGGTGCCCCAACTTGCCTTCTGAAGGAGAACACTGAAGACCTCCTACTGAAACTTGCTCCTTTTCCTGGTCTTTTCGAACACACTCGGTATTGATAACCTTTCCATGAGAGTGTCCTTTTTTTTGTCTCTTGCTCACTAACTACTCCCTAACCAAAAAAGAACTGCTAAACTGGTCCCTATTTCTCCTCCCGAACGATGGGCTGGCCCTACAGTTAACCCTGTCACCCCTGCCTAACAGAAACTGCAGCCTCCATGAGGATAATACATACAATACAGTAAACGTTGATACTGTGGTGTCGAGAGAGGTGATAAGTCATACTCTCCACCAATACACTTACGTAAATGGATTCTGTGCAACTTATGGTATATCATGTGTTTACCATGGCAGGTTTACTGCACAGGCAATTATACCATCCACCATAACTAAAGTTGCCATCATCCATGCAGATCACTTCTTCCGGATCCATTAGCAGCAGTTTCCAGGAGATGTCCATTATGTTCCGTGACACCTTCGAATTCCAGCCTTCGCTGAACATCTGCTTGGTGATCTCAGGGCCAGGAGATACCAGGCAGTACAGATACAGAAAAGCAGAGTCTACTGAGCGTAAAATATCACCAGTCATTACTTGATGCCTGGCTTGAGCACTGCATACACCTGAGGATTTACAGTTGCCTGAATAAAACAGGATTGCAAAAAACATCTAATGATTAGCAAGTTTTTTTTTCTGCTTCTATAGTGTGCCATAGGCTTTTATGAAAGAAGATAAAGGTTTTTGTGTATGCCGTGTGTATACTTATTTTAGTTAAAGGGAACCTGTCACCAGAAAGAACGCTATTAACCTGCAGATTAATTCCATATATAGCAATCTGAACCTGTCCGAACGCTGCCTGGGAGAAAATTAGCTATTCATTTTATATATATGATGAATAAGAACAGAAACTAACAGTTGTACTTAATATTAAAAAATGAGAAGTGGTACTATATGAGTGTCCGCCTCCTGTAGGCGTACAATCCTGAAAAATGTGCATGGCAGAGCTGACATTCGCTCTGCCATCACCATTACAGTCGTGGCCCTGTCGCCGTATGTGTCCGGACCCCGTTTTGTGGGGGATTTCAGATGTATGCCCCAACAGGGGGCACAGAACGCAATGTGAAAGCACCCTAAGAAGAGGTACTGTGCAGTGTTTAAGCATGATGGATAAGGATTGAATTACACCAGGCATGCAGAAATAAGAAGTGGTACTGTGGAGTGCTCAATCATGGTGGACGAAGGTAGAATTATATCAGGCATGAGAAGTGGTACTGTGCAATGTTTCATCATGGCAGTAAAGGGTAGAATTACACAATTCGTAGACTTGAGAAGTGGTACTGTGCAGTGTTTGATCATGCAGGATGAGGAGAGAATTCCGCTGGCACACAGGCATAAGAAGTGTCACTATTGGCACTGGAGCAGGGAGGCTGCCCTGTGTGTTGCTGGGGGTGTCATGTCCTTGATCATGGGTGCACATATATCTCATATCAAGCCCCGGACATGAGATGTTACACAAAGAATCACTGACACTACAAATGTTTCTTCTGCCCACCAATCTCGGGCAGAACAATTTGCCTTTGAGTTGTAGCAGAGACCGGCGACCTTCACCGTGACCTTGAGACTCCTCCGGAGAGCGAGAGATTGTTTATGACAAAACTTTACGCTGAAAATTATTCATGTCCAGATTAAAATCATAAAATGCCAGAAAACCCCTTCAAAATGTAAACCTCTTCTGCTGAATATATTTACAAACTAATTATATTTGATTATGGAGACGCAGGATGGCCACAGCGTCCATGTAGGATGGCACCCAGACCTCCCAGATCTGAATGTGAAGTTAGCCAGATCTCTAGTTATATTCTGTCCTCTTCCATATCTCTGCCAATATGTCCCTCGGGACTCTGAGCAAGCTGAGTGACCCGGCAAAAACAGGGAATACCTGCAGTAATTGTCATTGGGTTACAGTATTAAAAACCCCTTAGTGACGGAGCCAAATTTTTGAAATCTGACCAGTGTAATTTTATGTGGTAATAACTCTGCAACGCTTCAACAAATCCCAGTGATTTTGAGATTTTTTTTTGGGACACATTATACTTTATGATATTGGTAAATTTAGGTCAATATGTTTTGTGTTTATTTATAAAAAATATCAAAAATTTGAGAAAAATGTTAAAAAAATTAGCAATTTTCAAACTTTGAATGATTATCCCTCTAGTCCAGATGGCCATACCACAGCAAACCATTAATAAATAACATTTCCCACATGTCGGCTTTACATCAGCACCATTTGTAAAATGTTATTTTATTTTGTTAGCATTTTAGGAGGATTAAAAATGTAGCAGCAATTTTTCATTTTTTCAAGGAAATTTACAAAATTATTTTTTTAGGGACTTATCCATGTTTGAAGTGACTTTAGGGGTCTCATATATTGGGAAACCCCAAACATGATACCATTTTAAAAACAGCACCCCCAGACATATTGAAAACTGCAGTCAGGTAGTTTATTAACTCTTCAGGTGCTTTACAGGAATTAATGCAAAGTGGCATGATAGGAATGAAAATGTGTATTTTTACCACCTAAATGTCTCTAACTTCTGAACAGATTACTACAGCAATCAGACTCTAAGGCCGCTATTTGGTCAGGAATTGCCATGGCAAACATCAGGACCACAAAATCAAGATCTGAGGGCACCAATTTGGTTAAATAGGAAGCTCCCAATAATCATAAATAATAGCCCCCCTGAAGAGGATTGCAAATCCGTAATGACGCCAGGGTGACTTGTCTGGATTCAGTACCATTCTATTTAGCTACTCCAAAATTATTTTGCTTTCCTACAGCCTAGATGATGATTTTTATGCTTACTGTGTACACCAGGAATTATCCCAAATACAAACTAAATGTGTCCATAAAGTTCCATTAGCAAAAAGATTGTATTTGGCCTCCATCCTGCTGGTGTACATTAGCTTCCTGCTAAGAGAAGAAAAGTGTAACAGACTGTACTATTGCATTCCTCGAAATTCAGTAGAATGTTGGAATTTTCACAATTTTTCAACATTGGATCCTATAGGTGAAGGATACCAGTATGAAATCCATTAAAAGTGTTCACCATGAACTGTTAAACAGATGCTAAAGGGTAACACGTGCCATACAGCAGGATCCATCACCCATAGGCCTCATGCACACGACCATATTTTTGGTCCGAGTGCTATCCGGTAAAAAAACAGATTGCATTCTGACCAAAGTTCATGGGGCAGAGCAGACGTACGATTTTTTTTTCCACTGGCTGAATATGCATGTGAAATAAATCACTTCATGCGCGATTTTTCTCCGAAAATACGATGAGACTCACCCATTCAAGTCTGTGGGTATGAAAAAAAAAAATTGGATGGCATACAGAGCCGCAGAATAGCACCAAATTATTATGGATACATTGCAATTCTGTAACATAGGAAACTGTAAATGGGCTTGTCAATAGCTGCTACTGTAAAAAACGGATTGTATATGGATGACAAGTGAGACAAAATAGTTCTACTTCTCTGGATGAAAATTAGACGGATTTTTTTATACTGTCGTGTGACCATAGCCAATATGTAACCTATACGTCATGAAAAGCTTATAGATTCTGGCCCAAAGTGATCATCACCCAGATTCAGAGCTAATTCAGACGTCCAGTTTCCATGTACGAATTCTATCCGTGTTTTTCATGGATAGTACTTGTACCTATGCAAGTATACTGTTGCGTTACTTACCATGTCTGATTTTTTTAGGGGATCAAGTGCTTTGGGCACAAATGCGAAGACATGTCCTTCATTGATCCAAGTGTCGGATCATATTCGGCAATGCAAGTCTCTGGGTCCGTGAAAAAATCAGACCGCACTCGAATGCTATCCATATGCTGTTCATTTTTTCATGCACTGCTAATTGGAGAAGGTATAGAAACTTTTTTTTGTTTCTCAGCCATGAAAAACTGATGAAACGTGGAAAAAACGCTGAACAAAATCACTGATGAAACCAGCACAGTTTTTATCATACATGAAAAAAAATCGGATATCTGAATGAGGCCTTACTTACCTGGTTGTCATCCAGTTTTCCCTGAAATGCATATAATTTTGAATGTCTGATGTCCTTTTTATTCACTGGACAGCAGGGGGCGACTGATCTCAGGTAGAAATCCGCACGTGGTCAAAGATGTGTCACTTACCATATATATTTAGCCTAGAGCTGTGAAAACAAAGTGTAGACAGAGAGAAATCAGCGAGCGCTCCACCCTGCGCTCCACCCAGACTGTGATGTTACAGCAGGTAGAGCGACAGGTGAACAGACCCAGCTCCGTACACTGATTCCGCAGGGAGGACTGTCCTCTCCAGGTAAGAACCCAAGATTTATCTTGATTTCCCCTAACATCCGCCTTCCATGCAAAGTTTTCCGTGACCCGAGCTATTTGAGCAAACAATGAATGGAGCAAGAAGCGGGGCAGTGAGTCTACAGGGATGAAGAATTGCGTATATAGCAACCCCATAAACCAGATAAATATCAGAATCACTGAAGGAACAGCAAAATTCCTGTCTGCAGATTATTGAAGCTGCAGGGTATTCACTGAGTCCATCACTGACCTGTGGGGCGGACAGCAGATAGGCTATGTTCACATTCGCGTCTTTGGACGCAGCGTTGTGGACGCGACGCACGTAAAACGCAGGCTTTTTTGATGCATGCGTTCAACCTTTTTTATATATATATATATATATATATATATATATATATATATATATATATATATATATATATATATGGTCTTTTCAGTGTCTAGACACCGTCTATACACTTATCCTATTTATTAATTAAAGAACGCATGCGTCGTACAACGCACAACAATGCAAGCACTTGCGTCTTCTGCGTTGCCAATACACTTCAATGGGGGTTTTGACGCATCAACGACGCAAGTGCGACGCATGCGTTCTTTTAAAAATTTTGGGCGCAGAAAAAAATGCAACATGTTGCGTTTGCCGCGCCCTGCCAGGTGCGCCGAAACGACGCATGCGTCACGAAACGCATGACAATGCATGCCCATGCATCCCCAATGTTAAAGATAGGGACGCATGACGCATGCGTTGTTTTGCGGCGACGACGCTGCGTCCAAAGACGCGAATGTGAACGTACCCATAGAAGGAGGATTCATGGCAGCCTGTGCCTGCTGCTCTATAGGCGGAATACAGGCTGCCATAAGTGGCGTCACTCTTCTGCTGAAGGATTTGCAGAGCGATTAATGGGGAAATTTGCCAAACGCAAAAATGGCGGTTCCAAAATACATGAGATAATTACTGTATTAATAATTCCCTTTTACTGGATATAAGAAGAGCTTAGATGGGACCCAAAAACGTCACCCAGTGGTCGCAGCCAGGATAGGATGCACATAAGGGGGAGATGCTTCCTTCTGCTGATGAATACCTGGTAACAATGGTCACATCACACCACTACTGCTAAATAATAAGTTTTCATCCTGGTAGGGAGATTGGCAGCCTTATGTAGCCACACACAATGATTTTCGTGGCCATTCTGGTGTCCGGTTGTTTTTAGATACAGGAAAGATAGATATATATATTGGTACCGTGTTAGACAGTAGATAGATAGGACTCTCAATTCTAAATATTTTTCGGTTGTTTTTCGGGCATGTGGATTATAATATAACTCAATCAACCATAACAACAAAACTATCGAAAGATGAAAGAGATTGGTGAATAATATCTGATGATGGTGGCAAGCGGTGGGATATAGAAGGCAACAAGTGAGCAGTCAATTTGTGAATTAGATGGCTCAGAAGCTGGAAAAATGGGCAAGTGTAGGGATCCAACGACAGACAAGGACTGAATGGTCAGAGTATCTCCAAAACAGCAGGTCGTGTGGGATGTTCCCAGTAGGTAATGCTTAGTAGATTCCAAAAGAGGGTCAAGGATGGACATGTGTGTGAACTACCCATGCCCGGTGCTCACTCATGTATGTAGGAGATGAGGATGGCCCATCTGCTCCGATCCCACAGACGCTGAAAAACTTACTGCTGACTATGATTGATAGCTCAAAATATATCCATTAACTAGGTTAACCAAAATACCCAGTAATAAGTGAGATTTAATTAGTATAACAATTCACATTTTTATTAATACAAAAAAAATAAAATAAAACAGGTGCTAACACTTGAGGGACACAAATTCTCAAAATAGTTGACATAGATATATGTAAATCTGTAAAAATTGTGGCCATATGTTTGGGACAGGTAATAAATTATTAATAAACTCTTTTTGTTGTGGTACAGATCCTGTTGTGTTTGTTCAATTACTAGGTTAAATAGCCCTTATACTAGATTAAATTGATGAAATAATTTTCAAAAAACAGGACCAAGGTATTTATATAGGAATATTCATTTGAAAGTCTAGCGGTACAATATTCATGGTATCAGGCAATGAAACTGTCCCTGGGTCCAGTGAGATGCAGCTCTACGTCCCAATATTCTATCCGATGGCTTGTTTGACAGGTAAATAGGTCTTAACACCTTTCCATTAGGGCCATTATTGCACTTTAAGCATTTAAAGCACCTTTGGTTCATCCATGAACTCAGAAAATGAATATATAAAAAAAAAGATTTAATTTTTAATTATGAGGACCATTTTACTATGTCTCCCCCGCAGCACGGGGGGTATAGGTGTAAAGGGTATTCTGGATGGTCTCCATACATTTCAGAAATGCTTTTCTATTTTTTCATTAATGAAAATGATAATGAACTAACACCTTAATGATAATATATATAATGTGTTTCATTGTATGATACCACAAATATTGTGCTGCTAAACTGCTAAACTAGGGCAATTGAACAAACACAATTGAAACACAACAAAAAGAGTTAAAGAATAATTTATTACCTGTCCCAAACCTATGACCACATTTTATATAGATTTATATATTTATCTATGTAAAATATATTGAGAATTTTTGTCCCTCATGTGCTAGCACCTTTGCTGTTTTAATTTATTTTTTAACAATGTAGTAATAGAAAATTTGAATTGTTAGGCCTGGGTCACACTTGCGACTCGCGGGAGTCTCTCGGATCAATACTCTGCACTGCTGCCGACACTCGGGACCAGAGCATTCAGTTGCATAGAAATACATGCAGCAGCAAACTCCGGTCCTGAGTGCCGGCGGCAGTGCCGGGTATTGATGCGCGAGTTTCTCGCATTGCACTCGCAAGTGTGACCCTCGCCTTATACTAATTAAATCTCACTTCTTATTACTGGGTATTTTGGTTACCCTAGTTTATGGATATATTTTGATTGATCTGAAGTGTATACCCATTGATTGGATCATTGACTTTTTGTGATTATATGATAGATAAGTATCAGGACACACACGCAGCTTGTTGTGTATAGAGCAGAGTAGCCAAAGACCAGCCATAGTGTGTCCATGCTGACCTCTGTCCACCATGGAAAGCGCCTACAATGTTCATGCAAGCATCAGAACCGGGCCAGTGAGCAATGGAAGATGTTCTGTTGTGATGAGACACGACTTCATGTGAATTCTGTTAATTACCTGGAGAAGAGATGGCACTAAGATAAAAGATGGGAAAGAGAAACTGAAGTGTAATGTTCTGTGAAGTGTTCTGCAGGGAAAGTTTGGTTCATGGTCTAAAAAGGTCAGGTGTAGCAGTGACAAGACATAATGTGTCTTCTCAAAAAATGAAAACGACTCAGAATAATATAGACTCCAAGCAAAAATGGCACCCTTTTTAGAGACCTATGCAGTAAGTGTACCTCCTTTGTGCTCTCATATCGCAATTATGTTTTTGAACACCTATATAGTAATAACACATACTGTTGTGACCCCAGAAGTTAAAAAGTAATAACACCCCCTAGAAAATAATTATCACCCTTGTTGCTCCTTACAAAAAAAAAATTCCTCTGTCTGCCCTCGAGTAAGAAGTAATGCCCTCAATATTCCTCACACACAATAACAATTCCCACTTTGTGCCCCTAATACAAAATAGTGCCCTCTTCTTCTTTTCCAAAGAAAAAAATACAACTTGTACTGACCCTACGCTGATCACATAAAGCTTAAAGGGGTTGTCCAGTACTAGAACAACCCCTTCTTGATCAAAATGTTTGGTCCCATAAAATAATAAAGTTTACACTCACCGGCGCCGCTCCCGCGGTGTCATCACTCACTCTCCCTGGGTTCTCATGCAATTGTTGTGACGGCGCCCAATCTGCTGTCACTATCCCAACCTTTGGACAAATTGAAGAGGAAGTCTGGGTTGCAGCTGATCTCAGACTTCCTCTTCCTCCTAAATTTGATAGGAGGCAGGGACAGTGACACCAGCTCTGATTGGGTGCCAGCATCATGTGTCACAACAACAGCACAGAAGCCCGGGGAGACTGAGTGCCGACACCGTGGGAACAGCGCCAGCACGGGAGCGAAGTATAAGCTTGCACAGCAGCCTTGCAGCGCTGGAGTCCTGGGTTCAAGCCCCACTAAGGACAACATCTGCAAAGAGTTTGTATGTTCTCTCCGTGTTTGCGTGGGTTTCCTCCGGGTACTCCGGTTTCCTCCCACATTCCAAAGACATACTGATAGGGAATTTAGATTGTGAGCCCCATTGGGGACAGTGACAATAATGTGTGCAAAACTGTAAAGCGCTGAGGAATATGTTAGCGCTATATAACAAATAAATAAATAAATAAATAAAATAAATAAGCTTCATTATGAGAAGATTTTGTCCAATAATGGACAATTTCTTTAAAGTCTGGGTCATATGCCAAGGACCATTACACACTTTCATTGCAGTGGTGTCCTTTAATAGCAGAATAATGCCCCTAACACACTAACACAATGATTGTTCAGGAATGGTTTGAAGAGTATGCCAAACCTTTCAAGGTGTTGACTTGTCCACAAATTCCCCATATCTCAATCTGATCAATTAAGTTCACACCTCACATCTCGCAGGACTTAAGGTACCGTCACATTTAGCGACGCTGCAGCGATCCAGACAACGATTCCGATCGCTGCAGCGTCGCTGTTTGGTCGCTGGAGAGCTGTCACACAGACAGCTCTCCAGCGACCAACGATGCCGGTCCCCTGGTAACCAGGGTAAACATCGGCTTACTAAGCGCAGGGCCGCGCTTAGTAACCCGATGTTTACCCTGGTTACCAGCGTAAACGTAAAAAAAAAAACACTACATACTTACATTCCGGTGTTTGTCCCCTGGCGCTCTGCTTCCTGCACTGACTGTGAGTGCCGGCCGGAAAGCACAGCGGTGACGTCACCACTGTGCTCTGCTTTCCGGCTGGCGGGCGCTCACAGTGAAGAGAAGCAGAGCGCCGGAGGACAGACAGCGGAAAGTAAGTATGTAGTGTTTGTTTTTCTTTAATTTTACGCTGGTAACCAGGGTAAACATCGGGTTACTAAGCGCGGCCCTGCGCTTAGTAACCCGATGTTTACCCTGGTTACCAGTGAAGACATCGCTGAATCGGCGTCACACACGCCGATTCAGCGATGTCTGCAGGGAGTCCAGCGACAAAATAAAGTGCTGGACTTTCTGCACCGACCAACGATGGCACAGCAGGATCCTGATCGCTGCTGCGTGTCAAACTGAACGATATCGCTAGCCAGGACGCTGCAACGTCACAGATCGCTAGCGATATCGTTCAGTGTGACGGTACCTTTAGCTAATGACTCAGTGACAGATTCCACAGGACACCTTCAGGGGTCTTGCATAGTTGATGCCTTGGTGGGTAAGGGCTCATTAAAATGTCAGTTATTTTCTGGCACAAAAAATAAACGGTCCAAGTTTCATCAGAGTTTTGTCCAAGTTTCACTAGCTTTTCTTGGATGCTCAGAAAATATATTTTTCTCCAGCTTCTGCTATCAGTCTGAGAAAAATAGCACACAGATGCACCAGAGGCTGAGAGTGTCCTCTATATGTACAATGTCAGAATTGGATAGACCTACAGTGGCATGTAAAAGGTTGCGCACCCCTGTTAAAATTATTTTTATTGCGAACAGTTAAGCAATGTGAGGTGAAATGATCTGCAAAAGGCCTAAAATTATAGATGACACATTTCCTTTGTATTTTAGGCAAAAAAAATATAATGTAATTTTGTACATTTTAAAAATTACAAAAAGGAAAATGGGCTAATGCAAACGTTTGAGCCCCTTTGGAGATTTGTGTGCTCGGATAACTTTGACCAAGGTTTCAGACCTTAATTAGCCTGTTTGGGTTATGGCTTGCTCACCATTATCATTAGGAAAAGCCAGGTGATGGAAGTTTCCCATCTTTATTAAAACCCAGCCTTCTCTAACCTTGTGCCAAAAAACAGCAGCCATGAGTTCTTCAAAGCAGCTTCTTAGCACTCTGAAAATGAAAATGGTGGAGACCCACAAAACCTGATAAAGCTTAAGTCACACTAAACGACTTACCAACGATCACGACCAGCGATACGACCTGGCCGTGATCGTTGGTAAGTCGTTGTGTGGTCGCTGGGGAGCTGTCACACAGACAGCTCTCTCCAGCGACCAACGATCAGGGGAACGACTTCGGCATCGTTGAAACTGTCTTCAACGATGCCGAAGTCCCCCTGCAGCACCCGGGTAACCAGTATAAACATCGGGTTACTAAGTGCAGGGTCGCGCTTAGTAACCCGTTATTTACCCTGGTTACCATTGTAAAAGTAAAAAAAAAAAACACTACATACTCACATTCTGATGTCTGTCACGTCCCCCGCCGGCGTCCACAGGGTCTGCGTCACCGCTGTGCTCTGCTTTACGGCCGGCGCTGACACAGTGCAGGGAAGCTCTCGGCCGGAGCGCGTGCATTAGCAGCGCTCCTGCCGAAAGCAGTTTTAACCCTGTGGATGCCAGGGGACGTGACAAATATCAGAATGTGAGTATGTACTTTTTTTTTTTTTACTTTTACAATGATAACCAGGGTAAATATCGGGTTACTAAGCACGGCCCTGCGCTTAGTATCCTGATATTTACCCTGGTTACAAGTGAACACATCGCTGGATCGGCGTCACACACGACGATCCAGCGATGACAGCGGGTGATCAGCGACCAAAAAAAGGTCCTGATCATTCCCCAACGACCAACGATCTCCCAGCAGGGGCCTGATCGTTGGTCGCTGTCACACATAACAAGATCATTAGCGGGATCGTTGCTACGTCATCAAAAGCGTGACGTTGCAACGATATCGTTAACGATATCGTTATGTGTGACTCCAGCTTTAGCCTTTAAGAAGATAGCAGGAACAGTGGAGGTCTTGATAAGGTCTGGAAGACCAAGCAAAATTTCAGTGAGGGCTGCTAGTAAGATTGCAAATGGGGTAAATCAGAACCCCTGCAAAAGACTGCAATAGACCTTCAGAAAGATTAGCAGATTCTGGAGTTGGAGTATATTTTTCTACTGTTCGGAGGCACCTGCACAAATATGGCCTTCATGGAAGAGTCATCAGAAGAAAACTTAATCTACGGCCTTACCATACAATTCAGCATCAGAAGCATGCAAAAGAACATCTAAACAAACCTGATTCATTTTGAAAACAAGTCCTGGGGACAGATGAGTTTAGAATAGAACACTTTGGTCACAATGATCAAAGGTATACATAGAGAAAAAGGGTCACAGAATTTCAGGAAAAGAACATGTCACTAACCATTAAGGATGGGGTGGCTCAATCATTGTTTGGGGTTGTGGTACAGCCAGTGGCGTAACTACCGCGGTCGCAGCGGTCGCCATTGCGACGGGGCCCGGGCTGGTCAGGGGCCCTCCGCCCGGCAGGTCAGAGGCACCGGCCGACACCATGTTGCAGTGCAGGAGGAGATCCCTCCGCACGGCAACAGTCCCAGGCGTATCTAGGGGGAGGGGGCAGCCGGGGTATGGGAGAGGAACTTGGAAGCAGCTCCAGTCAGTCAGCACTGTGAGACTGTGACAGCGTCTCCTGCTCTGAGCCCCGGGACTGAAGGGGAGAGCGGGGGAGGGGCGGGACATGACAGCGGTGTGCAAGCAGGAGAAGCTGAGGAGCTGCAGGTTAATATCAGCCTCCCCTTTACCAGAGAGGAGTGTGAGATGTGTGTATGAGCTGGTGTGTTTGTGTGTGATATCTATAGTGTGTGTGTGTTATATGTGTGTGTGTGTGTGTGTCTTATCTGTAGTGCATGTGTGTGATATCTGTAGTGCGTGTGTTATATATGTAGTGTGTGTATGATATCTGTAGTGTGTGATATCTGTAGTGTGTGTGTGTGATATCTGTAGTGTGTGTGTGTTTGTGAGATATCTGTAGTGTGTGTGTGTGTGTGTGTGTGTGTTTGAGATATCTGTAGTGTGTGTGTGTGTGTGTGTGTGTTTGTGAGATATCTGTTGTGTGTGTGTGTGTGTGTGTGTGTGATATCTGAAGTGTGTGATATCTGTAGTGTGTGTGAGACAGGGGCGTAACTACGACAGACTGGCAAGTCAGGGGCCCGATAGGTCAGAGGCACCCGACTCCCCCCGTCGCAGCCGCCGCAGTGAACTATACCGGCATTTATGATGCCGGTACAGTTCAAAGCAATGATGGAGGAGAGAGCGTCAGCTGATGCTCCCTCTCCCATCATTCCCTTCTGCCTCTGACACTGCGGGTGCGTGATGACATCACTTCATCGCGCACCCGCTGTGTGTGGGGCCCAGGCAGTGCAGCATCTGCACAGGTGATGGTGGCTGCCATATTGGCAAAGCCTGTGGCGGCTGCTGGGACCGGGAACAGGTGGTTCCGGAGCTAGTGGGGGGCACGTGGACCAAGCCGCCCAGGAGGGGGATGCCGCAGCGGCTCAGCCATATGGAGGATCCGGGGATGAACATGGAGGTGTACGGGACCGGCGGTGTGTCTGCTGCCCGTGTGTCGCCGTCTCGGGCAGCCCCGTTTCCTCCCTGCTGTCCCGTGCCCCATGTCCTAGTAGGTCCCCAGGTTCAGGTCATGGTGCTCCTCTGGGCTCCCCGTACACACCTTGTTCCTCCTCCCCTGGTCTCCCAATGCTCCTCATCTCCCATGCCCTGAGTCCTCCTGCACCCCCCATGCATTCCCTGCCCCTTGTCCCCGTGTGACTCGTCTGCCCTGCTCTCAAGTCTCCCCTGTCCCCTTTCTCACCGTGTGTTCTCCATCTACCCTGTCCTTGTAATCCCTGTGCCCCCTTCTTCCCTCCTCCCAAGTCTCCCCCCCCCCCATCTTCCTCTGTCCCCTTGCGTCCCTATCTACTCTGCCCTCGGAGTCCCCTTGTGTCCTCTTGTGCCTGTCTCCATTGCACCCTAGTCCCCGTGTGTCCCATTGTGCCCTTCTCCCCTTCCTCTTAGTCCCTATGAGTCCCCTTGTGCTTCTATCACTTGTCCCCGTGTGTAGCCTTGTGTCAGTGTCCCTTGCCCACTAGTCCCTGTGTGTCCCCTTGCGCCTGTCTCCCTTGTCCCCTTATGCTTGTGTTCCTTGTCCCCGTGTGCCAGTTTTCCTTGCCCATTAGTCCCTGTGTGTCCCCTTCTCAGTCTCCCTGGCCAACTAGTCCCTGTGTGTCCCCTTGTGCCAGTCTCCCTTGTCCCCTTGTGTCAGTCTCCCTTGCCCACTAGTCCCCTTGTAACCTTCTCCCCTGCCTCCTAGCCCCCATGTGTCCCCTTGTGCCTGTCTTCCTTGCTCCCTAGCCCCCCTATGTTACCATTGTGCCTGTCTCCCCTACTTCCCTTGTGTCCTTGTCCCCTGCCCCCTAGTCACCATTTGCTCATGTCTTTCTCACTGCCCCTGTATAGAGGGGCTGCATTACACTGTGAGGGGGGCTGCATTATATTCTATGGGGGTTACATTGTATTGTATGGCAGGGCTGCAGTATACTCTGTGGGGTGGCTGTATTATACTATATGTGGGCTGCATTATACTGAATAGAGGACTATGGGGAATATATTATACTATATGAAGAACTATGGTCCATCATACTATGGGAAGTGAATTGTACAACATGGATGGCGGTGCATTATACTATATGGAGCACTATGAGGAGTGTATTATACTATATGGAGGACTGAGCAGTGTATTTTAATATATGGAGGACTATGTGGAGTGTATAATACTAAATAGAGGACTGAGGAGTGTATTATACTATATGGAGGACTATGAGGGGTGCATTATACTATATGGAGCACTATGAGGAGTGTATTATACTATATGGAGGACTGAGCAGTGTATTTTAATATATGGAGGACTATGTGGAGTGTATAATACTAAATGGAGGACTGAGGAGTGTATTATACTATATGGAGGACTATGAGGGGTGCATTATACTATATGGAGGACTGAGCAGTGTATTATACTATATGGAGCACTACGAAGAGTGTATTATGCTATATGGAGGACTATGAGGAGTGTATTTTAATATACGGAGGAGTGTATTATACTATATGGAGGACTGAGGAGTGTACAATACTATATGGGGGACTATGGGGAGTGTATTATACTATCAGGAGTACTATGGGGGTGCATTATACTTCTCATGTGGATCCCATGACTTCTATGTTAGCCCCTGATGAGTATAATGGTTTATTTTCTTTTATACATTACATAACAATGGCAGTACGGGGGACAAGTATATGCCAGGATGGGGCACTGGATAGTTATGCAACTGAGGTCACACTATACAACTTTGCAATAAAGCTATCGTGTGCAATATTAATAGGGAAAATGTGAATTTGGGTGGAAAATATTTTGGCATGGTGGGGGGCCCCATTTGAAAGTTCGCACCGGGGCCCATAACTTTGTAGTTACGCCACTGGGTACAGCCAATGGCACTGGGAACATTTTGACAGGTAAAGGGAAGAATGATTTAATGAAATTTCAACAAATTCTTGATGCAAGCATAACACAATCTGTAAGAAGCTGAAGATGAAAACAGGATGGCTTCTACAAATGGATAATGATTGTAAAAACACATCAAAATGGACTGCCTCAAAAGGCGTAAACTGAAGGTTTTACAATGGCCCTCACAGTCCCCTGATCTGAACATCATGAATGGATGAAAATCCCTCAACAAAAATCGAATGACTCTTGCCTGGCTACAAAATGTGTTTACAAGCTGTGATACTTTCAAAAGGAGGTGCTACTAGGTCTAACGATGCAGGGTGTCTGAACTTTTGTATCGGTGCATTGTCCTGTTTTCTGATTTTTAAAATGTAAAAGATGAAAACATATATTTTTTTTACTTAAAAACAAAACAAAAAAGTGAATGTGTCATCATTAATGTTATGCCTTTTAGAGACAGGAAAGAAATATATCTTGGTACCGTGTTAGCCAGTTAGCCACTTGTGCTAAAGGGGAATTTCAAATCCCAGAGAGACAGGAGAATCTGGGAATATAAACTGATGACGACCTTTGACACTCTAAATGCAGGAATGAATGTGTCACACGGATTTATGTCTTTTTACATCAACTAAGGAACTTGCCCCTCAGACCATGAAGGGTCACCACAACAGAGACCCTAATCACAGGACAATAAAACAATCCTTATCTAAGAATTGGCCCAATACTTCTGGACGTAACTGTTTATAACCCATGGTAATTCTGCTTCATGTCACCTGGCTTATCCATGTTTTTTTTTCCCTTTTTTTTTTCTATACTATGTTGTGCATGAATATGTGATTCTTCAGAATTTGTTTTAGTCTTTGCCTGATGAAGAGACGTATGTAGTCTCGAAAGCTTGCAATTTATTACCATCTTTTCAGTTGGCGATTAAAGGTATCAACCACTGAGAACTCTCAATTCTAAATATATGCCTTTTAGAGATCATTTCATCAACTTGCTTAACTGTTCACAATAACATTAATTTTGCCCACACTTTTACACGCCGCTTTATAGTATGTACATTGTCAGATTAATACTAACCAATATACAGTGTCAGACTAAGAGTGACCAACATAGAGTGTCAGACTGGGATTATCCTACATGCTGTGACAGACAGAGTAACGGAGATAGAATGTCAGATTGAGGGTCACCTATTTACAGTTCTACGCCATGTTCACACGTTCAGTATTTGGTCAGTATTTTACATCAGTATGTGTAATCTCACATAGGGTCTAATCACACAAAAATAAGAATGACTATGACCATGGTACTAATGTAAAACACCAGTTTATTAGAAAATAATTCTCTTAAAAAACAACATTAAAAAGAGGGTACTAGACCACACACATAAGGGACAAAAAAAATACCATAGGCTAAACCCAAACAGTGGGCCAAAATCTGAGTATGGAGTCAATAACAATGATACACATCCCATACAGGCATAACACCCTTAGAAAGTAATAGATGTAAAGAAGAAACCATCTAATTTATAAGTACTTTGCAGTATCTATGTTCTATTTGAGGTAAGCAAATGCTAGTCCTCTAGTATCATACATGGTTCTAACTGTCATACATAGTTCTAAAAATAATAAACCATTAGGTGCAGAGAAAAGGGTGAACTACCTGTAAGTGGGCCACACGGGTGAATGCCTCGGCGTCCCTCTGCCCTCTGCCCTCTGCCCTGACGCACGTTTCGCACTGCTTCTTCGGGAGTTCACCCTTTTCTCTGCACCTAATGGTTTATTATTTTTAGAACTATGTATGACAGTTAGAACCATGTATGATACTAGAGGACTAGCATTTGCTTACCTCAAATAGAACATAGATACTGCAAAGTACTTATAAATTAGATGGTTTCTTCTTTACATCTATTACTTTTTAAGGGTGTTATGCCTGTATGGGATGTGTATCATTGTTATTGACTCCATACTCAGATTTTGGCCCACTGTTTGGGTTTAGCCTATGGTATTTTTTTTGTCCCTTATGTGTGTGGTCCAGTACCCTCTTTTTAAAGTTGTTTTTTAAGAGAATTATTTTCTAATAAACTGGTGTTTTACATTAGTACCATGGTCATAGTCATTCTTATTTTTGTGTGATTAGACCCTATGTGAGATTATAGTTGTTATGGTACAAGTCCCCCTGAGGGGTAGGACATTGACTCTAACTTACTGAGCGTATTATTGTGAATATATCAGTATGTGTAAGTCTGAATCAAGAGAGGAACAATCAGAGGAAAAGTATAATAGAAACATGTCGCCACTTCTGCATTTTTCACACACTTCTGGTTTTACCTTACAAACACTGGTGTAAAAACTCACCAAATACTGAACGTGTGAATGTGGCCATAGAGTGGGGGAAGACAGTAGTAGTCGAAGATCATGAGGGCACCACAGCATTCATTGCATTGTTACGACACAATGTGATATATTAGCTATGGTGTTCTGTGCATACTCCGTCTGCTTTTCCCACCTCAGCATCTAAGTAGCTTTTGCAAAGAATGGTCTTGTGATAGACATGTCGGGAAGCTATGCCGTGCTGCACTTACATCCTCTGGATTATTTATGAATGCATCTCTATGGTATATGCTGTACATGTTCTATGCAGGTTACCTTTAAGAAGAAAGAAAGAAGAACTGTGTCAGACACAAAATGTACTTTTAGTAAATCATTTAAAAATATTTAGTACATGCCATTAATGGGAGAGGTTGTAGATCACAGGCTGAGAGCACGGCATGGACTTTTCCTGGTTTATGATCTGCACACATTTTGTATTTATATCACAGTTTCAACTGCTGAACATAACTATAGCCCACCTTGCACCCATAATATGCCAAAAGAGTGTCCTCCTGTCCTATACAACGGCATACATATTATTACTGTATAGGAAAGCTCAGTTTTTTACCCTAACCTATACAGGGAAAATATATACAGCACAGTATGCACATTTTTTACAGTAAGGAGTCAATGGCGATCATATGGCACTCCCAAAGAGAAAGTCTAAGGGTACCGTCACACACTGCCATTTCGATCGCTACGACGGTACGATTCGTGACGTTCCAGCGATATCGTTACGATATCGCTGTGTCTGACACGCAGCAGCGATCAGGGATCCTGCTGAGAATCGTACGTCGTAGCAGATCGTTTAGAACTTTCTTTCGTCGCTGGATCTCCCGCTGGCATCGCTAGATCGGTGTGTGTGACACCGATCTAGCGATGCGATCTAGCGATGCGTTCGCTTGTAACCAGGGTAAACATCGGGTTACTAAGCGCAGGGCCGCGCTTAGTAACCCGATGTTTACCCTGGTTACAAGCGTAAAACTAAAAAAAAACAAACAGCACATACTTACATTCTGGTGTCCGTCAGGTCCCTTGCCGTCTGCTTCCCGCACTCAGTGACTGCCGGCCGTAAAGTGAAAGCAGAGCACAGCGGTGACGTCACCGCTGTGCTGTGCTTTCACTTTCACTTTACGGCCGGCAGTCAGTGCGGGAAGCAGACGACAAGGGACCTGACGGACACCGGAATGTAAGTATGTGATGTTTGTTTTTTTTTACGCTGGTAACCAGGGTAAACATCGGGTTACTAAGCGCGGTCCTGCGCTTAGTAACCCGATGTTTACCCTGGTTACCCGGGTACCTCGGCATCGTTGGTCACTGGAGAGCTGTCTGTGTGACAGCTCCCCAGCGACCACACTACGATTTACCTACGATCACGGCCAGGTCATATCGCTGGTCGTGATCGTAGGTAAATCGTATAGTGTGACGGTACCCTAAGTCTCAGTCTAAAAATACTCCTGCATGCCTCCGGGGAAGCAAAAACTTAAATCAAGCCTTAAAGGACATCTGTCAGTAGGATTACTCCTCCTAAGCTACCTATATGGGCATGTAAGTCATATGAAGCTGAATAAAATGACACCTTGATGTCTGTGATCCAATGTCTTATACCCGAAAAATCCATATTTTTCTTAATTTGTAAATGAGCTGTTAAGATCAATGGGCTGGACATAGATCTCCCTGAGAATCTGCCTCCAGAGATTATTTTAAATAAAAGAAGGCGTTACCAGGGGGATACATATAATAGCTGAGAGTCTGCTCTCTTGATATGCATGTCTTAAACTGGTAAGTAACGCCTCCTTTCATTTAAAATAATTTCTGGAGGTATTTTCTCAGGAAGATCAACAGTGGGTACCGAAAGTTTTCAGACCCCTTAAAATTTTTCACTCTTTGTTTCATTGCAGCCATTTGGTAAATTCAAAAAAGTTCATTTTTTTCCTCATTAATGTACACTCTGCACCGCATCTTGACTGAAAAAAAAACATGTCTGAAGTCAAGTCTCTTACCACGCATGCGTGTTGATGAAAGGGATCAGTATAAAAAAGTAAATGAAGCGCTGATATTAGCTTATAGGGAGTAAATCCTGCTGACTGGTTCCATTTTAAAGGGTTGTTCATCACTCGGACAACTCCTTCTCAATCACTATGTTCCCACGAAGTAAAATAATATTTACTCACCTCAGGTGCCATTCCATCGGTGTTGACACTGGTTCTCCGGGGGCTTTCATGACATTGTTATGTCACGTGATTCCTGTGACCAATCAGGGGCCATTTCACCGTGCCCTCTTTTGGATGTATTGGACATCTGGATATAGTGAGAGCTGCGATTGCGCTCTCACTTCCTCTAGATTTAACTACACAGTCCAATATATTTTCTTTTTAACCCCTTCCCGACCTTTGACGCCACGTAGGCGTCATGAAAGTCGGTGCCAATCCGACCTGTGACGCCTATGTGGCGTCATGGAAAGATCGCGTCCCTGCAGATCGGGTGAAAGGGTTAACTTCCATTTCACCCGATCTGCAGGGACAGATGGCTATGTGGCTATGATCGCTCAGATTGGCTGTTGAAAGTGAAACTGCCAATCAGAGCGATTTGTAATATTTCACCTATTAAAAATGGTGAAATATTACAATCCAGCCATGGCCGATGCTGCAATATCATCCGCCATGGCTGGAAACACTAATGCGCCCCCACCCCACCACACCGATCGCCCCCCCAAGCCACCGATCTGTCCGGTACACTGCTCTGGCTCCCCTCCGTCCTGTGCTCCGCTCCCCCCGTGCTAATGTCCGCTCCCCCGTGCTCCAATCACCCCCCCGTGCTCCGATCCAACCCCCCTGCACTGCGAACCACCCCATGCTCCGTTCCACCCCCCCGTGCTCCGTTCCACCCCCCCGCGCTCCGATCACCCCTCCATGCTCCGATCCCCCCCGTGCTCCCCCCCACCCCATCATACTTACCGATCCTGCTGGGGTCCGTCCGTCTTCTCCCTGGGCGCCGCCATCTTCCAAAATGGCGGGCGCATGCGCAGTGCGCCCGCCGAATCTGCCGGCCGGCAGATTCGTTCCAAAGTGCATTTTGATCACTGAGATTGATTATATCTCAGTGATCAAAATAAAAAAAATAATAAATGACCCCCCCCCCCCCCTTTGTCACCCCCATAGGTAGGGACAATAAAAAAATAAAGAATTTTTTTTTTTCACTAAGGTCAGAATAGGGTTAGGGCTAGGGTTAGGGCTAGGGTTAGGGTTAGGGCTAGGGCTAGGGCTAGGGTTAGGGTTAGAGTTAGGGCTAGGGTTAGGGCTAGGGTTTCGGTATGTGCACACGTATTCTGGTCCTCTGCGGATTTTTCCGCTGCGGATTTGATAAATCCGCAGTGCTAAACCGCTGCGGATTTATGGCGGATTTACCGCGGTTTTTTTGCGCATTTCACTGCGGTTTTACAACTGCGATTTTCTATTGGAGCAGTTGTAAAACCGCTGCGGAATCCGCAGAAACAAGTGACATTCTGCAGAATGTAAACCGCTGCGTTTCCGTGCAGTTTTTCTGCAGCACGTGTACAGCGATTTTTGTTTCCCATAGGTTTACATTGAACTTTAAACTCATGGGAAACTGCTGCGGATCCGGAACGTTTTCCGCAGTGTGTGCACATACCTTTAGAATTAGGCTATGTGCACACGGTGCGGATTTGGCTGCGGATCCGCAGCGGATTGGCCGCTGCAGATTCGCAGCAGTGTTCCATCAGGTTTACAGTACCATGTAAACCTATGGAAAACTAAATCCGCTGTGCCCATGGTGCGGAAAATACCGCGCGGAAACGCTGCGTTGTATTTTCCGCAGCATGTCAATTCTTTGTGCGGAATCCGCAGCGTTTTACACCTGTTCCTCAATAGGAATCCACAGCTGAAATCCGCACAAAAAACGCTGGAAATCCGCGGTAAATCCACAGGTAAAACGCAGTGCCTTTTACCCGCGGATTTTTCAAAAATGATGCTGAAAAATCTCACACGAATCCGCAACGTGGGCACATAGCCTTAGGGTTAGGGTTGGAATTAGGGTTGTGGTTAGGGTTGTGATTAGGGTTATGGCTATAGTTGGGATTAGGGTTAGGGGTGTGTTGGGGTTAGTGTTGGAGGTAGAATTGAGGGGTTTCCACTGTTTAGGCACATCAGGGGTCTCCAAACGCAACATGGCGCCACCATTGATTCCAGCCAATCTTGTATTCAAAAAGTCAAATGCTGCTCCCTCACTTCCGAGCCCCGACGTGCACCCAAACAGTGGTTTATCCCCTCATATGGGGTACCAGCATACTCAGGACAAACTGCGCAACAATTACTGGGGTCCAATTTCTCCTGTTGATTTTTTATTTTCACGGCTCTGCGTTGTAAACGTCTGTGAAGCACTTGGGGGTTCAAAGTGCTCACCACATATCTACATAAGTTCTTTAGGGGGTCTAATTTCTAAAATGGGGTCACTTGTGGGGGGTTTCTACTGTTTAGGCACACCAAGGGCTCTGCAAACGCAACGTGACGCCCGCAGACCATTCCATCAAAGTCTGCATTTCAAAAGTCACTACTTCACTTCTGAGCCCCGACGTGTGCCCAAACAGTGGTTTACCCCCACACATGGGGTATCAGGGTACTCAGGAGAAACTGGACAACAACTTTTGGGGTCCAATTTCTTCTGTAACCCTTGGGAAAATAAAAAATTCTGGGCTAAATAATTATTTTTGAGGAAAGAAAACGTATTTATTATTCTCACGGCTCTGCATTATAAACTTCTGTGAAGCACTTGGGGGTTCAAAGTGCTCACCACACATCTAGATAAGTTCCTTTCGGGGTCTAGTTTCCAAAATGGGGTCACTTGTGGGGGTTTCTACTGTTTAGCCACATCAGGGGCTCTGCAAACGCAACGTAACGCCCGCAGAGCATTCCATCAAAGTCTGCATTTCAAAACGTCACTACTTCACTTCCGAGCCCCGGCATGCGCCCAAACAGTGGTTTACCCCCACATATGGGGTATCAGCGTACTCAGGAGAAACTGGACAACAACTTTTTGGGTCAAATTTCTCCTGTTACCCTTGGGAAAATAAAAAATTGCAGGCTAAAAGATCATTTTTGAGAAAATAATTTTTTTTTTATTTTCATGGCTCTGCGTTATAAACTTCTGTGAAGCACTTGGGGGTTCAAAGTCCTCACCACACATCTAGATTAGTTCCTTTGGGGGTCTAGTTTCCAAAATTGGGTCATTTGTGGGGGATCTGCAATGTTTAGGCACACAGGGGCTCTCCAAACGTGACATGGTGTCCGCTAATGATTGGAGCTAATTTTCCATTTAAAAAGCCAAATGGAGTGCCTTCCCTTCCGAGCCCTGCCGTGCGCCCAAACAGTGGTTTACCCCCACATATGGGGTATCAGCGTACTCAGGACAAACTGGACAACAACATTTGGAGTCCAATTTCTCCTATTACCCTTGGCAAAATAGGAAATTCCAGGCTAAAAAATCATTTTTGAGGAAAGAAAAATTATTTTTTATTTTTTTGGCTCCGCGCTATAAACTTCTGTGAAGCACCTGGGGGGTAAAGTGCTCAATATGCATCTAGATAAGTTCCTTGGGGGGTCTAGTTTCCAAAATGGGGTCACTTGTGGGGGAGCTCCAATGTTTAGGCACACAGGGGCTCTCCAAACGTGACATGGTGTCCGCTAACAATTGGAGCTAATTTTCCATTCAAAAAGTCAAATGGCGCGCCTTCCCACCCGAGCCCTGCCGTGTGCCCAAACAGTGGTTTACCCCCACATGTGAGGTATTGGTGTACTCAGGAGAAATTGCCCAACAAATTTTAGGATCCATTTTATCCTGTTGCCCATGTGAAAATGAAAAAATTAAGGCTAAAAGAATTTTTTTGTGAAAAAAAAGTACTTTTTCATTTTTACGGATCAATTTGTGAAGCACCTTGGGGTTGAAAGTGCTCACTAGGCATCTAGATAAGTTCCTTGGGGCGTCTAGTTTCCAAAATGGGGTCACTTGTGGGGGAGCTCCAATTTCTAGGCACACGGGGGCTCTCCAAACGTGACATGGTGTCCGCTAAAGAGTGGAGCCAATTTTTCATTCAAAAAGTCAAATGGCGCTCCTTCCCTTCCAAGCCCTGCCGTGCGCCCAAACAGTGGTTTATCCCCACATATGAGGTATCAGCGTACTCAGGACAAATTGGACAACAACTTTCGTGGTTCAGTTTCTCCTTTTACCATTGGGAAAATAAAAAAATTGTTGCTAAAAAAAAATTTTTGTGACTAAAAAGTTAAATGTTCGTTTTTTCCTTCCATGTTGCTTCTGCTGCTGTGAAGTACCTGAAGGGTTAATAAACTTCTTGAATGTGGTTTTGAGTACCCTGAGGGGTGCATTTTTTAGAATGGTGTCACTTTTGGGTATTTTCAGCCATATAGACCCCTCAAACTGACTTCAAATGTGAGGTGGTCCCTAAAAAAAATGGTTTTGTTAATTTCGTTGTAAAAATGAGAAATCGCTGGTCAAATTTTAACCCTTATAACTTCCTGGCAAAAAAAAATTTTGTTTCCAAAATTGTGCTGATGTAAAGTATACATGTGGGAAATGTTATTTATTAACTATTTTGTGTCACATAACTCTCTGGTTTAACAGAATAAAAATTCAAAATGTGAAAATTGCGAAATTTTCAAAATTTTCGCCAAATTTCTGTTTTTATCACAAATAAACGCAGAATTTATTGACCTAAATTTACCACTAACATGAAGCCCAATATGTCACGAAAAAGCAATCTCAGACCCGCTAGGATTCGTTGAAGCGTTCCTGAGTTATTACCTCATAAAGGGACACTGGTCAGAATTGCAAAAAACGGCAAGGTCTTTAAGGTCAAAATAGGCTGGGTCATGAAGGGGTTAAAGAATACAACCTCAAAAGATTAAGATAAATACACAACTCAAAAAAATATTTTCAGGATAAGAGGGTCCATTCAAAGAGCGTTTTTTGGTAAAAATAACAAATATTTTATTTTCAGAAATACATAAATATTAAAAATTCAAGCAGGTATTGCCAATAGTGACAAATTCAAGCAAGTATTTATATAACGATTGGCTTCTTTTTTTTTTTTACTCCAGAAAGGTCTTCAAAAATTGGACAAAACTATTGCAATATATATAGGTCTCAAAAATAATCCCTGTAAAATGCATGTGCTAAGCAATAGAAGATTTATAAGGCCAAATGAGCTCTATTGGAGAAAAAAAGGATTTTGCCGCAAAGTTAAAACGGGCTAAAGTATTTGGAAATGTACTTACATAGAATGCCTCTAAGCTTACAACGCTAGAAAAGCTTGATTAGATGCCACCACCCTGACGACGCCGTTTCGCCATATGCTTCTTCAAAAAGGGGCCTAAGGTTAAGTTCCCACAATGCGTTTTTGGTGAGTTTTTGTAACCAAGTATTTTCGCTGAGCAAAAAAACACAGCATCTTACATTTTCATCAGAGTGGATGGGATTTATAGAAATCTCATGCCCACTGTGTGTTTTTTTCTTTTTTACTCAGTGTTCACTCACCTGCAGTGTGTGTTTCAACTTGGCAACATGGCAATTTCTCTGGCGGGTACGCTGAGCTTTATGTACAGATTTTTCCTAAGCACTTTCATTAGATGTGAAAAATATAGAGGGAAAAAAACACATGTAGTCCACATATGACTGTATCAATAGAGTCAAATAGCAAGAAGTATCTAAAACAAAGCAACTTCATATAAAACATGACATACCCAAAAAAAACAAAATGGAGTGTTAAAAATGCTAGTAAAATGCATGTAAAAAACGCACCAGAAAACCGAATTTATAGGTTCAGAAATGGTGAAGAAAATCTGCAAAATAAAAAACTCGGAAACACCGCATTTATGGACATACTTCCTTGTGAGAACAATATTTTAGGCTACGCACCTTTTGTCAGGCTTAATATGAACACAAAAACATGGTATAATATAGGAAAGTATAACAGGTATACAAAGTAACAAGGTGCCAAACAATCAGAACAGGTGATCGATCACGGTAGGTGAAATATCAGATATAGCAATCAAAAATCTGCAATGCAGAAATTTTTTGTTTTAAGAGCCACAGGGAATATAATAATACAATAGATGTGACTTACAACATCAGGAAGTATATTGTCATTCGCCTGTGGTCATGTGGAGACTGAAGTATGATGTGAAAAATGATTTGTAAAACTGACTCAGATGGTAGATAAAAGAGCCAGAAAATTATAATATAAGAGAGTAACCGAGAGACCTCAACAGGTAGAATGATTTATACAAAAGGAACATGTGCATTGGTCACAACCGTCCCTGATTCAGTGGGACTGTATCATTTTGAGGGAGCAGTCCCACTGTCCCGGCAGGTGAGGGATTTGTCCCATTCCCTCTGTCCCGGCAGGTAAGGGATTTGATCCAGTTCCGCTGTCCCGGCAGGTGAGGGATTTGTCCCAGTCCCGCTGTCCCGGCAGGTGAGGGATTTGTCCCAGTCCCGCTGTCCCGGCAGGTGAGGAATTTGTCCCAGTCCCGCTGTCCCGGCAGGTGAGGGATTTCTCCCAGTCCCGCTGTCCCGGCAGGTGAGGGATTTGTCCCATTCCCTTTGTCCCGGCAGGTGAGGGATTTGACACAGTCCCGCTGTCTCGGCAGGTGAGGGATTTGTCCCAGTCCCGCTGTCGCGTCTGGTGAGAGATTTGTCCCAGTCCCGCTGTCCCAGCAGGTGAGGGATTTGTTCCAGTCCCGCTGTCCTGGCAGGTGAGGAATTTCTCCCAGTCCCGCTGTCCTGGCAGGTGAGGGATTTGTCCCAGTCCCGCTGTCCTGGCTGTGTTCACATATAGCGTGAATGCTGTGTTTTTTCTCCTGCTTCTTTTACATAGAAATTCTGCTGTTTAATTGTCCAAGCAAAGTGCAGGTCTTTTCATGAGAATTGCGCCCCCTGTGGTCTAAACGCACTGCTGAATTGTGTGGTTTTAGAGATTTTTTTCTCTCTTGTCTTCTATGTGGAGCATGTAAAACATGTAAAAAATGGCAGGTACTTTTTTAAAGTGCAGAATCAAAGGTTTCTGTACTATAAAAAGGAGTAAAATAATGCTGCTTCACATCTGCACCAAAATAGATCAAATAAGGGGGAATGGACATAAAAATTGCAGCAACGTGATAATCAGAGAAGATTGCTATTGTGTAGTTTGGTGTGGACAGCTGCAGAAAACAAAAAAACCGCAGGATTTATTCAACGTGTGAACATGGCCTTACACATACAAAAAAGACAGACGTCGTATAGTGAAGATTATATAAAAATTAAAAAGCTCTGGCTGCAACAACTCTGATTGGATGAACAAAACATAAATCCACAGGTCCCAACCAGAGAGGAGCAGTATGCACAGATGGCGTCGCATTAGCTCTGACCAATCAAAAGCTGCGCCGAGGAAGGTAATAGATTCGCAGGCCTCCCTCCAGCCGCCAGGTAGCACTGACCTGGACGCTAGGCTTGAGTCCAGTGAATTGATCAGTTCCCAAAGGTCCTGGATACAGTTGGACAGAATTTGGTCTGCTCCCTGCAGTCTCGGGCAACTGTTGAATGTCCCTTAGGCCAGGATCACACACAGCGAGATACGGCCGAGTCTCGCACGTTAAAACCAAGCTCTGGCACCGGCACTCCAGAGCGGAGCGTGCGGCCGCATAGCAATGACATGGAACCGCACGCTCTGCTCCGGAGTGCCGGTGCCAGAACGTGGTTTTAACCTGCGAGACTCGGCCGTATCTCGCTGTGTGTGATCCCGGGCTTACTGTCACAACCCCCTCTGGCACCGCCTCCTGCCAGGGTAGAAATAAATTGTAAATGGGTGTGGTCAGGGGCGTGGTAATAATTTGCCGCAGCGTTGTGTGGCGCATGATTTGTCCCTCTTTCTATTCTTCAAACATTGGGAGGTTTGCACATGTGTAAAATGATAGAGAGAGGGATATGCACCGAGAGCGAGTGACGGGATAAATCATAAGGCCAAGGTGTCTTTAGTGAGGCGGAATAGTGGGTAGCACAAAATAGTTTAAAAAAAAAAAACATTTCCCACATGTCTACTTTACATCAGCAAAATTTTTGAATGTAATTTTTTTTGTTAGGAAGTTATAAGGGTGAAAAGTTGACCAGCGATTTCTCATTTTTACAACAAAATTTGCAAAACCATTTTTTTAGGGACCACCTCACATTTTAAGTGACTTTGATGGGCCTATATGACAGAAAATGCCCAACATTAACACCATTCTAAAAACTGCACCCCTCAAGGTACTCAAAACCATATTCAAGAAGTTTATTAACCCTCAAGGTGCCTCACAGGAATTTTTGGAATGTGGAAGGAAAAAATAAACATTTACTTTTCTTTCTCAAATATTTGCCTTTAAACCTATTTTTTTTTTTTACTTTCGAAGAGTAACAGGAGAAGATGGAATATACAGTTTGTTGTGCAATTTCTCTTCAGCATGCTGATAGCTCATATATGGGGATATCTGTTTGGGCACACGGCAGAGCTCGGAAGGGAAGGAGCACCATTTCACTTTTTGAATGTAAAATTTGCTGGCATAATTAGCGGACCCCATATCCTGTTTGGAGAGCCCCTGATAAGCCTAAACAGTGGAAACCCCCACAAGTGACACCATTTTTTAAACTAGACCCATTATGGAACTTATCTAGATGTGTGTTGAGCACCTTGAACAAACAGATGCTTCACAGAAGTTTATAACATAGAACTGTGAAAATAAAAACAAAATCTCATTTTTCCCAGATAAATCTATTTTAGCTCCAAATTTAGCATTTTCAAAAGGGTAACAGGAGAAAATGCTTCATAAAATTTGTTGTGCAATTTCTCCTGAGTACGCCGATACCCCATATGTGGGGGGATACTACTGTTTGGGTGCATGGCAGGGCTTGAAAGTGAAGGAGCCCCATTTGACTTTTTGAATGCAAAATTTGCTGGAATAATTAGCGGATGCCATGTCGCGTTTGGAGAGCCCCTGATGTGCCTAAATAGTGGAAACCCCCCACAAGTGACCCCATTTTGGAAACTAGACCCCTTTGGGAAATTATCTACATGTGTATTGAGCATCTTGAAACCCCGGGTTCTTCACAGAAGTTTATAACGTTAAAGCTGTGAAAATAAAAAAAAATCACATTTCTCCCGCAAAAATCTTTTTAGCTCCAAATTTTGTATTTTCACAAGGGTAACAGGAGAAAATGAACCCCAAAATTTGTTGTGCAACTTCTCCTGAGTTTACTGATATGCCATATGTGGTCAAAAACTACTTCTGAGCAAAGCTCAGAAGGGAAGTAGTGCCATATTAATGTGCAGATTGTGCTGCATTTGTTTCAGAGTGCCATGTTACATTGGCAGAGCTCCTGAGGTGCCAACACAGCAGAACCCCCCATAAGTGACCCCATTTTACAAACTAAAGCTCTCAATAAATTCATCTAGGGATGCAGTGATTATATTGATATCACAGGTGTATCAAAAACTTTTATACCATTGAGCAGTGAAGATAAAATAATTTATATTTATACCACCAAGATTGTGTTAGCCCCAAGTTTTACATTTTCAGACTGGGAAATGGGTAAAAATGGCACCAAAATTGGTCCCACAATTTCTACTGAACGTGGATATACCCCATATGTGGCTGTACAGTACTACTTGTTAGGCCGGTTTCACACGTCAGTGGCTCCGGTACGTGAGGTGACAGTTTCCTCACGTACCGGAGCCACTGACACACGTAGACACATTGAAATCAATGCATCTGTGCAGATGTCATTGATTTTTTGCGGACCATGTCTCCATGTGCCAAACACGGAGACATGTCAGTGTTTGTGGGAGCGCACGGATTACACGGACCCATTAAAGTCAATGGGTCCGTGTAAAACACGTACCGCACATGGACGTTGTCCATGTGCAGTCCGTGTGCCATGCAGGAGACAGCGCTACAGTAAGCGCTGTCCCCCCCACATGGTGCTGAAGCCGCGATTCATATCTTCTCTGCAGCAGCGTTTGCTGTAGAGAAGATATGAATACTCCTTAAAGATCCATAAAGATCCATGTCCCCACCCCCTGTGCGCCCGCCTGCTGTTATTAAAATACTCACCCGGCTCCCTCGCTGGCGCTGCTTCCTTTCCTGGCCGCACCTTCTACTGTATGAGCGGTCACGTGGGGCCGCTCATTTACAGTAATGAATATGCGGCTCCACCCCTATGGGAGTGTAAAGCTCCATGTGAACACCCCCCTCCCACCCCCTGTGCGCCCCCCGCTGTTATTAAAATACTCACCCGGCTCCCTCACTGGCTGGCGCTGCTTCCTGTCCTGGCCGCACCTTCTACTGTATGAGCAGTCACGTGGGGCCGCCCATTACAATCATGAATATGCAGCTCCACCTCCCATAGGGGTGGAGCCGCATATTCATTACTGTAAATGAGCGGCCCCTCGTGACCGCTCATACAGTAGAAGGTGCGGCCAGGACAGGAAGCAGCACCAGCCAGCGAGGGAGCGAGCCGGGTGAGTTTTTTAATAATAGCGGGGGCACAGGGGGGGGGGGGGTTGGCACATGGAGCTTTATTTTAAACACCATTATTCATATGTTCTCTACAGCAAACGCTGCTGCAGGGAAGATATGAATCGCGGCTTCAGCACCAGATGCAGGGGACAGCACTTAACTCTAGCGCTGTCTCCTGCATGGTGTGTGTGGTACCCAGTCGGCACACGGGCGGCACACGTGTGCCGCACGTGTGCCACACTGATGTGCCACAGAAACGCACGGGCACACGGACACAGATAATTCCGGTACCGATTTTTCCGGTACCGGAATTATCTGGACGTGTGGGACTGCCCTTATACGGAGAGACTCGGGAGGGACGGAGCGTATTTGCCTCCTGAAACGCAGATTTTCTTAGATTAGCTTGCAGACTCCATATAGTGAGCCCCTTAAGTGCTAGAAAAACAGAATCCCCCCTCAAGTGACCACATTATAACCCTTTAGGAATTCATCTACGTAGAGACGATTTTGACTCCATGGGTCTTTTCCAGAAACAAGCAGTAGTGGATGTTGCTGAGTGAAAATTGCAAACTGCCATTTGTAGTGACCAGTACATTATGCCCAGCCCATGCTTATAGAGACATGCACTTAGACGGGCTGTCATCACTACAGAAATGCCAAACATGTGGGCGCTAAATGTGGTTTAGGCACACTGGGGCTCAGAAAGGAGGTGGGCATTTAGATTTAGGAGCCGAGAATTTGCTGAATTTCTTTTGGGGGGGCAAGGAGCCTTTTCCAAAACCGTTGTACTATAACATAGAAGACGCCTATATTTCCATTAACAGATGACGGACCTGAGTAAGGACTTGCTTTTTTGTGGATTGAGCTGAAGCTTTTATTGGGAACATTTTGCATAACATTTATGATCACGTTTATCCGGCTTTCTGCGGAGCACTTAGATTTCCATCTAAATCTCTGAGTGACGTGACAGATGAAACCCCCGAGGGATCCATTCACTATAATGAGGCAGCAGCGTTACTCTGGACTCCGTCTGGCCTCTGTTCAGCTGTGACCTTCTTTACAACTGCGGATCTACAGCGTTTCTGCACTGCAAAAAACGCTGCGGATCCGCAGAGAATCCGCAATGTGTGCACATACCCTAAGTCTTGGAGTCATTTTAAAGATAAAATTATTTTTGCATCGCTTTATTTTGAGAGCAATATCTTTTTTATTTTTCCACCGATGGAGCTGTATGGTGGCTTGTTTTTTTGCGAGACAAGATGACATTTTCAGCGGCACCATTTTTATTTACATTATTTATTTGGTCGCGTTTTATTGCATTTTTGTTTGGCGGTAAGATGATAAAGCATTGTCTCAACTAGTAGGACAGGACGAGCAGGATCGTTACAGATGCAGCGATACCAAATATGTGTCCTTTTATTGTTTTTTTATTTACATAAATAAATTTATTTATTGGAAAAATATTTGTTTCTTTTTTTGTTTTTTGTGTGGGGATTTAAAAAACAATATTTTTACACTTTTTAATAATTTTTTCAACTTTTATACATTGTCCCATGCTGGGGCATCACTGCACAGTGTCAGATCGCTGATCTGATACTCTGCAATGCTTCTGCACTGAAGGGTATCACATCAGCATCTGACAGGTAGGGAAGAAGGCATGTCAGCGTCTGTTCTCAGCAGGTGCTCACAAGCCACCTTCTCTGCAGGACCCTGAAGGACTCCGAGGCCATCAGGACGTCGCGTATTGCAATCATGATGGAATGGATTCCCTGCGTGATGCTCCTCTATGTCGCTGTCACTACTGACAGTGACATCAGAGGGGTTAAATGCCCGCAATTGGTGCCAGCCCCGAGCACAGGTGTTGCTGCGGTGTGTGAGTTGACACCCGCACGTGATCGCTGCGGCGTTCAGCCTGAGGCTGGCAATCCTGCCACCATACATATACTGCTCTGCGGGAACACAGGAATTAAATGACGACATTCACTTTACCATATAACAAACTGAAAAGCTGGAAAAAAAAGGTGAAATAGTGACAAAAATGCAAGTCCGCCATTGTTTTTTCAGTTTCATTTTTTACAGTGTTTATTGTGTGGTAAAACTGACCTGGAACATGAGTCTCCGGGACGGTGCAATTACAGCAATATGAAGCCAACATAGTTTATTTATATTCTACTGGTTAAAATTTTTTTTTAAAAAATTAATAAAAATAGCTAGTTTTGTTTGCCACTTTCTATGGCAAGAATTTTATTTTTCTGTCAATGCAACTGTGTTGCGTGAGGGAGCTGTGCACTGGCAACCCAGTTATTCAGTGATTGACAGTGGCATCTATGAGTAATGGCAAAATAGCAGCGATCGGAGCTAGCTCCAGTCACTTGTGTTACAGGTAGATGCCGGCTGTATAACACAACTAGCACTCAGAAGGGAGGAAGGCTGCTGCACACAATAAAAGATCGAGAACTTAAATGTGACCTTTCAGCATGGGAATGCTGTACAACTGTAGGCAGCATGTTATAGAGGAGGAGATGCGCATATTAAAGGGAACCTGTCACCCCGAAAATCGAAAGTGAGCTAAGCCCACGGGCATCAGGGGCTTATTTATAGCATTCTGGAATGCTGTAGATAAGCCCCCGATGTATCCTGAAAGATGAGAAAAAAGGTTAGATTATACTCACCCAGGGGCGGTCCTGCTGTGTTCTGCTCCGATGGGCGTCGCGGTCCGGTCCGGGGCCTCCCATCTTCTTACGATGATGTCCTCTTCTTGTCTTCATGCTGTGGCTCCGGCTCAGGCGTACTTTGTCTGACCTGTTGAGGGCAGAGCAAAGTACTGCAGTGTGCAGGCACCGGGCCTCTCTGACCTTTCCCAGCGCATGCGCACCTTCGATTTTGGGGGTGACAGGTTTCCTTTAATAAATAATTTTGTGGAAGATGAATCAGTCTAACTTTTAATCCTCAAAATTCCTACTCATTGGTAGCTTAGGAGTCCAGGGGGCAGTTCTAGTCAGTGATTGACAGACTTCTCTGTATCCACACTTATAAAGGAAGACTGCTCAGCTTCTCCTGCCTGACAACACGCTGCCTGCAGATAGGACACTATGTACATTGTGATGGGCTCCCTCAGGTATGGACTGGGGATTAAATTCAGCCCTGGCATTTGAAATCACACAGGCCCATGGTGTCCCCATCCCCAATAACCAGATGGGATATATTACTAATATTACCCTGGATGGAAGAAAGGAAGATTTACTACAAGACTAATATTTCTAATTATACCCACGGCATGCTGAGGTAAGTGACAGAGTGATCGGCTTTGTGCTCTGTCACAACTGTTAACAGTATGAGTGTCTTGAGAACATTGATTCTGTTAACAACGTAGCACACAAGGCATCCCACAACCAGACCGGCCCTTCTGGCATTTGCCAGAATTGCCAAATGGCCAGTCCGGCCCTGGACTCCCTTGTTCACCTCAGTTACAGTCACATGCAGAATAAATCCCCAAAAAACACAGTTGTCATTATGAATTTGTTCTCTCAGCAGATTTCTTATCATGGGAAATGCAGTGAGCAGCTCAGAGTTTGAAGAGGAGCAAGAAGAACCCATAAAAGAAAGTAATCCGGAGGTACAAAGAGTATATTACAGTGAACCCACAGTTACCATTTATCTCCAATAAAACCATAAACGTGTCATTTGAAAATGTTCTCCTCACACAAACACCAGTCTTGATGAATACAACCTCACACTGTGTACAAACATTATATATCCAACTGTGCAGCATAATACATTATGTAACTGAGGATCTGTACAGGATAAGTAATGTAATGTATGCACACAGCGACTCCACCAGCAGAATAGTGAGTGCAGCTTTGGAGTATAATACAGGATGTAACTCAGGATCAGTACAGGATAAGTAATGTAATGTATGTACACAGTGACTGCACCAGCAGAATTGTGAGTGCAGCTCTGGAGTATCATACAGGATGTGACTCAGTATCAGTACAGGATAAGTAATGCAATATACAGTGGGGCAAAAAAGTATTTAGTCAGTCAGCAATAGTGCAAGTTCCTCCACTTTAAAAGATGAGAGGCGTCTGTAATTTACATCATAGGTAGACCTCAACTATGGGAGACAAACTGAGAAAAAAAAATCCAGAAAATCACATTGTCTGTTTTTTTTAACAATTTATTTGCATATTATGGTGGAAAATAAGTATTTGGTCAGAAACAAAATTTCATCTCAATACTTTGTAATATATCCTTTGTTGGCAATGACAGAGGTCAAACGTTTTCTGTAAGTCTTCACAAGGTTGCCACACACTGTTGTTGGTATGTTGGCCCATTCCTCCATGCAGATCTCCTCTAGAGCAGTGTTGTTTTTGGCTTTTCGCTTGGCAACACAGACTTTCAACTCCCTCCAAAGGTTTTCTATAGGGTTGAGATCTGGAGACTGGCTAGGCCACTCCAGCACCTTGAAATGCTTCTTACGAAGCCACTCCTTCGATGCCCTGGCGGTGTGCTTTGGATCATTGTCATGTTGAAAGAACCAGCCACGTTTCATCTTCAATGCCCTTGCTGATGGAAGGAGGTTTGCACTCAAAATCTCACGATACATGGCCCCATTCATTCTTTCATGTACCCGGATCAGTCGTCCTGGCCCCTTTGCAGAGAAACAGCCCCAAAGCATGATGTTTCCACCACCATGCTTTACAGTAGGTATGGTGTTTGATGGATGCAACTCAGTATTCTTTTTCCTCCAAACACGACAAGTTGTGTTTCTACCAAACAGTTCCAGTTTGGTTTCATCAGACCATAGGACATTCTCCCAAAACTCCTCTGGATCATCCAAATGCTCTCTAGCAAACTTCAAACGGGCCCGGACATGTACTGGCTTAAGCAGTGGGACACGTCTGGCACTGCAGGATCTGAGTCCATGGTGGCGTAGTGTGTTACTTATGGTAGGCCTTGTTACATTGGTCCCAGCTCTCTGCAGTTCATTCACTAGGTCCCCCCGCGTGGTTCTGGGATTTTTGCTCACCGTTCTTGTGATCATTCTGACCCCACGGGGTGGGATTTTGTGTGGAGCCCCAGATCGATGGAGATTATCAGTGGTCTTGTATGTCTTCCATTTTCTAATTATTGCTCCCACTGTTGATTTCTTCACTCCAAGCTGGTTGGCTATTGCAGATTCAGTCTTCCCAGCCTGGTGCAGGGCTACAATTTTGTTTCTGGTGTCCTTTGACAGCTCTTTGGTCTTCACCATAGTGGAGTTTGGAGTCAGACTGTTTGAGGGTGTGCACAGGTGTCTTTTTATACTGATAACAAGTTTAAACAGGTGCCATTACTACAGGTAATGAGTGGAGGAAAGAGGAGACTCTTAAAGAAGAAGTTACAGGTCTGTGAGAGCCAGAAATCTTGATTGTTTGTTTCTGACCAAATACTTATTTTCCACCATAATATGCAAATAAATTGTTAAAAAAACAGACAATGTGATTTTCTGGATTTTTTTTTCTCAGTTTGTCTCCCATAGTTGAGGTCTACCTATGATGTAAATTACAGACGCCTCTCATCTTTTAAAGTGGGGGAACATGCACTATTGCTGACTGACTAAATACTTTTTTGCCCCACTGTATATACACAGTAACTCCACCAGCAGAATAGTGAGTGCAGCTCTGGAGTATAATACAGGATGTAACTCAGGAATCAGGATCAGTACAGGATAAGTAATGTAATGTATGTATACAGTGACTCCACGAGCAGAATAGTGAGTGCAGCTCTGGAGTATAATACAGGATGTAACTCAGGATCAGTACAGGATAAGTAATGCAATGTATGTACACAGTTACTCCACCAGCAGAATAGTGAGTGCAGCTCTGGAGTATAATACAGGATGTAACGCAGGATCAGTACAGGATAAGTAATGTAATGTATGTACACAGTGACTCCACCAGCAGAATAGTGAGTGCAGCTCTGGAGTATAACACAGGATGTAACTCAGGATCAGTACAGGATATGTAAGAGGGTGGTGCTGTTATGGACAGTAAGGAACACGCTGTCACTTTAAGAGGCTGCACCCCCTTGTCTGGCATGATGGAATGTTCTGCTTCTCCACAGCAATAATCATTGTAATGAACTAGTCTGCGCAGAGTGCAGGTGTGGAGCTGGAGCAGCGTGTGTGAGCTGAGGCTGCTGAAGAAGACTTTTTGTGCTGATAGCTGAAAGAGAGAAGAACTATGTCCTGTTATAACTGCAAGAGGGCCACGAAGATACAGAGAAAGGGATTTACACTTTCCAGGAGCATCCCTAGGATCCAGAAGCAAGGAGAAGACCACGTTTCACAGAGCTGACAGAAAGTTGTGCGCACCACCGTATTAGACTGCTGGGGGCCCCCCTGGGACTGGACCTGATTCTCCAACATCACCATGAGTTTGTTCCCGTTTGGTGCACCTGTTAGGGCCTAGTGTAGGCTTCAATAGTCAGTACACGGGAGCCATGTGGCCTGCTTAGTAAAGGCCAGGGAGGTTATACGTAGAGTAGCATCATCACTCGTTTATTGTTTACTTTTGCTTGTTAGACATATTTTGAGTCTGTAATAGTTGGAGCACCGTGCTATTTTACGGAAAAGATAAAGTTTATTACTCTTCTAAATTGCCTGTTGCCATTGTATACCCCTGTTTGCATCTTCCTCATTCCCTTCATTCCTTACCTCCCAATAAATCTACCCTTTGTTGTTTGCACCTCATCTTGTGTACAGTAGTCTTCCTGCACCGTGGTGGTCCCCCGGCCATTGCTTCAAGTGGCGCTGCGAGCAGGGTACTGTCACCAAGATGGAGGCAGCAGACAGCAATGGCGGGAATGCTAATGTTAATGGAGATGCTGTGGGCATTGGTAGAACCCCTGCAAGGGCACTCCCTATGGGCACCATATTTAGTGCACTACCAAAGTTTGACGGCAAGAATATGCCACTCTCCGACTGGGTGTCCCGGCTGCAAAGCACCCTGAAGATTTATAACATCAGCCCAGACCTTGAAGTGGACATTGCATTAACTGCCCTAGAGGGAGAAGCCCGTAGAAACGTCTACCTACAACCAGAACTCACCCGCAGTACCTTGAAGGAGCTAGTGAAGTTCCTGGAAGAGATCTACGGCGAGACTGCTAGCGCCGGACACCTTCGCTCCAAATTTTTCTCTAGGCTGCAGTGGGAAGAAGAAGGAATTTCTTAGTATGCAACAGCACTGCAAGAAGTGTTAGCAGAGGTGCAGAGAAAGGAGGCACATGGATTTGGCGGCATGGGCTCTAAAGACCGGATACTCCGGGAGCAATTCATTCTGGGACTGCACAGCACATCCTTGAGGCAAGCAGTGTCAGAACGGGTCCGGGCAGATCTGGCTCTTACGTTTCGTCAAATCCTGGCAGAAACAGTGGCCCGAAGTAAAGAGAGCTATGCGTCTGGGGTGATGCGTGTCCCGGGCACCCATATCAGAGGGGACCCAAACCATCAGGAGGTGCTGGTCCAGGTGGTGCAAGACTTGCAGCGGTCCCTTGTCATCGTGCTAGAGAAACTGACCCAGATGGAGCAAAGAGTGGGGAACTACAACAGTCTGACCCACCGTACTCATGCAACCATACTTCAGCCCGACCGATAAGGGATCAGTGGGAGCAAGCCCCCTCCCGTCAGGCATCGGAGGCACGAGGACAGGCTCGAGGTACCCCCCGGCGAGGAGGAGGCATCCAATGCTGGGAATGTGGAGGACGGGGGCACCTTGCCAGAGACTGTTGAAACTATAATCAAGGCCAGCAGAAGCCGCCGTTAAACTACCAACCCCCGCAGTAGTGCGGCACTCTGCGGGGGAGGCGAGGAGAGAGGCCACTCCATATCATAACGAACACTTGATTGCTGGGAGCCCCATCCTATGTGCTGAATTCAAAGGAGTTCTAGTGGATTGCCTGATAGATACCGGGTTACAAGTGACAACGATGCCAGAAGCGTATTTCAAGCAGTATTTCCAGGACCTGGCCAAGTCAGAAAAAGAAACATTGATCCGGTTGTTTGCTGCCAACCAACAACCGATCCCGGTCACAGGGGTCGTGTGGATGAATATTCGAATCTGTGGGCAAGAAGTTGGGAGAAAAGGGATCCTGCTAGTCCATGAGCCTATCAAGGAAGATGTGCCTGTAGTACTGGGAATGAACATCCTACATGAACTCGATCAGATTATGTTTACCAAACGGGGACCTGGCTATTGGAAGAAGGCTACTACACATAAGCCTACTCAAGAAGCCCTTCAACGACTGATCCACGTCTGTGGGACGCAGAAGAGTGTGCCATCTTATCAGACGGTAGGGGCCATCAGGGCTCCTGGTAAAGAACCTGTAATCCTATCTCCCGAGTGAGAAACTATAGTATACCTTCCAGTGGGGACTCACCGCAACCTTGACGGGTTGGAAGTGGTTGCTCAGCCTGTGGTGGGCGGAGGAGTGGACCAAGAAGCCATGATAGCTCGTATGATAGCTGTTGTCCAGAGAGGACATCTCCCCATAAGAGCTTTGAATGTGGGACCCGGGGAGGTCACCTTGCCACAAGGGACAGATCTGGCCCTGGTCTACCTACATAAGGGTGAAGTGGTGAGTCAGAAGGAGATGTCTTTATCACTGAAAAAAGGCGTGGGGTGGACCCTAGCAGTTGCTGTGGGGGACGAAGAGATGCCATCCCCGGAGTGGAGTGGACGGGTCATCCTTGATCAAATGGAAGTGGATGTGAAGGCTCTGGGCCCTGAGCATGTGCAAGCAATAGAAACTATGTTGTGGGAAAATTAGGCCGCATTCGCCCGTCATGCCAAAGATTTTGGTTGTACTGAAGCCATCACACATGAGATACCGACTGGGGAAGCTCGTCCAATTCGAAAACGATACCGGCAGATCCCGCCCAAGATGTATCAAGAGGTGAAAACATTACTGAGGCAGATGCTGGATTCAGGAGTGGTGCGGAGTAGTCAGAGCCCTTGAGCAGCCCCGGTGGTACTCGTCAAGAAAAAGGATGGGACCATCCGGTTCTGTGTAGATTACAGGAAACTCAATGCCTGCACTGTTCGAGACTCGTATCTGTTGCCCCACATCGAGGAATCCTTGACAGCGTTGGGGAAATCCAAGGACTTCTCCACCCTGGACCTAGCAAGCGGATACTGGCAAGGAGCCGTGGCAGAGAAAGACAAAAGCAGAAGCCTGGCAAACAAGAGAGAGATGATCTGGACTCTGAAATGAGGAGTGTGTTACATCGGGGGGATAGACTGGAGGTGCGAGAGTCAGTGCTATATCATAAGAGGCAACAGCCAAAAGATATGGAAGTAAGGTTGCAAGTTGTCATCCCAGGAAGAATGGCTCACGAAGTTGCTACAGAAGCCCATGAATTTGGAGCGCACTTCGGCCCCACGAAGATCTACCAATGGTTACAACGGTATGTGTATTGCCCCCGGTTGGAGTTTGTGGTGGAAGAGGTTTGCCGACAATGTCGAGTATGTGACCTCATTAAGAGTACCGAACAGAGGGCACCCATCCAGACCATGCAAACTAAGGAACCGCTAGAAGTCTTGATGATCGACTACCTCCTCGTGGGACACTCGGCCCGGGGGCTGCAATACTGTTTGGTGATGACCGATCATTTCTCTAAGTTTGCAGTAGTCACTTCGACTAGAGATCAGACTGCGGAATCGGCGGCGCGAGCCATCTGTCAAGACTTCATCCGGGTGTATGGGTGCCCAAAGTGCATCCATTCTGACCAAGGCGCATGTTTCCAAGGCAATGTGATGGAAAAATTGTATTGTATGTATGGCATCGAGCGGTCCCGGACCACCCCTTACCACCCTCAAGGCAACGGAGCTTGTGAACGCTTCAACCGAACCTTACTTCAAATGCTGAGAACGTTGGATGAGGATAAGAAGGCGTGTTGGCCAGACTATCTGCCGGAATTGGTCTGGACCTACAACAATCGGGTCCACTCCACCACGGGTTATACCCCCTATCTACTGTTGTTTGGAAGAGCTGGATGAGAGATCATTGAGCTGAATTTGGAACAGCCAGAGGAGCTGATGGAGCGAACTGTCACCTCATGGGTGAAAGAGCATCGGCAACAATTGCAAACGATACGGTGGTTGGCGGGTCAGCAGCTGCAAGAAAAAGAACATATGGGCCGCAAACCAACTCAAGAGCTACCACTCCAACCTGGAGACTGAGTATTAGTCAGAGAGAAACGCCCCAAGGGAAAACTAAGTGAGAGATGGGAAGTACAGCCATACAAAGTTATCAAGCGAGTGTATGCTGATGGCGCTGTCTACAAGGTACAGATTGAGACTGGGGCTTCCGCCCCTAGAGTACTTCACAGAAATATGCTGCGGCCTTGCCGGTCTGAGGTCTGTCCTACGCCATTGTTGCCTGAAGGCGCTACTCCACTTCCTGAATCTGTCATGCCTGATGGTGAAATCGATGATGAGTGGTGGACCATACCTGACACAGTAGGGGGTCCTAAGCTGCACAGAGACGGTAATCCCATGGATGTACCAGTACCACCATGCGAGGACGAGACCAAACAAGAGCTCACAATGTCTCCTGCAACAAGTGTTCCTCTGGTAGATAGTCAAGCCTTGCCTGGCAGCCAAGAGCTTCGGAGATCCCAGAGGTCTAATGCAGGGGTTCCACCAGTCCGATATGTAGAACAGTGTGCTCTGTCTGTTTTTACACCTTTGTTGCCTCCTCTATAGGTGCTGTTTCCGCATTGCACGTTCGTCCATTACACTTTGACCCTGATGCTGTGATGGCCGAGGACGACCATCATTAAGAAGGGAGGCATGTAAGAGGGTGGTGCTGTTATGGATAGTAAGGAACACACTGTCACTTTAAGAGGCTGCACCCCCTTGTCTGGCGTGATGGAATGTTCTGCTTCTCCCCTGCAATAATCATTGTAATGAACTAGTCTGCGCAGAGTGCAGGTGTGGAGCTGGAGCAGCGTGTGTGAGCTGAGGCTGCTGGAGAGAGGACTTTTTGTGCTGATAGCTGAAAGAGAGAAGAACTGTTTCCTGATATAGCTGCAAAAGAGCCACAAAGATACAGAGAAAGGGATTTACAGTTTCCAGGAGCATCCCTAGGATCCAGAAGCAAGGACAAGACCACGTTTCACAGAGCTGACAGAAAGTCATGCGCACCACCGTATTGGACTGCTGGGGGCCCCCCTGGGACTGGACCTGATACTCCAACATCACCGTGAGTTTGTTCCTGTTTGGTGCACCTGTTAGTGCCTAGTGTAGGCTTCAATAGTCAGTACACGGGAGCCGTGTTGCCTGCTTATTAAAGGCCAGGGAGGTTATACGTAGAGTAGCATCATCACTCGTTTATTGTTTACATTTGCTTGTTAGACATATTTTGAGTCTGTAATAGTTGGAGCACCATGCTATTTTACAGAAAAGATAAAGTTTATTACTTTTGTAAATTGTCTGTTGCCATTGTAAACCCCTGTTTGCATCTTCCTCATTCCCTTCATTCCTTGCCTCCCAATAAATCTAGCCTTTGTTGTTTGCACCTCATCTTGTGTACAGTAGTCTTCCTGCACCATGGTGGTACCCCGGCCATCGCTTCAGATAGGTAATGTAAAGTATGTAAACAGTTACTCCACCAGCAGAATAGTGAGTGCAGCTCTGGAGTATAATACAGGATGTAACTCAGGATCAGTACAGGATAAGTAATGTAATATATGTACACAGTGACTCCACCAGCAGAATAGTGAGTGAAGCCCTGGAGAATAATCCAGGACGTAACTCAGAATTTGTAGAAGATAAATAGTTTAATTTACAGTGTATACACAATAACTCCATATTTAATATCACCTTAAAACTTCTACTCAGAGGTCGACATATCTTTTAAGTATATAATCTGGCCATTATTCATACAGTATATGTATTTTTAGGATTAAAATATATTATAATGATGAGCATGGAAACTTGTTTGTCTGGTTTCCAGTGAGGTTTTTTTTATTAAATGTGTTGAGTAGGACGATCACAATGTATTGTTGGATTAGTCACTGTATGAGCAGGACAGGCGTCACCGTTCTTCATTCCTCGCCTAAAGGCAGCATGTAACCTTTACACTGGTAGTATGTACTGTATGATGCACATGACCAAAAGGACGGTCAATACAAGGAAAGCTGATGTATCCTTTATCCCTTTTTTTTTTTACATATTTATATTATGTAATTAAAGGAAAACTGTTGTAACATACCGTATATGCCTGACCTTACTCCATCACATCTTCGTTAATGCTTTGAATCTGTGGTCGGCACTTGCAGCACGACTGGGAAAAGGTGTCACCTCTGGATGGCACAACTTTGCAAACATTGTCCAGCCAACGATGTTACTCTTCTTACTGTGATATGTGATGGCAGATGAGCAATTTAGTCATTTTAATTAGTGTTTTATTATACAGTTATGGCCAAAATTTTTGAAACTAACATCATTTTTTGGTTTTCACAGTTCTCTGCTCCAACGTAGTTATATCCTTACAATTATCAGCATTTCACAAGTTTTAAAAAGTTTTACAAGACTCAATAATTACAGAGTTGCTCTATATTTTTCAAGACTTGAGCCCTTCGCCATGGAAGCTGGATATCAGCTTCTGAGCAGAGACAAACCGACGTATAACTTGTGCCTGGATCGCATCATAAACCTCATCCTGACTGTCGTCTCTCCTGACCTGAGCTTGACAAATGCATAGATATACATCACACTGTCAAGCTCAAGTCAGGAGAGGCGTTGGGATGCAATCATCACACAAGTCATACGGTAGTCTGTTCCTGCCCTATGGGCCAAATGGTCCTTACTGATGAACACCCTCTCTTGTCTCATCATTTATTATCTATTTTACTGACTCATATTGCCCCATTAATTTCACAGCACTTAACAAACATCATCAGCACTGTCCCCACTGGGGCTCACAATCTAGATTCCTATAAGTATGTCTCTTGAGTGTACAAGGAAACAAGAGCACCAGGAGGAAACCCCCCCGCAAAAACGGGGAGAACATATACACTTCTTAAAGATGTTGTCCTTGGTTGGATTTGAATCTAGGACCTCAGTGATGCAAGGATGCAGTGCTAACAACTGAGCCACTGAGCTGCCCCTCGCAATTTATGTTATGATATGTTTGTCCTCCCACATTTTGAGGATTGACCACAGGTTCCCAATAGGATTGAGATCTGTGGATTTTCCTGGCGATGGACTCACAATTTCAATGTTTTGTTCAGTGAGCCATTAAATTATCACTTTTGGCTTGTGACTTGGTCTCCATTGTGCTGGAAAAGGCATCTTGATCATCAAATTGCTCCTGGATGGTTGGGAGATGTTGCTCTTGGATTAAGTTTAGATCCAATTTTTTATTCATCTCAGTGTTCTTAAACAAAATTATGAGCGAGTCCCCATCCATAGATGAAAAGCCCCAAACATGAATGGTTCTGGAAACTCTACTGTTGGTATCACACAGGACTCATGGTAGCACTCACCTATTCTCTGTACACTCATTCTTCCAGATATCCCAAACAGTCTGAAGAGGGCTTCATCAGAGAAAATAACTTTATCATAGTCCAATCCCTGTACTACCTGTAAAGTTATTTTTTCTTTTGAAGTCCCTTCCTGACTGTCACATTAACAATGCTGCAGACAATAACAAAAGTTCAAGGTACTCTGCCCAAGTTGATGGCATGAGTCACTGAGCTCATTGATTGGCAGCACTGTTAATGTGACATTAGAGCTGCAAGCAGTAGCAAACCATGTGAACAGCGGCGGAGACTCAGCACTGTACCTGAGGAGGGTGAGAAATGAATAGTTGAGGAGGGTGCGGAAAGAATAGTTTGTTTTTGCTGCCGGGGGATAAGGGTTTTCTTAAACCAGAAAACACCTTTAATGGACTTGACATGTAATTGTTTAAACATTTCTTTTTACTTTATGTCTCTGTCTGACCTCCTGAACTTATACTCCTGACTAGGGTTGAGCGACTTTTACTTTTTTAGGGTCGAGTCGGATTTCGCGAAACCCGACTATCTCAAAAGTCGAGTCGAGTGAAATCGGCCGATTATGGCGAAAAGTCGGGGATCAACCGAAACACGAAACCCAATGCAAAGTCAATGGGAAATCTAACTTTTTTTTTCTCTCTCTCTCTCTCTCACTCTCTCTCTCTCTCCTCCGTCCCTGAACAGAAAAGCTGGTGTTACACATTGCAAATCGCTACAGCGCACAAGGGACAAGATGGCGATAGGCATCCACGCCCCTAAGACCTATGTCATCACTCTGCCCACGCTCCTTCATTGGCTGAAAAAATGGCGCCAAACGCGTCATACGAAACGCGACTTTGGCGTGAAGATCGCCGACCGCATGGCCGATCCCACACTAGGATCGGGTCGGGTTTCATGAAACCCGACTTTGCCAAAAGTCGGCGACTTTTGAATTTGTCCGATCCGTTTCGCTCAAGCCTACTCCTGACCACATCCCACCTATTGAATATGACATTGTCTTCATTCCTGCGGTACTAACCTGTTTGCTGAATATTCTATCAAATTTCTCCACCAGCAGTAGCTGCTCCGTGGATCCAGCCCTGAGGCTTACACTGCAAAGACCAGAACCTGTATTGCGTGAAAGGGTGAAAACCAGAGAGTTCCTTGGAGTGATTTGTGCCAATTTAGTCTATGCTAACCCGGTTAGGAGTTGAGAGGTCCCAATTAGAACTGTCATGGGCATCAGTACAATGTACTTTTAATAAAGACACAAGTGATATATAGTATAATATATATGTACTAGATGGTAGCCCGATTCTAACGCATCGGGTATTCTAGAATATGTATGTAGTTTATTTATGAAGATTTTAGAATAATACATTGAATACACAGGATTTGGCATGAAGCGATAAAATTAGCGAAGCGTGGTTCAACTCCCGCGCCAATTCGCAGCCGGACTGCGCCAGTCGCTGATTATTCGCGGCCGGCCACATAGTATATAGCACAGCCATGTAGTATATAACAGCCCACGTAGTAAATAGCACAGCCACGTAGTATATTGCACAGCCAGTGGTATATAGCAGAGCCACGTAGTATATAGCACAGCCACGTAGCATATAGCACAGCTCACGGAGTATATAGCACAGCCCACAGAGTATATAGCAGAGCCACGTAGTATATAGCACAGCCACGTAGTATATAACACTGCCCACGGAGTATATAGCACAGCCACGTAGTATAGAGCACAGCCCACGGAGAGTATAACAGCACACATAGCATATAACACAGCTCACGTAGTATATAACAGCCCACGCACGCAGTATATAACAGCCCACGTAGTGTATAACACAGGCCACGTAGTGTATAACACAGGCCACGTAGTGTACAACACAGGCCACGTAGTGTATAGCACAGCCCACGTAGTGTATAGCACAGCCCACGTAGTATATTGCACAGCCCACGTAGTACATTGCACAGCCCACGTAGTACATTGCACAGCCCACGCAGTATATAGCACAGCCCACGCAGTATATTGCACAGCCCATGCAGTATATTGCACAGCCACGTAGGATATTGCACAGCCCTTGCAGTATATTGCACAGCCCATGCAGTATATTGCACAGCCCACGCAGTATATTTCACAGCCCACGCAGTATATTGCACAGCCCACACAATATATTGCACAACCCACGCAGTATATTGCACAGTCCGCGTAGTATATTGTACAGCCCACGTAGTATATTGCACAGCCCGCGTAGTATATTGCACAGCCCGCATAGTATATTGCCCAGCGTGCGTAGTATATTGCAAAGCCCGCATAGTATATTACCCAGCCCGCGTAGTATATTGCACAGCCCGCGTAGTATATTGCACAGCCCGCATAGTATATTGCACAGCCCACGTAGTATATTGCACAGCCTGCGTAGCATATTGCCCAGCGTGCGCAGTATATTGCACAGCCCGCGTAGTATATTGTCCAGCCCGCTTAGTATATTGTCCAGCCCGCTTAGTATATAGCAATGTCGGCATCATATCCTTGTTAAAAAAAAGAATTAAAATAAAAAATTGTTATATACTCACCTTCCGTTGGCCCCAGGATCTAGGAAGCATTTACCTGCGCTCCTCGCATGCTCCGGTCTCAAGAGTGCATTGCGGTCTTGTGAGATGATGACATAGCGGTCCAATCCGTCATCATCTCGCGAGATCGCAATGCATGAGCCGTCACCGGAGCGTCGCGAGGAGCGGGAAAGGCCTGTTGTGGGGCCGACGGACGGTGAGTATATAACGATTTTTTGATGCATAGACAGCATCAATAGTAAAAAGTTGGTCACACAGGGTTAATAGCAGCGTTAATGGAGTGCGTTACTCCACGGCATAACGCGGTCCATTGGCGCTGCCTTTAACCCTGTGTGAGCGCTGACTGGAGGGGAGTATGGAGCAGGCACTGACTGCGGGGAGGAAGGAGCGGCCATGTTGCCGCCGAACTGTGCCCGTCGCTGATTGGTCGTGGCAATGGTCGTGGGCATTTTGCCACGACCAATCAGCGACTTGGATTTCCATGACAGACAGTGGCCGCGACCAATGAATATCCGTGACAGACAGACATACAGACGGAAGTGACCCTTAGACAATTATATAGTAGATATAGTATACAGTAGTTAGGGGCTATGAACTCTTTGATTGTGTGATTGAGTCCCATGTCTATCTTAGGCAATTGGCTTTTGAGTGTGCTGGAAACAATCTAGATTGGCTGAGAACAGTGATTGCTTCAGTATTCAATATGGTGGACACATATGAAGGGAAACTCCATGGAAAAAACAGAAATTGCTTACTCTTTTGATTATTTGTTAGCAACACCCTAAGGCTGGAGTCACACAAGCGTTGAATACAGACAAGTGCTATGCGAGAAAAAAATCACATAGCACTCGGACCGCTGATAATCTATGGGGCAGCTCAGATCACCATTTTTTTTTCTCGGCAGTATTGTACGCGCGAGAGAAATCGCACCATGCTGCGATTTTCCATGTTTGTCGGCAGAGTCTCGCCAATGCAAGTCTATGGGTGCGAGACAAAAATGCACAGCACTCGCAGCATGCAAGTGCTGTCCGTTTTTTATACATCAGTGTTCTTTGAAAAGCCGGTAATTCATGTGCGGTGTACAGTAAAATCACACTGACAGGTTGGGATAGATAGATAGATAGATAGATAGATAGATAGATAGAATAGAAACATACACATAGAATGCATATATATATATATATATATATATATATATATATATATATAGTACAGACCAAAAGTTTGGACACATCTTCTCATTTAAATATTTTTCTGTATTTTCATGACTATTAACCCCTTTCTGACATTAGACGTACTATCCCGTCGAGGTGGGGTGGGCCCCCTATGACCACCGACGGGATAGTACGTCATATGCGATCGGCAGCGCTCACGGGGGGAGCGCCGCCGATCGCGGCCGGGTGTCAGCTGTTTATCGCAGCTGACATCCGCCACTATGTGCCAGGAGCGGTCACGGACTGCCCCCGGCACATTAACCCCTGGCACACCGCGATCAAAGATGATCGCGATGTGCCGGCGGTATAGGGAAGCTTCCCGCAGGGAGGGGGCTCCCTGCGAGCTTCCCTGAGCCCCCCGCAGGGTCTTACCTCCCTCCCTGCCTGCTCCAGCCCCGGATCCAAGATGGCCGCGGATCCGGGTCCTGCATGGAGGGAGGTGGCTTCACAGAGCCTGCTCAGAGCAGGCACTGTGAAGCCTGCAGTGCTGTAAGTCAGATCGGTGATCTGACAGAGTGCTGTGCAAACTGTCAGATCACCGATCTGTGATGTCCCCCCCTGGGACAAAATAAAAAAGTAAAAAAAAAAATTTCCAAATGTGTAAAAAAAAAAAATATATATTCCTAAATAATGAAAAAAAAAAATATTATTCCCATAAATACATTTCTTCATCTAAATAAAAAAAAAAACAATAGTACACATATTTAGTATCGCCGCGTCCGTAACGACCCAACCCATAAAACTGGCGCACTAGTTAACCCCTTCAGTAAACACCGTAAGAAAAAAAAAAAGAGGCAAAAAACAACGCTTTATTATCCTACCGCCGAACTAAAAGTGGAATAACACGCAATCAAAAAAACAGATATAAATAACCATGGTACCGCTGAAAGCGTCATCTTGTCCCGCAAAAAACGAGCTGCCATACAGCATCATCAGCAAAAAAATAAAAAAGTTATAGTCCTGAGAATAAAACGATGCAAAAATAATTATTTTTTCTGTAAAATAGTTTTTATTGTATAAAAGCGCCAAAACATAAAAAAATGATATAAATGAGGTGACGCTGTAATCATACTGACCCAAAGAATAAAACTGCTTTATCAATTTTACCAAACGCGGAACGGTATAAACGCCTCCCCCAAAAGAAATTCATGAATAGCTGGTTTTTGGTCATTCTTCCTCACAAAAATCGGAATAAAAAGCGATCAAAAAATGTCACGTGCCCGAAAATGTTACCATTAAAAAACGTCAACTCGTCCCGCAAAAAACAAGACCTCACATGACTCTGTGGACCAAAATATGGAAAAATTATAGCTCTCAAAATGTGGTAACGCAAAAAATATTTTTTGCAATAAAAAGCGTCTTTCAGTGTGTGATGGCTGCCAATCATAAAAATCCGCTAAAAAACTCGCTATAAAAGTAAATCAAACCCCCCTTCATCACCCCCTTAGTTAGGGAAAAATTAAAAAAAATGTATTTATTTCCATTTTCCCATTAGGGCTAGGGCTAGGTTTAGGGTCAGGGCTAGGGTTAGGGCTAGGGTTAGGGATAGGGTTAGGGCTAGGGTTAGGGCTAGGGTTAGGGTTAGGGTTAGGGCTAGGGTTAGGGCTAGGGTTAGGGTTAGGGCTAGGGTTAGGGTTTGGGCTACAGTTAGGGTTAGGGTTTAGATTACATTTACAGTTGGGAATAGGGTTGGGATTAGGGTTAGGGGTGTGTCAGGGTTAGAGGTGTGGTTAGGGTTACTGTTGGAATTAGGGTTAGGGGTGTGTTTGGATTAGGGTTTCAGTTATAATTGGGGGTTTCCACTGTTTAGGCACATCAGGGGCTCTCCAAACACGACATGGCGTCCGATCTCAATTCCAGCCAATTCTGCGTTGAAAAAGTAAAACAGTGCTCCTTCCCTTCCGAGCTCTCCCGTGTGCCCAAACAGGGGTTTACCTCAACATATGGGGTATCAGCGTACTCATGACAAATAGGACAACAACTTTTGGGGTCGAATTTCACCTGTTACCTTTGGGAAAGTACAAAACTGGGGGCTAAAAAATAATTTTTGTGGGAAAAAAAAAGATTTTTTATTTTCACGGCTCTGCGTTATAAACTGTAGTGAAACACTTGGGGGTTCAAAGTTCTCACAACACATCTAGATAAGTTCCCTGGGGGGTCTAGTTTCCAATATGGGGTCACTTGTGGGGGGTTTCTACTGTTTAGGTACATTAGGGGCTCTGCAAACGCAATGTGACGCCTGCAGACTATTCCATCTAAGTCTGCATTCCAAATGGCACTCCTTCCTTTCCGAGCCCTCCCATGCGCCCAAACGGTGGTTCCCCCCACATATTGGGTATCAGCGTTCTCAGGACAAATTGGACAACAACTTTTGGGGTCGAATTTCTCCTCTTACCCTCGGAAAAATATAAAACTGGGGGCTAAAAAATAATTTTTTGGGGAAAGTTTTTTTTTTTTTTTCACGGCTCTGCGTTACAAACTGTAGTGAAACACTTGGGGGTTCAAAGCTCTAGCAACACATCTAGATGAGTTCCTTAGCGTGTCTAGTTTCCAAAATGGTGTCACTTGTGGGGGGTTTCTACTGTTTAGGTACATTAGAGGCTCTGCAAACGCAATGTGACACCTGCAGACCATTCCATCTAAGTCTGCATTCCAAATGGAGCTCCTTCCCTTCCAAGCCCTCCCATGCACCCAAACAGTGGTTACTCCCACATATTGTGTATAATCGCACTCAGGACAAATTGGGCAACAAATTTTGGGGTCCAATTTCTTCTGTTATCCTCGGAAAAATAAAACATTTGGGGCAAAAAGATAATTTTTGTGAAAAAATATGATTTTTTATTTTTACGGTTCTGCATTATAAACTTCTGTGAAGCACTTGGTGGGTCAAAGTGCTCACCACACCTCTAGATAAGTTCCTTAGGGGGTCTACTTTCCAAAATGGTGTCACTTGTGGGGGATTTCAATGTTTAGGCACATCAGGGGCTCTCCAAACGCAACATGGCGTCCCATCTCAATTCCAGTCAATTTTGCATTGAAAAGTCAAACGGCACTCCTTCCCCTCCGAGCTCTCCCATGCGCCCAAACAGTGGTTTACCCCCACATATGGGGTATCAGCGTACTCAGGAGAAATTGTACAACAACTTTTGGGGTCCAATTTCTTCTCTTACCCTTGGGAAAATAAAACATTTGGGGCAAAAAGATAATTTTTGGGAAAAAATATGATTTTTTATTTTTACGGTTCTGCATTATAAACTTCTGTGAAGCACTTGGTGGGTCAAAGTGCTCACCACACCTCTAGATAAGTTCCTTAGGGGGTCTACTTTCCAAAATGGTGTCACTTGTGGGGGGTTTCAATGTTTAGGCACATCAGGAGCTCTCCAAACGCAACATGGTGTCCCATCTCGATTCCAGTCAATTTTGCAGTGAAAAGTCAAATGGCACTCCTTCGCTTCCGAGCTCTGTTATGCGCCCATACAGTGGTTTACTCCCACATATGGGGTATCGGTGTACTCAGGACAAATTGTACAACAACTTTTGGGGTCCATTTTCTCCTGTTACTTTTGGTAAAATAAAACAAATTGGAGCTGAAGTAAATTTTTTGTGAAAAAAAGGTAAATGTTCATTTTTATTTAAACATTCCAAAAATTCCTGTGAAGCACCAGAAGAGTTAATAAACTTCTTGAATATGGTTTTGAGCACCTTGAAGGGTGCAGTTTTTAGAATGGTGTCACACTTGGGTATTTTCTATCATTTAGATACCTCAAAATGACTTCAAATGAGATGTGGTCCCTAAAAAAAAATGGTGTTGTAAAAATGAGAAATTGCTGGTCAACTTTTAACCCTTATAACTCCCTAACAAAAAAAAATTTTGGTTCCAAAATTGGGCTGATGTAAAGTAGACATGTGGGAAATATTACTTATTAAGTATTTTGTGTGACATACATATCTCTGAGATTTAATTGCATAAAAATTCAAAGTTGGAAAATTGCGAAATTTTCATAATTTTTGCAAAATTTCCGTTTTTTTCACAAATAAACGCAGGTACTATCAAATAATTTTTACCACTATCATGAAGTACAATATGTCACGAGAAAACAATGTCAGAATCACTGGGATCCGTTGAAGCGTTCCAGAGTTATAACCTCATAAAGGGACAGTGGTCAGAATTGTAAAAATTGGCCCGGTCATTAACGTGCAAACCACCCTTGGGGGTAAAGGGGTTAAAATTCTACATTTTACATTCACACTGAAGGCATCAAAACTATGAATTAACACATGTGGAATTATATACTTAACAAAAAAGTATGAAAAAACTGAAAATATGTCTTATATTCTAGGTTCTTCAAAGTAGCCACCTTTTGCTTTGATGACTGCTTTGCACACTCTTGGCATTCTCTTAATGAGCTTCAAGAGGTAGTCACCGGGAATGGTTTTCACTTCACAGGTGTGCCATGTCCAACAATCTTGAAGCAGTTCCCAGAGATGCTTAGCACTTGTTGGCCCTTTTGCCTTTACTCTGCGGTCCAGCTCACCCCAAACCATCTCGATTGGGTTCAAGTCTTGTGACTATGGAGGCCAGGTCATCTGACGTAGCACCCCATCACTCTCCTTCTTGGTCAAATAGCCCTCACACAGCCTGGAGGTGTGTTTGGGGTCATTGTCCTGTTGAAAAATAAATGATGGTCCAACTAAACGCAGACCGGATGGAATAGCATGCCGCTGCAAGATGCTGTGGTAGCCATGCTGGTTCAGTATGCCTTCAATTTTGAATAAATCCCCAACAGTGTCACCAGAAAAGCACCCCCACACCATCACACCTCCTCCTCCATGCTTCACGGTGGGAACCAGGCATGTAGAGTCCATCCTTTCACCTTTTCTGCGTCACACAAAGACACGGTGGTTGGAACCAAAGATCTCACATTTGAACTCATGAGACCAAAGCACAGATTTCCACTGGTCTAATGTCCATTCCTTGTGTTCTTTAGCCCAAACAAGTCTCTTCTTGCCTGTCCTTAGCAGTGGTTTCCTAGCAGCTATTTTACCATGAAGGCCTGCTGCACAAAGTCTCCTATTAACAGTTGTTGTAGAGATGTGTCTGCTGCTAGAACTCTGTGTGGCATTGACCTGGTCTCTAATCTGAGCTGCTGTTAACCTGTGATTTCTGAGGCTGGTGACTTGCATAAACTTATCCTCAGAAGCAGAGGTGACTCTTGGTCTTCCTTTCCTAGGGCGGTCCTCATGTGAGCCATTTTCTTTCTAGCGCTTGATGGTTTTTGCCACTGCACTTGGGGACACTTTCAAAGTTTTCCCAATTTTTCGGACTGACTCACCTTCATTTCTTAGGCCGGTGTCACACTCAGCGTATAAAAATACGGTCCGTAATTTACGGCCGTAATACGCAGAAAAGTCCCCAAAATAGCGGTCCGTATCTCATACATAGGCAGGGTGTGTCAGCGTATTTTGCGCATGGCATCCTTCGTATGTAATCCGTATGGCATCCGTACTGCGAGATTTTCTCGCAGGCTTGCAAAACCGACATACAATGGATCCATGTGCTCCCAAAAACATAAAAATATATGTACTGTCTATATATATATATGTATCAGTGAGACACATATGTATATATATACCGTATATATATATATTAATATTTCATCCACGCTAATTTTTTCCGCCATTTAACCCTTTAATTTAATAGCTAGACAGCCCAAATTTTGCACATACACACTACTAACATTAGTAGTGTGGATTATGCAAAAAAAATTGGGATATGAGATGGTTTACTGTTTGTAAACCATGTCTCATATCATGTCGGGTTTAGTAAGAAGATAGCAAAGCCGGCAATTGAATTACCAGCTTTTAATCTATCTCGTGCTGGATGAAATATTAATATATATATATATATATATATATATATATATATATATATATATACAGTGGGGCAAAAAAGTATTTAGTCAGTCAGCAATAGTGCAAGTTCCACCACTTAAAAAGATGAGAGGCGTCTGTAATTTACATCATAGGTAGACCTCAACTATGGGAGACAAACTGAGAAAAAAAAATCCAGAAAATCACATTGTCTGTTTTTTTAACATTTTATTTGCATATTATGGTGGAAAATAAGTATTTGGTCAGAAACAAACAATCAAGATTTCTGGCTCTCACAGACCTGTAACTTCTTCTTTAAGAGTCTCCTCTTTCCTTCACTCATTACCTGTAGTAATGGCACCTGTTTAAACTTGTTATCAGTATAAAAAGACACCTGTGCACACCCTCAAACAGTCTGACTCCAAACTCCACTATGGTGAAGACAAAAGAGCTGTCAAAGGACACCAGAAACAAAATTGTAGCCCTGCACCAGGCTGGGAAGACTGAATCTGCAATAGCCAACCAGCTTGGAGTGAAGAAATCAACAGTGGGAGCAATAATTAGAAAATGGAAGACATACAAGACCACTGATAATCTCCCTCGATCTGGGGCTCCACGCAAAATCCCACCCCGTGGGGTCAGAATGATCACAAGAACGGTGAGCAAAAATCCCAGAACCACGCGGGGGGACCTAGTGAATGAACTGCAGAGAGCTGGGACCAATGTAACAAGGCCTACCATAAGTAACACACTACGCCACCATGGACTCAGATCCTGCAGTGTCAGACGTGTCCCACTGCTTAAGCCAGTACATGTCCGGGCCCGTCTGAAGTTTGCTAGAGAGCATTTGGATGATCCAGAGGAGTTTTGGGAGAATGTGCTATGGTCTGATGAAACCAAACTGGAACTGTTTGGTAGAAACACAACTTGTCGTGTTTGGAGGAAAAAGAATACTGAGTTGCATCCATCAAACACCATACCTACTGTAAAGCATGGTGGTGGAAACATCATGCTTTGGGGCTGTTTCTCTGCAAAGGGGCCAGGACGACTGATCCGGGTACCTGAAAGAATGAATGGGGCCATGTATCGTGAGATTTTGAGTGCAAACCTCCTTCCATCAGCAAGGGCATTGAAGATGAAACGTGGCTGGGTCTTTCAACATGACAATGATCCAAAGCACACCGCCAGGGCAACGAAGGAGTGGCTTCGTAAGAAGCATTTCAAGGTCTTGGAGTGGCCTAGCCAGTCTCCAGATCTCAACCCTATAGAAAACCTTTGGAGGAAGTTGAAAGTCCGTGTTGCCAAGCGAAAAGCCAAAAACATCACTGCTCTAGAGGAGATCTGCATGGAGGAATGGGCCAACATACCAACAACAGTGTGTGGCAACCTTGTGAAGACTTACAGAAAACGTTTGACCTCTGTCATTGCCAACAAAGGATATATTACAAAGTATTGAGATTAAATTTTGTTTCTGACCAAATACTTATTTTCCACCATAATATGCAAATAAAATGTTAAAAAAACAGACAATGTGATTTTCTGGATTTTTTTTTCTCAGTTTGTCTCCCATAGTTGAGGTCTACCTATGATGTAAATTACAGACGCCTCTCATCTTTTTAAGTGGTGGAACTTGCACTATTGCTGACTGACTAAATACTTTTTTGCCCCACTGTATATATACCCCCTATACTTTGTGTAGACATTTATTTTAGCTATTCTATTCTAACCTGTCAGTGTGATTTTACTGTACACTGCACTAAATTGCCGGCTTTTCTCTCTAACACCGCTGCGTATTTCTCGCAAGTCACACTGCTGGTCCGTGTGTAATCCATATTTTTCTGGCCCCCATAGACTTTCATTGGCATATTTTTTGCGCAATACGGTGACAAACGCAGCATGCTGCAATTTTCTACGGCCGTAGAAAACCATATAATACGGATCAGTAAAATACGGCTGATAGGAGCTGGGGCATAGAGAAGCATTGCACCGTATGCAATCCGTATTTTCAGCACCTCTCTTACATCCGTAAAACACGGTAGTGTGACGCCGGCCTTAAAGTAATGATGGCCACGCGTTTTTCTTTACTTAGCTGCTTTTTTCTTGCCATAATACAAATTCTAACAGTCTATTCAGTAGGACTATCAGCTGTGTATCCACCAGACTTCTGCACAACACAACTGATGGTCCTAACCCCATTTTTAAGGCAAGAAATCCCAATTATTAAACCTGACATGGCACACCTGTGAAGTGAAAACCATTCCCGGTGACTACTTCTTGAAACTCATCAAGAGAATGCCAAGTGTGCAAAGCAGTCATCAAAGCAAAAGGTGGCTACTTTGAAGAACCTAGAATATAAGACATATTTTCAGTTGTTTCACACTTTTTTGTTAAGTATATAATTCCACATGTGTTAATTCACAGTTTTGATGCCTTCAGTGTGAATGTACAATTTTCATAGTCATGAAAATACAGAAAAATCTTTAAATGAGAAGGTGTGTCCAAACTTTTGGTCTGTACTGTATATATATGTCAGTAACACACACATATATATATGAAGACACAAAAGAGAATAGTAAAACCAAAAACACTCAGTTTGAAAAAATGTTGCAGTAATCCGCAAGTGCTAGTAAAAGATGTAAAAAACAGGGTATTTGGTTGATACGTTTTTTGCAAAAAATGTATACTAAGCTGCTCTACCAATCTTCACGGTATACCCTTATCAGAGCAGTCCTAACTAATGTATGCAATCCCTATCTGATGTATTTAAAAACCTGATCATCTGTATATAACCTGTGTGAACAGGGTTCAGAGAGGAAAAATCCATGTGTGCATACAGGGTAGAACAGCTTTTGTGCAGATAGCCCAAGAGGAGTGGTGGAACTCCCCAGTCTTGTAGACACAAGAGAACAATTATGGAAACAGGAACACATGGGCTACTTGCACAGTGAACAAGTCTGTATGATCATGTTCACACACCACCAAGAAACCTGAAGACACAAAAGAGAATAGTAAAACCAAAAACACTCAGTTTGAAAAAATGTTGCAGTAATCCGCAAGTGCTAGTAAAACATGTAAAAAACAGGGTATTTGGTTGATACGTTTTTGCAAAAAATGTATACTAAGCTGCTCTACCAATCTTCACGGTATACCCTTATCAGAGCAGTCCTAACTAATGTATGCAATCCCTATCTGATGTATTTAAAAACCTGATCATCTGTATATAACCTGTGTGAACAGGGTTCAGAGAGGAAAAATCCATGTGTGCATACAGGGTAGAACAGCTTTTGTGCAGATAGCCCAAGAGGAGTGGTGGAACTCCCCAGTCTTGTAGACACAAGAGAACAATTATGGAAACAGGAACACATGGGCTACTTGCACAGTGAACAAGTCTGTATGATCATGTTCACACACCACCAAGAAACCTGAAGACACAAAAGAGAATAGTAAAACCAAAAACACTCAGTTTGAAAAAATGTTGCAGTAATCCGCAAGTGCTAGTAAAAGATGTAAAAAACAGGATATTTGGTTGATACGTTTTTTGCAAAAAATGTATACTAAGCTGCTCTACCAATCTTCACGGTATACCCTTATCAGAGCAGTCCTAACTAATGTATGCAATCCCTATCTGATGTATTTAAAAACCTGATCATCTGTATATAACCTGTGTGAACAGGGTTCAGAGAGGAAAAATCCATGTGTGCATACAGGGTAGAACAGCTTTTGTGCAGATAGCCCAAGAGGAGTGGTGGAACTCCCCAGTCTTGTAGACACAAGAGAACAATTATGGAAACAGGAACACATGGGCTACTTGCACAGTGAACAAGTCTGTATGATCATGTTCACACACCACCAAGAAACCTGAAGACACAAAAGAGAATAGTAAAACCAAAAACACTCAGTTTGAAAAAATGTTGCAGTAATCCGCAAGTGCTAGTAAAAGATGTAAAAAACAGGGTATTTGGTTGATACGTTTTTTGCAAAAAATGTATACTAAGCTGCTCTACCAATCTTCACGGTATACCCTTATCAGAGCAGTCCTAACTAATGTATGCAATCCCTATCTGATGTATTTAAAAACCTGATCATCTGTATATAACCTGTGTGAACAGGGTTCAAAGAGGAAAAATCCATGTGTGCATACAGGGTAGAACAGCTTTTGTGCAGATAGCCCAAGAGGAGTGGTGGAACTCCCCAGTCTTGTAGACACAAGAGAACAATTATGGAAACAGGAACACATGGGCTACTTGCACAGTGAACAAGTCTGTATGATCATGTTCACACACCACCAAGAAACCTGAAGACACAAAAGAGAATAGTAAAACCAAAAACACTCAGTTTGAAAAAATGTTGCAGTAATCCGCAAGTGCTAGTAAAAGATGTAAAAAACAGGGTATTTGGTTGATACGTTTTTTGCAAAAAATGTATACTAAGCTGCTCTACCAATCTTCACGGTATACCCTTATCAGAGCAGTCCTAACTAATGTATGCAATCCCTATCTGATGTATTTAAAAACCTGATCATCTGTATATAACCTGTGTGAACAGGGTTTAGAGAGGAAAAATCCATGTGTGCATACAGGGTAGAACAGCTTTTGTGCAGATAGCCCAAGAGGAGTGGTGGAACTCCCCAGTCTTGTAGACACAAGAGAACAATTATGGAAACAGGAACACATGGGCTACTTGCACAGTGAACAAGTCTGTATGATCATGTTCACACACCACCAAGAAACCTGAAGACACAAAAGAGAATAGTAAAACCAAAAACACTCAGATTGAAAAAATGTTGCAGTAATCCGCAAGTGCTAGTAAAAGATGTAAAAAACAGGGTATTTGGTTGATACGTTTTTTGCAAAAAATGTATACTAAGCTGCTCTACCAATCTTCACGGTATACCCTTATCAGAGCAGTCCTAACTAATGTATGCAATCCCTATCTGATGTATTTAAAAACCTGATCATCTGTATATAACCTGTGTGAACAGGGTTCAGAGAGGAAAAATCCATGTGTGCATACAGGGTAGAACAGCTTTTGTGCAGATAGCCCAAGAGGAGTGGTGGAACTCCCCAGTCTTGTAGACACAAGAGAACAATTATGGAAACAGGAACACATGGGCTACTTGCACAGTGAACAAGTCTGTATGATCATGTTCACACACCACCAAGAAACCTGAAGACACAAAAGAGAATAGTAAAACCAAAAACACTCAGTTTGAAAAAATGTTGCAGTAATCCGCAAGTGCTAGTAAAACATGTAAAAAACAGGGTATTTGGTTGATACGTTTTTTGCAAAAAATGTATACTAAGCTGCTCTACCAATCTTCACGGTATACCCTTATCAGAGCAGTCCTAACTAATGTATGCAATCCCTATCTGATGTATTTAAAAACCTGATCATCTGTATATAACCTGTGTGAACAGGGTTCAGAGAGGAAAAATCCATGTGTGCATACAGGGTAGAACAGCTTTTGTGCAGATAGCCCAAGAGGAGTGGTGGAACTCCCCAGTCTTGTAGACACAAGAGAACAATTATGGAAACAGGAACACATGTTTACATCTTTTACTAGCACTTGCGGATTACTGCAACATTTTTTCAAACTGAGTGTTTTTGGTTTTACTATTCTCTTTTGTGTCTTCAGGTTTCTTGGTGGTGTGTGAACATGATCATACAGACTTGTTCACTGTGCAAGTAGCCCATGTGTTCCTGTTTACACATATATATATGTATTTATATTGCACTGCACTGCACTGCTGGCTTCTGTAAAATCATTGCAGGAGCCGACAGGATAGCAGAGATGGATTGTATACAGTAAATACATATAGAATAGGTAGATATATAGATGTCAGTGACAAATACAATTAGTACAGTGTGTGTACAATATATTGGACATGTATTTTAATTAATAAAAGATTATTTTACGTAAAAAAAGGGCATGGGCTCCCAGGCAATTTTTGCAACCGGCAGAGGGAAAGCCAGCAACTGGGGACAGATGTTTATAGCCTGGGAAGGGGGTAATGCCCATGGAGCTTCCTCGGCTATTAATATCAGCTCACAACTGTATACTTAGCATTTACTGGCTATTAAAATAGGGGAGCCCCCAAAAAATGACGTGGGGTCCCCCTAGTATTAATAACCAGCAAAGGTTATGCAGAGAGCTGCGGGCTGATATTAATAGTCTAGAAAGGTGCCATGGATATTGCCCCTCCTGGGTTAAAAACATCAGCACTCAGCAACCCCAGAAAAGGTGCATCTCTAAGATGCGTCAATTCTGGGACTTAACCTCGCTCTTCCCACTTGCCCTGTAGCATTGGCAAGTGGGGTAATAGTTGTGGGGTTGATGTCACCTTTGCATTGTAAGGTGACATCAAGCCCATGGCTTAGTAATGGAGAAGTGTCAATAAGACACCTCTCCATTACTAATCCTATAGTTGTTACATGTTAAATAAAGACACAACTAGAATAAAGTCTTTTAATGAAATAAAACACAGCACAGTTTTCCCATTTTATTCATACTCCTAATCTATTCGATGCCCTTGATCTCCTGTAATTTTATTCTTACTCTTAATGCATGTGATGCCCTTGATCTCCTGTAATCAAAATAAAAATAACAAACCAACAATATACCCATACCTGTCCATCATTGTGTCCCACGCAGTAATCCATATCTGGGGTATATATAGTTTTCAACCAAGATGCGACTGCCCTGGTTGAAAACTACTGGTGAATGAAGAGATGCTGGGAGCGGAGCTTCAGTGACTAGAGGTGACATCAATGATACTGCGCTCCCTCACAGCTTGAACCGCGCTGAACTCTGAAGAGTGGAAAATGAACTGGCATTTTCCCACACTCCAGAGTTTAGCACTGGTCAGGCTGTGAGGTAGCGCTGCATCAGTGACGTCATCAATAGTCACTGAAGCTCTGCTCCCAGCATCTCCTCATTCACCAGTAGTTTTCAGCCGGGCCAGTCACATCTTGGCACCGTCCTGGTTGAAAACAGTATATTCCTCAGATATAGATCACTGTGTGGGACACAGCGTCGGACAGGTATGGGTATATTTTTGGTTTGTTATTTTTATATTTTATTACAGGAGATCGAGGGCATCACATGGATTAAGAGTAAGAATAAAATGGGAAAACTGTGTTGTGTTTTATTTCATTAAAATACTTTATTCTGGTTGTGTCTTTATTTAACATGTAACAACTTGAGGATTAGTAATGGATGGGTGTCTTATTGACACTTCTCCATTACTAAGCCGTGGGCTTGATGTCACCTTACAATGCAAAGGTGACATCAACCCCACAACTATTACCCCACTTGCCAATGCTACATGACAAGTGGGATGAGCGATGCTGAGTGCCAGAATTGGCGCATCTTAGAGATGCGCCTTTTCTGGGGTGGCTATGAGCTGATGTTTTTAGCCAGGGGGGCCAATAACCATGGTCCCTTCCTAGGCTATCAATATCAGCCCCCAGGCACTGGCTTTCCCTCTGCTGGTTCCAAAAATTGCGCGGGAGCCCACGTATTTTTTCCCCCCAAAAGAATCTTTTATTAATTACATTCATGTCCCATAATTTGCACACACACACACTACTAATTGGATTGATCACTTGCATCTATATGTCTACCTATTCTATACGCATTTACTGTATGTAAACCATGTTTTCTATCCTGTCGGCTCCTGCAGTGATTTTACAGAAGCCGACAAATGAATTACAGGCCTTTCTTCTATCTACCGTATCTTTCTGTGCAATATAAATAAATAAATATATATATATATATATCTCAGTATGTGTGTGTGTGTTACTGACATATATATATATATATATATATATATATATGGATATATATATATATGTATTCTATGTGTATATTTCTATTCTATCCTATTCTAACCTGTCACTCTGTGATTATACTGTATGCGGCAGATCATTTGCCGTCTTTTAATCTATCTATCTATCTAATATACAGGGGTTGGACAAAATAATGGAAACACCTAACGTTTTGGCATCATAATCTTCGAACATGTTATAAACAAGCAAATCTATCTATCTATCCATCTATCTATCTAATATACAGGGGTTGGACCAAATAATGGAAACACCTGGAAACCTCAACAAAAGTTAGTTTAATATGGTGTAGGTCCACCTTTTGCGGTGATTACAGCCACAGTTCTCCGAGGTATGGATTCATACAAGGTGTGAATTGTTTCCAAAGGAATTTTAGCCCATTCTGCAGTTAAAACACCCTCCAGTTCTTTCAGCGACGATGGCGGCGGAAATCAACGTCTAACTTGAATCTCTAAAATCGACCATAAATGCTCAATAATGTTGAGGTCTGGGGATGTGGGGTCCAAGTGAGAAGCTCAACTTCATTAGAATGTTCCTCATGCCATGCTTTAACGATTCTAGCTGTATGAATTGGTGCATTATCATTCTGAAAGATGACGTTCCCCTCCGGGAACAGTGCTTGAACCATTGGATGCACTTGGTGGCTCAAAATGCCTAAATAATCTTGGCTGTTAATTCTTCCATGAAGGGATATCATTGGCCCGGCGGATCTCCACGAAATAGCACCCCAGATCATCACAGAACCTCCGCCATGTTTTACGGTTGGGAGAAAGCAGTCTGGATGGAATGCTTCTTTTGGCTGTCTCCAAACGTACACTCGGCCGGAGGTCGAACATAGGGTAAACGATGATTCGTCTGAGAATATCACATGTTTCCACTGCTCGAGGGACCAATTCTGGAGGTTTCTACACCACTCTAAACGCTTGGAAACATTTGTCATTGAGAGCATCGGTTTTCTAATTGCAGCTCTTCCGTGGAATCCAGATTTGTGCAGCTCCCGACAAACAGTTTTTGTGGAAACTGGGTTCTGTAGGTGTTCATTGCGCTCAGCAGTGATTTTCGGAGCTGTGGTCTTGCGATCCTCTCTCACAATTCGTTTTAGAGTCCGACGGTCTCTCTCAGTCAACTTTCACTTTCGGCTGGACCTGTGCTTTGCTGCGGATGTTTTTCCTTCTCTTTCAAACGCAGTCATTACTTTGGAGACAGTACCTCTTGACACGCCAAGCATTCGGGCACCTTCTGTTACACTAGCTTCTGCCATACGAGCACCAACACTTTGGCATCTTTGAAAATCCGAGAGGTCAGCCATTGGCATCAGGTTCTCATCAATGTTCTTACAATTCGGCAAAACAAACAGTTAATTTACATACACATATCACATAACACAATAATTAACTACAAAACATTATCATATGTCACGGTTTGCATGTTTATAACATGTTCAAAGATTATATATAAAATATGAAGCGGCGCTGGTGGTATTGGGTGTAAAATTACCTGCAGCAGATTTAAACAATCACCACAAAACTGTAGAGAATAAAATGAAATGCAGATAAAAATCGCGCTGGTAAAACCCAAAATTCGTCTTTGAGCCAATTAAACAATATTCAGAAGGAAGGCACAGGAACTGGTGTATGTAGGTGTAGTGCCTACCACAATGAGCATACTCAAATGGTGAAGCATGTCCCAGAACCAAATACACGCTTATACCTTCTGTGAACATAAAACTAAAAGCGGCCACTAATACTAATGAGTGGAGTGAACTAGATGAACTAAAGGTAAATACCTATGTGAATCCAGATGAGTCACCCGTCGTTCTATCCGGAGTCTTCAGTAACGCTGCATGATAAGGATGGAATCTTTGACGGTAAGAATTCCGGAGAGCTGCCCCGGCCGGTGGCAGCTGCTCCGAGTACCGAAGTCCAAGAGGGGACGGAGATGCACTGTCTCAGGCCGGCAGCGCCGTAATGTGCGATCAATGTACACGGCGCGTCTAGGACCTGTGTGACGTGGTGAATCAGGTGACCATCCCACGTGACTCAGGAGTTCAGTACGAATCGCGGTAAGGACCAGAACAAACCGACGCGTTTCGAAAACAACTGTTTTCTTCCTCAGGGCTGCTCCGGAATTCTTACCGTCAAAGATTCCATCCTTATCATTAGTATTAGTGGCCCCTTTTAGTTTTATGTTCACAGAAGGTATAAGCGTGTATTTGGTTCTGGGACACGCTTCACCATTTGAGTATGCTCATTGTGGTAGGCACTACATCTACATACACCAGTTCATGTGCCTTCCTTCTGAATATTGTTTAATTGGCTCAAAGACGAATGTTGGGTTTTACCAGCGCGATTTTCTTCTGCATTTCATGTTCAAAGATTATGATGCCAAAATGTTAGGTGTTTCCATTATTTTGTCCAACCCCTGTATATATATGTGTGTGTGAGTTTTGAATAATATTTAATTTTAAAACGATGTGTAAGTAAATAACAGAGAACTGCTGTAGGTAAAAGCTCATGTTAAAATTGCATTGCATATGGATTGCATATGGATGACCATATGGAGAACACTGGTGCGACTCTCGGCCGAGAGAACTCTGACCGATTTTTAATACATTAAGTGTGATGCCGGCCTAACAAATATTTTCTGACATAAACTGTTACTAAAGAAGCCACTCTAACCCTTTCATAACTCTGTGTGCAGAAAGAGTTCAGAGGGGACAATACCACATCTGCATGCTGGACATATTCAAAAGTTGCTTCAGCAGTGCCAGGCTAAGCTGCCAGAAGAATGAAGACAGCTGAGACCCTCCTTAGTTTCTAGATATACACACAGTCACATTTTGGGATAACTAATAAATATATTTTGTCTCTGCAGTTTGCTGTTGAGGTGAAGAATGGACCTGTCACCCTGCAGAGTTCACCAGTGGTAACCTCTGGAATGAACCAAGGTATTTATTCTCCCAGAAAATTGTTGCAATTACACTTGTCTTGTTATACACGTTTATTTCCTTTGTTTGGAACAACACTAAAAAACAGAGAAAAAAAGGCAAATTGGACATAATTTTCAATCAGGCCCCACCACTGTTACCACATTGTCAGGGGAACACAACTCCGCTGCCTCCAATCACCAGAACAATTACGCAATTGACTGACGAATGATGGACGAGGCCACTGCTTTGCCACTACTAGGCTGGATATTGGGGACCTAACAGTGAGTGTATAGTATATACACCTCCAATTCCAACGCATGGAATATATGTACAGTTGTGCTCAAAGGTTTACATACCCCTGCATACTTTTAGCTTTATTGGCCTTTTCTCAGAGAATATGAATGATAACACCAACAATTTTTCTCCACTCATGGTTAGTGGTTGGATGAAGCCATTTATTGTCAAACGGCTATGTTTTCTCTTTTTAAATCATAATGACAACCCTAAATGTCCAAAGAACCCAGATCAACAGTTTACATACCCTGATGATTTTGGCCTGATAACATGCACAGAAGTTGGCACAAATGGGTTTGAATGGCAACTAAAGGTAACATCCTGACCTGTTGCTTGTAATCAGTGTGTGTGCATAAAAGCTGAGTGAGTTTCTGGGATCCAGGCATCTTTCATCCAGCCACTGACATTTCTGGATTGTGAGTCATGGGGAAAGTAAAAGAGTTGTCAAGAGATCTATGGGAAAAGGTAGTTGAACTGTATAAAACAGGAAAGGGATACAAAAAGATACTCAATGGAAAATCAGGGGCTCTGTAAAAACAGAGATATCCTTTATGAAAACCTCTTCCAGGGTCAAAGGAACTGGACAAGGAGCTCAGAGACAGAATTGTGGCAAAGCACAGATCTGACCAAGGTTACAACAGAATTTCTGCCGCACCCAAGGTTCCTAAGAGCACAGTGGCCTCCATATTGGAAGAAGTTTGGGACCACCAGAAGTCTTCCTAGTTCTGGTCACTCATATATAGAGCCATTACAAACAGAGTGATCTACAGTATTTCAATTGTTTATTTCTGTTAATGTTGATGATTATGGCTTATAGCTAATGAAAACTCAAAAGTCATTATCTCAATAAATTAGAAAATTTAACAAAAAACACCCACCTGCAAAGGCTTCCTAAGCTTTTAAAAAGGTCCCTTAGTCTGTTTCAGTAGGCTCCACCATCATGGGGAAGACTGTTGACTTGACAGATATCCAGAAGGCAGTCATTGACTCACACCACAAGGAAAGTAAATGTTGCATTTCATTTGGAAATCAAGGTCCCAGAGTCTGGAGGAAGAGTGGAGAGGCACACAACCCAAGCTGCTTGAGGTTTAGTGTGAAGTTTCCACGATCAGTGATGGTTTGGTGAGCCATGTCATCTGCTGGTGTAGGTCCACTATGTTTTATCAAGACCAAAGTCAGCGCAGCCATCTGCCAGGAAATTTTAGAGTACTTCATGCTTCCCTCTGGCGACAAGCTTTTTGGAGATGGAAATTTAATTCTCCAGCAATACTCGGCCCCTGTCCACACTACCAAAAGTATCAATATCTGGTTTGAAAACAACAGTTTCCCTGTGCTTGATTGGCCAGCAAACTCATCTGACATTAACCCCATAGAGAATATATGGAGTATTGTCAAGAAGAAAATGAGAGAAACCAGACCCAACAATGCAAACGAGCTGAAGGCTGCTATAAAAGCAACCTGGGCTTCCATAACACCTCAGCAGTGCCACAGGCTGATCGCCTCCCTGCCACGCCACATTGATGCGATGCAGTAATTGAGGCCCCGACCAAGTATTGAGTACATTTACTGAACATACATTTTCAGTAGGCCAACATTTTGAATTTTAAAATCATTTTTCAAGTTGGTGTTAAAAAGTATTCTAATTTACTGAGATAATGAATTTTGGGTTTTTATTGGCTGTAAGACATAATCATCAACATTAACAGAAATAAACACTTGAAATAGATCACTCTGTTTGTAATGACTGATGATATTATAATTTTGTGAGAAGCACCTGTACCTATGTACAGCCAATGCCAGCTCCACAACAACAAAAAGAACTACTTGTTGCCACCACCAATCGTTTATATACAGTGGGTACGGAAAGTATTCAGACCCCTTTAAATTTTTCACTCTTTGTTTCATTGCAACCATTTGGTAAATTTAAAAAAAAGTTCATTTTTTTACATTAATGTACACTCTGCACCCCATCTTGACTGAAAAAAAACAGAAATGTAGTACTTTTTGCAAATTTAATAAAAAAGAAAATCTGAAATATCACATGTAGTGATGAGCGAATATACTCGTTGCTCGGATGGTCTCCGAGTATTTGTTAGTGTTCGGAGATTTAGTTTTTGTTGATTCAGCTGTTTGATTTACAGCTTCTAGCCAGACTGAGTACATGTGGGGGTTGCCTGGTTGCTAGGGAATCCCCACATGTATTTAAGCTGTCTAATAGCCGCAAATCATGCAGCTGCTGCAAGGAAAACTAAATCTCCGAAAACTAACAAATACCCGGAGATCACCCGAGCGTGCTCGGGAAAACCCGAGCAACGAGTATACTCGCTCATCACTAATCACATGGTCATAAGTATTCAGACCCTTTGCTCAGACACTCATATTTAAGTCACATATTGTTCATTTCCTTGTGATCCTCCTTGAGATGGTTCGACTCCTTCATTGGAGTCAGCTGTTTTAAATTAAACTGATAGGACTTGATTTGGAAAGGAACACACCTGTCTATATAAGACCTCACAGCTCACAGTGCATGTCAGACCAAATGAGAATCATGAGGTCAAAGGAACTGGACAAGGAGCTCAGAGACAGAATTGTGGCAAAGCACAGATCTGACCAAGGTTACAACAGAATTTCTGCCATACCCAAGGTTCCTAAGAGCACAGTGGCCTCCATAATGGAAGAAGTTTGGGACCACCAGAAGTCTTCCTAGATCTGGTCAACCAGCCAAACTGAGCGATCGTGGGAGAAGAGCCATGGTGAGAGAGGTAAAGAAGAACCCCAAGATCACTGTGGCTGAGCTACAGAGATGCAGTAGGGAGATGGGAAAAAGTTCCACAAAGTCAACTATCACTGCAGCCCTCCACCAGTCGGGCCTTTATGGCAGAGTGGCTGACGGAAGTGTCTTCTCAGTGCAAGACATTTGAAAGCCCGCATAGAGCTTGCTAAAAAAACATTTGAAGGACGCCCAGACTAAGAGAAATAAGATTCTCTGGTCTGATGAGATGAAGATAGACCTTTTTGGTGATAATTCTAAGCGGAATGTGTGGAAAAAAAACAGGCACTGCTCATTACCTGCCCAATACAATCCCAACAGTGAAACATGGTGGTGGCAGCATCATGCTATGGGGGAGTTTTTCAGCTGCATGGACAGGACGACTGGTTGTCATTGAAGGAAACATGAATGCGGCCAAGTACAGAGATATCCTTTATGAAAACCTCTTCCAGGGTGTTCTGGACCTCAGACTTGGCTGAAGGTTCACCTTCCAACAAGACAAAGACACTAAGCACACAGCTAAAAAAAAGGTATGGCTTCAGAACCACTCTGTGACCATTCTTGACTGGCTCAGCCAGAGTCCTGACCTAAACCCAATTGATAATCTCTGGAGAGACCTGAAAATAGCTGTCCACCAACATTCACCATTCAACATGACGGAACTGGAAAGGATCTGCAAGGAAGAATGGCAGAGGATCCCCAAATCCAGGTGTGAAAAACTTTTTGCATCATTCTCAAGAAGACTCATGGCTGTACTAGCTCAAAAGGGTGCTTCTACTCAATACTGAGCAGGGGGTCTGAATACTTATGACCATGTGATCTTTAAATATATTTTTTTTAATAAATGTGCAAAAATTACTACTTTTCTGTTTTATTTCAGTCAAGATGCAGGGTGTACATGATTGAGAAAAAAAATTAACCTTTTTGAAATTACCAAATGGCTGCAATGAAACAAAGAGTGAAAAATTTAAAGGGGTCTGAATACTTTCCGTACCCATTGTATGTCGATTGGACACCCGTTACAGTTAGCACATAGTTTCACGGGTGCGGTTTACAAAGCAAGAAGAACAGAGCTATTAAATATTATATATTTTATCCAGAAAGATAGGCAGTGTTTACAGACAAAATGGGAACAAAACAATTACATAAAATAAAAAGGAATAATGAAAGAAAACTTAGTCACAGAAATGGCTCAGAGCTTAGTGAAGAGAAGCACTTCTATTGAGAAAATGGGCAGAACCCACAGTGAACTATGTATTTCAAGGAATGACATGGACCACAACCCAACTTCTGCTTTTTATTAGCTCCAATTTGCGTACACACACATCCCCTTGATGAGCTCATGTGGTGGCGGATTGTGGGATGTTCTGAGTCTGTTAGAATTTTAGGAGATCCCCAATTTACAGGATATCTTTACCCTTGAAAATTCCAGGTGATATACATAGTCATCATATTTTTTGTTGTGATTTTTACCTTTACATAGAGACCAAGCATGAGCTGGATAGCCTCCTCTATTGTACCCTTAGTAAGTTGGAGGGATTCAAAAGTCTGCCTGGGGATCACAATTCTCCTACTTGGGACAAAGGAGCCCCTGCTTCTTAAATATTCAAATCTTAGTCTCTATGTCTTGATCCCACAATAGGCCTCTTTGGTAATTACCTGTCCACCTCCGGAGGTCTCCTGCCTCAAAAGGAGCTTGAATCTTGAGCTTTGTATGTTTTAATTCATTTTTTTTCCTTCCCCATATGTTCAAACCTTCAGGTGGCTGAATTGTCAGTTCCTCACCCTTCTCTAGAGATGTCTGTATGGATTTTAATTGTTTCTCTATGACAACCTTAAACATGGGCAGGACAAAATTGTTGGCACCCTCAACTTAATATTTGGTTGCCCACCCTTTAGAATATATAACTGCAATCAAATGCTTCTTATAAGCATCAACAAGCTTTTGCAAACTACTCCAGGTCTATCATATTTGTAGGATACCTTCTCAAAACAGCACAGCAATTTTAAGGGTGTTCAATGGGATTTAGATCCAGACTGTGTTCTTTTCTTTGTAAGCTTCAATCCATTTTTGGTAAACAATAGAATGATGTACTTTAACAAAAAGCTCTATCTTGGTCTCGTCGGTCTACAAGATGCTTTCCCAGAAGGATTTTGGCTTACTCACATACATTTTGGCAAACTGCAGTTTAGCTTTTTTTATGTCGCTGTGTCAGCAGTGGCGTTCTTCTGTGTCTCATTCCATAGCATTTTATTTAATTTAAATGTCGATGGATAGTTTGTGCTGATGCTGATGCGACCTGAGCCTGCAGGATAGCTTGAATTTCTTTGAAACTTGATTGGGACTGCTCATCCACCATCTGAACTTTTTTGCATTGCAACCTTTCAGTAATGTTTCTCTGCTGTCCAAGTCCAGGGAGATAAGCTACAGTGCCGTTTGTTGTAAATTTCTTGGTTATGTTTCGCACGATGGACAAAGGAACGTCAAGATTTCTGGAGATGGACTTGTGACCTTGAGATTGTTGATACTGTTCAACAATTTTGGTTCTCAAGTTCTTAGACAGTTCTTTTCTCCTCTTTCTGTTCTCTATGCTAGGTGTGGCGCACACAGACACACAATGCAAATATTGAGTCAACGTCCCGTGTTTTTTATCTGGTTTCAGGTGTGATTTTCATATTGCAAGTGGTTGTATCATTTGTTTAGGTCCTTGGCCCAGGCTGAGAGCCGCTGGATTTACCATTTAAAAACAGTTACTCCAGTGGGTCTCAATGAAAGCTTTTGGTTCCTCTTTGTAATACGAGTCCTTTTTACATTTTTTAGGGGGTGAAGGGGTCTATTAAGACTGACACAACCACTTGTAAGTTTGCCATAAAGCCTTACAGGCTTTGGTATAGGAATTTGGTATCTTAGTTCTAATGCCCAGATAGGCTTTTTCACATATACTCCTCTGCAGCTTACACTTGAGTTAGGCGTTAGTCAGCCTCCGATGTTTAGCCAGAAAATGTGGTGATATATTAATCTGTATACTGTTGGCATTGGAATAATCTGTTTATCTTGAGGATTCTGGTCTATCCAGTTAGTATATACTGACAGATTTTTACAGAATATTGTGCAAGTGGGTTGTGGTTTTCGCACTATGCACTTTATCTGACCAGTCTGCTTTTCCCTGCATTTTGCTTAGCAACCTCTATATTTTAATAATTTGCATTTTAATTTTATTCGAATAAGATGATAATTTTAGGAATATACTCTATGAACCTTCAGCACTTTTCTTTTCAGTATTTTGATATCCAGTTCATGAGTTTTTATCCAATATATTGATTTTGGACATTTTTGTTTATTATATAGAATAACACATAAGTAGGTATGAGTGGACTTACTGAAGTTCGGGTTCTTGTACCCTAAGCTCAGGAACTTTACCCAAACTTTATTCAGAACACAAGTGAAAACAATGAGTACTCGAACATCGGAGCTGGAAAATTGTTTCTCCCTACTTTCTCTGGAACGCCGAACAGTGTTGTGAATTCTGTGGTCAAGCTCCCTCCTGTGGTCATGAGTGGTACTGCGGCTGGTTCTGTCTTTGAGCTTCCTCTGGTGGATGTGAGTGGGGCTGCGGCTTCTAAGTTTCCTTCCTCAGGTGATGAGGTTAAGTCATTAGGTGCTGCTCTATTTAACTCCACCTAGTTCTTTGTTCCTGGCCTCCAGTCAATGTTCCAGTATTGGTCTTGCTGTCTCCTGGATCGTTCTTGTGGCCTGTCTTCACTGCATAAGCTAAGTTCTGCTTGTGTTTCTTTTGTTTGCCATTTTTTCTGTCCAGCTTGCTATATTGGTTTTTCTTGCTTGCTGGAAGCTCTGGGACGCAGAGGGAGCACCTCCGTACCGTTAGTCGGTGCGGAGGGTCTTTTTGCGCCCTCTGCGTGGTTGTTTGTAGGTTTTTGTGCTGACCGCAAAGCTATCTTTCCTATCCTCGGTCTATTCAGTAAGTCGGGCCTCACTTTGCTAAAATCTATTTCATCTCTGTGTTTGTATTTTCATCTTTACTCACAGTCATTATATGTGGGGGGCTGCCTTTTCCTTTGGGGAATTTCTCTGAGGCAAGGTAGGCTTTTCATTCTATCTTCAGGGCTAGCTAGTTTCTCAGGCTGTCCCCGATGCGCCTAGGTCTGGTCAGGAGCGCTCCACGGCTACCTCTAGTGTGGTGTGATAGGATTAGGGATTGCGGTCAGCAGAGTTCCCAGGTCTCAGAGCTTGTCCTATGTATTAGTAACTATCAGGTCACTTTGTGTGCTCTTAACCACCAGGTCTATTGTGGTTCTGAATCACCAGTTCATAACAGAACAGTTTTTGTCTGGTGCTTAACTCCGAACACTTCCGGGAGAGGTATTTAGCACTAAACAAAATGTTTAGAGGGTACTTGTAAAGACAATAAATACATAACTAGGGATGAGTGTACTTGTGGAAGTTCGGGATCTGGTACTCTACCCGAACTTTATTCCAAAGTTCAGTTTTGGTCCCAGAACTGTACCAGAACTTGAGCCAGAACTTAAACTCCATTGAAAACAATGATGACTTGAAAAAAGACATGGAAAACGCTCTCTCTCATCTGTGTTTTGCGTTTAGCACTCTTTCTTGTCCATGTTCATCATTGAGAACCAAACGCTAACTGTCTGGTATGAACCCCGAACTTTTAAGTTTGGGTTCACTCATCTCTACAGATAACTAGTGATGGACGAAACTGAACAGTAAAGTTCGGGGGCCGTACCGAACACCTAGTGTCTGTGCACAGACCCTGAACACCAACTCCTCCAGGAAGTCCATGTTAATGTTCGGGTTCAGTAGCCCGAACATCGAATGTTTCCTACCCTATCATCTCTGTGGCAGCATGAGAAACACTGGCTCTGATTGGTGGTAAGTTCGCTATCGCCGGTCAGAGTGCTGCGGTTGCCATGCCGTCAAACAGAGGACAGCGTGTGAGCCAGCAGTTCTGACCGGCAGTAAAAAGGTTAGAGAGTACGACGCTGCTCATCGTATGCCTGCTATCGCTCTTAGTGAGAAGTGATTGTGCAGCCCTAAGCTGTTAGTGTTAGCTTAGCCAGTTATCAAAAATAGAGTGTTCCTCACGCCAATTTTTAAAATTATTTAAATAATTTTAAAAAATTACATTGGGTCCCTCCAATTTTAACGACCAGCCAAGCTAAAGTAGGCAGCATGGGGCTGGTATTCTTAGACTGGGAAGTAGCATTGGATATTGCCCACCCCCCCAGCCTAAAAATAGAAACCCGCAGCCTCCCCAGAAAAGGTCTATCTATTAGATGCACCAATTCTGGTGCTTTGCCTATCACTTGCCTTGGTGCTGTGGCAAGTGAGGTAATAGTTGTTGGGTTGATGTCAGCTTTGTAATGTCAGTGGACATCAAAGACACAATAATAATAAAGTCCTTTATTTGAAATAAAACCCCCACCCTCTTTTACTCATTTATTTATAAAAATAAAAAAACACCGTATTCCTTTTCAATCCTTTCAAGGCTGCGGTTATCCCGGATGCTTGCGCACCTTTTTCTACCATACTTTTTCCTTCCACTCAACTTTCTATTAATATGCTTGGACACAACACTCTGTGAACAGCCAGCTTCTTTAGCAATGACATTTTGTGGCTTACCCTCCTTGTGGAGTGTCAATGACTGCCGTCTGGACAGCTGTCAAGTCAGGAGTCTTCCCCATGATTGTGGAGCAGGACATTTTTAAACTTTTCGGAAGCCTTTGCAGATTTTTTTTTAATTAGTCTGATTTACTGAGATAATGACTTTTGGGTTTTCATTGGCTGTAAGCCATAATCATCAACATTTACAGAAATAAACACTTGAAATAGATCACTCTGTTTGTAATGACTCTATATAATATATGAGTTTCACATATTGTATTGAAGAACTGAAATAAATTAACTTTTTGATGATATTCCAATTTTGTGAGAGGCACTTGTATATACAAGGTGGTCCAAAAGTAGGTGGAGCAAAAGTAGGTGGACGGAAAAAAACACATTTATTTTGATTTACATATAAAATTATATTTACTAAATTGCAGCCGCCTGTCTGGATCATACTCCAATAAACCATGAATTAGACGTGGACGATAAGCTTTCCACCCAATAGATTTCAGGATTCACATGATGGAAGCTCATGAAAGTCCCAATTCTAAAGAGACTCTTCTGGTGGACTTTTTTGGACTCTGAACAAATGTTTCAGCAACAAGTTGTTTATTATTTTCTGTACAGGCTGTTTTGGGTCGACCAGTTTTTGGAGCATTAACTGTTTCAGCATTTTGAGATTTCCAATACTCTTTTAAAATCCATTTTCTTTGATCTGTATTTAAATTACCGTATATACTCGAGTATAAGCCGAGATTTTCAGCCCCTCTCGGCTTATACTCGAGTCACGGTGGGCGGCAGGGTCGGCGGGTGAGGGGGTGAGGGTGCTGAGGCATACTCACCTAGTCCTGGCGCTCCTGACGCTGCCCCTGCCTGTCACACTGTCTCCGGGTGCTGCAGCTCTTCCCCTGTTCAGCGGTCACGTGGGACCGCTCATTAGAGAAATGAATATGGACTCCACTCCCATAGGGGTGGAGCCACATATTCATTCCTCTGAGCGGTGCCAGTGACCGCTGACAGGAAGAGCTGGGGCACCCGGAGACAGTGTGACAGGCAGGGGCAGCGTCAGGAGCGGCAGGACTAGGTGAGTATTTTATATTCACCTGTCCGTGTTCCACACGCCGGGCGTCGCTCCATCTTCCCGACGCCGCTCCTTCTTCCCGGCGTCTCTGCGCTCTGACTGTGCAGGTCAGAGGGCGCAATGACGCATATAGTGTGCACGGCGCCCTCTGCCTGAACAGTCAGTGCAGAGAGACGCCGGGACGAGACGCCGGAACGAGACGCCGGGAGCTGCAATCAAGAGAGGTGAGTATGGCTTTTTTTTTTTTATTATTGCGGCAGCAGCAATGGCACAGCTTTATATGGCGCATATATGGGGCAAGAATGAACGGTGCACAGCTTTATAAGGAGCATATATGGGGCAAGAATGAACGGTGCACAGCTTTATAAGGAGCATATATGGGGCAAGAGTGAACGGTGCACAGCTTTATAAGGAGCATATATGCGGCAAGAATGAACGGTGCACAGCTTTATAAGGAGCATATATGGGGCAAGAATGAACGATGCACAGCTTTATAAGGAGCATATATGGGGCAAGAATGAACGGTGCACAGCTTTATAAGGAGCATATATGGGGCAAGAATGAACGGTGCAGAGCACTATATGGCACAGCTATGGGGCAAGAATGAACGGTGCAGAGCACTATATGGCACAGCTATGGGGCAATAATGAATGGTGCAGAGCACTATATGGCACACCTTTCTATGGTACATCTATGGGACAATAATGAACGGTGCAGAGCACTATATGGCACAGCTATGGGGCCATAATGAACGGTATGGAGCATCTATTTTTATTTTTGAAATTCACCGGTAGGCGGTAGCTGCTGCATTTTCCACCCTAGGCTTATACTCGAGTCAATAAGTTTTCCCAGTTTTTTGTGGCAAAATTTGGGGGGTCGGCTTATACTCGGGTCGGCTTATACTCAAGTATATACGGTATTTGCCATTATGGGTTATCTGAATTATCTGAAAAAAAAAAAAACAGATTTGGGGGAGATTTATCTGTGAAAACTGGATCTACGAAATTGACTCAGTTGCCCTTAGCAACCAATCAGATTCCACTTTTCATTTTCCAAAGAGTCTGTGAAGAATGAAAAGTGGAATCTGGTTGCTAAGGGCAACTGAGTCAGTTTCACTTTACACCATGTTTGATAAATCTCCCCCTTTATAACCCTATTACACATACTGTCCACCTACTTTTGGACCACCCTGTATATTATCTTTGGTTTAGCAGCTGAATTACGCTACTTTCACACATCAGATTTTTGCAGTCAGGCCGAATCCGGCGAATTTTGAAAAAAACGGATCCGTCGCAAAAAGTGAAAAACTAATGCGATGGATACGTTTTTCACCAGATCCGACTAGGTGATCCGGATAATTGGATCCTATGTTTCTGGGGAGGAGAGAGAGAGACCAGAATGGAATAAGCGAAAAAATCGGTGCATGCTCGGTTTCAAAAAATGGAATCCGGCGCCGAATTCCGTCAGTTGATGAATCTGGCGCCATAGGCTTCCATTATAGCAAAAGCCGCAAGGTGACGGATCCATCGCTATCCGTTTTTTAGATGGATACAAAAAACATTCCTCTGTGCATTCTCTCCGGCCACCAGACCGACAATTTTCGACAGATCCGGCAAAAAACAGATGAAACGTGAGGCCATCCATCGCAATCCGGCACTAATACAAGTCTATGAGAAAAAAACGGATCCGGCGGAAACTTTTCAAAATTCGCCGGATTCAGCCTAAGGGCAGTCTCACGTCCAGATAATTCCGTTACCAGAAAAATCGGTAGCGGAATTATCCGTGTCCGTGTGCCGGTGCTTTTCTGTGGCACATCAGTGTGGCACAGGTGCGGCACACGTGTGCCACCCGTGTGCCCACTGGGTACCACACGCAACGTGCAGGAGACAGGGCTAAAGTTTAGCGATGTCCCCTGCATCTGGTGCTGAAGCCGCGATTCATATCTTCCCTGCAGCAGAATTTGCTGTAGAGAAGATATGAATAATTGTGTTTAAAATAAAGATCCATGATCCCACCCCCCGTGCGCCCCTCCGCTGTTATTAAAATACTCACCCGGCTCGCTCCCTCGCTGGCACTGCTTCCTGTCCTGGCCGCACCTTCTACTGTATGAGCGGTCACATGGGGCCACTCATTTACAGTAATGAATATGTGGCTCCACCCCTATGGGAGGTGGAGCCGCATATTCATGATTGTAGTGGGCGGCCCCACGTGACCGCTCATGCAATAGAAGGTGCGGCCAGGACAGGAAGCAGCGCCAGCCAGTGAGGGAGCCGGGTGAGTATTTTAATAACAGCTGGGGGGCGCACATGGAGTGGGAGGGGGGTGGGCACATGGATCTTTATTTTAAACACGATTATTCATATCTTCTCTACAGCAAACGCTGCTGCAGGGAAGATATGAATCGCGGCTTCAGCACCAGTGGGGGGGACAGCGCTTACAGTAGCGCTGTCTCCTGCACAGCACACGGACTGCACATGGACAACGTCCGTGTGCGGTACGTGTTTTACACGGACCCATTGACTTTAATGGGTCCGTGTAATCCGTGCGCTCCCACGAACACTGACATGTCTCCGTGTTTGGCACACGGAGACACGGTCCGCAAAAAATCAATGACATCTGCACAGATGCATTGATTTCAATGTGTCTACGTGTGTCAGTGGCTCCGGTACGTGAGGAAACTGTCACCTCACGTACCGGAGCCACTGACGTGTGAAACCGGCCTCAGGCAAAAACCTGATGTGTGAAAGTAGCCTTAACCAACAGAGGGACTTTGACAACCTGAACTTTGAGGAAGGGTATTTGCACCTGAACTACATTAGAAAATTACTGGTTACCAATCTTCTTTTAGGCCTTATTTATCCAAAACTGGATTGTCCGTCTAATTTAAGTCAATTAGGTCCACTGAGATGTGCATAAACTTCCTATGCGGTGCCATCACCACTTGTCACTGTCATCAGAATCGCGAGAGTTATGTGTATCATGGCTGCCGGGAATTCCAGCTCTGGACTCAGAAACTCACATAACATTGCACATTGCCGGCGTCTCAGAATTCATCCCTGATGGCTACAGATGTAAACTGTATGTCATGGCTGTCGGGCCACTGTTGATCCACTCCCACTGTACCTGACAGCATCAGGTTATTATTCTCAGCTGTTGAGCAGATGCAGAATTTATCAGGGGTGAGGCTTTGTCATTTTCTCAATATGTCAACATTCCTGTGTATATACAGGGCGTGTGCAGAGAACTGAGAGCGACAACGTAACTGATACCATAACATGGCTCCCATTCCATATAAACAGATCAATGACTGACAGAGCAGAGAAAAAAAATAGGATATTTTGCCATAAGATGTCAATTTATATTAGATATTGCACCACCTTTTGTAGCTATAAGGCTATGTTCACACTAGGCGTTTTTTTCAGTGTTTTTTTTTCTGCAGCAAATTCTGCTCTCTTGGCAGTAAAGAAACTGCAGAAAGAAAGGAGGTTTTGCTTGTTTTTTTTTTTGCGTTTTTTTTGCTGTGTTTTTGTCATGCTACATTTGTCTCTTGTGCATGCTGATAAAGTTTAGTGAACAAAAAATCTGATTCTACTTCATCTGGTTTTGGCACAACACACACAGCAAAACCTCATGCATGCATTTTTTGCAGAGATTTTTCACCACCCTTTACTTTCAATGTGTGAAAACCGCTGAAAAAATGCTGAAAGTTACATGCTCTATTCTGCAAAAACCAAGCAAAGCACAAAATACTGTCACAAAAAAACAAGGTGTGTGCAAGAGATTTCTGAAATCTCATAGACTTTGCTGGTACTGTAAAACAGCTGAAAATTTGCATGAAAAAGCTGAAAAAACGAATAGTGTGAACGTAGCCTAAGAATGATAGAAGTTTCCTGATATTTCAACAGCCATATTAATGCACAAAGTTGAAGGAATTCTGCCACCTAAATAATGTATATTCATACAGAGAAACCAAACCACATAGGTACAGTGCTTGTATGGATTTTATAGGGGCTAAATCCCCTACAACACTGTATAGTCCATTTAAAATACATTTTTGGGGTGACAGACTCCCTTTAAGGCCGGTTTCACACGTCAGTGGCTCCGGTACGTGAGGTGACAGTTTCCTCACGTACCGGAGCCACTGACACACGTAGACACAGTGAAATCAATGCATCTGTGCAGATGTCATTGATTTTTTGCGGACCGTGTCTCCGTGTGCCAAACACAGAGACATGTCAGTGTTCGTGGGAGCGCACGGATTACACGGACCCATTAAAGTCAATGGGTCCGTGTAAAACACGTCCCGCACACGGACGTTGTCCGTGTGCAGTCCGTGTGCCATGCAGGAGACAGCACTACAGTAAGCGCTGTCCCCCCCACTGGTGCTGAAGCCGCGATTCATATCTTCCCTGCAGCAGCGTTTGCTGTAGAGAAGATATGAATAGTCGTGTTTAAAATAAAGCTCCATTTGCCCACCCCCCTCCCACACCCTGTGCGCCCCTCCCGCTGTTATTAAAATACTCACCCGGCTCACTTGCTGGCTGGCGCTGCTTCCTGTCCTGGCCGCACCTTCTACAGTATGAGCGGTCACGTGGGGCCGCCCATTACAATCATGAATATGCGGCTGCACCTCCCATAGGGGTGGAGCCGCATATTCATTACTGTAAATGAGCGGCCCCACGTGACCGCTCATACAGTAGAAGGTGCGGCCAGGATAGGAAGCAGCACCAGCCAGCGAGGGAGCGAGCCGAGTGAGTATTTTAATAACAGCGGGGGGGGGGGGGCGCACAGGGGGTGGGAGGGGGTGGCCACATGGAGCTTTATTTTAAACACCATTATTCATATCTTCTCTACAGCAAACGCTGCTGCAGGGAAGATATGAATTGCGGCTTCAGCACCAGATGCAGGTTGTCCTCATATGAACTCGAGCCTGGGAGCTTTCCTGGGAGCCCACGACAATTTTTTCCGCCATTTAACCCTCAAATTTAATAGCTAGAGCGCCCAAATTTTGCACATACACACTGCTAACACTAGTAGTGTGGAATATGCAAAAAAAATGGGGATATGAGATGGTTTGCTGTATGTAAACCATGTCTCATATCATGTCGGGTTTAGGAAGAAGATAGCAAAAGCCAGCAATTGAAATACCGGCTTTCTGCTAAACTTTTTTGAGAACATGGATCCATTGTATGTCCATATGTCGGTTTTGCAAGCCTGCGAGAAAATCTCGCAGTACGGATGCCATACGGATTACATAAGGAGGATGCCATGCGCAAAATACGCTGACACACCCTGCCTACGGAGGAGATACGGACCACTATTTTGGGGACTTTTCTGCGTGTTACGGCCGTAAATAACGGACCGTATTTTTATACGCTGAGTGTGACGCTGGCCTAATGGTCTTTTGGATCCTTCCGAAAGTGACAGGTTTGGCCAACTTTAATCTTTGACTCTATGGAGCATTTAGACAGCAGGGGAGTGCATGATTTCATGATATTGACTACCTACAGAATACCATTTCCCTATACATAACTAACTACATATCCTGAAGTGAAGGACAAGCAAGGGCGACATCAGGAGAACATTTCACCACTTTTTACACTCTTAAAATGGATAACTTGTGAGAAATTGAATTACTAAAACATAGTTATTCTTTTTTTTAATTCTCCTCTCAAATGCAGAGATATTGACTTTTTATGTATAAGAATTTATGCTAATTTCTCCTTCAGTCAAGGGGACATTACAGAGATTCTTCTATGAGGTCTTTACTTTTATCCCTGTATCACTTTGCTCACTCATAAGAAGGCAGTGTCATACAGGGAGGAGGGTGATAGAAAATGCCTTCAGAAAAGCTCAGAACCAACATTTTTAATGTGATCTGGTAAGACTGATGTTTCTTACCTGATCACACGGAGATCTCCACACTACTGATTCTTATTGACATTATAAACCCTGAAAGAGAAGGCGAACTGCACTGCAATGTCATTAAATGCAATGCTGGGGATATATACCAGGTATGAGGGAATACCAGGGGTAGCTCTAAAGTGTTGTTTGTGACATGTTGCAGCTCTCCGCTGCCGGTGCTGTCATGTCATTAGATTATGAATGACATGACAGCTGCGGGAGACTAGAGCTGCAGCTTCTAAAAAGTGTGTCACATACAATGAAATTAATCTATTCCAGGTATTGGGGCATTATTCCTGTTACCTGGGATAAATCCACAGCATTGTATATAAGGACATTAAAGTGCAGCTATGTACCTTACTGTGCAGACTGAGGGTTCAATGTCCACCAGAAGGCGCATATTAAATGCTGAAGATCTTCAAGCCTGGACTCCAAGATGTACACCTCTACTGAGCCAAAATCACTAGAAAAGTTGGGTATAATATTCTCAAAGCCATATAAATAAGTCACATAAGTTTTGGTATTCTGTTCTCTAGTGTTTACCTGCCCAGGTCTCAGAACTGGGCAGGTAAGCACTGCAGTCCTTTTGTGCAGTATTAATTCCTTTTTTTGTGGTTTTGCTATTCTGTTCTCTGCAACGATGAAACAAAGCTGAAATTTTTCTAGCCATTGGATCAGCTACATTTCTGGAGTAGAAAGAATTAATAATTTAAAGCAGTAAACCATGCTAGTAGATTGTTGATGCCTACAGTGAAGCATGCTGGTGGTTTGGTGTTGTCTATTATGCAGCATGGTGGTGGCTTGGTGATGCCTTGTGTGAAGAACGGCGGTGATTCTTTGGAGCTGCTTTGCATCCTCTGCACTGAAAAGCTGCAGCATGTGAAGATAGATTAAATCAAGTATCTGAAAACCCCAAGCTTCAGCTTCCTTACGAAAAAAATGACATTTTCTAAAATGTCATTTTTTTTCATAAGGAAGCTGAAGCTTGGGTGTCATTGGATCCTATAAGGCCATGTGCACATGTTGAGTATTTGGTGAGTTTTTTAATCTCAGTATTTGTAAGCCAAAACCAGGAGTGGAGCAGTCAGAAGAAAAGTATAAGGCCGGGATCACACATGCGAGAAATACGTCCGAGTCTCACATGGTAATCCCTGGCCCTGCACCCGACACTCAGGAGATGAGCATGCGGCTCCATGTATAGCTATGCGGCCGCACGCTCCGCTCCGGAGTGCAGGCGGCAGGGCCGTGGATTACCATGCGAGACTCGGATGTATTTCTCGCATGTGTGATCCCAGCCTAATAGAACCACATGCACTACTTGTGCACTTTTTACCCACTCCTGGTTCTGGCTTACAAATACTGATGTAAAAAACTCACCAAATACTCAATGTCGTCTTACAGGACCATGAACTCAAGCGTACATAAGTCCACCAAGGATTAGTTTGAGAAGAAGTCCTGGAAGATCCTGCAGTGACCGTCAAGGTAATTTCACTGGAACACCATAGAAAATCTCTGGTGGGATCTGAAGAAGACGGATGCCATATGATAATGCAAACCTAAGAATATTAGTGATCTGGAGGCCATTGCCAATGAGGAATGAGCTAATTTTCAGAAGCTGGTGTCTGCTCATATATCAAGTTTCTAGCAAGTTATAGCAGCCTAGGGCGCTCTTCTAAGCACTAAAGACACTTGTCAAGAAGGGGTGAATAATTCTGAGCCTGCGGTAGTCAGGAAAAATGGCATTTTGTCATGAATTTGGAGAAGCCACTTATCATATTAGTCGTGTTATGATCATTATATTCATTAAGGTGATTTAGTAAGTATGCCATATTTTATATTACATTGTGTTTGTGTGATTGGTTTGTCGCAAACAACCAAAAAGTTTGTATATTTCGCTAATAAATGTAATTCAGTGGGGATTGAATAATTTTGATAGCAGCTGTATGTAAAGTACTGCTCGGGTTCTTGGGAATTCTGCTTTCAGACTTTCTTGTCTCCTCCCTGATTAAAGATTTCCATCCACCTTATTATTTAATCACGTTACGGAGACTATCTGTGTAGGGAAATGTGCACACACTCATTATATATTTGGTAACTGGGTGTCTATACGCAGTGGCAGTGACTAAGTGCAGATAAACTATCACCATTATGTGTTAGCGGTCTGGAGATCAGCCAGGGGCAAACAGTATCATATTCTTACTCATTCATTAATTTCTAGACACCAATGTGGAAAACAATAATATCCCTTTCTCCTCCACCAACAATGATGTTATGTAGTGGAAGAAAGGGACGATTTCCGTGAGTGAAAAGTATTGAGGTACTGACCTGGGACTAATGTCACTGTACCCACATAATTCAAGATACCATGTAGTAATAGACTGCAATAACAGATCCAGACGGAGTCCACCAATGCTTAACCCCATCGTCTACAACAGGTGGATGTGAGATCTTTATGCTGCTTTATCTGTTGAGCAATTGGGACTCAAGCCACCCCTAGTTCATACTTGTATTGTATTGTAACGAGAGATAATTGGTCCTTAAGGCTCCTTGTCCTTAGGATAGGGTGACACCACTGTTTTCTCTGAAAAAATGGTCTGATTATTCTGATCAGTCTTTGACCAGAGTTTGATCAGAGTTCGATCAGAGTGGCATCAGTTTTTCTCAGACGTGGAGAGAAAAAAAAAGTTTCACCATTCTGTCAGTCCATTTTTTTTCAAGTACCGATAGACTTGCATTTCCAATTTTGATCCAACACTCGCATCAAAATCGGACATGTTTCTTATCCTCCCCACGAACCACTCGATCCGAGGGAAAAAAATGGGACTTATGTACATAACCATAGAATAACATAGGTATGATTGTTATCTGTGAAAACCATGGCTATCACTCATCTAAGCAAATCAGTCGTGGGACTTTCTGCTCAGTCTAAGGACACATTCACACGTTCAGTATTTGGTCAGTATTTTACCTCAGTATTTGTAAGCCAAAATCTGGAGTGAAACAATCAGAGGAAAAGTATAACAGAAACAAGTCACCACTTCTGTATTTTTCACTCACTCTGGGTTTTGGCTTACAGATACTGAGGTAAAATACTGACCAAATACTGATAGTGTGAATATGTCCTAAGTGCAGCAGTTACCTGATCATTTGATAATTGTAGTTTTTACTTTTTTGTCTATCCATTCCATACATTAACTTCCTCCTGATCTTGTGCTCATACACAGCAGCCTGTCTGAAAAAAACACAGAGCTGCAGGGTAATGCAAAGAGGGCCTCTTATGAGATAGTAAGTGGATTTCAGACTACGGCTGCCATCACACTAGCAGTATTTGGTCAGTATTTTACATCAGTATTTGTAAGCCAAAACCAGGAGTGGAACAATCAGAGGAAAAGTATAATAGAAACATATGCACCACTTCTGTATTTATCACCCACTCCTGGTTTTGGCTTACAAATACTGTAGTAAAATACTGACCAAATACTGCTAGTGTGACGGCAGCCTAGCTCTGTCTGCACTAGACAATGCAGATGGAATCACTAGGTAATATGTTATGTTTAAAAAAAATGTAATCGCCATTTTTCTTTTAGGATAGTCCTCTGAAGTTTTTCACAGACATGACTACAAATCATGCATTGTTATTTTCCTTTTTATAGTGAGCACCAAACAAGTGGTTCAACAAGAAAGCATGATCACTTCTTCCCAAAAAACTATTGTCTTAAGTCCTATCTCCAATGGATCTGTCACTAACCCACCTCCTCCAGCGGCCAAGTCTAAGTTCAGACTAACTATCTCACGCCCTTCCCCTGGACGCACAAGTTTTCAGCCCAATGGTCCAGAAGATGTTGGCTCTGTGAAACCAGAAATAACTTTACAAGAGTCACCAGTAGTGCAAACCCATCTAATGACACCCATAGGTCCTGACAACGCAGTGAAGGAGAACGTTGGTGGCGTTCAAAGTCAGACTCCCTCTTTGGTGGTGACAACCCCAGAAGCTTCGTTATTTGCAACAAACCCCACAGAAGAAGAAATGGCCCCCACAAAACCTAAAGAAGTTAGCATTTTCAACAGGATATTCAAGATAGAGAAGATGCAGTCTACTCCGCAGCCTGAGGTGACAATAAATGAACCAATGCTCATTACTGTGGATCAAACTGCAGCATTACAAAGTTCTCCACCGAGTGATGATTTCCAGCTTCAGGTGAGATACATACGATAACTTACAATTATTGCCTAACAATTTTATAAAGGTTGTAATACTTCCTGTTTTTTCAAGAAGAGTTTTCAGCAGGCCCCTTATCATCGGAGACAGGATTAAAATGACAGATAATACCTCTATGCACACCTAATAACACAGGATCTACCAATCATAATAGGCGATGTCACATCTTAACCAGCTTTCCCTTCCTTCACATTGGCCTTTGTACAGGCTCATTAGATACTTCAATACAAAATATAGGGTTGGGATTCAACCATTGTGGCTATGTACATGTGTTATTTCCTGAAACAAAAGGAAGTTAGACTAAAAAAGCTCCAGTAGCCAGAGCGAAAATTACAAGATTTCTATTTTTATTTTTAATGCAGATTGTGCTATGTAAAAAAGAAAAAAAACATTAACAAAATGTTAAAAAAATTTGAACACAAAACCCATTTAATCAATTTTCTCATGACACATTCTCTTTAAAAAATGAAGGAGATTCACCCAACATCAACCAATTAATTTTTGGTCTATAATGCAGTTATACTAATGTACATTAATAAATTAATCTGTGATGTTCAGTGGATTTCTTCCATTTTGAAGAAGCAGCTTTGTACATTCTCCCGACATTGTCTATTCTTAACAACAAGAGCAATCCTACCTTCGTCCATTGTGATCTGATCCAGGGATGCTGAAACTACATGGTCTCATGTTCCTATGCTGATCATAGATATACAGTACAGACCTAAAGTTTGGACACACCTTCTCATTTAAAGATTTTTCTGTATTTTCATGACTATGAAAATTGTAAATTCACACTGAAGGCATCAAAACTTTGAATTAACACATGGTGTAATTATATATTTAACAAAAAAGTGTGAAACAACTGAAATTATGTCTTATATTCTAGGTTCTACAAAGTAACCACCTTTTCCTTTGATGACTGCTTTGCACACCCTTGGCATTCTCTTGATGAGCTTCAAGAGGTAGTCACCAGGAATGGTTTTCACTTCACAGGTGGGCCCTGTCAGGTTTAATAAGTGGGATTTCTTGCCTTATAAATGGGGTTTGGACCATCAGTTGTGTTGTGCAGAAGTCTGGTGGATACACAGCTGATTTCCCTACTGAAAAGAAAAAAGCAGCTAAGTAAAGAAAATCGAGTGGCCATCATTACTTTAAGAAATGAAGGTCAGTCAGTCCGAAAAATTGGGAAAACTTTGAAAGTGTCCCCAAGTGCAGTGGCAAAAACCATCAAGCGCTACAAAGAAACTGTCTCACATGAGGACCGCCCCAGGAAAGGAAGACTGAGAGTCACCTCTGCTTCTGAGGATAACCTTTTCCGAGTCACCAGCCTCAGAAATCGCAGGTTAACAGCAGCTCAGATTAGAGAGCAGGTCAATGCCACATAGAGTTCTAGCAGCAGACACATCTCTACAACAACTGTTAAGAGGAGACTTTGTGCAGCAGGCCTTCATGGTAAAATAGCTGCTAGGAAACCACTGCTAAGGACAGGCAACAAGCAGAAGAGACTTGTTTGGGCTAAAGAACACAAGGAATGGACATTAGACCAGAGGAAATCTGTGCTTTGGTCTGTTGAGTCCAAATTTGAGATCTTTGGTTCCAACCACCTTGTCTTTGTGTGATACAGAAAAGGTGAACGGATGGACTCTACATGCCTGGCTCCCACCGTGAAGCATGGAGGAGGTGTAATGGTGTGGGGGTGCATTTCTGGTGACACTGTTGGGGATTTATTCAAAATTGAAGGCATACTGAACCAGCATGGCTACCACAGCATCATGCTATTCCATCCGGTTTGCGTTTAGTTGGACCATCATATATTTATAGGACAATGACCCCAAAAACACCTCCAGGCTGTGTAAGGGCTATTTGACCAAGAAGGAGAGTGATGGGGTGCTACGCCAGATGACCTGGCCTCCACAGTCACCAGACCTGAACCCAATTGAGATGGTTTGGGGTGAGCTGGACCGCAGAGTGAAGGCAAAAGGGCCAGCAAGTGCTAAGCATCTCTGGGAACTCCTTCAAGATTGTTGGAAGACCATTCCCGGTGACTACCTCTTGAAGCTCCTCAAGAGAATGCCAAGAGTGTGCAAAGCAGTCATGAAAGCAAAAGGTGGCTACTTTGAAGAACCTAGAATATAAGACATAATTTCAGTTGTTTAACACTTTTTTGTTTAGTATATAATTCCACATGTGTAAATTCATAGTTTTGATGCCTTCAGTGTGAATGTACAATTTTCATAGTCATGAAAATACAGAAAAACCTTTAAATGAGAAGGTGTGTCCAAACTTTTGGTCTGTACTGTACCATTTCAAAGAACAGTATCTAAGGCAAAAAGCCAATTTTGTCAGTGAAAAGCTGAATTCAACCAGGCATTTTACCTGTTGTGCCACCTATGTGGACATGTAATATTTTATGGTACTCATTTGGACAAATGACCTCTCATGTCCACTTGAGTCCAGCAGGGCAGGAGCCACTTGAACAGCATGTTAAACCATATTGACTCATAGAGGGGGGGGTCATATGGACAGGGATTAACCCTGTATGCTCTACTGACTCTTGACAGTATCGCCTTAAGAACCTTCCTCACAAGTTTACATACCCCTTTCTAAAGATTAACCGTCATTTTATTTTTATTTTTTATAAATTACCGTATTTTTTCGGACTATAAGACGCACTGGACTATAAGACGCACCCAGGTTAGAGGTGAAAAATAGGGAAAAATATATTTGAAGCAAAAAAAATGTGGTAAAATTTAATAACATACTATTATATGTGGTGTTACTATATATAATAGTATGTTATTATATTGGAAGCTACGAGTAGACGTTGGTGCTGCGGGACCAGTGGGGTGTCTGTAAAGTACTATATGAAGACGCTGGAGGGTGAGTATAAGAATGGGGACACAGGACTTATATTTAAAGCACCACTCCAGCATTGCAAAATAACACTGAAGTGCTGCTTTAAAATCCCATGGGCGAACTATAACTCCCAGCATGTCCTGCAGATCCTATGGCATGCTGGGAGTAATAGTTCACCAAAGGAGTGGCAGAGTGCTTTATTGTGTGTTGTAAAGACTAACCTCTTAATTGTGGCAGCCAGCCACTGTGGTGAGGTGAAAAGCTGGAGCATCCCATGACTGCACACAGATTCCTCCCTCTTGTTGCCTCTCCACAGCACAGGTCATAAGAGGAAGCCAGCAGATTCTAGTAGGGAGTCTGAAGGACCTGTGATGACATCAGAAGAGGAAGGGCTCTGTGCTGTCATGTGATGCTCCTGCCCGCCCACTTCATAACATCACACAGGTCCTTATGCCCATTACGCAGCATCCAGCACAGCCCAGGCAGGTATGCAGCAATCTTGTCCCCTCTGGCCCCTGCTGTTGCCCCCTCCTCCACCAGACACACAGATCTCCCCAGCTGCTGCAGGGATCCAGCGCTGGGAAAACCATGTGTGTTTCAGTGAAGGACTTAATTTGCTGCTCTCCCTCACTGCTCAGCTGACAGGTGGGCAGGGAAGCGGCTAATGAATATTCACTGCACTTTAATCATTGGGACCATGTGGTTTCCCTAGGACTGGATTCAGGCAGTGGGGACATTTTTCTGCCTCCTGCCCCTTTCCCACATGCTACATTCCGACCATAAGACGCACCCACACTTTCCTCCCAAATTTGGAGGAAAAAAACTGTGTCTTATGGTCAGAAAAATACGGTAATAGTACACATGAAAATAAGAAACTTTGTAATATATATCATAAGTGAAATCCACTTGTTTCTCCTCCTGGACTGATCTTTCATTCTCAAAATTGTTAATTCACTGGTAAAATCTGTCTTCATTGAATACAGACGTTCCCATTACTGAGAAAGGAGATGACAGTTGGTGGTTATCAAGAAGACCAGCTTTTCAGGGCACACGTGTGTCAGATGTTTCTATAAAGGGGAAAAAATAAAGAAAGCTCTTACAGATTGAGATTGATGACTACCGTATATACTCGAGTATAAGCCGAGATTTTCAGCCCATTTTTTTGGGCTGAAAGTCCCCCTCTCAGCTTATACTCGAGTCATAACCAGGGTTCGGCAGGGGAGGGGGAGCGGGGGCTGTATAATTATACTTACCTGCTCCTGGCGCAGTCCCTGCAGGTCCCTGCTTCCCCGGCGCCCCAGCTTCTTCCTGTACTTAGCGGTCACATGGTACCGCTCATTATAGTAATGAATATGCTGCTCCACCTCCCATAGGGGTGGAGCCGCATATTCATTACTGTAATGAGCGGTAACGGTGACCGCTCAGTACAGGAAGAAGCTGCTGGCATCGGGGAAGCAGGGACTGCACCGTGCCATGAGCAAGTTAGTATAACGGGGAGGGGAGCACAGCGCTGCGTGACATTCACCTGCTCCTCGTTCCGGGCGTCTTCTGCAGTGACGCTCAGGTCGGAGGGCGCGGTGACATGGTTAGTGCGTACCCTCTGCCTGAACGTCAGTGCAGAAGACGCTGAAGATGGAGCGACGCCGGAACGAAGTCAGGTGAATATTGAAAGTGCCGGGGGCCTGAGCGACAAGAGGTGAGTATGTGATTTTTTTTTTTAATCGCAGCACCAGCAAATGGGGCAAGTGTCTGTATGGAGCATCTTATGTGGCCATAACGTTTGTGCAGCACTATATGGGGCAAGTGTCTGTATGGGGCCATAATTAACATTTGTGCAGCACTATATGGGGCAAGTGTCTGTATGGAGCCATAATCAACGTTTGTGCAGCACTATATGGGGCAAGTGTCTGTATGGGGCCATAATCAGCATTTGTGCAGCATTATATGGAGCAACTGTCTGTATGGAGCATCTTATAGGGCCATATTCAACGTTTGTGCAGCACTGTATGGGGCAAATATCTTTATGGAGCCATAATTAACGTTTGTGCAGCACTATATGGGGCAAGTGTCTGTATGGGGCCATAATCAACGTTTGTGCAGCACTATACGGGGCAAGTGTCTGTATGGGGCCATAATCAGCATTTGTGCAGCATTATATGGAGCAAGTGTCTGTATGGAGCATCTTATGGGGCCATAATCAACGTTTGTGCAGTACTATATGGGACAAGTGTCTGTATGGAGCATCTTATGGGGCCATATTCAACGTTTGTGCAGCACTGTATGGGGCAAATATCTTTATGGAGCATCTTATGGGGCCATAATTAACGTTTGTGCAGCACTATATGGGGCAAGTGTCTGTAAAGAGCATCTTATGGGGCCATAACGTTTGTGCAGCACTATATGGGGCAAGTGTCTGTATGGGGCCATAATCAACGTTTGTGCAGCACTATATGAGGCAAGTGTCTGTATGGGGCCATAATCAGCATTTGTGCAGCATTATATGGGGCAAGTGTCTGTATGGAGCATCTTATGGGGCCATAATCAACGTTTGTGCACTACTATATGGGGCAAGGGTCTGTATGGAGCATCTTATGGGGCCATAATCATTGTTTGTGCAGCACTATATGGGGCAAATATCTTTATGGAGCATCTTATGGGGCCATAATCAACATTTGTGCAGCATTATATTGGGCAAATGTGTCTATGGAGCATCTTATGGGGCCATTATTAACCTTTATGCAGGATTATATGGGGCATATTTTAATATGGAGCATCTTATGGGGCCATCATAAACTTTATGGAGCATTCAATATGGATATTCTCCTGATTCAATATGGATATTCAAAAACACTTAAGCTACTGATGTCTCAATTAATTTTACTTTTATTGGTATCTATTTTTACTTTTGACATTTACCGGTAGCTGCTGCATTTCCGACCCTAGGTTTATACTTGAGTCATTACGTTTTCCCAGTTTTTGTGGCAAAATTAGGGAGGTCGGCTTATACTCTGGTCGGCTCATACTCGAGTATATACGGTAATTCTTTGCAGAAGAGTCACCACAGAAATTTGGATAGCTCTACAATCATAATTATTCTCATGGAATCTGGCAATAATTTTTTCTGGACGAAATATTATAAAGAGTCTCATCTGCACCTCTCACCCCTGCTCCTCATCATGTAAGAGGAGGTTGGCTAATTGTATAGAAAAAAAGAGGAGTGAAGGACATAATTCTAATTGATGTTATATTTTCCCACAGGAACCTCCTGCTGAAATAATATGAGCACCATATTTTTACCATCCTTGACACTCCAAACATGACTATGATATACCCATCGTTCGGGTTGCTGTTATATTTCTGTGGTATCCCAAGACCAAAAATCCAGGCATTTGGAAGCACGGAAGAAATTATGTCCTCGTTTATAGATATGTCCATGGATTTTGTTGACAGCATGGCATGAAAATATTACACTTCTAGTGTGCCATATGATGTCCCTGGTATGGATTGGAGATGTCCAGTCTACCTTAGAGGCAATTATCTTCCCTGCATATATTAGCATTTCCTTGCTAAGTTGCTAGCAAGGAAACACACAAGGAGCATCTGGTCTCCATGTACACTGGTTGACTCCTTGCTAATTTAATTAACTACTCACAGAGGAGATGCTGCTAGGTGTCCAGTGATATTGTATTTTTATTTATCTAAATCCATAACACAATCTATTATGGTTCTCACAATGTTCTATACAACACTGTAACTGTTGTTTTAGGAGAACTTACAGTAGAATGTCTGTGTCTGCCTCTAGTTCCTCCTTCCTCCTCACCCACAGGATTTTAAAAGCACCAAGTGTCATCTTCTATCTCAGTAAAGGGAAAATCTGTCTTCTCGAAGTTCAAATTTTACCCATGAATTGAGTGAAAGATCAGTTCAGGAAGAGAAAGAAGCTGATTAGTGATGAGTAGGGTTGAGCGACTTTTCTTTTTTTAGGATCGGGTCGGGTTTCACGAAACCCGACTTTCTCAAAAGTCGGGTCGAGTGAAATCGGCCGATCCTATAGAAAAGTCGGGGTCGGCCGAAACACGAAACCCAATGCAGTGCAATGGGATACTAATGGTTCCCAGGGTCTGAAGGAGAGTAAACTCTCCTTCAGGCCCTGGGATCCATATTAATGTGTAAAATAAAGAATAAAAATAAAAAATAGGGATATACTCACCCTCGGACGCGCCCTGGTTCTAACCGGCAGCCTGCTTTCCTATAAATGAGCAAGTGAAGGACCTTCGATGACGTCGCGGCTTGTGATTGGTCGCGTGAGCGGTCACATGAGCGGTCACCCGACCAATCACAAGCCGCGACGTCATCGAAGGTCCTTCACTTGCTCATTCTTAGGAAGGAAGGCTGCCGGTTTGAACCAGGGCGCGACCGAGGGTGAGTATAACCCTAATAGGAATATACTCACCCTCGGACGCGCCCTGGTTCTAACTGGCAGCCTTCCTTCCTAAGAATGAGCGCGTGAAGGACCTTAGATGACGTCGCGGCTTGTGATTGGTCGCGTGACCGCCCATGTGACCGCTCACGCGACCAATCACAAGCCACAACGTCATCGAAGGTCCTTCACTTGCTCATTTTTAGGAACGCAGGCTGCCGGTTAGAACCAGGGCGCGTCCGAGGGTGAGTATATCAATATTTTTTATTTTTATTCTTTATTTTACACTTAAATATGGATTCCTATACCGATTCCCGATATCGCAAACATATCGGAACTCGGTATCGGAATTCCGATACCAGATCAGAAGATCGCCGACCTCATGGCCGACCCCACACAGGGGTCGGGTCGGGTTTCATGAAACCCAATTTTGCCAAAAGTCGGTGACTTCTGAAAATGGCCGACCCGTTTCGCTCAAACCCTAGTGATGAGCGAATATACTCGGTACTCGAGATTTCCCGAGCACGCTCGGGTGTCCTCCAAGTATTTGTAAGTACTTGAAGATTTAGTTTTCAGCGCCACAGCTGAATGATTTACATCTGTTAGCCAGCATAAGTACATGTGAGGGTTGCCTGGTTGCTAGGGAATCCCCACATGTACTTATGCTGGCTAATAGATGTAAATCATTCAGCTGCGGCGCTGAAAACTACATCTCTGAGTACATACAAATACTCGGAGGACCCCCGAGCGTGCTCGGGAAATCTCAAGTACCGAGTATATTCACTCATCACTAAAGCTGATTTCTCTGATGAGATAAATTACACAGTTTATTATTTTCAATTGTGTTATTGATTTATGAAATCAAAATTAAAAATGACAGCTGCTGTTTATGTTGTCCATACACACAAGATAACAGTAGTTTGATGGTTGAGCAACCATTGAACAAATGATTGTTATGCTGATGTAGTCATACACATTTTAGTTAGGATGTTACAAGTTGTTCAACGTGGCCATACATGGTGTGATGAACTAAAGTTTTTTCTGATAATGTTCTTTCAATAAAAGATTGTTCCTTGACAAACAATCTTTCATTTGACTTTCAACTAAGAAAATCAGTCATCTTATTTCATACGATACTAACGGGCACTTTCAGGGGTTTTTAATCTTTGCCATGTCCATCCAAAAATGACCACAAAACCTTGTAGCAGTGCTCCCTACCTTGATTATTATGCTAGCTTATATAGTACCAACATATTCCACAAAATAGAGTAAAAATAACATAGTATGCTTATGACTAAGGGCGGGCTGTGGAGACACGGGGGGGTCAGTGGGCGCCCAGGTTCGCTAGTCGGAACAGCATGGACCAGGGAACGTCCCACCTACCGCCCGCTCTCCCGTTAATGTGGGCATAATGCTACTCAGACAAACAGGGTGATGGTAAAACAGTGTGGCAATGCTTTATTGAACCACAAAACAGGCAGATAACACATAGAACAGTCCCAGCAAAAATTCCCCAAGATGGTGCACATTAAAGAGTCTCACCCTTCCGCTGACCTGCTGGGATAATGGCAGATGTTACGTCAGAGCTCCCAGTGTCGGCTACTCCACCTGTGGTACATACACAGAGAGGAGGTAACGACAAGGGTAGGGAGATGACAGTCCATTGAGTCCATACAAGGTTCAAGTCCAGTTGACACAAGAGTCACAACCTGGCTTATCCAAACATCTCCATGGAGCCAGGTGACCAGCGGGTCCCTATCCTGGCTTTCTGTATCCTTGAAACCAGAGCTGAAAATCTCTAGGTTGCTTTCTGTAGCATGATAGATCCGAGTTCCTCATGATGGAGCCATGAAGTAAAATGGGTGCTGTTCTGTCTCTGGTCCTTTGGATGTTTGGCAGAATCTCTGGCTGTCTCTCTCTCTTAGTCTCTCTGTCTCTGAGTCTCTTTATACAGAGGCATGTAACCTATTTTTTGTTTTACCCAGTGTCCTTCTGTCCACCCTCACAGTTAAGGGGAAGAATGGTGACAACCAAGTTGCCTTGTTCGATTATGTAATCTATTTGCATAGATTTTCCTCCTTTGTTTTAAAAATCAACAAACTATCTGGGCTCGACAATGTATAATTAGCATATCAGTAGACCTCACTATTCATCAAGGATAATAGCACACTATGTCATATTAAATCAGCTTACAAGTCAATATTCCATGCTTACACAAACAAAAGTCTGTTTTCTTGACCAATCAGAAATCAACACTTAAATCCAAAAGCCAACATACAGATAAAAAGTCAATTCTTCTTGGTTTGCTAAACATAGCATTAACATAATTATTAATATTATTTTATTATTATTATCATCCATTTTTATAGCGCCATTTATTCCATGGCGCTTTACATGTGAACACGGGGCAAATATAGACAAATACATTAAACATGAGTAAAAAACAAGGCACAGGGGTACATAAGGAGGGAGGACCCTGCCAGCGAGGGCTCACAGTCTGCAGGGATGGGTGATGAAACACTAGGAAAGGGTAGGGCAGGTTGTGCGACGGTTCAGTAAGTTCAGGATCACTGCAGGCTGTAGGCTTGTCGGAAGAGGTGAGTCTTCAGGTTCTTTTTGAAGGTTTCCATGAAAGGCCAGAGTCTGATGTGTTGGAGTAGAGAGTTCCAGAGTATGGGGGAAGCACGGGAGAAGTCTTGGATGCGGTTGTGGGAAGAAGAGATGAGAGGGGAGTAGAGAAGGAGGTCTTGAGAGGATCGGAGGTTGAGTGTAGGTAGGTACCGGGAGACCATGTCACAGATGTATGGAGGAGACAGGTTGTGGATGGCTTTGTATGTCAGGATGGATTGGAGTGGTGCCAGAGTGCTAGAGGGGAGTTCAGAGAGTAGGAGGTTGCAGTAGTCGAGGTGGGAGATGATAATGGCACGCACAAGTGTTTTTGCGGTGTTGCGGTCAATGAAAGCACAGATCCGGGAAATATTTTTGAGTTTGAGACGGCAGGGGGAGGCAAGGGCTTGGATATGTGGCTTGATAGGGTAGAGTCGAGGATCATCCTGAGGAATCGGGCGTGTGGGACTTGGGAAAGTGAGCAGCCATTGACATTGATGGATAGGTCTGGTGGAGGGGTAGAGTGAGATGGGGGAAAGATGATGAATTCTGTTTTGTCCATGTTCAGTTGTAGAAAGCGAGCAGAAAAGAAGGCTGAAATAGCAGATAGACAGTGCGGGATTTTGGTAAATAAGGAGGTGAGGTCAGGTCCGGATAGGTAGATCTGCGTGTCATCAGCGTAGAGATGGTACTGCATACTGTGGGATTCTATGAGCTGTCCCAGGCCGAAAGTGTAGATGGAGAAGAGTAGGGGTCCTAGAACAGAGCCTTGAGGAACACCGATTGACAAGGGGCGAAGTGAGGAGGTGGTATGGGGGAGGAAAATACTGAATGTTCAGTCTTTCAGATATGATGAGATCCAGGAAAGGGCCAAGTCTGTGATGCCAAGAGAGGAGAGGATTTGTAGCAGAAGGGAGTGGTTCACAGTGTCGAAGGTAGAAGACAGGTCCAGAAGAAGGAGGACAGAGTAGTGTCGCTTGCTCCTGGCAGTTAGTAGGTCATTGGTGACTTTAGTTAGGGCAGTTTCAGTTGAATGATGGGGTCGGAAGCCAGACTGTAATCGATCAAAGAGGGAGAAGGAGGAGAGGTGGGAGGACAGTTCAAGATGGACGTGTTGCTCCAGCAATTTGGAGGCATAAGGGAGAAGAGATATCGGGCGATAGCTAGACACACAGGATGGGTCGAGGGAGGGCTTTTTGAGGATGGGTGTGATCTTGGCATGCTTGAAGGATGAGGGGAAGACACCTGTTGTGAGTGAGAGGTTGAAGAGGTGCGTTAGGGTTGGGATGAAGACCGTGGAAAGGTTAGGGATGAGGTGGGATGGGAGCGGGTCGAGCGTGCAGGTGTTGAGGTGTGATCTTGACAGGAGGGTGGAGAGCTAATCTTCTGTCATGGTGGAGAAGCTGGTTTTGGAGGAGCAGGGTTGAGCAGCTAAGAGGGGCAGTGGGCGCTGTGGGCCAAAGCTTTAAGATAATTAAGATATAATCTGGTTTCTTCACATGGGCGATACACCAGAATGCATCAAGGTTTTTTTAAGTGTGTGTTTTTTCCATGGAGGTACCTATTTTAAAGGAATGCTAAATAAAGGATATTTTTTTCTCTCAATGCAATGGTTTGCCGACTTTTCCCTCCAAACTTTAATATGTTCCACAGAGCTTAACAGATATTGTCTCCATTGGGGCTGGCAATGTAAATTCCCTATCAGTAGGTCTTTGGCTTATGGAAGGAAACTGGATTACCTGGAAGAAACCCATGCACACCCTGCATGTTTGCAAATGTTGTCGTTGTTGGTGGGAGTTGAGCCTGAGAACCTGAGAACTCAACTCTGTAAGGCAATGGTGCTAACCACTGAGCCACCCTGCTGCATATTTGCATGTACAAGGGTATGTTTCCACGGTCAGAAATGACTCAGTATTTGCTCAGGATTTGACGCAGGCAAAATCTGCACCAAATCTGCATCTGAGGTCACTGGCAGGTCACCTGCGTTTTTTATGTGTTTTTTAAATGCGTTTTTGATGTACCCCACCTGTGGTACATACACAGAGAGGAGGTAACGACAAGGGTAGGGAGATGACAGTCCATTGAGTCCATACAAGGTTCAAGTCCAGTTGACACAAGAGTCACAACCTGGCTTATCCAAACATCTCCATGGAGCCAGGTGACCAGCGGGTCCCTATCCTGGCTTTCTGTATCCTTGAAACCAGAGCTGAAAACCTCTAGGTTGCTTTCTGCAGCATGATAGATCCGAGTTCCTCATGATGGAGCCATGAAGTAAAATGGGTGCTGTTCTGTCTCTGGTCCTTTGGATGTTTGGCAGAATCTCTGGCTGTCTCTCTCTCTTAGTCTCTCTGTCTCTGAGTTTCTTTATACAGAGGCATGTAACCTATTTTTAGTTTTACCCAGTGTCCTTCTGTCCACCCTCACAGTTAAGGGGAAGAATGGTGACAACCAAGTTGCCTTGTTCGATTATGTAATCTATTTGCATAGATTTTCCTCCTCTGTTTTAAAAATCAACAAACTATCTGGGCTCGACAATGTATAATTAGCATATCAGTAGACCTCACTATTCATCAAGGATAATAGCACACTATGTTATATTAAATCAGCTTACAAGTCAATATTCCATGCTTACACAAACAAAAGTCTGTTTTCTTGACCAATCAGAAATCAACACTTAAATCCAAAAGCCAACATACGATAAAATGTCAATTCTTCTTGGTTTGCTAAACATAGCATTAACATAATTATTAATATTATTTTATTATCATCCATTTTTATAGCGCCATTTATTGCATGGCGCTTTACATGTGAATACGGGGCAAATATAGACAAATACATTAAACATGAGTAAAAAACAAGGCACACGGGTACATAACGAGGGAGGACCCTGCCAGCGAGGGCTCACAGTCTGCAGGGGATGGGTGATGAAACACTAGGAGAGGGTAGGGCAGGTTGTGCGACGGTTCAGTAAGTTCAGGATCACTGCAGGCTGTAGGCTTGTCGGAAGAGGTGAGTCTTCAGGTTCTTTTTGAAGGTTTCTATGAAAGGCCAGAGTCTGATGTGTTGGGGTAGAGAGTTCCAGAGTATGGGGGAAGCACGGGAGAAGTCTTGGATGCGGTTGTGGGAAGAAGAGATGAGAGGGGAGTAGAGAAGGAGGTCTTGAGAGGATCGGAGGTTGAGTGTAGGTAGGTACCGGGAGACCATGTCACAGATGTATGGAGGAGACAGGTTGTGGATGGCTTTGTATGTCAGGATGGATTGGAGTGGTGCCAGAGTGCTAGTAGGGAGTCCAGAGAGTAGGAGGTTGCAGTAGTCGAGGTGGGAGATGATAAGGGCATGCACAAGCGTTTTTGCGGTGTTGCGGTCAATGAAAGCACAGATCCGGGAAATATTTTTGAGTTTGAATCGGCAGGGGGAGGCAAGGGCTTGGATATGTGGCTTGATAGAGAGGGTAGAGTCGAGGATCACCCTGAGGAATCGGGCGTGTGGGACTGGGGAAAGTGAGCAGCCATTGACATTGATTGATAGGTCACAGAGACGGACATGCGGCGCATCTTTCCAGACTGCAGTCTGTTAATTTATGTAGTGGAGAATCCCCGTCTCCGCTGCGTAATTTACCCAAACTTTCTTTAGATGTGGTAAAACCACATTATCTTCCTAGTCAAATGTGTATTAAGTGCGGTAACGCAGCTTACTACGCATGTGTACTAATTTACATAATGGTGAATCTTGTGACACAGCTGGACGTACATGACACAGAAAGTGGAGGAAAGCAAATAAATTTTAATAAATAAATAAATAATAATTTAAAAAAATAGCTTGAGGTTCCCCCATATATGTTAACCAGCAAAGGAAAAAGCAGACAGCTGCGGCCTGGTATTTCAGGCTGGTAATTAACCAATATCCAAGAACCTTACCAGCCTGATAACACCAGGCCACAGCAGTCTGCTTACCTTGGATGGTTAGCAAAAATAGTGAGATCCCCTAAAAAAAACCTGTGTGGGGTCCCCCCATACTTGTTAACCAGCCAGAGTAAAGCAGACTACTGGGGCTGGTATTTCAGGCTGGTAAGTATCCAATATCCATGAACCTTACCAGCCTGAAAATACCAGGCCACAGCAGTCTGCTTACCTTGGATGGTTAGCAAAAATAGAGGGATCCCCTCCAAAATACAATGGCATGGGGTCCACCTAATTTTGTTAACCAGCCAAGGAAAAAGCAGACAGCTGCAGCCTGGTATTCTTAGGCTGGCGAGGCCCAAGGATTTTGGCCCTCACCAACCTAAAAATAGCAACCCGCAGCCGCCCCACAACTGGCATATCCAAAGATACACCAATTGTGGCACTTTACCTGGCTCTTCCCACTTGCCCTATAGTGGTGGCAAGTGGGGTAATATTTGTGGGGTTGATGTCACCTTTGTATATAAGACACCTATCCATTACTAATCCTATAGTTATATGGTCAATAAAGTCACGGCCAGAATAAAATCCTTTAATAATCTTAATTAACCATACTTACACCATAACCTAATCCCCGATGCCCTCGATCTCCTGCAAAAAATAAAATAATAAATCAACACAAATACTCCCAGTCCGACGTAGTCCAATTACCGAGTGTCCCACGACGAGTCAAGCTCTGCTACATCTGGATGCCTTTGGCTGAACAGGGACATTATGCCACCATCCAGCCTGACATCCAGAAACAGCAGAGCTTGTAGATGACCACCTGAGATAACTTGGTTATCTCACGTGCACAGGTCACGTGCACAGCAGTTCTCGCGGTCAGCTGATCTCATCGCGAGAACTGCAGTGGAAGCGAACTCTCGGCCAAAACAAGGTAAAACATTATTTAAATTAGTACACATGGGTGGTAAGCTGCGTTTCCGCACTTACTAAGCATGTGACTATAAAGATGATGTGGTTTTACCGCATCTAATGATAGTCTATGGGAAATTTATGTTGCGGAGACTGAGGGTCTCCGCAACATAAATAGACATGCTGCGGTCTGAAAAGACACGCCACATGTCTGTTTACGCAGGGAGCCAAGGGCGTCTTTTAACGCATAGTGGTGATGGGATTTTTTGAAATCCCCTCCATTATGCTATAACATCTGGATGCTGCCGGTTTGACACAGCATCAAACCCGCAGCATTTACTGACCATGGAAACATACCCCAACTTCATGAAGAACAATTGTGCAAAGACAAAACCAAGACGATTAGAACATAAAGTGGTGATAGACATTAAATTAATGTCAATCAAACCTGCTAATTTTAGCGCAACCAGACGATCATATAATGCTCATGAAGGCATCCAAATTTACACAATGGTGTACGTTGGGGAAGAGAAGGATCAGGGTTGTTGTAGTGCAATATGCCCGATCCTTTTCTTCCCAAGTGAATTAAGAAACCAGAATTGTCTGGCTACGGTTTACACTACTCTTGTAGTCAGGAGTCAGGACACATGGAACCTTTGCCGAGGCCAGCATAGGAAAGTGCATGTTTTATCCTTTAGGTTTTTTTTTTTTAAATTCAGGGTAAATAGAATACAATGGTCACAGATCTCTACGAGGGCAGTGACATTCGCCAAACATGTGAATAGTCTCTTATTTTAGAAATAATTACAATCAGGCACTATTGCAGCCAGCCGGGGTTTAATTTAATACTCGGATAACATTAAAGGCTTTGTGGATTTTCCAGTAGTACAAGTCACTCACAGATCCTGGACAATGGGAAATGTTGCATGAGCAAACAGAGGCGGCAGCCAAAATGTAAACACGGAGTTAGTGGTGATATTTAGGAAGTGTTGATTTGCGTTGTAAATAAGATCAACCACGTAGACTAAGCAATCAAGGTGCCTCCTACAGTATATCACAGCGTAGGGGACACAAGACACAAGAACTAGCTCCACACAAACCGTGTGAACGAAGAGAGCACAATGAGCTGGGCATGAGCAGCCATGCAAAAATTAGGTGCAGTACCACCTATGAACAATAGGGCGCGTCATCACTGCCGTACAAATAGGTGTACAAAATGCAGATCCACATACTAACACTAGAGCTTCCTTCATCCAACTAAACCAAGATGCATTTTAAGGGGACCTCTACCTGAGTATATGTACTTTGCATGCAGGGCATTGCCCTATACAGTCCAGTCTATAGTCAATCTGTCGTAGCTTCTCATCACATGCAATAATAATCCAAGAGTTTGTGATGCTTGACTGTTGGATTCCCTGGACTATCAGAAATCCAGAGAATAAGTATTAATAGAAGAAATCTGTCATACATTGTCTACAATACAATAGTCCAGAATGGACGTTTCCACTCATGCCTTTGGGTACATGATGGGTCAGTTGAAGATACAGACCATTAAATGTGCTTAGTGTTGGATGCCCAACTACCTTACCTAATGCTTGCTCCCTCCTCTATAGTCACCCCTCAAAGTGTCCCCATATAGACTTCTAATTGTTGCAGTAAACAAAATCCACCTCTCACTTACGCCGACGTCATTGAATCAACACTTCAGCAGTGAAGACAATGGTCTTAGTGAGAGAGCAGCGGCAGTAGTGGTCTTGTCCCACTCCACATCCGCCCTTGACATTAACATGCAGAAATGCCACATATGTTATTATCCATACATTATACGACTTCTTGTCTATTGTTTCAAAGATTAAAATGAGATACAGAAATGTCTCACACTGTCATGTACAGTGATAATGTATACCAGGACATACAGTGGGGCAAAAAAGTATTTAGTCAGTCAGCAATAGTGCAAGTTCCACCACTTAAAAAGATGAGAGGCGTCTGTAATTTACATCATAGGTAGACCTCAACTATGGGAGACAAACTGAGAAAAAAAAATCCAGAAAATCACATTGTCTCTTTTTTTAACATTTTATTTGCATATTATGGTGGAAAATAAGTATTTGGTCAGAAACAAAATTTCATCTCAATACTTTGTAATATATCCTTTGTTGGCAATGACAGAGGTCAAACGTTTTCTGTAAGTCTTCACAAGGTTGCCACACACTGTTGTTGGTATGTTGGCCCATTCCTCCATGCAGATCTCCTCTAGAGCAGTGATGTTTTTGGCTTTTCGCTTGACAACACGGACTTTCAACTCCCTCCAAAGGTTTTCTATAGGGTTGAGATCTGGAGACTGGCTAGGCCACTCCAGGACCTTGAAATGCTTCTTACGAAGCCACTCCTTCGTTGCCCTGGCGGTGTGCTTTGGATCATTGTCATGTTGAAAGACCCAGCCATGTTTCATCTTCAATGCCCTTGCTGATGGAAGGAGGTTTGCACTCAAAATCTCACGATACATGGCCCCATTCATTCTTTCATGTACCCGGATCAGTCGTCCTGGCCCCTTTGCAGAGAAACAGCCCCAAAGCATGATGTTTCCACCACCATGCTTTACAGTAGGTATGGTGTTTGTTGGATGCAACTCAGTATTCTTTTCCCTCCAAACACAACAAGTTGTGTTTCTACCAAACAGTTCCAGTTTGGTTTCATCAGACCATAGGACATTCTCCCAAAACTCCTTTGGATCATCCAAATACTCTCTAGCAAACTTCAGACGGGCCCAGACATGTACTGGCTTAAGCAGTGGGACACGTCTGGCACTGCAGGATCTGAGTCCATGGTGGCGTAGTGTGTTACTTATGGTAGGCCTTGTTACATTGGTCCCAGCTCTCTGCAGTTCATTCACTAGGTCCCCCCGCGTGGTTCTGGGATTTTTGCTCACCGTTCTTGTGATCATTCTGACCCCACGGGGTGGGATTTTGCGTGGAGCCCCAGATCGAGGGAGATTATCAGTGGTCTTGTATGTCTTCCATTTTCTTATTATTGCTCCCACTGTTGATTTCTTCACTCCAAGCTGGTTGGCTATTGCAGATTCAGTCTTCCCAGCCTGGTGCAGGGCTACAATTTTGTTTCTGGTGTCCTTTGACAGCTCTTTGATCTTCACCATAGTGGAGTTTGGAGTCAGACTGTTTGAGGGTGTGCACAGGTGTCTTTTTATACTGATAACAAGTTTAAACAGGTGCCATTACTACAGGTAATGAGTGGAGGAAAGAGGAGACTCTTAAAGAAGAAGTTACAGGTCTGTGAGAGCCAGAAATCTTGATTGTTTGTTTCTGACCAAATACTTATTTTCCACCATAATATGCAAATAAATTGTTAAAAAAACAGACAATGTGATTTTCTGGATTTTTTTTTCTCAGTTTGTCTCCCATAGTTGAGGTCTACCTATGATGTAAATTACAGACGCCTCTCATCTTTTTAAGTGGTGGAACTTGCACTATTGCTGACTGACTAAATACTTTTTTGCCCCACTGTATGTATTTGATAGATAGATAGATAGATAGATAGATAGATAGATAGATAGATAGATAGATAGATAGATAAGATAATGAAAAAAGGCTCACTTGCTCTTGAACTGAAATGTTGCTACCTGTTCACATGGGCCAATAAATATACCACTTATTTGCATGGAAATTGCGATTGAAAGCTACCCACTTTCTTTGCTTTTTATGTACCATAGATAGATAGACAGATATTAGTTAATAGAAAGATCGAAGATGGACAGACAGATAGTTAGATAGACAGGGCTGCCACTAGAAATTGCCCCATACTGGCAAAATTTTCGGGGCCCCCTTGAGACTCCGCCCAGGCTCCACCCCAGCCCCGCCTCTAGGCTCCACCCCTCGAACTGTCCACAGTCCCACCGCTCTCTCTTGGAAAAACTCCACTTCTCACCTATCACACATTGACAGTTCCCATCACCAGATCACATACATAGCCGGAAGCTTTTGTTTTGGCCAAAAGATTTTTTAAGCCGCCACCATTAGGGCTTGTTTTCACTTGCGAGGAACACGTCCATGTCTCGCATGTGGAAACGAAGCTCTGGCGCCGGTACTGTGGAGCGGAGCGTGCGGCCGCATAGCAACACATGGAGCCGCACGCTCCGCTCCGGAGTGCTGGCACCAGAGCTTCGTTTCCACATGCGAGACACGGACATGTTTCTCGCAAATGGAAACAAGCCCTAACACAGTAGACACTTTTGGCCGGGCCTTACTCTACTGTAACCTATTAAATATTTGTTAAAATATGCAATACAATTTAGGTATATTTTTATTTATTTTTCAATTTTTAAAATGACCAATAATACCACATACAAGGAACAAATACCGCTACACCATGACCAGATGACATATTACCACCACTGTGATCGAATAATATCACATACAAAGAACAAATACCGCAACACCATGTCCAGACCGCATATTACTGCCACAGTGATCGAATAATATCACATACAAGGAACAAATACCGCAACACCATGTCCAGACCACATATTACCACCACATAGTGACTGAATACTACAATTCTGATCAGTAATTAAAAAAAAGCACCATACTATCACCATAAGTGCCATTATACACAGGAAATCTGTATACAGTGTATAGTGTCAGTGTATAGGTAACACACTGACTCACCAGTGACGTCTCTAGCTGAAGTCCTTCATCTTTCATCCAGCCCAGACCGCCATCACTTCATCCAGCCAGGACTCGTCTCTGCAGGAAATAACACAGTTATCTCGAGCTCTGCTTGTAGAATACATTACTTAAGTTTTCCCAACTTCTACATTACACCACATGAAGAAAAAGAGGCGACATAGTGTCACTCTACACAGTAACAGGACCACCCCCCCCCCATTTAAAACCGTGTCTTTAAAAAATAAAATAAATACATCACTGCAGTAATAATATCCCTAAATTAGCCCCTATGGTAATAATATTCCCCATCCTGGCCACCGTGTGTCTCATTCCTGGCGTCAGCCATATGTTCTCCCATCCTGCCCTCATGAGTATCCATTCTGTCCCATACGATATCCCCATCCTGCCCCATATGATCGCCTCATGTGATCTCTCCATCCTGCCCCATCTGTCTCCATCGTATCCATCCTGCTCCATGATCCTGCACGATCTGTCTCCAATTCTGCGCCATGTCTCCATTCTGCCCCCTATTTCTCCAACCATGCCCCATGTCTGAAATCCTGGCACTTGTCTCCAATCATGCCCCATGTCTCCATTCTGCCCACTATGTCTCCAACCATGCCCCCATGTCCAGCATTCTGCCCCCGGGTCTCGCATTCTGCCCCACTGTGTCCAGCATTCTGCCCCCACTGTGTCCAGCATTCTGCCCCCGGGTCTCGCATTCTGCCCCACTGTGTCCAGCATTCTGCCCCCACTGTGTCCAGCATTCTGCCCCCACTGTGTCCAGCATTCTGCCCCCACTGTGTCCAGCATTCTGCCCCCACTGTGTCCAGCATTCTGCCCCCACTGTGTCCAGCATTCTGCCCCCTCTGTGTCCAGCATTCTGCCCCCACTGTGTCCAGCATTCTGCCCCCACTGTATCCAACATTCTGCCCCCACTGTGTCTAGCTTTACTGCCCCCACTGTGTCCAGCTTTACTGCCCCCACTGTGTCCAGCTTTCTGCCCCCACTGTGTCCAGCTTTACTGCCCCCACTGTGTCCAGCATTCTGCCCCACTGTATCCAACATTCTGCCCCCACTGTGTCCAGCTTTCTGCCCCCACTGTGTCCAACATTCTGCCCCCGGGTCTCGCATTCTGCCCCACTGTGTCCAGCATTCTGCCCCCACTGTGTCCAGCATTCTGCCCCCACTGTGTCCAGCTTTACTGCCCTCCCTGTGTCCAGCTTTCTGCCCCCACTGTGTCCAGCTTTCTGCCCCCCTGTGTCCAGCATTCTGCCCCCACTGTGTACAACATTCTGCCCCCACTGTGTCCAGCTTTCTGCCCCCCCTGTGTCCAGCATTCTGCCCCCACTGTGTCCAGCTTTCTGCCCCCACTGTGTACAACATTCTGCCCCCACTGTGTCCAGCTTTCTGCCCCCACTGTGTCCAACAGGACTGGAGTGACAGTTCTCCGTGACTAAGAGCACAGAGCTGCACAACTGCCAGACAGGGGGGAGGAGGAGAGACCTGAATTAGCACCGGCAGATGCAGCCACCCGAAGCCTCTTCTCACTGGATGCAGTCTCCTCACTTCTCCTGCTCTCTGCCTGTGCCTCAGCCCGCCCGACGACAACACACGCCACACGTGACTCCTCCAGAATGAGTGTGTATGAGCTCAGTGTGTAACGTGACGTCGGGACCATGATGCACCAGGGCCCGCAAATTAAAGGTATAGTGCCCATTTCTCTCTCCCGGATACATTAACAACGCTGTAGGTGTAACTTTAAATCACCACAGCGTTGTTATGTATCTGGTCTGCGGCAGCTTTAAACAAAATATCCCAGGGGCCCGATGAGCATTAGCAAAGAGAGGGGGGCCCGCCCAGACCGGGCTGCCAGCGTGTGCGGGCCCCCCTTTTTGCTTCAGCTCATCGGGCCCCATACTGTAGTGATGGCTGTAATGCCCTGATGGCGGCCCTGTAGATAGATAGAAAGTGTTTATAAAAAAGGTAAAGAGATAATACAAAATGGGAACAAAACAATACGGTTTATACAATTACATAAACTAAAAGGGATAGCAAAAGAGAATTACTAAATCTGATGTCACTGGAATGTCTCAAAGCTTAGCAGAGGGAGGTACTCCTTAGGAAAAGAGACAGAACTACAGGAAGCTGTATCTTCCAGGACTGACAAATGACTAAACCCAAATTATGTTTTTTATTAGATCAAGGTTACGCCCAAATACCTCCCTTTGGTGAGGCTGGTTGTGGGATGTGCTAGGTCCTTTAGAATTTTATGAGGATATATTTGCCCGGAGGTCCCAGGTGGAAGATATTGTCACTATGTTTCTTATTGTGATTTTCCCTTTATATAGAGATGAAACATGGCATGAACAGCACTATCCACTGGACCAATATTAAATTGGAGGAATTCTGCTGGCCTTACAGTGATGTGAATGAATGGGTTATGTTCGTCCCTTTGCTACAATGCCGAAAATATCTCTCCCACAAATATCAGGGCTATGCAAACCCCAATATTCATCACTTACCACTGGCTTTGAAAGGTCTGGAAGCCGTGATCAGAGGAATCTTGCCTGGGAAGTGTAGTTTTCTGTCTTTGTATAAAGGAATCATTCTCAGTGTCTTGGTGTCTTTTTCCCAGAGCAAATGTAATGTTGCAATTACCTAGTCACTGGAGGAGGCCCCTATTTCAATTGAAGTTCACATGTCAGCTCTCTAACTTCCCCAGTTATAATTAGTTTCTCTCTTTCCCAGCTATAATTAACCCCATCTGTTCAATGTGGAGTCCTACCTATAAAGGTTGAAGTGACAGCTCTTTCTCTCTTCCCCAGCTATATTTAATCCCATATGTTCAATGTAAAGGTGATATGTTTCCTCTCTAGAGATGTCGTATGGATTTAAATTTTTCTCTATGACAGATAGGTAATAAATAAATAACATAGTAAGATGTAAGAGAAAAATAAGTACATTGATATAAGATAGATAGATGTCTACCTCTGTGCCTCCTACATACGGTCACCGGAATCACCCTACAATCCAGACAGCTTTGAGATCTTACAAGGAGAACCTGCTGACTATCAGGCCTTGTGCAAAGTTCTAATCTTTGGATACCTCAATGGAAGACCAGGGAGAGATAAAGACTTTCTCATGATGGATGGAAACATCTATATATTTGGAGCAGAGACTGATGGCCACAACTCAGTACACATGGAAAGAAACTTAAATGACAGGACAGTCAACAAAAGTGGCAAAAAGCTCCTGTACTTATGTAGATGTTAAGGACTTCATATACTTAATGGCCGCACCAAGGGAGACTCTCTAGGAAGGTGTACACTAAACTCCCATATAGGAAGGAATGTAGAAGGTTATGCCATTACAGATATGAATCTGGCAATTATCAGCGCCTTCATAGTCACCCCACAAACATACCTTTCATATCACAGCCAACTTATTCTGTAAATGAAATCTACAACAAAACCATCCACACAAAAGCCTCAGGAGAGTGACCTCTTCAGCCTGCCTCCATCCTATAAATGGTCCATGACGTTGCCAATAAAATATAAAGAGGCTCTCAGCAGACACGAAATACAGGAGATGCTTCACCATTTCTACAAATATGAGTTCAAGCCTAACCCAGAAGGATAGAGTCAAGGTGCAAAAGAACTCAATGATATATTCTACATCATGGTCAGATTTTCCAACCTTAAGAAAATTAACTACAAGAGGCCAAAAGAAAAATAGATCAATGGTTGATAGAGAATGAAAAGCTATACGGAAGACCCTGAGAACAGCCTCACTCAAGAAACACAGAGAACCCAACTACCCAGGTCTGAATGATGCATATGACACCATACAAAGGCAGTGCAAAACCATCTTCAGGAGGAAAAAGCAGAGTTACATCTCTATTAGACTTAACCAACTCAAAGACACCCTCTAAAACAACGCCTTCTGTGAACTATGGAACCACATGGGCACAAAAAGCAAGAAAAACAATATCCATATTCACTACGGCAACATTTGGCTCCAGTACTTCAAAGACCTCTACAAAGACATCACAAAGGAAGGACTAAGCCAAGAACAGAAAAAGGTAACGTAAAAATTAAAAGGCAATGGAGGAGAAAAAACAAAAATTTCCCACACCTTTTGGATACGTCAATCACCTTACAGCCGGTTACAGAGATATTCGCTTCCATAAGATGTAGAAAAGCCAGTTACCTGGCTGGAACCCCACAAGAAATGTTGAAATACAGCCCATCAGAGATACAGGCTGTAATAGCTAAACTGTTTAATATTGTGTGAGTGTCGGTTACTTCCCTCATACCTGGAACAAAGACCTCATCACACCAATCCAAAACAGTGAGACAGGTAGGACCCTGCCAATTACAGAGGCATATGTGTCAGCAGCAACCTAGGAAAACTATTCAACAGCATCCTGAACAATAGGATCATCAATTTTCCCACAAGGAAAGACCTACGATGCCTTCAAATGCTCCTACACCGAGAACCGCTGAGGGTGAACGGGAGAAGAATGGCTTATTTCCAGCAGAGCTGCAGCGTCAGACAGTCCTGCAACCTAAGTCCAACACGCTTGATCATTTACATCAATGAGGTGGCCTGTTATGACCTGGTGGTAAGGACAATAATGGACCTGGTGGTTAAGAGCACACGGAACGACCTGATAGTTACAAATAATATAGGACAAGCTCTGAGACGTGGGAACTCTGCTGACCGCAATCCCTAATCCTATCACACACACTAGAAATAGCCGTGGATTGCTCCTAACGCTCCCTATGCAACTCGACACAGCCTAAGGAACTAGCTAGCCCTGAAGATAGAAAAATAAGCCTACCTTGCCTCAGAGAAATTCCCCAAAGGAAAAGGCAGCCCCCCACATATAATGACTGTGAGTAAAGATGAAAATACAAACACAGAGATGAAATAGATTTAGCAAAGTGAGGCCCGACTTACTGAACAGACTGAGGATAGGAAAGGTAACTTTGCGGTCAGCACAAAAAACTACAAAAAGACCACGCAGAGGGCGCAAAAGACCCTCCGCACCGACTCACGGTGCGGAGGCGCTCCCTCTGTGTCCCAGAGCTTCCAGCAAGCAAGACAAAAATCAAAATAGCAAGCTGGACAGACAAATAGCAAACAGAGAAAAACAAGCAGGAACTTAGCTTCTGCTGGGAAGACAGGTCACAAGAACGATCCAGGAGTGAACTAGACCAATACTGGAACATAGACAGGTGGCATGGAGCAATGATCTAAGTGGAGTTAAATAGAGCAGCCAGCTAACGAATTAACCTCGTCACCTGTGGAAGGAAACTCAGAAGCCGCAGCCCCATGGACAGAACCAGCCAAAGTACCATTCATGACCACAGGAGGGAGCTTGACAACAGAATTCACAACAGTGGCCATTGCTTTGGAATCCTCTGCAGCGCCAGGTCTCAGACTCCATGACGTCAAGGTGAAATTCTTTCTGTATGCATATGACCTACTGCTGCTATCGCAAACCAAGAAAGTCCTCCAAGACAAGCTGAAAATCTTAGAGAAATTCAGCTCCACATGGGCACTACTCATCAACGCAAAGAAAACCAGTATCATGGTATTTACATACAGATACTTCTATGACGTTATATATGGTCATGATCGACAATAATGCAATATGTGTGTATATATACAGTATATATTTACATTTTTTTGATTATCCGCTTCAGTGACCATCTGGTTTAAATCCTCTCTCTACATGTGCATACACTGGCTCCTGTACCGCCTCAATATATTTTTTCCTTTTTTCTTTTTTTATATTTTTCCCTACATGCAGTTCCCTCCTGTCATTTTCTTCCACTCCTGCATCCCCTTTCCCTTCTCTCCTTTTTTTCTCCCTTTTATCTTACCCTCTGTTCAGGATTTGTTATTGGTCTTTCCGGATTATTGCCCACACTATTTGCCCTCTCTCAAGATGGCCGCCGTGGGGTGTGCATGCTTGTGCAGTCCCTCTCCGCTCGTGTCTCTAAAAGCATCCAGGCAATGACGGTGTGGGTCACTGACGTCACAGGAAACTTTTCCTTGACCCACACTGTCATTGGATGACCGGAAGTGACCATAGGCGGCCTCTCATGCGCCGCCAGACTGCAAAGGGTGCATTACCGACACCTGGGCCCAATGAGGTGTATAAATAGATGCACAGTACACTACCCCAAACTGCCCCTCGAAGAAGCCCAACACGCGAAACGTGCATTTGGGCACTGTCCTTTACGTAAATTCTGCATATTCCCAATATGGGTATGCATTGCATGGACTTTTCCTGCACATCTTTGCACTTTAAGGAAGGAGTCTTACCATATATTCTTTCTCCTTTCCTTTGATTCTCCTGACTCTCTCCCAATAGCTTTAATATCTAATTACCTTCTGTACCAGTTCGGTTCTTGTGTATGCACATTCTTGGCATTATGTAGAATTATGGGCATACATTCCACAAATGAGCAGACATGGTACAATGAAGTCTGTGACTATAGATGTTGTACACACTGATCTAATTGGAAGATTGTACGAAAATTCTATACATGTATATTGCATTGGCCGGATGTCACCTCTAGGTCGTCTTTTGTATCCTCACCTCACACTATCTTGAATTACTGTATTTGTCTTTTAATCATGATTCAACAAAATTTATGTTGTTTTATTAATATCTTCAGTGTCTTGGACATTTACCGTATAGGGCTATATGCTCCATTCTTTGTAAGTTGTAGATGGGCACTACTCATCAACACAAAGAAAACCAACATCATGGTGGTCCAGAGGAGAAAGGCAAAATCGGACCAGTGTCCTTTATTTGAGATAAACAACTGCACTCTTACAGAAACAGACAAATACATGTACCTGGGCCTCAAAACTCACTAGTCAGGGAGCTTCAAACAATCCATAGAGATCCTCAAGTACATGGCCTTCAAAACCTTTTATGCATGCCCATACAGCAGCAAAGCCTGGGGCCCTCACAAATACCCAGACTGGTCAAGGTGGGATTCCAGCCCAATTGAAGTATTCCATCTGGAATTCTGTAAGCACCTTCTGTGAGTCAATAGGAGCACCTCCAACAATGCCTGACAGGCTGAGCTGGGCAGATTCCCGCTACACCTAGTAGTCCTGTAGAGGGTGCTGTCATTCCGGACCCACCTACATAGTGCCGGGACTTGATGCAAGAGACTCGTGCGAGTTTCTCGTATTGAACTCGCAAGTGTGACCTTGGCCTTTAAGAGACTCTCCAATCTCTTCCCGGATTTCAGCTCCATGCAGCGCAGTATGTGAGTGCATGCCATTGACTACGAAAAGAGAGCTATGGTATGCCATGGACTTCCATAACAGCCACCTTAGATGGGCCCCCATTCATCGTTCCTACCAGGGGAGGACATATCATTGGTTAAACCTGTGCAACCACACAGGGGCCCAAGAGGCAAGGGTCCCATTTCTACCTCGAAAGCAAGTGTAATTTTGCATTATGATTATCTTTTGGACTGCTAAGGGCCTATATACTGTTCTTGAACAGGGGCCCTTTTCTGTCTGTGTCCACCAATGGTTCATACAGTCCCTGTCCATCATTCCCACAGTCCTTATCCCTACGTTACACTTGCTTTGGCAAAACTAATGTGTATTTAGTCCTGCCAATAATGCTCCCTTCAATTAGGTTGCTAAATATAGTTCTCAGCATTGGAGATATAGGATATTGTAGCGCCAGTGTCTCTGCCCTCTTCCTCCATTCATCGGCAGAGTCGCCGACTAACTCTCCGCTTGTGTCCAGCACTTCCTCCCTCCTCTCCTGCTGCTGATGTCTGGGGTATGCCCACAGTGTGCAGATCCCCAGGCAATGTGCTTAAGGCATGAACGTTCCCCCTTCTTAAAGGGGCTGCGCATGCAGCATCCTAAAGCAGGGGTGTCAAACTGCATTCCTCGAGGGCTGCAAACAGGTCATGTTTTCAGGATTTCCCTGTACTGCACAGGTGATAATTTAATCACCAACTCATTATTTGTGTAGGTGATTAAATTATCACCTGTGCAGTACAAGGAAATCCTGAAAACATGACCTGTTTGCAGCCATCGAGGAATGCAGTTTGACACACCTGTCCTAAAGTGTCCCCAGGAAATGGCTGGGAGACAAGTACTTTTTAAATCACCACCACCTGCATGGAGATGCCTGTGTAACATTGTATACTGTGTCTAACATGTTTGCTAGTTCTCAGGTCCCAGTGATCATATTCCTGTATGCTTTCGTTGTTCGGACCAGCCATAGTGTAAGAATCGGGTGTTCATGTAAAGCTGCATGAACCAGTTAACAGCCTAAATATGTAACAGTACAGACACAGAGGGCTATTAAATGCATAAAGCGTATGAGAACATGATGCGAGGAACCTGATTATGTTTTTTTTTAATGGGCAACACAGGGATAGTTAGGGTAATGCGTTGAGGCGGTTGGCTAGTCTGAACAAATGCATTTTTAGGGCACGCTTAAAACTGTGGGGATTGGGGATTAATCGTATTAACCTGGGTAGTGCATTCCAAAGAATGCGCAGCACATGAAAAGTCTTGGAGATGGGAGTGGGAGGTTCTGATTATTGAGGATGCTAACCTGAGGTCATTAGCGGAGCGGAGGGCACGGGTAGGGTGGTAGACTGAGACCAGAGAGGAGATGTAGGGTGGTGCTGAGCCATGGAGAGCTTTGTGGATGAGGGTAGTAAGTTTGTACTGGATTCTGGAGTGGATGGATAACCAGTGTAATGACTGGCACAAGGTAGAGGCATCGGTGTAACGGTTGGTGAGGAATATGATCCTAGCTGCAGCATTCGGGACAGATTGGAGTGGGGAGAGTTTGGTAAGGGGGAAGCCGATTAGTAGAGAGTTACAATAGTCCAGATGAGAATGAATGAGAAAAACAGTAAGAGTTTTTGCAGAGTCAAAAGTAAGAAAAGGTAGAATTCTAGAAATGTTTTTGAGGTGCAGATAACAGAGCGAGCCAGTGATCGGACGTGGGGGGTGAATGGAAGCTCAGAATCAAGTATAACCACAAGGCAGGGCATGTTGCTTGGGAGTAATGGTAGAACCGCACACGGAGATGGCAATGTCAGACAAAGGTAGGTTAGTAGAGGGAGAAAACACAAGGAGCTCAGTTTTTGACAGGTTCAGTTTCAGATAGAGGGAGGACATGATGTTGCAGACAGCGGTAAGACAATCACTGGTGTTTTCTAAAAAGGCAGGCATGATATCAGGGGCAGAAGTGAATAATTGGGTGTCATCAGCATACAGATGGTACTGAAACCCAAATCTACTGATTGTTTAACACTCTTCTAGACACACTGACAACTCCGGCCACATCCGCATGTACCCAATCTGCAACAGTATTGGATGTGCATCAACAGTCTACCAGCTACGTACCTGGCTTCAGACCCAATCGGTTTGATCCTCCATGCAATAGCAGTGACCCTGCTCAATGTCAAGGGTTCTTTAATCAGTGCATGCTACTCTTGGCTCATCAGTTTGTCTCAGATCAGGCCAAGGTGGCCTTCATTATGTCCCGCCTCACTGGTGAGTCTTTAGCATGGCTTAACCCCTATGGGAGACAGGGGATCCTTTAGAGTCAAACCTTCAGTCCTTTCTTGAGGCCATCAGTAAGGTCTTCAACTAACCCAGCTGAGTGTTCTCAGCAGCATCTTCTATCCTCAACTGCGCCAGGGAAATCTCTCAGTGGGCCAGTACACTGAACGTTTCAGCACCCTCTCGTCAAAACTTTCCTGGAATAATTAGGCTCTGGGAAGTCCTGTCTGGGCAAATCAAGGATGAGCTGGCCGGACGTGATATTCACACCTCACTGGAAGACCTGGTGTCTCTAGCAACACGAATAGATATCAGGTTTCAGGAGTGTTCCAGGGAGATGAACCGCAAGAGAAAACATGTACGCCTGGCTCCTACCTTTCAAATACAAATCATGCAGCAAACCTCAGCTCCGGCACCCTCTCCTGTGTCTATGCAGGTAGACCAGATGAAGATGACCAAGCATCATCAGGAGGTCCACCGATCCGAGGGAAGGTGCTTCTATTGTGGCAGTCCTAAACATGTAATCTGCTCCTGCCCAGAGAGACTGGGAAACAACTGAGCCAAGGATTTGTTGGAGATGTCACCCTGGGCAAAAATCACTCTTCTTCATCATTATCCATGTCCTGTGATAGCATACATTTTTTCAAGCTGGCCTACTTCTTCTCCGGTTCCACCATTAACCTCATTCAACAGGCCATAGTGGGACAAGATAAGTTTCCATCCCAATGTCTTCCCAAACCATTGGTGGCTTATTCAGTGGATAGAAAACGGAAAACCCCTTTCTGAAACCATCTGATTCATGACTGAGCATATAGAACTCTGAGTAGGAATGCTATACTCGGAGAAGGTTAATCTCTACGTGCTGTTAGGCCTGTCTCACCAAATTCTTCTAGGCCTGCCATGAACCAGTGTTAGATTGGAGATCTTGAGAAGTATTCCGTTGGGGCCAGGAGTGCCACGAGAGATGTTCCATTCTTATTAATCCTGCTTGACCCACCCTGGTTTCTGCATGTGAATTTACCTGGCTTGCCTGCTGCATACTGGACGTACGCGGATGTCTTTGATAAAAAGGACGCCGAGACTCTTTCACCTCATAGGCCATATGGCTGTCCTATTGACCTTCTACTAAGTTCTTCTCCTCCACCTGGTCAAATCTATCCCCTGTCAAAGGCTGAGACCCATGCCAAGTCCAAGTATATTGAAGAGAACTTTGCCAGAGGATTTATCTGGAAATCTTCTTCCCCGTTTGGAAAAAGTTACTTTTTTCATGAAGAAAATGGACAGTTCTCTGTGACCCTGTATCAATTACATGGGTCTCAACCAAATTACTATCAAGAATAAGTACCCTCTACCCCTCATCTCCGAGTTGTTCAATCTACTTAAGGGTTCACGAGTTTTCACAAAGATCGACCTTCGCAGCATACAACCTGAGCCGTATACGTCAAGGAGATGAATAGATGACGCCATTTAATACCCAAGATAGCCATTGTGAGTATTGGGTAATGCCCTTCGGACTCTCTAATGCCCCTGCCATCTTTCAAGAACTGGTGAACGACATCTTCCAGGACCTTCTCTTCTCGTGTGTGCTAGTATACCTAGACGACATCTTGGTGTCCTCTCCTGATCTGCCTTTACACCGAAGGGATGTCTGCCAGGTCCTGCAGAGGTTAAGGAAGAACCTATTGTCTCGGATAGTGGCATCCAGTTTACTTCTTGCTTCCGGAAGGCCACCTGTCAATTATTTAATGTCACTCTGGATTGCTCTTGTTAAAGATAGGTACGCAGGACGCATGCAGAAGTATGCAGAAGTAGGCGGATCTTAACGGAGGAAGTACGCAGCCTTCTGCAAAGCCCTTGAACGTTAATGTAAACTTAGCCTTACAGGTTTGCTAGTTCTCAGGTCACATTTCTTGTATTACTGTATGCCCTCCTGCCTGACTATGGGCCATACACGCCTGCCTGTCTATCATTCCGGGCCATTCCTGCCTCCTATCCCTTGGGGGTTAGGTGCCATACACCTGAGGTCACTCCTGGTGTAGCACCTGGTTCCGCCTCCCTCGATCATGGTATCGTCTGCCGCCGTGCACCTGAGGTCAGATTTTGTGAGCCACCTAGTCATACCCCTCCAGGCTCTCCTTGGATCACTGCACAGTGGTTCCACCACCCAGTCTGTTACAGATATAAACTAGCATAATGGAATAATTAACGATTTATGTGTCCTATAGTTAGGAAAATGGATCAAAACATGGAATAATAGAGTACACTTACCTGCAGGGTAAACAGGGAGCAGATAGTCTACAGGTGTAGTGTCTCTTTAAATGAAAATTCCAAAGCATACAATGTACATGAAAGAGTGTCAAGTCTATAATAAACAAACTTGTAATCCCCAGTCTACCATCTGCAGGGCAGTGAAGGCAGGAAAGCAGCAGAGATTAAGGCGCTGGACTTGTTTGTGGAGTTTATAGTGATAATGACATTTATGGCCGCTTGCGGTAAATCCAGCAGCTGCCAGGGACTTATGATCGCTGCTATAAAATTTATTAGAGGATTCACGAGAAGGACTCGTGTTCCTTCCTGACAATAACTAAACACAGAGACGGGGAGACCTATACCTTCTCACAAGTGCAATATAAACATGGATGAGGTGGACCGTTGCACATACAGTATATTAACTGGTGCAAGTGACAGCAACTATTGAGATATCAGCTTTAATTTTTCAGAATGTGCAATATAATAACAATATAAACTCATGGGCAGACTTACCATTGATCAACCTGTGCAGCTGAACATGAGCTCAAGAAGTAAGGGGGCCACTTCCATCTCCAAAGCACGTGGAATTGTGCATTATGATGAGCTATTGGAATTAAATGTTTGTCTTGCCTTCTGTCTTCTTCAGGTGCTCACTTCTTCCTGCCTGCCCAGGTGGGCAGTGTGCTCTTGAAGACTGACAGTTCGGACGCTAGTCCTATCTGTGCGCTTTTCCTATGCTGCAAGCAAAAGAAGCTGTAGAATTGGAGGAGTGTGCTCTTGCTGGATCAAGCAATCCAGACAGCTCCAAAGCAGCGCTTGCAAGCTCTATAGCTAAGAGCTTGTAAGCCCTGCACTCTTTGTCTAGGAGACTATACACATATGACTGCAGCAGTGGCTGACAACTTAAACAAAGAGCTGTAAAGTATAGAAGTAAAAATCTCTCTGGTCTTGAGAATGGAGAGGATTTTTAATAACAAGTAAATTGTAAAGTTTGCACTTTTGAAAGTGAGTTTATGTAGCTATAGTGTAACTTATAAAAACAAATGACAGCATGTACGATAAACTAAAGTAGTCTTTCTGACCATTTTATTGCCATGTCATGGTTCATGGGCATTTGCATCGCTTTGTGTAGACTTACCTCCTTAAGGCAAGCAAGGCAGAAGTGTTAATACTTTACTTTTAGCAATTAACAAGACTCAAAGTAAATGAAAGAGATATTTCAATAAAATGAATATTTGATGTGAACACTCTTTGCCATCAAAAGCATCAAATTTCGGTTCAGTTGCTCACATTTTTTATGTAATTCAGCACAGAAGTTGTGCCAAACATTTTGTCTTCTTTACTCTGGAGATAGTTCTTAATGACATTGGCTGTTTGTATGGGGTCGTTGTCCTGCTGCAGAATAAGTTTGGCGCCAGTCAGATGCCTCCTTGATGGTATTGCATGATGAGTAAGTATCTGCCTGTATTTTTCAGCATTGAAGACACCAAGAAATAGGCAACATTGAGTGCTGTAGTTGCAGTGGTCAGCCAAGGAAACTTAGTGGAGCAGATGAAAGACACATACTTACTTTCATTCAAAATCTGAAGATGTTCAGCAGTGCCATCAGCTCAAAACTCTCAGCAACCAGTTGGACCCACTTACAGCCATCTAATGTTCAGAAAAGTTTGTCCAAAAGTGTTCTTCTTGGAAGATCGAAGTTTAACCATACCTTTGATGTGGTCACTATGCACAAAACATAGGAACTGGTGTTCAGAAAAGTTGCTGCTGGTGCTCCAGACTGATGAGTCAAAATGCGAAATAATTGGCTTCAAGAAAATTCAGAATGTTCACCAAAGAGCTGTAGAGCAGTACAATCGTAAAGTGCTGCAGAGCGGTACAATAAGAAGTGTCAGCAAGAACAGTCAAGCATGGTGGAGGGTCCTGGCACGTTTGAGGCTGTATTTCAGAAAATGGAATAAGGGATTCAAATAATATTTGAAGGGTTTCTGAGGGATGTTATTCTGGATTATCTCAATGAGAATAACTGTTTAACTCCATATCAGCATGGGTTTATGAGAAATCGCTCCTGTCAAACCAATCTAATCAGTTTTTATGAAGAGGTAAGCTATAGACTGGACCACGGTGAGTCATTGGACGTGGTATATCTCGATTTTTCCAAAGCGTTTGATACCGTGCCGCACAAGAGGTTGGTACACAAAATGAGAATGCTTGGTCTGGGGGAAAATGTGTGTAAATGGGTTAGTAACTGGCTTAGTGATAGAAAGCAGAGGGTGGTTATAAATGGTATAGTCTCTAACTGGGTCGCTGTGACCAGTGGGGTACCGCAGGGGTCAGTATTGGGACCTGTTTTCTTCAACATATTCATTAATGATCTGGTAGACGGTTTACACAGTAAAATATCGATATTTGCAGATGATACAAAACTATGTAAAGCAGTTAATACAAGAGAAGATAGTATTCTGCTACAGATGGATCTGGATAAGTTGGAAACTTGGGCTGAAAGGTGGCAGATGAGGTTTAACAATGATAAATGTAAGGTTATACACATGGGAAGAGGGAATCAATATCACCATTACACACTGAACGGGAAACCACTGGGTAAATCTGACAGGGAGAAGGATTTGGGGATCCTAGTTAATGATAAACTTACCTGGAGCAGCCAGTGCCAGGCAGCAGCTGCCAAGGCAAACAGGATCATGGGGTGCATTAAAAGAGGTCTGGATACACATGATGAGAGCATTATACTGCCTCTGTACAAATCCCTAGTTAGACCGCACATGGAGTACTGTGTCCAGTTTTGGGCACCGGTGCTCAGGAAGGATATAATGGAACTAGAGAGAGTACAAAGGAGGGCAACAAAATTAATAAAGGGGATGGGTGAACTACAATACCCAGATAGATTAGCGAAATTAGGATTATTTAGTCTAGAAAAAAGACGACTGAGGGGCGATCTAATAACCATGTATAAGTATATAAGGGGACAATACAAATATCTCGCTGAGGATCTGTTTATACCAAGGAAGGTGACGGGCACAAGGGGGCATTCTTTGCGTCTGGAGGAGAGAAGGTTTTTCCACCAACATAGAAGAGGATTCTTTACTGTTAGGGCAGTGAGAATCTGGAATTGCTTGCCTGAGGAGGTGGTGATGGCGAACTCAGTCGAGGGGTTCAAGAGAGGCCTGGATGTCTTCCTGGAGCAGAACAATATTGTATCATACAATTATTAGGTTCTGTAGAAGGACGTAGATCTGGGTATTTATTATGATGGAATATAGGCTGAACTGGATGGACAAATGTCTTTTTTCGGCCTTACTAACTATGTTACTATGTTACTATGTTACTATGTGGTCAAGATTCATGGTGTCCTCAATTCTGAGAAATACAATCAGACACTTTTACATCATGTAATACTATCAGGCAGGAGTCTGATTGGCTCCAAATTTATTCTGCAAAAGGACAACAACCACAAACATGCAGACAATGTCAATAAGAACTACATTGACCATGAAAAAGAACAAGGAGTCTTGGAAGTGATGATATGGTCCACAAAGAGACCTGATCTCACATCATCCAGTCTGTCTAAAGTCACATGAAGCATTTGCACAAGTAACCTCAAGAGAAGATATGTGGTTAGTTCTCCAAGATGTTAGGAACAACCTTCCAAAAGAGTTCCTTCAAAAACTGTGTGGAAATGTATCTAGAAAAATTGATGCTTTGATTATGTTTAGATGGCACGGAGTGGTCAACACCAAACATTGATTTGATTTAGATTTCTCTTTTGTCCATGCACTTTGCTTCTCCATCATTGCTACACATGTAAAAACATGAGGAACTTTGCACACATTTTTTGCACACAGAGTGTGAGTCCTTCTGCCAATGACAAGGATACCATGTTTAGATAGAGCCTTATGCTAAAGACTCGTCTCAAAAGCCTGGAGAAGCATGGGATTTAGCTATACATTCCTGTATCTGAAAAAAGTTTTCAATGCAATTGTTGGTGGTCGTCTTAATGAAGTTTCACTGTATATTCTACTCTGCTCAGTGATGAGAGAAGGAAGACGCTTTGTAGCCAGTGGATAATTGGCCATTGAGGAAGCCTGAGCCAGTAACCTGGACACGTGTCCCATCTCGCAACTGGTGAACTGTGCAAAAGAAAAGGGGATTTGTTTGGGTGGCCGCGCGCCCTGCTCCATGTCTGTGGCCGGCTCTGTTCAGCAGGACAGAATGTTACTCGAGCCATTGGTAAATTGTGAATATATTATGGCCCGTAACAATGCGCTGACAATGGCCGATTGTTCGCCCTATGTGGGATCAAGAATGACAGGAATTAGGATTGTGAGCGAGGAATGAGGCAAATAAGGAATAGGGCTGCGCTGAGCTGAATAAACAGGATCTGTCTCTCCCTGCAGAGCGTAGATGATTACGACCAGGCAGCAAGTGCAGAGGAGCAGAGTGCATCCGAAGAAACCCAGAACACGCCACCTGCGGAGCTGCACCCAGTCATGAGCTTCTTCAAGACCCTGGTAAGGATTGTGGCGTCTGCTTCCGAAAACTGTCTCAGTGTATGGCCGGCGTCACACTAGCAGTATTTGGTCAGTATTTTACCTCAGTATTTGTAAGCCAAAACCAGGAGTGGGAGATAAATGCATAAGTGGTGCATATGTTTCTATTACACTTTTCCTCTGATTGTTCCACTCCTGGTTTTGGCTTACAAATACTGAGGTAAAATACTGACCAAATACTGCCAGTGTGACGGCAGCCTATGGCAGATGTTCAGCTGAAGGGGCCGTTCTGTGGAGAGATGACTAGTCCTAAAGGCTTGCAGTCTAGGGAACACATTCACCAGGCTGGAGCTTTACAGTACAATTATTTGAACCAAAAATTGTGTTGAAAGTAAAATTAAAGATGTCACAGATGGAATCTAGGTCAATGTAGCAAAGCTGAATTTGTCATTTGCCATTCTTAATGGTTAGCAGCACAGTATTTTGCCTGTGGTGTTCCATAGGACTGCAGGTGACATCTGCTACATTATTTGTACTCAGAGAGTTATCACTGTGTTATAAGTGTTGTTACATAGGACTGCAGGTAACAGCAACTATATTATCGGTATTCAGAGTTATCGCTGTGTTATCACTGGGCTGCAGGTAACATTACATTATCTGTATTCAGAAAGTTTTCACTGTTATCTCTGGTGTTACATGGGACTGCAAGTAACATACTATATTTTCTATACTATAAGGAGTTATTACTGGGTTATCTGTGGTGTGCATGTAACATCTACTACATGATCTGTACTCAGGGAGTTATGACTACGGTATGTTATCTGTAGTGTTACATAGGACTGCAGGTAACATCTACCACATTATTTGTATTACTCAGTTATCACTGTGTTATATGTGGTGTTACATAGGACTGGTAATATCGACTACATTATCTGGTATCTGCAGGTAACAGCTTCTATATTATCTGTATTCAGAGTTATCACTGTGTTATCATTGGGTTGCAGGTAACATTACATTATCTGTATTCAGAGAGTTATCACTGTTATCAGTGGTGTTACATGGGACTGCAGCTAATATCTACTGCATTATCTGTACTCAGCGTGTTGTCACTGTGTTACCTGTAATGTTACATAGGGCAGCAGCTTACATCTACTACATTATCTATACTCTGGGAGTTATCACTGTGTTATCTGTGATGTTACATGGGAGTGCAGGTTACATCTACTACATTACCTGTGCTCGGAGTTATCACTGTGTTATCTATGATGTTACATAGGACTTCAGGTTACATCTACTACATTATCTGTACTCAGAGAGTTATCACTGTGTTATCTGTGATGTTACATAGGACTGCAGGTAACATATACTACATTATCTGTACTCAGGGAGTTATCACTGTGTTTTCTGTGATGTTACATAGGACTCTAGGTGACATCTGTTACATAATCTTTACTCACGGAGTTATCACTGTGTTATCTGTTGTGTTACATGGGACTGCAGGTAAAATGTACTGATCTAGTACAGCTTCTGTACTCAGTTATCACTGTGTTATCTGTTGTGTTACATTGGACTCCAAGTAACAGCTACTACATTATCTGTACATAATAAAATGATCCATGTATTATCTGTGGTGTTACACAGGACTGCAGGTGACATCTACCACATTATCTGTACTCAGGGAATCATCACATTGTCGTGTGTGGCGTTACATAGGACTGTGGGTAACCATTACAATATCTGCATTATCGAATATCAGAAACCATATAGCACTAGGGGTTTGAGACAGTGAAAGTTGAGCTGAATGTGTCTTTTTGTTATTATAGAGAGGGAAATTCTGTTATTATTTTGTGTTATGGAAAGTTCTGGGCTGTGAATTAGTCAGGAATTCTCTGCCACCGCTCTCACCAGATCAGCCTTATGACACCCACACACTGTTTCATAAACCGGTTTTAATTCAGAGTATTCTGGCATTATCTGAGCGGTCCCATCTACCCCCACTACCTCTGACTACTTTCTCATCACTTTTATCAAATTTACCAAAAAGGTGTAAAATGGCCAAAAATTGCACTTTTTTTGCCCATTTGAGGATTGTGACAAAATTTGTTTCCTTTCTTATGCCACAAAACCAATAAATTCCCCTGACTATGTGTACATTTAACCTGGTTTATTAGAGAATTAATTACCAAGCACATGAAATGTCCTTCCCCAGGCGGTGCTGGTGCGCCTCTCTTATCAGCAGCGCACTGTCACTGCACATACAATGTGCTCTTTGATTGTGACTCTTGTGTCCGGGTGCCCAGAGTTTCCATTGTATCTTTCTTAATACTTTGTATAACAGACATAACAGACAAGAATAGGGTTACAATAAAGTTTATCATTCTAGATTTAACCCCATAGGGCAGTGGGACCAGCCATTTATCAAGCACCCAAATACCAAATATACTGGGAAAGTAAATGATACGTATGGAAACACAGAATAAATAAAAGGGTACAAGGTCATGCTACTGGGGCAGCCTTTATTAACAGGTCCTAAAACTTGATGCTAATTGGTGCATTGTAAAACCTATAACTTATGGCATATCCTTTATTAAGGGTCAAATTAAAAAGTTAAGGCGGTTATCTAGGACTTTCTCATTGGGGACCTATCCTTAGGATAGGTCATCAATGTCTGATTGGTGAGGATGCGACACCCGCGCTGGTCAGCTGTTTCCGGTGTCAACAGCCGCCGGATATGCCCAGTTAAGGAGCTGCACAGAGCAGCTCCATCAAATCTATAGTGGCCGCAACCAGGTACTGCGCATCACCCCTATTTAAACCAATAGGGGGCGGAACTGCAATATCCGGCTGCACCACTATTTTATCTACGGAGCTGTGCAGCTCCATAACTGATCAGTGCTGACCGACACCGGGAGCAGCTGAGCAGCGGGGAAGCCGGGTGTAGCACCCTAACCAATCAGACATTGATGACCTATCCTAAGGATATTAAAGTACCGGACAACCGCTTTAACATATTGCATTATGTGCTGGGAAGACTTTATTATATTCATATTTATAGGGCTAGCCACATCTGCATTGATTATTATATTGATTATTACAGACAATGGTCTGGTACACCTCCTATATATTTGCAATTGCATAGCATATCGCGTTGATGTTGAAAAGTAACACAAGTTACATATGTCATCTAGCTATGTTTCACCACTCCTGCATCATCAGGGGCTTGTCACATCATTCTGCTCCAGCAATGAGGTTTCTCCAGATCTTGCAGTCTGATAGTGTTATATAGAAAGAATCCAGCTCATCCATCACGTTGATGTTGAAAAGTAACACAAGTTACATATGTCATCTAGCTATGTTTCACACTCCTGCATCAGCAGAGGCTTGTCACATCATTCTGCTCCAGCAATGATGTTTCTTCAGATCTTGCAGTCTGATAGAGTTATATAGAAAGAATCCAGCTCATCCTCAAAATGGCACTTTAACACTACGGAGCAAAGAAACGTCTGATAGTGTACAAGGTACATTACATTGAAAAAGTATTAAGTCCCATCCGCATTACAACCTACAAGAGCTTTTATGACCTCCCATTCTAAATCGAAAGACAATAATGTGGAGCTGTTCCCCCTTTGCAGCTATAAGAGCTTCCAGACACTCAGACACTAATTCTGGAGGAGAGGGCAGACTCTCAATCTCATTCTAGTTCATCTCAAAGGTGTATGATGGAGTTAAGGTCAGGACTCCGTGTAGACCAGTCATGGTCTTCTTTCACCAAACCACCAAAAAAAGAAAACGTTGTTTGTGCACTGGGGAACAGTCGTCGGAAACAAAAAAGGACCCTCTCCAATTTATTTCCACAAAGATGGAAACTACAATCGTCCAAAGTATCTTGTATGTTGACGAATTAAAGGGGTTGTCCACTACTAAGACAACCTCTTCTTAACCCCCTTAGTGACAGAGCCAATTTGGTACTTAATGACCGAGTCAATTTTAACAATTCTGACCACTGTCACTTTATGAGGTTATAACTCTGGAACGCTTCAACGGATCCCGCTGATTCAGAGAACGTTTTTTCATGACATATTGTACTTCATGTTAGTGGTAACATTTCTTCGATATTTCTTGTGATTATTTATGAAAAAAAATGGAAATATGGCAAAAAATTTAAAAATTTTGCAATTTTCAAACTTTGGATTTTTATGCCCTTAAATCAGAGAGATATGTCACAAAAAATAGTTAATAAAAAACATTTCCCACATGTCTACTTTACATCAGCACAATTTTGTAAACAAAATTTTTTTGTTACGGAGTTATAAGGGTTAAAAGTTGGCCAGCAATTTCTCATTTTTACAACACCATTTTTTTTAGGGACCACATCACATTTGAAGTCATTTTGAGGGGTCTATATGATAGAAAATAACCAAGTGTGACACCATTCTAAAAACTGCACCCCTCAAGGTACTCAAAACCACATTCAAGAGGTTTATTAACCCTTTACGTGCTTCACAGGAACTGAAACAATGTGGAAGGAAAAACTGAACATTTAACTTTTTTTTGCAAACATTTTACTTCAGAACCATTTTTTTTATTTTCACAAGTGTAAAAACAGAAATTTAACCATAACTTTTGTTGTGCAATTTCTCCTGAATATGCCGATACCCCATATGTGGGGGTAAACCACTGTTTGGGCTCACCGCAGAGCTTGGAAGAGAAGTAGCGCCGTTTGACTTTTTCAATGCAGAATTGGCTGGAATTGAAATCGGATGCCATGTCACGTTTAGAGAGCCCCTGATGTGCCTAAACAGTGGAAACGCTCCACAAGTGACACCATTTTGGAAACTAAACCCCTTAAGGAACTTATCTAGATGTGTGGTGAGCACTTTGAACCCCCAAGTGCTTCACAGAAGTTTATAACGTAGAGCCGTGAAAATAAAAAATCGCATTTGTTTACACAAAAATGATCTTTTTGCCTCCAAATTTTTATTTTGACAAGGGTAACAGGAGAAATTGCACAACAACTTTTGAGGTCTAATTTCTCCTGAGTATGTCGATACCCCATATGTGGGGATAAACCACTGTTTGGGCGCACCGCAGTGCTTGGAAGAGAAGGAGTGCCGTTTTACTTTTTCAATGTAGAATTGTCTGGAATTGAGATCGGATGCCATGTCGCGTTTGGAGAGCCCCTGATGTGCCTAAACAGTAGAAACCCCCCACAAGTGACCCCATTTTAGAAACTAGACCCCATAAGGAACTTATCTAGATGTGTGCTGAGCACTTTAAACCCCCAAGTGTTTCACAGAAATTTATAAAGTAGACCCGTGAAAATAAAAAATCCTTTTTTTTTCCTCAAAAATGATTTTTTAGCCTGCAATTTTTTATTTTCTCAAGGGTTAAAGGAGACATTGGACCCCAAAATCTGTTGACTAGTTTGTCCTGAGTATGCTGATATCCCATATGTGGGGGGGGCACTGTTTGGGCATCCATCGGGGCTCGGAAGGGAAGGAGCGCCGCTTGGAATGCAGACATTGATGGGATGGTCTGCGGGCGTCATGTTGCATTTGCAAAGCTCCTGATGTACCTAAACAGTAGAAACCCCCCACAAGTGACCCCATTTTTGAAACTAGACCCCCCAAGGAACTTATCTAGATGTGTGGTGAGAACTTTGAATGCCCAAGTGCTTCACAGAAGTTTATAATGCAGAGTCGTGAAAATAAAAAAAAATGTTTTTCCACAAAAAAGATTTTTTAACCCCTAGTTTTTATTTTCACAAGGATAACAAGAGAAATTGGACCCCAAAAGTTGTTGGCCAATTTGTCCTGAGTATGCTGGTACCCCATGTGTGGGGGGGACCACTGTTTGGGTGCAAGGCAGAGCTCGGAAGGGAAGGAGCGCCGTTTTGGAATGCAGACTTTGATAGAATGGTCTGTGGGCGTTATGTTGCGTTTGCAGAGCCCCTGATGCACCTAAACAGTAGTAACCCCCCACAAGTGACCCCATTTTGGAAACTAGATTCCCCAAGGAACTTATCTAGATGTGTGGTGAGAACTTTGAATGCCCAAGTGCTTCACAGAAGTTTATAATGCAGAGTCATGAAAATAAAAAATAAAAATTTTCCACAAAAAAGATTTGTTAGCCCCCAAGTTTTTATTTTCACAAGGGTAACAGGAGAAATTGGACCCCAAAAGTTGTTGTCCAATTTATCCCAAGTATGCTGATGCCCCATATGTGGGGGTAAACCACTGTTTGGGCACACGGCAGAGCTCAGAAGGGAGGGAGCACCATTTGACTTTTTGAGTGCAAAATTGTCGTGTTTGGAGACCCCCTGATGTACCTAAACAGTGGAAACCCCCCAATTCTAACTCCAGCCCTAACCCCAACACACCCCTAACCCTAATCCCAACCCGATCCAATCCATAATCCTAATCACAACCCTAACGATAATCACAACCCTAACCCCAAAACAACCCTAATCTCAACCCTAACCATAACCCTAATCAAAACCCTAAATCCAACACACCCCTAATCCTAATCTCAACCCTAACTGTTGTGAATTCTGTTATAGAACTCCCTCCTGTGGTCATGAATTGTACTTCGGCGAGTTCTGTCCATGGACTCCCTCTGGTGGCTGTGAGTGGAGCTGCTGCTTCTGAGGTTCCTTCCACAGGTGACATAGGTTATTCTTTGGCTGGCTGCTCTATTTAACTCCACTCAGATCGTTACTCCATGCCAGCTGTCAATGTTCTTGTACTGGTTCAGTTCGCTCTTGGATCTTTCTGGTGACCTGTCTACTCCAGCAGAAGCTAAGTCCCTGCTAGTTAATTATTTGTTCATTGTTTCCTTGTCCAGCTGGCTATCATGATTTTTCCTTGCTAGCTGGAAGCTCTGGGATGCAGAGTGGCACCTCCGCACCGTGAGTCGGTGCGGAGGTCTTTTTGCACACTCTGCGTGGTCTTTTTGTAGTTTTTTGTGCTGACCGCAAAGATACCTTTCCTATCCTCAGTCTGTTTAGTAAGTCTGGCCTCCCTTTGCTGAAACCTGTTTCATTTCTGTGTTTGTGACTTTCATCTTAACTCACAGTCAATATATGTGGGGGGCTGCCTTTTCCTTTGGGGAATTTCTCTGAGGCAAGGTAGGCTTTATTTTCTATCTTTAGGGCTAGTTAGCTGTTAGGCTGTGAAGAGGCATCTAGGTCGTGTTAGGTACGCTCCACAGCTATTTCTAGTTGTGTGATAGGATTAGGGGTTGCGGTCAGCAGAGCTCCCACTTCCCAGAGCTTGTCCTGTGTGAGTTTAACCATCAGGTCGTTCCGGGTGCTCCTAACCACCAGGTCCATAACAGTACAGCTGGCCCAAAGTATTAATGCATCTCAATAGAGGGATAAGAGAAGTTCTGAGACCATTTTTTTTTCTCTGCAGTGTTTTTTGTCTTTCTTTTCCCCTTAACCTCTGGGTGGTTCAGGACACAGGTGTAGATATGGACATACAAGGTCTGTCCTCTTGTGTGGATCATCTCACTGCAAGGGTACAAAACATTCAAGATTTTGTGGTTCAGAATCCGATGTTAGAGCCTAGAATTCCAATTCCTGGTTTGTTTTCTGGAGATAGATCTAAGTTCCTGAATTTCAAAAATAATTGTAAACTGTTTCTAGCTTTGAAACCCCGCTCCTCTGGTGACCCCGTTCAACAAGTAAAAATCATTATTTCTTGTTGCGGGGTGACCTTCAAGACTGGGCATTTTCCCTTGCGCCAGGAGATCCTGCATTGCGTGATGTAGATGCGTTTTTTCTGGGGCTTGGATTGCTTTATGATGAACCAAATTCAGTGGATCAGGCAGAGAAAATCTTGCTGGCTTTGTGTCAGTGTCAGGATGATGCGGATGTGTACTGTCAGAAGTTTAGAAAATGGTCTGTGCTTACTCAGTGGAATGAGTGTGCCCTGGCGGCAATTTTCAGAAAGGGTCTTTCTGAAGCCCTTAAGGATGTCATGGTGGGATTTCCCACGCCTGCTGGTCTGAATGAGTCTATGTCCTTGGCCATTCAGATCGATCGGCGCTTGCGTGAGCGCAAAGCTGTGCACCATTTGGCGGTATTCTCTGGGCATAGGCCTGAGCCTATGCAATGTGATAGGACTTTGACCAGAGCTGAACGGCAAGAACACAGACGTCGGAATGGGCTGTGTTTTTACTGTGGTGATTCCACTCATGCTATCTCCGATTGTCCTAAGCGCACTAAGCGGTTCGCTAGGTCTGCCACCATTGGTACGGTACAGTCTAAATTTCTTTTGTCCGTTATTCTGATTTGCTCTCTGTCATCCTATTCTGTTATGGCATTTGTGGATTCAGGCGCTGCCCTGAATTTGATGGACTTGGAGTTTGCCAGGCGCTGTGGTTTTTTCTTGGAGCTCTTGCAGTATCCTATTCCATTGAGAGGAATTGATGCTACGCCTTTGGCCAAGAATAAGCCTCAGTACTGGACTCAATTGACCATGTGCATGGCTCCTGCACATCAGGAGGATATTCGCTTTTTGGTGTTGCATAATCTGCATGATGTGGTCGTTTTGGGGTTGCCATGGCTACAGGTCCATAATCCAGTATTGTATTGGAAATCTATGTCTGTGTCCGGCTGGGGTTGTCAGGGGGTACATGGTGATGTTCCATTGCTGTCAATTTCCCCTTCCACTCCTTCTGAAGTCCCTGAGTTTTTGTCAGATTACCGGGATGTATTTGAAGAGCCCAAATCCAGTGCCTTACCTCCTCATAGGGATTGCGATTGTGCTATTGATTTGATTCCTGGTAGTAAGTTTCCTAAGGGCCGACTGTTTAATTTATCTGTGCCAGAGCACGCCGCTATGCGGAGTTATATAAAGGAATCCTTGGAGAAAGGTCATATTCACCCGTCGTCATCACCGTTGGGAGCAGGGTTCTTTTTTGTGGCCAAGAAGGATGGCTCTTTGAGACCTTGTATTGATTACTGCCTTCTTAATAAGATCACAGTCAAATTTCAGTACCCTTTGCCGCTGCTGTCTGATTTGTTTGCTCGGATTAAGGGGGCTAGTTGGTTCACCAAGATAGATCTTCGTGGGGCGTATAATCTTGTGCGAATTAAACAGGGCGATGAATGGAAAACAGCATTTAATACGCCCGAGGGCCATTTTGAGTACCTGGTTATGCCATTCGGGCTTTCTAATGCTCCATCTGTGTTTCAGTCCTTTATGCATGACATCTTCCGAGAGTACCTGCATGGATTCATGATTGTATATTTGGATGATATTTTGGTCTTTTCGGATGATTGAGAGTCTCATGTGAAGCAGGTCAAAATGGTGTTCCAGGTCCTTCGTGCGAATTCCTTGTTTGTGAAGGGGTCGAAATGTCTCTTTGGGGTTCAGAAGGTTTCATTTTTGGGTTTCATTTTTTCCCCTTCTACTATCGAGATGGACCCTGTTAAAGTTCAGGCCATTTTTGATTGGACTCAGCCGACATCTGTGAAGAGCCTGCAGAAGTTCCTGGGCTTTGCTAATTTTTACCGTCGCTTCATCGCTAATTTTTCTAGTGTTGCTAAACCGTTGACTGATTTGACCAAGAAAGGTGCTGATGTGGTCAATTGGTCCTCTGCGGCTGTAGAGGCTTTTCAGGAGTTGAAGCGTCGTTTTTCTTTTGCCCCTGTGTTGTGCCAGCTAGATGTTTCGCTCCCGTTTCAGGTCGAGGTTGATGCTTCTGAGATTGGAGCAGGGGCTGTTTTGTCGCAAAGAAGTTCTGATGGCTCGGTGATGAAACCATGTGCCTTCTTTTCTAGAAAATTCTCGCCTGCTGAGCGCAATTATGATGTTGGCAATCGAGAGTTGTTGGCCATGAAGTGGGCATTCGAGGAGTGGCGACATTGGCTTGAAGGAGCCAAGCATCGCGTGGTGGTCTTGATGGATCACAAGAATTTGACTTATCTCGAGTCTGCCAAACGGTTGAATCCTAGACAGGCTCGATGGTCGCTGTTTTTCTCCCGTTTTGATTTTGTGGTTTCGTACCTTCCGGGCTCTAAGAATGTGAAGGCTGATGCCCTGTCAAGGAGTTTTGTGCCTGACTCTCCGGGTGTTCCTGAGCCGGCGGGTATTCTCAAAGAGGGGGTAATTTTGTCTGCCATCTCCCCTGATTTGCGGCGCGTGCTGCAGAAGTTTCAGGCTGATAGACCTGACCGTTATCCAGCGGAGAAACTGTTTGTCCCTGATAGATGGACTAGTAGAGTTATCTCTGAGGTTCATTGTTCGGTGTTGGCGGGTCATCCTGGAATCTTTGGTACCAGAGATTTGGTGGCTAGATCCTTTTGGTGGCCTTCTTTGTCACACGATGTGCGTTCTTTTGTGCAGTCCTGTGGGACTTGTGCTCGGGCTAAGCCCTGCTGTTCTCGTGCCAGTGGGTTGCTTTTGCCCTTGCCGGTCCTGAAGAGGCCCTGGACGCATATTTCCATGGATTTTATTTCAGATCTCCCTGTCTCTCAAAGGATGTCGGTCATTTGGGTGGTTTGTGATCGCTTCTCTAAGATGGTCCATTTTGGTACCCTTATCTAAATTGCCTTCCTCCTCTGATTTGGTGCCATTGATTTTCCAGCATGTGGTTCGTTTGCATGGCATTCCAGAGAACATCGTCTCGGACAGAAGTTCCCAGTTTGTTTGGAGGTTTTGGCGGTATTTTGTGCTAAGATGGGCATTGATTTGTCTTTTTCTTCGGCTTTTCATCCTCAGACAAATGGCCAAACCGAACGAACTAATCAGACTTTGGAAACATATCTGAGATGCTTTGTTTCTGCTGATCAGGATGATTGGGTGTCCTTCTTGCCTTTGGCTGAGTTCGCCCTTAATAATCGGGCCAGCTCGGCTACTTTGGTTTCGCCTTTTTTCTGTAATTCTGGTTTCCACCCTCATTTCTCTTCAGGGCAGGTTGAGCCTTCGGACTGTCCTGGTGTGGATATGGTGGTGGACAGGTTGCAGCAGATTTGGACTCATGTGGTGGACAATTTGACATTGTCCCAGGAGAAGGCTCAACGTTTCGCTAACTGCCGGCGCTGTGTTGGTCCCCGACTTCGTGTTGGGGATTTGGTCTGGCTGTCGTCTCGTCATGTTCCTATGAAGGTTTCCTCTCCTAAGTTTAAGCCTCGTTTCATTGGTCCGTATAAGATTTCTGAAGTTCTCAATCCTGTGTCATTTCGTTTGGCCCTTCCAGCTTCTTTTGCCATCCATAATGTGTTCCATAGGTCGTTATTGCGGAGATACGTGGCGCCTATGGTTCCCTCCGTTGATCCTCCTGCCCCGGTGTTGGTCGAGGGGGAGTTGGAGTATGTGGTGGAGAAGATTTTGGATTCTCGTATTTCGAGACGGAAACTCCAGTACCTGGTCAAGTGGAAGGGTTATGGTCAGGAAGATAATTCCTGGGTTTTTGCCTCTGATGTTCATGCTGCCGATCTAGTTCGTGCCTTTCATATGGCTCGTCCTGATCGGCCTGGGGGCTCTGGTGAGGGTTCGGTGACCCCTCCTCAAGGGGGGGAACTGTTGTGAATTCTGTTATCGAACTCCCTCCTGTGGTCATGAATGGTACTTCGGCGAGTTCTGTCCATGGACTCCCTCTGGTGGCTGTGAGTGGAGCTGCTGATTCTGAGATTCCTTCCACAGGTGACATAGGTTATTCTTTGGCTGGCTGCTCTATTTAACTCCTGCTAGTTAATTATTTGTTCATTGTTTCCTTGTCCAGCTGGCTATCATGATTTTTCCTTGCTAGCTGGAAACTCTGGGACGCTGAGTGGCACCTCCGCACCGTGAGTCGGTGCGGAGGTCTTTTTGCACACTCTGCGTGGTCTTTTTGTAGTTTTTTGTGCTGACCGCAAAGATACCTTTCCTATCCTCAGTCTGTTTAGTAAGTCTGGCCTCCCTTTGCTGAAACCTGTTTCATTTCTGTGTTTGTGACTTTCATCTTAACTCACAGTCAATATATGTGGGGGGGGCTGCCTTTTCCTTTGGGGAATTTCTCTGAGGCAAGGTAGGCTTTATTTTCTATCTTTAGGGCTAGTTAGCTCTTAGGCTGTGAAGAGGCATCTAGGTCGTGTTAGGTACGCTCCACGGCTATTTCTAGTTGTGTGATAGGATTAGGGGTTGCGGTCAGCAGAGCTCCCACTTCCCAGAGCTTGTCCTGTGTGAGTTTAACCATCAGGTCGTTCCGGGTGCTCCTAACCACCAGGTCCATAACACCTAACCTCAAACCTAACCCTAATCCCAATACACCCCTAGCCCTAATCCCAACCCTAACCTTAACCCTAAACCCAAACCTAACCCTAATCCCAAGCGTAACCCTAATGCCAACCCTAACCCTAATACCAACCCTAATCCAAACCCTAACCCCAACTCTAACCCTAACTTTAGCCGCAACCCTAGCCCTAACTTTAGCCCCAACCCTAACCCTAGCTCTAACCCTAACTTTAGCCCTACCCTAGCCCTAACCCTAAATTTAGCCCCAACCCTAACTTTAGCCCCAACCCTAACTTTAGCCCCAACCCTAACCCTAGCCCAACCCTAGCCCTAACTTTAGCCCCAACCCTAACCCTAAGGCTACTTTCACACTTGCGTCGTGTGGCATCTGTCGCAATCCGTCGTTTTGGACAAAAAACGGATCCTGCAAATGTGCCCGCAAAATGCATTTTTTGCCCATAGACTTGTATTGCTGACGGATTGCGACGTGTCCATCGTGCACTGGATCCGTTGTGTTTTGGCGGACCGTCGTCACAAAAAGTTCAATGCAACTTTTTTTGTACGTCTCGTCCGCAATTTCCGACCGTGCATGCATGGCCGTTACTCCGCGCCCTCCTCCCCAGGACATAGACTGGGCAGCAGATGCGTTGAAAAACTGCATCCGCTGCCCACGTTGTGCACAATTTTCACAGCGTGCGCCGGTATTTGAAAGAAGCCTATCCCTAACCCTAACTTTAGCCCCAACCCTAACCCTAAATTTAGCCCCAACCCTAACCCTAAATTTAGCCCCAACCCTAACCCTAACCCTAATTTTAGCCCCAACTCCTCCAGCTGCCGGCCGGCAGATCATGGCGGGCGCACTGCGCATGCGCCCGCCATTTTCTTACTGGATGAAGAAGCCGGCGGGCAGGAGGGGACGCAGGAGGACCCAGGGACACCGTGAAGTATAGCAGGGTCCCCGAATCCCCCTATTTCTCTGTCCTCTGATGTGCGATCACATCAGAGGACAGAGAATGACAGATCGTTTTTCTTTTTGCTGCCCCCGGTAAACAGTTAATTACCGTCGATTGCAAAACAGGCGTCAGTAAAAACTGACCCTAATCATGTTCTTTTCCAGGTGCCGGCCGGCGGGTGCATTTTTTGGCTGGAACAAGATGGCGGCGCCCATCGGGAGCCACGAGGAGCACCGGGGGAGACAGGTTCATATTGGGGGGCTATCGGGGACCCCATTTCTCTGTCCTCCGATGTGCGATCACATCGGAGGATAGAAAAATTAAACGGGAAATCGCGGTTTGTTTGTTTTTTTTGCGACCGCCTGTAAACAGTTAATTACCCCGAATCATGCTCTCTGGGGTCTTGGCTACCCCTGGCAACCGAGACCCCAGAGAAAATCCGACTCTGGGGGGCGCTGTTCATTTTTTCCACAGTGCCGTTAATTAACGTTGCTAAGTACCCTTAACTGCCGCCGTTAAAAGGCATATCGGCGGTCGTTAAGGGGTTAAACTAAATATTCGGCCCGATAACAAAATAAATCCTATACTCACCTCCTGTGCTGGCTCTGTTCCAGCAGTGTCGGTGTAAGGTTCTAGCAGTGACGAGTAGAAGGCGGAACAAGAGTTAATGGGTTTTTTATGAAAAGGTAATATAACAGTTGATACTCCACGCAGGGAGAAAGATATTAGGGTATATAGATGAACAAAGAGTATACAACTAAATAAGAACAATACAGTTTCAAATAACGGGTTAACTTATCAGCCTGTGGTTCCCCGATGGAGGAGGCTGGAAAATTTCACAATGGAGCCGTAGATGATGGGAAAAGTCTCTGTACTGATTCCGCAAAAAGGTGGAGAATTGTCTCTTTATGGAGTGTTGAAGTATATGCAGAGTTTCCGGAGATAGAGCGTTTCTCTCTTTTGAATTGGAGAGTCTCTTTGATGTCACCCATTGTCTCAGTGGAGTAAGTTCACTATCTTCTTGCTGTAACCGAACCCACTCATCCCGGGAGCTGCCCAAGATACCTTCTCGAGACAAAACCTGCACTTGATCCTTCGTCGCCACCACCATCTTGGTGGAATCTAAGAACCTCATCTTCCAACTTTTCGTCCCTATTTCGCCCAGGTTTAGCATGCTTCATCCTGGTTAGGGCATCAGCATGAGTGTTCTCCGCTCCTCTTTTGTAAGTGATATTATACCAGAACTTTGCCATTCAGGCCACCCATCGTTGCTCCAGAGCTCCCAGCTTCGCATTCTCCAGATGAGCCAATGGATTGTTGTCGGTAAACACTAGCACTTGAGATCCAGACAAATATTCTACGAACCTCTCCGTCATAGCCCACACCAACGCCAGCAACTCTAACTTGAAGGAACTATTGTCCTGATTACGTTCGAAATCATGAAGGGACCGACTTGCATAAGCGATCACCTTCTCTCTTCCGTCCTGTATCTGCGACAACACAGCCCCGAGTCCATGCAAGCTCCCGTCAGTGTGGAGAATAAACGGCTGAGAAAAGTCCACATAAGCCAACACAGGAGCTTCTGTCAATGCCTTCTTCAGGATTTGAAAGGCTTTTTCCTGATGTTCCTTCCAACGAATAGTCCAGTTCTTTGCACCCGAGGGCAGTCCCTTCAGCAGTTCCAGCGCAGTGGTTTGACTATGCGGCAAAATTCATCACAAAACACTAGTAAAACCGGTCAGTCCTAGGAATGCTCTGACTTCTTTCACCGTCTCAGGAGTAGGCCAATCCTGTATCACAGCAATTTTCTCTCGAGATGGCCTCACCCCTTCAGCAGAGACAACATGTCTAAGTACTCAATTTGGATGCGGAATAAATGGCATTTTTGAGGCTTTACTTTTAGCCCGTGTCTTTGAAGGCAACTTAACACCTGTTCCAGTCTCTGTAAATGATCCTCGAACGAAGCAGCGTAGACTATGATGTTGTCTAAATAAATGAGCGTTGCTTCAAAGTTCAAATCTCCTAAACATCTCTCCATAAGACGCTTAAAAGTTCCAGTAGCATTAGCTAAGCAGAAATGGCATTTGGTTGAATTCAGATAGGCCCATGGGTACTTGCCAATAGCCGCTCATGAGGTCCAGAAGAATTTGGCCTTTCCTAGTGCAGACAAGGATTCTTCAATCTGTGGTAATAGATATGAATCTCTCACGCTGCAGGCATTGAGTTTACGATAATCCACACAAAAATGCAAGGTTGCACAACCTTAGGTGGTATTATTTCTTTTGGCATGCCCATTATCTGGGCAATTTTACTTTTTGGAGAAACGGTGATATCCTGATCTTCTAAATTGACGCAGCACACAGGAACTGTTCCATCACGCATTGTGCTAACGTGCGCGCCACCAAGAGTCCCAAGGGAAGTTGCTCTGAGAAAGATGGCTCAATTTGAATCTCTACTCCTTCTAGCGGGGTGCGAGCTCGGATGGGCAAAGTAAGTACCGTCTGCCTAGGAGGCAGTATGAGTCCAGCAGAGGCGGGTATGATCACCTGAAAGACTCTTGCTTGCGCTACATGGATTAACTGTTGGAATACTCTCCTCTGGGTTGTATGTGGGCTCCACTGCTTTGAAGTGGGTTCGTTGATAAGTAGACTCTAAAATTCCTTCAATATATTCATTCCCAGAGTGACTGTGTGTCTGCTACTCACTTCTCCTAGGGTTAGCACCACACCATTCTGCCCCAGATCCTTTCCACAGATCGAGATCTGCATCCACACCACCCCTGCGACCGGGATGGCAGCTGGTTGGCAGCCATCAACTTTATCACTGGGCCCCACTCGGGCCACCCTGCTTCAGAAAAATGTCGCCGGAAATAGGCCTTGGGCATCATAGTTGCCTGTGAGCCGATGTCCACCAGGCAATGCACTGCTCGACCATCAAATTCAGCCCAAATTAGAGGGCATGTTCAAACTAGATTTGTGGGACTTCAACTACTCTTCCTTGTCGATTCTGGCTGTGGGTGGCATCCCCCAGGCTCGGAGCCTTTCAATTTAATGAATGATGTGGTTGGATCCTATCCCGTCGTGGACACTCCCATGCCATATGTCCAGTCTCGCCACAGTTGAAGCAGGTGAGAGGGCTTTGTCAGCAGAGCAGTCTAGAATCATGGCGGGAATCCGGTCCTTGCCTGCCTCCTGAAGGATTTGAGGCAGCCTCAGACTTCTTTTTAACATCTCTCCTTTTATGTTCAGCAGCTCTTTCTTCAATTCTTCTACCCATTGGGGTACAGTGATTGCATTCACGGACACCTCCCCGCTCTGGACCTTCCCTACCGGAACTGTCACCCCCTGCTCCTGTTCACGCATGCGCGCTTCACTTCATACCTCAGGAAAAGTTATGCTAGGGTTAACCCGTACGCGCTCCTGCAGGGTCTGTCTTGTCAGCGTGTCCTGCAAGCCCTTCACTAAAAGGTCTCGCAGCATTATGTCCGTAGAGCCTATGCCGTCTTTCCTGACAATCGCAGTATGCAACTCCTGCAGCGTGTTCATGTACTGAGTCACAGTCTCCCCCTCCCTCTGCATGGGACTAAAAAGACGTGTCCTCAGCTCCCCTACATCTGTGGGGTCTCCATGAGTCTCTTCCAAAATCTGAAGCACCTTATTAAAGGTGTACCACTCTGTGAGGGGTCATAACATAACTGAGTCTCTGGCTTCTCCATCTAATGCCATGATGGCCACCTTGGCCTCCAATGCAGGGGTCATGGGGTGCATTCTCATCATACCCCTTATGCGCTCAGTCCAACTCCATAACATGGAATTGCTTCCCGTAAATGTTGGCAAATTGTTCAACATTGCCCCCAGAGAGATACTGGACCTAAGGCCAACCCCAACTGCTTGGTCTGCCGCCTCTGTGCTATTGGACTGCATCCTGCTGACTCCAAGTGTAAGGTTCTAGCAGGTACGTGGAATGCAGTGATGAGCAGGAGGCAGGACAAGAGTTAATGGGCTTTTTATGTAAAGGTAATGTAACAGTTGATACTCGATGCAGGGAGAAAGATATTAGAGCAATATAGATGAACAAAGTATACAATTAAATAGGAACAATATAGGTTAAAATAACGGGTTAACTTATCAATCTGTGGTTCCCGGATGGAGGAGGCTGTAAAATCCCATAGATGACGGGAAAAGTCTCTGTACTGATTCCAGAAAAAGGTAAAGCACTGTCTCCTTACAACAGCGAAGTATCCTGGTCTTTCCACGCGCAGTCTTGAGGTCCTGCCTGTGGTATAGCATAGGAGGAATGAAGTCCCGGAGAGGAGCCGCAGCCACGTTACCAGCCTCAACGTGCACCGTTCGGGTAATGCTGTGTCGTGCACTGGTGGCAGTCAGAGGTACAGTCCGACTAGTGCTACTAGAGTCGGAAGCAGTAGGGGTATTGGTCTCTGCAGGTACACAGTCTCTGCGCGTGGGGAATAAGGGAGTGAAACACAGCCCTGCTTGTTGGTGCCGGACTGCGGAGAGGGAGTCAACCTTCTCCTGTCTCACATGCCGTCTTCCCCCCAAAGCCCGCGTTCCTGATGCGTGCCGTCCTTTTATCTGAGACCTGTTCTCTACAGTCAGGTGCAAAGGTCTCTTCCAGTCAGAAAATGCATCCCCGGCAACAATGGTGACAGCCTCGACAGTTCCGGTCCTGACACGGAAGAGAAATCACTAGCCCGCTCTATCTCCCTACATCTGCACTCGCAGTCTCGGGGCTGTGATGCAGTGGAATGACATGTGATGCCCGGCGCCCAATCAAAGCTGGCATCTCTGTCTCCGCCTTCGTACGAACTCAATATGAATAAGAAGCCAAGGCTGCAGCTCATCCCTGGCTTCCTCTTCATGTTCAGTTTGTCTAAAGGCGGAGATAGTGATGCCACCGCTGATTGGGCGCCGGGTATCACGTGTCATTCCACCGCTTCACAGCCCCGAGACACCGCATCGGCACAGTGTATGAGTATAATCTTTATTATTTTATCGGGGCCAAACATTTAGTTTAAGAAGGGGTTGTCCTAGCGGTTACACTGCTCCAGGGTCCAGTGGCATTACACCACTTGGCATTGTGCTTGGTGATGTAAGGCTGCAAGCAGCTGCTCAGCCATGGAAACCCATGTCATGAATCTCTTGTTGCATATTTTTTGTGCTGGTTTTGATGCTGAGAGGTTTGGACTCTGTAGTTATGGAGTCAGCAGGGCATTCGGGACTTTTCTGCCCCTCAGCACTTGGTGACCCTGCTCTGTAATGTTGTTGTTCCTTCTGCTTCTCAATAAAATCACTCACACATGTGAACAGGGAAAATTTGGTAGGGAACAAGTGTCACTAACTTATACACTATTTCCATAATAGGGTCCCGCTGGTATCGGTGAGCTCTTTACCACCATCCACTCTGTCACGTATGGTAGTAATGGCAGTTGGAATAATGAGGGGTTGGATGTTGCACCCCATGGGCAATGGGACTGAATCTGTCACCAAGTTTTTGCTGTAAAATCCAAGAGTACCATGACGTAGGGGCAGTAACCCTGATGCCAGCGATATATCACTTACAGGGCTGTGTTTTGCTGTTGCAATAAAATCAATATTTTATCAGTAATTATCACAACAGGACTAGTTGTCTCGCGCTTCCTGGTCCAACCACGCCCTCACTAATATATCTGCCAACATACAGTGTACACAGAAAGCTGCCGATCAATGGTGTGGGCGGGGCTATACACAGCTTAGTATTCTGAGCTCTGCTAGATCTGCAGCAAACTGTGAGAAAATCTGTCACAACTGCTGCACCCAATAAACGAAGTGAAACATCGCTGGAATCAGGGTCTCTATCTCAACATTATGCAGCTGTCAGAATGGACCACCACATTCTCTGCCAACACGATGATTGTATAAATATGTACTACTGTCTATAATAATCCATATGAGGGAAGCCCTATACATATCAATCCGTTGCATTCTTCCTAGCACATAATGCAATATTTTATCTTCTTACTTATTATGAAACAGTAAAGTTATTAATAAACAATATAAGTTATAGTTTTTACAATATACCAATAAAATTAATGTGATAGGGCTTGTTCTTTCACACTCATCTGTTTTAGAGCTACAAATCTCAGCGTGCCCTGACCAATAGTATTTTTTAAAATTTCATTCACATAATACGTGTCCACTAGGGGCGCTATTCCATCTCCTTAATGCTGATGTCATTCATATTTAGAAGTGGAGTTGTCAATAATTTCCACTTTTATATTCTTCTTGTGTAAGGAGTCGGGGTGGTGGGATTGATTCACCTCTAGCTAGGAGGCAATTCATTGCTTTACTAAAAATATTTCATTTTTAGGTCACACCCAATAAGTCTTTATCAAAATCTGAAGAGGAAGTGAAGACTGAGGGTGCAGACAAGGTATGGAACTTTTTCATCCCCAATGCTTCTCTGACTGATGTGCACCCATATGGATGACAATTTTCTTGTATACTTTTGTGTAGAAGGTCGTGGATGAGCTATACAAGCTCCATTATTTTAAGTATCTTCTTGTATATAGTGATATGGAGAATGCTGGTATAACCTGGGTATATTCTGTATATAATTATATATGTACAGCTGGTATAAGTTATACATCTTCTGTATATAGTGATATGGAGAATGCTGGTATAACCTGGGTATATTCTGTATATAATTATATATGTACAGCTGGTATAAGTTATACATGTTCTGTATATAGTGATATGGAGCATGCTGGTATAACCTGGGTATAATCTGTGTATAATTATATATGTACAGCTGGTATAAGTTATACATCTTCTGTATATAGTGATATGGAGCATGCTGGTATAACCTGGGTATAATCTGTGTATAATTATATATGTAGAGCTGGTATAAGTTATACATCTTCTGTATATAGTGATATGGAGCATGCTGGTATAACCTGGGTATAATCTGTGTATAATTATATATGTAGAGCTGGTATAAGTTATACATCTTCTGTATATAGTGATATGGAGCATGCTGGTATAACCTGGGTATAATCTGTGTATAATTATATATGTAGAGCTGGTATAAGTTATACATCTTCTGTATATAGTGATATGGAGCATGCTGGTATAACCTGGGTATAATCTGTGTATAATTATATATGTACAGCTGGTATAAGTTATACATCTTCTGTATATAGTGATATGGAGCATGCTGGTATAACCTGGGTATATTCTGTATATAATTATATATGTACAGCTGGTATAAGTTATACATCTTCTGTATGTAGTGATGTGGAGCATGCTGGTATAACCTGGGTATATTCTGTATATAATTATATATGTACAGCTGGTATAAGTTATACATCTTCTATATATAGTGATATGGAGCATGCTGGTATAACCTGGGTATCTCCTGTATATAATTATATATGTAATAATAATAATAATAATAATAATTTTTATTTATATAGCGCCAACATATTCCGCAGCGCTTTACAAATTATAGAGGGGACTTGTACAAACAATAGACATTACAGCATAACAGAAATACAGTTCAAAATAGATACCAAGAGGAGTGAGGGCCCTGCTCGCAAGCTTAAAACTATGAGGAAAAAGGGGAGATACGAGAGGTGGATGGTAACAATTGCTTTAGTTATTCGGACCAGCTATAGTGTAAGGCTCAGGTGTTCATGTAAAGCTGCATGAACCAGTTACCTGCCTAAGTATGTAGCAGTACAGACACAGAGGGCTAATACTGCATAAAGTGTATGAGAACATGATGCGAGGAACCTGATTGTTTTTTTATTTTTTATAAATAGGCCACACAGGGATCGTTAGGTTAATGCATTGAGGCGGTAGGCCAGTCTGAACAATGAGTTTTTAGGGTACGCTTAAAACTGTCGGGATTGGGGATTAATCGTATTAACCTAGGTAGTGCATTCCAAAGAATCGGCGCAGCACGTGTAAAGTCTTGGAGACGGGAGTGGGAGGTTCTGATTATTGAGGATGCTAACCTGAGGTCATTAGCAGAACGGAGGACACTGGTAGGGTGGTAGATATGTACAGCTGGTATAGGTTATAGATCTTCTGTATATAGTTATATGGAGCATGCTGGTATAACCTGGGCATCTCCTGTATATAATTATATATGTACAGCTGATATAAGTTATACATCTTCTGTATACAGTGATGTGGAGCATGCTGGTATAACCTGGGTATATTCTGTATATAATTATATATGTACAGCTGGTATAAGTTATACATCTTCTGTATATAGTGATATGGAGCATGCTGGTATAACCTGGGTATATTCTGTATATAATTATATATGTATAGCTGGTATAAGTTATACATCTTCTATATATAGTAATATGGAGCATGCTGGTATAACTTGAGTATATTCTGTATATAATTATATATGTATAGCTGGTATAAGTTATACATCTTCTATATATAGTGATATGGAGCATGCTGGTATAACCTGGATATATTCTGTATATAATTATATATGGACAGCTGGTATAAGTTATACATCTTCTGTATATAGTGATATGGAGCATGCTGGTATAACCTGGGTATATTCTGTATATAATTATATATGTATAGCTGGTATAAGTTATACATCTTCTATATATAGTGATATGGAGCATGCTGGTATAACCTGGGTATATTCTGTATATAATTATATATGGACAGCTGGTATAAGTTATACATCTTCTATATATAGTGATATGGAGCATGCTGGTATAACCTGGGTATATTCTGTATATAATTATATATGTATAGCTGGTATAAGTTATACATCTTCTATATATAGTGATATGGAGCATGCTGGTATAACCTGGGTATATCATGTATATAATTATATATGTATAGCTGGTATAAGTTATACATCTTCTATATATAGTGACATGGAGCATGCTGGTATAACCTGGGTATATTCTATATATAATTATATATGTACAGCTGGTATAAGTTATGCATCTTATGTATATAGTGATAGGGAGCCTGCTGGTATAACCTAGGTATATTCTGTATATAATTATATATGTACAGCCGGTATAAGTTATACATCTTCTGTATATAGTGATATGGAGCATGCTGGTATAACCTGGGTATGTTCTGTATATAATTATATATGTACAGCTGGTATAAGTTATACATCTTCTGTATACAGTGATGTGGAGCATGCTGGTATAACCTGGGTATATTCTGTATATAATTATATATGTACAGCTGGTATAAGTTATACATCTTCTGTATATAGTGATATGGAGCATGCTGGTATAACCTGGGTATATTCTGTATATAATTATATATGTATAGCTGGTATAAGTTATACATCTTCTATATATAGTAATATGGAGCATGCTGGTATAACTTGAGTATATTCTGTATATAATTATATATGTATAGCTGGTATAAGTTATACATCTTCTATATATAGTGATATGGAGCATGCTGGTATAACCTGGGTATATTCTGTATATAATTATATACGGACAGCTGGTATAAGTTATACATCTTCTGTATATAGTGATATGGAGCATGCTGGTATAACCTGGGTATATTCTGTATATAATTATATATGTATAGCTGGTATAAGTTATACATCTTCTATATATAGTGATATGGAGCATGCTGGTATAACCTGGGTATATTCTGTATATAATTATATATGGACAGCTGGTATAAGTTATACATCTTCTATATATAGTGATATGGAGCATGCTGGTATAACCTGGGTATATTCTGTATATAATTATATATGTATAGCTGGTATAAGTTATACATCTTCTATATATAGTGATATGGAGCATGCTGGTATAACCTGGGTATATCATGTATATAATTATATATGTATAGCTGGTATAAGTTATACATCTTCTATATATAGTGACATGGAGCATGCTGGTATAACCTGGGTATATTCTATATATAATTATATATATGTACAGCTGGTATAAGTTATGCATCTTATGTATATAGTGATAGGGAGCCTGCTGGTATAACCTAGGTATATTCTGTATATAATTATATATGTACAGCCGGTATAAGTTATACATCTTCTGTATATAGAGATATGGAGCATGCTGGTATAACCTGGGTATATTCTGTATATAATTATATATGTACAGCTGATATAAGTTATACATCTTCTGTATATAGTGATATGGAGCATGCTGGTATAACCTGTGTATATTCTGTATATAATTATATATGTACAGCTGATATAAGTTATACATCTTCTGTATATAGTGATATGGAGCATGCTGGTATAACCTGGGTATATTCTGTATATAATTATATATGTACAGCTGATATAAGTTATACATCTTCTGTATATAGTGATATGGAGCATGCTGGTATAACCTGGGTATATTCTGTATATAATTATATATGTATAGCTGGTATAAGTTATACATCTTCTATATATAGTGATATGGAGCATGCTGGTATAACCTGGGTATATTCTGTATATAATTATATATGTATAGCTGGTATAAGTTATACATCTTCTATATATAGTGATATGGAGCATGCTGGTATAACTTGGGTATATTCTGTATATAATTATATATGTATAGCTGGTATAAGTTATACATCTTCTATATATAGTGATATGGAGCATGCTGGTATAACCTGGGTATATTCTGTATATAATTATATATGTACAGCTGATATAAGTTATACATCTTCTGTATATAGTGATATGGAGCATGCTGGTATAACCTGGGTATATTCTGTATATAATTATATATGTATAGCTGGTATAAGTTATACATCTTCTATATATAGTGATATGGAGCATGCTGGTATAACCTGGGTATATTCTGTATATAATTATATACGGACAGCTGGTATAAGTTATACATCTTCTGTATATAGTGATATGGAGCATGCTGGTATAACCTGGGTATATTCTGTATATAATTATATATGTATAGCTGGTATAAGTTATACATCTTCTATATATAGTGATATGGAGCATGCTGGTATAACCTGGGTATATTCTGTATATAATTATATATGGACAGCTGGTATAAGTTATACATCTTCTATATATAGTGATATGGAGCATGCTGGTATAACCTGGGTATATTCTGTATATAATTATATATGTATAGCTGGTATAAGTTATACATCTTCTATATATAGTGATATGGAGCATGCTGGTATAACCTGGGTATATCATGTATATAATTATATATGTATAGCTGGTATAAGTTATACATCTTCTATATATAGTGACATGGAGCATGCTGGTATAACCTGGGTATATTCTATATATAATTATATATATGTACAGCTGGTATAAGTTATGCATCTTATGTATATAGTGATAGGGAGCCTGCTGGTATAACCTAGGTATATTCTGTATATAATTATATATGTACAGCCGGTATAAGTTATACATCTTCTGTATATAGTGATATGGAGCATGCTGGTATAACCTGGGTATGTTCTGTATATAATTATATATGTACAGCTGGTATAAGTTATACATCTTCTGTATATAGAGATATGGAGCATGCTGGTATAACCTGGGTATATTCTGTATATAATTATATATGTACAGCTGATATAAGTTATACATCTTCTGTATATAGTGATATGGAGCATGCTGGTATAACCTGTGTATATTCTGTATATAATTATATATGTACAGCTGATATAAGTTATACATCTTCTGTATATAGTGATATGGAGCATGCTGGTATAACCTGGGTATATTCTGTATATAATTATATATGTACAGCTGATATAAGTTATACATCTTCTGTATATAGTGATATGGAGCATGCTGGTATAACCTGGGTATATTCTGTATATAATTATATATGTATAGCTGGTATAAGTTATACATCTTCTATATATAGTGATATGGAGCATGCTGGTATAACCTGGGTATATTCTGTATATAATTATATATGTATAGCTGGTATAAGTTATACATCTTCTATATATAGTGATATGGAGCATGCTGGTATAACTTGGGTATATTCTGTATATAATTATATATGTATAGCTGGTATAAGTTATACATCTTCTATATATAGTGATATGGAGCATGCTGGTATAACCTGGGTATATTCTGTATATAATTATATATGTACAGCTGATATAAGTTATACATCTTCTGTATATAGTGATATGGAGCATGCTGGTATAACCTGGGTATATTCTGTATATAATTATATATGTATAGCTGGTATAAGTTATACATCTTCTATATATAGTGATATGGAGCATGCTGGTATAACCTGGGTATATTCTGTATATAATTATATATGTACAGCTGGTATAAGTTATGCATCTTATGTATATAGTGATAGGGAGCCTGCTGGTATAACCTAGGTATATTCTGTATATAATTATATATGTACAGCCGGTATAAGTTATACATCTTCTGTATATAGTGATATGGAGCATGCTGGTATAACCTGGGTATATTCTGTATATAATTATATATGTACAGCTGATATAAGTTATACATCTTCTGTATATAGTGATATGGAGCATGCTGGTATAACCTGGGTATATTCTGTATATAATTATATATGTACAGCTGATATAAGTTATACATCTTCTGTATATAGTGATATGGAGCATGCTGGTTGAACTTGAGTATCTTCTGTATACATTTATATATGTACAGCTGGTATAACCTAGGCATTTTCTTATGTATAGTAATGTGGTCCATGCTGTTATTAGGTTATATCATTTGATGTATGTGTCAGGGAATCTCCCATTACAGATATACTTTTTTTTACTGTATGTAAGTGCTGTACTTTGTACTTTCCTATTCAGTTGTCCAACACAACAATGTATATTGCGTCATGTACTTTTTTCTAAACAATGTGACCAACAGGTGACTTCTTCTCCTGCACAGCGATGCCCCACATACAGATAGTAATGTGCTCAGAGCATACCCCGGGCATCTTACTGTATGGAAATAGACGACTGCTGATTTATAATGATATAATAAACATTATAGTGCTGTAATTGACAGCTGGGCACTGGGGAGCTGGTGGCAAAGAGCACAGCGCAGTTCTAAGCTTTCATGCAGCCTCCTGGCATTTGCATATCCTGCTGGAGAGACCTTGTTTGTTTTCCCATCAAGCCTGAGCAAGCATGCCCAGCCCAGTGTTTGGACATGACGTTAAAGACATCTCCATCTGTCAGGATCCTCCTACAAAAATGCTTCCAGCCAAGAAGTAAAACTGATAAAGTCGCTGTTCCTTATTAGCAGTAATCGCACTTGTGCGGGATGAAGAGTCGTGTCTCCATTGCACACAACCTGCTATAACGAGAGGGCCGTGGTGTGAACGATCTGAAGCTTTTCATGCAAATTTGTCATCATGTCCGCCTGTGCATTAAAGCTGACCAGGGATATTAAAGGAAATCTGTTGTCACGTTTTTAAACATGGAAATAGTAGTATGGCCGTATAAGTGCTTGTCACCTAATAAAAATGATACCTTTTTTATAGATATTGGATGAGCCAGTCATGAGAAATCTAGCCTAGAAGCCATATGCATTGCAGGCTGGAAGTGCATTGGGGGAGTGTCTATGCACTGAGAAGAATCCATTCAAGTGCATGGACACGCCCCCAGTGCACTGCCAGACTGATTTGCATATGACTTTTAGGCTAGATTTCTCATGATTCGCACATTCGATCTTTAGAACAAAGGAAACATTTTTATTAGTGGGCGAGCACCTATATGGCCACATCGCTACTTCCATAGAAATGTGCTGACAGTTTCCCCTTAAGATTTTAATCTAATTAACTCGATATGGGACATTGATAAATTGTGAAAAGATTTTGGGCTGATTTACACAATATGTTTTATTAAAATAATTCTGCCATAGAGCACATAAATAACATCAATATGCGACATTTCAATTTAAATAATATACTGCTATGCAGGTGTCAAAATAATGCAGTCATACAGTGCAATTATGATAGTGCCATACAGTGCATAAACATTACCGCTATACACTTTTCAAATTATAATACAATGACCGAACTATACCATACAATACCGCTATTCATTCTCCTGTCCTGTTAATAGTGCAGTAAATATTACGACTATACATTTTTTCTTTATTATATTGCCATTTATTATACTTTAATGCTGAAATAATGCAATAAAGTGTGTGTGTATATATATATATATATATATATATATATATATATATATATACAGTGAGGCAAAAAAGTATTTAGTCAGTCAGCAATAGTGCAAGTTCCACCACTTAAAAAGATGAGAGGCGTCTGTAATTTACATCATAGGTAGACCTCAACTATGGGAGACAAACTGAGAAAAAAAAATCCAGAAAATCACATTGTCTGTTTTTTTATCATTTTTTTTGCATATTATGGTGGAAAATAAGTATTTGGTCAGAAACAAACAATCAAGATTTCTGGCTCTCACAGACCTGTAACTTCTTCTTTAAGAGTCTCCTCTTTCCTCCACTCATTACCTGTAGTAATGGCACCTGTTTAAACTTGTTATCAGTATAAAAAGACACCTGTGCACACCCTCAAACAGTCTGACTCCAAACTCCACTATGGTGAAAACCAAAGAGCTGTCAAAGGACACCAGAAACAAAATTGTAGCCCTGCACCAGGCTGGGAAGACTGAATCTGCAATAGCCAACCAGCTTGGAGTGAAGAAATCAACAGTGGGAGCAATAATTAGAAAATGGAAGACATACAAGACCACTGATAATCTCCCTCGATCTGGGGCTCCACGCAAAATCCCACCCCGTGGGGTCAGAATGATCACAAGAACGGTGAGCAAAAATCCCAGAACCATGCGGGGGACCTAGTGAATGAACTGCAGAGAGCTGGGACCAATGTAACAAGGCCTACCATAAGTAACACACTACGCCACCATGGACTCAGATCCTGCAGTGCCAGACATGTCCCACTGCTTAAGCCAGTACATGTCCGGGCCCGTCTGAAGTTTGCTAGAGAGCATTTGGATGATCCAGAGGAGTTTTGGGAGAATGTCCTATGGTCTGATGAAACCAAACTGGAACTGTTTGGTAGAAACACAACTTGTCGTATTTGGAGGAAAAAGAATACTGAGTTGCATCCATCAAACACCATACCTACTGTAAAGCATGGTGGTGGAAACATCATGCTTTGGGGCTGTTTCTCTGCAAAGGGGCCAGGACGACTGATCCGGGTACATGAAAGAATGAATGGGGCCATGTATCGTGAGATTTTGAGTGCAAACCTCCTTCCATCAGCAAGGGCATTGAAGATGAAACGTGGCTTGGTCTTTCAACATGACAATGATCCAAAGCACACCGCCAGGGCAACGAAGGAGTGGCTTTGTAAGAAGCATTTCAAGGTCCTGGAGTGGCCTAGCCAGTCTCCAGATCTCAACCCTATAGAAAACCTTTGGAGGGAGTTGAAAGTCCGTGTTGCCAAGCGAAAAGCCAAAAACATCACTGCTCTAGAGGAGATCTGCATGGAGGAATGGGCCAACATACCAACAACAGTGTGTGGCAACCTTGTGAAGACTTACAGAAAACGTTTGACCTCTGTCATTGCCAACAAAAGATATATTACAAAGTATTGAGATGAAATTTTGTTTCTGACCAAATACTTATTTTCCACCATAATATGCAAATAAAATGTTAAAAAAACAGACAATGTGATTTTCTGGATTTTTTTTTCTCAGTTTGTCTCCCATAGTTGAGGTCTACCTATGATGTAAATTACAGATGCCTCTCATCTTTTTAAGTGGTGGAACTTGCACTATTGCTGACTGACTAAATACTTTTTTGCCCCACTGTATATGCAGATTCTAAATCATACTGATTAAGTTACCAATACAATGGTACCATAAAAGCGGGTACATAATACTACCATACTGTAGTGGTAAATAATAAGCCCATACCATCCTAATAATAGTCCAAACACCAAAAATTGGAGCTAAAAAACACAAAATATATATATCATAAAACAATAAATTTAATTTTGGACATAAGGCATGACATATAGAGATAAATATCACACGATAATTAGAACAGAGCAAAAGACCAGGTTAAGGGTGCATCACAAGTAATGGCACCCCAAGGACAAAGGCATGGAAATAAAGTTTATCTCTAACAACCCAAATAAGGATCATGCTTAAATATACAAACTAAAGTGCCAGTGTATAAAAGTTTTTTTATCCATAGCCCAAATGGTCACATAAGTCTCAAATGCAGAATTTCATTATAGAGATCATTATATCAGTTAATGGCCATGTGGCTAATATAGTCTAAACAATAAAAGAGACATGAGACCACCCGTAGATCTTACCCATATCCCTGTCCATGGGGATACCCACACGCCCCTACGCGCGTTTCACAACAGCTTCCTCAGGGGGCAAAGCGATGCCTAATAATACGTTTCCTAATAAAATAGTGCAGTATAGTGCAGAAATATTACCACATTTTTTGCATTAGACTACCATATAGTACACTACAGTACCTAAATAGTACTATCATTCAATATCGGTATCCTACCAATATAGCGTCCAAAAATCATATCATACAACACCCAAATAAAATTAACTGATATAAACAACTACTATAAAACAAAATAAGTCGGAAAACACTTATGTGTGGGAGCGATTTATCATTTTTTGGGAGATGGAAGAAATTATAAGAAAGAAACGATCTAAATGGACTCTGAGTCACGGCTTTTTTTTTTTTAAATCAGATTCTTTTCATTAAACATTTCTCAAATATTTAGAACAAAAGCAAAATATATAGTTCAGTAGAAATCACAAAAACAGAAAGAAGGTAATTCCCTCCCCCCAAACTGGGACACTGGAGCCTGGAACTGTTTTTTTTGGGATAAACTGTGGTACATAATGACATTTCTACATGTTCAGGAAAATATGAGCATAAATCCATAAGATGCAATGTGCAAACAATATTATTATCATCCAGCCAATGTCCATGTATACTATTCATAACGAGCCTAGAAAGGGAACGTTAGCTTAATGTGCATATACAAATGTGTCTCCCAACAGCAGGATGATCGATCGTAGACCAGGGATGTTCATCTATGGACCCCAATTGTTTTCATATTTTTAAATCAAATTTCTTTTTTTTGGACACATCCTTTTCTAAACATATAAGCCCATTTACTCAATTAGTAAATTCACCAGTAGCGATGGCTCTTCTAGAGATCTTATTGAAAAATCAGATAGGATCCTTCACATTCATTTCCCAGGCAAAGGTTAGAATCCTTTTTTTGACATTAAGGCTCCTTACTGGCAGGAGGAACATGAAGTACGGCTTCTTCTCTTGATCTATGTCAACAATAAGTTCTGTACCACTATATTTAAAAAAACAAAAAAAACATGAAGTGCAAAGAGGTTGGTATGGTTTAGGAAGCTCGTCTTAGCTTCTCTGGAATTTTTTTTCTCCTCCTAGTTTTATTCTGCTTCTCAAGAATTTGGTATAAACACAGACTTGCGTCACTGTCAAGCCTCAAAACAGCAGCATGGACCACCATGTCATTAATAGATTTACCGTAGTTTAGGGCCTTATCGGGGAGTAGAAACAAAGGGGTTGAACAAAAAAATAGTGGCACTGTACATGCCAGTCGTAATAAAGGGGCTTTGTGGAGTAGCCCAGGAGGTCCTAAGCCATTCCTGACTTACTAAATGCAGAACACCTGCGTGGTTGGCTAAGCCAATCATGTTTGTGTATGGGTGTTGGTGAAATAGCTGATGGCCAAACAAGGGCTTGGCCGACAGCTATCTAAAGGTACCGTCACACATAACGATATCGTTAACGATATCGTTGCTTTTTGTGACGTAGCAACGATATCGTTAAGGAAATCGTTATGTGTGACAGCGACCAACGATCAGGCCCCTGCTGGGAGATCGTTGGTCGCTGAGGAAAGTCCAGAACTTTATTTCGTCGCTGGACTTCCCGCTGACATCGCTGGATCGGCGTGTGTGACGCCGATCCAGCGATGTCTTCACTGGTAACCAGGGTAAACATCGGATTACTAAGCACAGGGCCGCGCTTAGTAACCCGATGTTTACCCTGGTTACCAGCGTAAACGTTAAAAAAACAAACACTACATACTTACCTTCCGTGTCTGTCCCCGGCGTTGTGCTTCTCTGCACTCCTCCTGCATCCTGTGTCAGCGCCGGCCAGCCGGAAAGCACAGCGGTGACGTCACCGCTCTGCTTTCCGGCTAACCGGCGCTGACAGTGCAGAGGAAATCAGAGCGCCGGAGGACAGACAGCTGAAGGTAAGTATGTAGTGTTTGTTTTTTTAACGTTTACGCTGGTAACCAGGGTAGACATCGGGTTACTAAGCGCGGCCCTGTGCTTAGTAACCCGATGTTTACCCTGGTTACCGGGGTGTAACAGCTGTGTGACAGCTCTCCAGCGACCAAACAGCGACGCTGCAGCGATCGACATCGTTGTCGGTATCGCTGCAGCGTCGCTTAGTGTGAAGGTACCTTAAGACTCCACTTTTAGTTCCAAACAGGTTTTTGTAATTAGAGACAATCAGTCCTGGCTAAGCCACCCCATTATTTACCTACCAAGCAAAAGGGGGACATCAACTGTGGGGGAAGAGTCAGGAAGCCCCCGTTACCCTTCAGATTGGTCGATTGATCCCGCCGATGTTGCAGTGTTTGGCTGATTTTACCTCAATGTATTTGGGGCTTTATGATTCTTGACCACCCAACATATACCTGTCTTTTTTAGGTATATTAGAACTTGATCGTACATTGCTGTGGGGAAGTTCTAGTAAACATTGTGAGGAAAGACACTATTTGGTGGATTATACTGCATGTGGGTGGGGTGAAGTTTTGTTTTTTTTCCTCTATTCATAATGAGCACACATGCTGAGTGGCCTTCAGACCAGAATTTATACCAGTGACTTGCCACATATGAAATACATGATGACTCGGGCATTGCCCTAAAAAATAATACACAGGACTATTACTGCCAAAGTTACCAAGCTATAATTCATCAATGATCCAGCATTTTTGTAAGGTGTTTTTGACCAAAGTTTCATCATCATCATCATCATCATCATCATCATATTCATTATTAAATAAAAAATTACCTCCAATATGTCTGAAAGAATAAAAAATAACCAATGTGCCCTTCTCTACCTCTCACATAAAAAGAAAAAAGAGAATGGAGGTTTCAGAAAATCATCTAAAAAGGAAAAACACAAGAGTTCTGCGCAACAAACCTCTGAGATGGAGGCCAAAAACCTGAAGAAGTCGGACAGCCCCAAGTCTGGGACACTTAGCAGATTGTTTAAGCAGAAGGTTTGTAGAGACCGTTAGAAATCACTGACTTACAACAGATGGTGACGGCTGGAAGGACTTTTGGGGTCCTGACAATAATTAACCATCTGTAAAACAGTGTTTCTGGGTCATTGACTAATCCACTAAAGTCATGACACCCCTCAACTGTGTGTGAGCTTTTTCCCATATTAGTATTAATTATACTAATGAACGTCATCACATTGATTACAAGCAACTTATCGAAAGAAACTCACATTATCTCTGGACGTTCTGTGTCTTCTAATGAAACTAATTGCTGGTCAGATATTAGGAATCGCCTGTCTATGTAGAACATGAAAAGTAAAATCCCAACCTTGTATTAATAATAATAATAATAATAATGTATTAATAATTGCTGAAAGGCTTTATCTAAGGCTGGAAATACTGCCTCTACTTGTGGGACAAATTATTTTTTTTTTTACAATAAGGAAATGGAAAGTTTTTTCCTAAAGATCCTAACATTAAAAAAAATCCTGAATGTTTTCATTTTTTAGGAAGGAACTTCTAACATGTCAAATTACAAACAAAAAAAGATATTACATGCGAAAAATATATAGATTCAATTATAATTGTTTGGCTGTTTTTTCTTACAACTCAGTGTACATGTACAGTACGGCCTATATTAGTCACATTTTGGTCACACCGCTGTTTTCATTATTCAACATCATAAATGTTAATGTGATGTCCTCATTATTATCTACTAGCTAGCCCAGCATTGAGATTTCTAATTTTCACTTTTTATAGTGACTAGTCCCTACCGCGTTTCCTTTCGCAGTACTGCAATAAAAGTAAAGTTCCACCGTTATGTATTTACAGGCTCAAAGTAATTGATCAAACTAAGATTAAAATAATAATAATAATTATTATTAATATGTGGATGTAAATCTTTTGTGACCAGTTACTGCCTGAAGTCAGGAACACATGGACATCAACAAATAGTGAGTGAGCTCCTAAGAGATACGCTATTTTCCCAGGTCTGCAGCCATCTTTAGGTCTTTCGTCCTTCAGTATAGATTGCAGTGGGAGTTGTAATAGACAGCCTTAAAAGGGTTATCCACTATGACCCTATATTAAAGAAGCACACCCGCTAACTTTTTTTGTTGATTGTGTGTGTACAGTATGTGCATGTAGTGTAGTGTGTGCTAATATACACACCTAGCGCCACTCTTTCCGGTGCACAGCACCGTTTTGCAACTATTCTGAGTGACATCACCACTTTGCAAACTCTTCGGGTCACGCTGCGGTCTGCATTTAGAATGTAAGGCTATAGAGCGGGGGTGTCAAACTGCATTCCTCGAGGGCTGCAAACAGGTCATGTTTTCAGGATTTCCTTGTACTGCACAGGTGATAATTTAATCACCTACGCAAATAATGATTGCAGCACCTTGTGCAGTGCTAAGGAAATCTTTAAACACGCATGGTTTGCGGCCCTCGAGGAATGCAGTTTGACACCCCTGCTATAGAGCATCAAAACAAGGTTCTATGGGTTTTCATTGTAAAAGAGGCCTCCGGCTCACACATAGAGGCTAGAATGATCTGGAGAGTCTCATTTGCGGTGACGTCACTAAGGAAAGCAGAAGAATGCTGCTAGACACTGGAAATAGCGGCACTAGGGGAGTATATTTGCGCACACACACGCTACTATTTATTTTTAGAGCACTATTGATTCCATGGTACTATACATGAGAGAGGGTTACATACGCTACATGCACATACACACATTTAATCAATAAAAAAAGTAAATGGGAGATCTGATCCTGGAAAGTGAACAAAAATAAATGATGCTCACTTCCCAGTCCGGCACCAAAAAGATTTTGACAATGAGGGTGATCAATGAGTAAAACAGAGAGGTGCTGAGTTCTCCTTCAATGGAAGTCTTCAAACAGAGGCTGGGCCAGCATCTGTCTGAGATGGACACAATGACCCTTAAGGTCTCTTCCAACTCTAACATTCTATGATTCCTCTATGTCCCCCGCTAGTTTGCTGGGATCAACACTGTTTCTTCCACTCAGACAATATGTGAATGCCACAGCTAATTTTTCCCATGTGACGACTTGCCGGATCTTGATTTTAATAGACTGGCAGGCATTGCAGCGCTGAGCATAGAGAAGTGAGGCCCATCCAAGGCAATATCCCTGGGCTCAATAATAAGGTGCTAATACGTTGCTCTTGAGGTATGTTTTGGTCATTATTTGTCTACACTGTGACATACTATTCCATCAGTATTGCAGCAAGTGGCTGGGAAAAGTGGATATATCTATACATTTCAAAATTCATGTGGCTAATTCCATCCATGGTCACATCATCAATAAACACCAGTGACCCAGTTGCATCGGCAGCCATATATACCCATGCGATAGCACTGCCTTCACCAGGTATGCTGGATGATGTGTACTCTTCACTTCCCATCATGCGCGTTCATCTTGGTTTCATACATTCATAGAATATCTTTCAGAAGCATTTTAGATATTTCCTAATAAAGTCTAATCTGGATTTTTCTGTTCTTCACTGTTGCCGTTGGTCTCATCTTGGGAAGATCCTCTGGATTTACATTCATAAAGATGTCTCTTAAACCCAGCCATGATATGGCCACCTCCTTGAGCGTGCTTTTGTCTCACTAGATGTTGTAAAAAAAGATTTATTTTTTTCTTCCCAAGGAAATAATTGTCAACTTAAATTTGAAATTCATACTTTGTGTACAGAGAACAAACTAGAAAAAGCCACTTTCTAAATACTAGTGGACCCAGCTGTGCCTACCTAGTTCTCTCCAACCACAGCAATGCATACAATATAGGTAATGTATCACGTAGGATGGAGAAATAACAGAATTACTTTCCCATTAGAAGTGACAGGCAGATGTCTGTTTCCATCGCGGGATGAAATAAAAGAGACGCTATCAACGACAAATTATCAGATTCTCGCTTGATATTGCAGCAATAATGGTGATTGATCTTTTGGGCGATCATCACACCATGTGAAAGTCCGATTACTGCATCATCTCCTTATTACTAACATTAGCTAATTCAGCATAACAATCAGAAGATAATCGCTTCCTTGAAATACTAGAAACGCCTTAATTGCTCTTCAGTATCAAATTATGTCTTTTTATTTTCTTGACAGTCGAAAAAAGACGAGCAGCAGACAAGTGGCAGCAAAGTAAGTAGAAGTTGTGATGTATTTTGCTGTCTGTTGGATTCATGTGATTTACATTATTATAAGCTTATTATCTTCCTCTAATTAATACATAATAACGAGCAATAACCATCCTGCCTGTCACAGACTCTCATTTGGACAAGTACTTACATTGAGGGATATCATGTATTTGTAGCAATTATGTGAGATGTCTATGGACTATATTTCATAAATAGGGTGACTTCTTTCTGGGGCTGTCACTGGCAGCCACTTATTGTGTGAGGACACAATCATATACCACACTGTTGTGTCTGATTAATCAGTCATTGTTCAGCTACTACCCCCATCTCCAGTCAGATCATCAGTGGTATCAAGAGGAGACGTGCACCAATAATTAATAATATAGTCTTCGATGAGGCAGAAATTAGAGGAGATAGATAATAGAAAGATGGGAGAGAGATATGTAGATAGATAGATATGAGAGATAGATAGATAGATAGATAGATAGATAGATAGATAGATAGATAGATAGATAGATAGATAGATAGATAGATAGATATGAGATAAATAGATATGAGATAGATATGAGATAAATAGATATGAGATAGATAGATAGATAGATATGAGATAGATAGATAGATATGAGATAAATAGATATTAGATAGATAGATAGATAGATAGATAGATAGATAGATAGATAGATAGATAGATATGAGATAGATATGAGATAGATATGAGATAGATATGAGATAGATAGACAGATAGATAGATCTAGATAGATAGATATATAGATATGGGATAGATAGATAGATAGATAGATAGATATGTGATAGATAGATAGATAGATAGATAGATAGATAGATAGATAGATAGATAGATAGATAGATAGATATGGGATTGATAGATAGATAGATAGATAGATAGATAGATAGATAGATAGATAGATAGGTAGATATGAGATAGATAGATAGATAGATAGATAGATAGATAGATAGATAGATTTGGGATAGATAGATAGATAGATATGGGATAGATAGAAAGATATGAGATAGATAGATAGATAGATATGGGATAGATAGATAGATAGATAGATATATAGATATGGGATAGATAGATAGATAGATAGATAGATAGATAGATAAGAGATACATAGATATGAGATAGATAGATAGATAGATAGATATGAGAGATAGATATGAGATAGATAGATAGATCTAAGATAGATAGATAAATATGAGAGATAGATATGAGATAGATACATAGATAGATATGGGATAGATAGATAGATAGATAGATATGAGATAGATAGACAGATAGATATGAGATAGATAGATGCTGTATATAGATAGATAGTGAGACATAATAACAACAGTAATAATCTATTTCCTGTCTGTGTTGGTGTAAGGCTAGGTTCACATTGCATTAGTGCAGTCCATTCAACGCATACGCTAACGGACTGCGTTAACGCAAGTGCCGAAAAAGATCGTGTTTATGCTCTATCTGTGCTAGCGGTGACGGACCCAAAAATGCTGCAGACTGCATCCGAGGGTCCGTCACAGAATGACGGCACATCACTAACGCATGCCGATTATGACATGCGTTAGCGATGCGCTACATAATGGCAGTCAATGGGTGCGCTAACGCATCCGTTACATAGCGTTAGTGCCGCTATGTAACGGTTGCCGTCAGCGGACTGCACTTAACGCAATGTGAACCCAGCCTAATTGTTACTAAATTGTACTAAAAGCTTTTTACTAATGACTAATCTCCATTGTAGGTTGTGGTAGAACAGTCTGTTGTGTCTGTATCTGTAAACTCAGAGAAGTCCCCCCAAGAACAGGTAGTAATCCAGGACCCTAAATCCTCTGATGTCCCAACACAGATAACAGCCTCAGAAGGAGAAAGCAAAGCTGCTAAGGAGTCCACAGCCTCGCGACCCAAACTATTCTGGAGGAAGGTCAGTACAATAAGTAACAAGGAGGCCTCGACGCCTGTATTGATATATATTACAGTTTGTGAGCACTAGATTCTGCGACTGACATCGATCCAGGGAGCTAGTCCGATTCGCGTATGTTGAGTTGGGAAAGAATTTTCCTCTAATATGGGGCAATTAGCATCTGACCCAAGGGGTTTTATCATCCTCTGGATCAATATGTTAGACTATAGGTTGATCTCAGTGCACTCGTGTGTTCTTTCTTACAACTATAACATTTTATATTCTATCTCTGCACCCAACATATTTAAATATCATTGACTGCACAGAATATTAATCATGGGAATCCACAGCAAGAAAAAAATGAATGGCACTAAGGTCATGCAAATTTATCGTCTGTCGCTCGGGATGAATGGCACATTAAGAACAGCGGTATGGAAGCTCTGGGTAGTTGGTGCACGGCATGAAGGAAAAAAGCATCTGTGTGAAAAATGCAGGAGCAGAAAATGAATGCAGCACTCACCCGCGAGCTGTGTCAACGAAGTCATTTATTGAACCATATTAGGTCTGTGGAAAAAGTTAGTGGGACAAACAGGTGCAGGAGGGATGCGGGGAAGGACGACGGCCGTTTCGCATCGACAACGCTTCTACGGGTCCATGTGAGTAATCAGATGATGTCATTTCCTTTATAAGGGCTAATGACTGCACATGATTCAACAACACATTAGTGAAAAACACATTTTTAAAAAACATAAGTGAGTGATGAAAAGCATATAAGTGCATAAAAAAACATATAAAATGTCTTTAATACTCTTATTTATGGACTGACTAATCACATAGCAAGAATTACAACATAATCTTATATTACTTAAAGAACAATGGAAAGAGAAAGCTACCAGCTAACCTTAAAGGACCTAGTGCAATGGATTTAATTGCCCTCCTCACTTCTTTTCTCAAACAGTAGACGTAAAGTCTCTTATAAGAAAATGCAAAGATCGAGCTTGTCATTTAGCCCAATGGGTCCCTGTGCGATAGATTTAATTACCACCTCGCTTCTTTTTTCAAAAGAATTTTATTATGGTTACCACCCTTCAGTGGGAATTTAGATAATTCTAAACCCGCAAACTTGAGAAGATCAGGGTTAGAACCATGCTCCATTTACATGTGGTGGATTAATCTTAACGATCCTTTTCCTGTCATTATAGAATGATAATGCTCCCGGAATCTGGTCACTAAAGGTCTGATAGTCTTCCCTATATAAAAATAGGAGCAAAATAAAAAAGGGCAAAATAAAACATATACTACAAATTTGCTTTTACAAGATATAAAATCGCGGACATGATGATTAATTGAACCCACTTTTAAGAGATCATGAGTCACATGTAAATGGCAAAAGTTGCAGTTACCACATTTATAATTACCTGCAAGACATCGGTTCTAATAGTCCGTTGTTTGGGTATAAGAGAACATCTAATTTGGCTGATCTTTTAGTGCATAATCGTATACTACCTCCGGACAATAACTGGTTAAACAAAAACCTTCCGAAAGGTAATTATAAATGTGGTAACTGCAACTTCTGCCATTTACTTGTGACTCATGGTCTCTTAAAAGTGGGTTCAATATTATAGCATTATCATTCTATAATGACAGGAAAAGGAACCACATGCAAATGGAGCATGGTTCTAACCCTGAACATCTCAGGTTTGCGGGTTTAGATTTGGTTAAATTCCCACCGCAGGGTGGAAACTATAATAAAATTATTTTGAAAAAAGAAGCGAGGTGGATAATTAAATGTAACACACAAGGACCCATTGGGCTAAATGACAAGCTCGATCTTTACATCTACTATATAATTGTCTAAGGGTCACTTCCATCTGTCTGTCTGTCTTTCTGTCTGTCTGTCTGTAACGGAAATCCCAAGTCGCTGATTGGTCGCGGCAACAGCCACGACCAATCAGCGACGGGCACAGTCCAGCGGCAAAATGGCCGCTCCTTACTTCCCGCAGTCAGTGCCCGCTCCATACTCCCCTCCAGTCAGCGCTCACGCAGGGTTAACGGCAGCATTAACGGACCGCGTTATGCCGCGGTGTAACGCACTCAGTTAACGCTGCTATTAACCCTGTGTGACCAACTTTTTACTATTGATGCTGCCCATGCAGCATCAATAGTAAAAAGATCTAATGTTAAAACTAATAAAAAAATAAAAAATCATTACAGTATATACTCACCTTCCGGATCCAGCCCAGGCCTTTCCTACTCCTTGCGACGCTCCGGTGACCGGTCCATGCATTGCGCTCTCGCGAGATGATGATGTAGCGGTCTCGCGAGACCACAATGCACTCTTGGGAGCGACGGGCACAGTCCGGCCTCTCCCTACTCCCCTGCAGTCAGTGCCCCCTCTATACTACACCCTCAGTCAGCGCCTGCCGCCCACATAGCGTTGTAGCAGTCCGATAAACCAACTGCGTTACACCGCAGCATAATGCGGTGTAACGCAGTCTGTTAACGCTGCTATTAACCCTATGTGACAAACTTTTTAATTTTGATGCTTTTTCTGCAGCTCGCGATGCTCCGGTCCCAACGCTTCGCTGATTGGTTGTGACCAGCCGGTGCGACCAATCAGCGACATTGCCGCGGGATTTAAATCCTGCTTCGCTGATTGGTCACGCCGGCTGGGCGCGAGCAATCAGCAACATTGCCGTGGGATGCCGGCACGACCAATCAGTGACAATGGCGCGGGATTTAAATCCCACTTCGCTGATTGGTCCCGCCGGCTGGGCACGAGCAATCAGCGACATTGGCGTGGGATTTAAATCCCACTTCACTGATTGGTCGCGCCCAGCCGGCGCAACATTGGTGTGAGATCTAATGTTAAAAATAATTTAAAAAAATGAAAAATCATTATATACGGTACTCACCTTCCGGATCCAGCCCAGGTCTTTCCCACTCCTCGTGATGCTCCGGTGACCGGTCCATGCATTGCGGTCTCGCGAGATGATGACGTGGCGGTCTCGCGAGACCGCTACGTCGTCATCTTGCGAGACCTCAATGCCCTCTTGGGACCAGAGCGTCGCAAGGAGCATCAGTAAACGCCTCGGCTGGATCTGGGGGCCGACGGAAGGTGAGTATATAACTATTTTTTATTTTAATTCTTTTTTAAACAGAGATATGGTGCCCACATTGCTATATACTAAGTGGGCTGTGTTAGATACTAAGTGGGCTGTGTTAGATACTGCGTGGGCTGTATTATATACTACATATCTGTGCTATACACTACGTGGCTGGGCAATATACTACGTGGCTGAGCAATATACTACTTGGCTGGGCAATATACTATGTGGCTGGGCAATGTACTACGTCGCTGGGCAATATACTACATGGCTGGGCATTATACTACGTGGCTGGGCATTATACTACGTGGCTGGGCAATATACTATGTGGCTGGGCAATATACTACGTGGCTGAGCAATATACTACTTGGCTGGGCAATATACTATGTGGCTGGGCAATATACTACATGACTGGGCATTATACTACTTGGCTGGGCATTATACTACGTGGCTGGGCAATATACTATGTGGCTGGGCAATATACTACGTGGCTGGGCAATATACTACGTGGCTGAGCAATATACTACTTGGCTGGGCAATATACTATGTGGCTGGGCAATATACGACATGGCTGGGCATTATACTACGTGGCTGGGCATTATACTACGTGGCTGGGCAATATACTACGTGGCTGGGCAATATACTACGTGGCTCGGCAATATACTACGTCGCTGGGCAATATACTACATGACTGGGCATTATACTACGTGGCTGGGCATTATACTACGTGGCTGGGCAATATACTATGTGGCTGTGCAATATACTACGTGGCTGAGCAATATACTACATGGCTGAGCAATATACTACGTGGCTGGGCAATATACTATGTCGCTGGGCTATATACTGCGTGGGCTGTGCTATATACTACGTGGCTCTGCTATATACTACATGGGCTGTGTTATATACTACCTGGCTGTGCTATATACTATGTGGCTGTGCTATATACTACGTGGCTGGGCAATATACTACATGGGCTGTGCTATTTACTACATGGGCTGTGCTATATACTATGTGGCTGGGCAATATACTACGTGGCTGTGTTATATACTACGTGGCTCTGCTATATACTACATGACTGTGCTATATACTACATGGCTCTGCTATATACTACGTGGCTCTGCTATATACTACGTGGCTCTGCTATATACTACGTGGCTGTGTTATATACTACGTGGGCTGTGTTATACGCTACTTGGCTGTCCTATATTTCTCTGCTGTATCTGTATGCTACGTGGCCTGTGCTATATGCTACGTGGCCTGTGCTATATGCTACGTGGCTGTGCTATATGCTACATGGGCTGTGCTATATGCTACATGGGCTGTGTTATATGCTACTTGGCTGTGGTATATTTCTCTGCTGTATCTGTACATCATGAATCGTGGTATGTGTTAAAGAGGAGGGCCCACTGAGACTCTTTCGCCCGGGGCCCTCAAAAACCTGGAGCCGGCCCTAGCTTCACTGATTGGTCACGGCAGGCAGCGAACAATCAGCGACAGCCACAGTCTGCCCGCCAATTGGCGCGGAATTTGAACCACGCTTCGCTAATTGGATGCGGCCGGCCAGCTGAATCCAGTGTATAAATTGCATTATTCTGAAAACTTCATAAATAAACTACATACATACATATTCTAGAAAAGGGGTCCCCAACTCCAGTCCTCAAGGCCCACCAACATGTCATGTTTTCAGGATTTCCTTAGTCTTGCCCAGGTAATAATTGCATCACCTGTGCAATGCAAAGGAAATCCTGAAAACATGACCTGTTGGTGGGCCTTGAGGACTGGAGTTGGGGACCTCTGTTCTAGAATACCCGATGCGTTAGAATCGGGCCACTATCTAGTTTTCCTATAAGAGACTTTAAGTCTACTGTTTGAGAAAAGAAGTGAGGAGGGCAATTAAATCCATTGCACTAGGTCCTTTAAGGTTAGCTGGTAGCTTTCTCTTTCCATTGTTCTTTAAGTAATATAAGATTATGTTGTTGCAATTCTTGCTATGTGATTAGTCAGTCCGTAAATAAGAGAATTCAAGACATTTTATATGTTTTTTATTATGCACTTACATGCTTTTCATCACGCACTTATATGTGTTTTTAAACAATGTGTTTTTTACAAATGTGTTGTTGAATCATGTGCAGTCATTAGCCCTTATAAAGAAAATGATATCATCTGATTACTCACATGGACCTGTAGAAGTGTCGTCGACGCGAAACGGCCGTCGTCCTTCCCCGCATCCCTCCTGCACCTGTTTGTCCCACGAACTTTGTCCACAGACTTACCATGGTTCAATAAAGGACTTCGTTGACACAGCACAGATATCAGATTTTTTTTTTCACATCAACTGCTACAAAATGCCACAATAGAAACTAATGATGCAGATGGGCAGATAATTGGTAAAGAGTGTTCATAAAAATGCTCATTCCTGCCAATACCAACAAAACATGCCAGCGATCATTTGACGAATGAGTAAAATGCTTTTGTCATGACTCTATTGTCGAGTGACCCAGGACCAGTGGTTCCTTCCCTGTCTCTAATGCTAGGGGGACCCTAGCTCACCCTGTTCCCTGGTTTTGATGGTGAAGATGCCAGGGCCACATACCTTGCCATAGTTACTGAATCCACCCTCAGTCCCAGGGAAGAGGGGATTAGTAGTGTACCGTAATACACCAACTGGACTAGCAAGGTAAAACGAACACGGACAAAGGAAAATACCAATCATACAAATATACACACACATAAACAACAGAGGTAAACACCGGGTAGTGGAAGATGGGGTTAAACCAAAGTAGAAAAAGAAAGGGAATTATCGCACACTCAAAACCTAGCAACAGTCACAGATAGATCCATCTTACGCCTTCTCCAACAACAAGCACCAACAACCTCTGTTATGACCTGGTGGTCAGGACAATAATGGACCTGGTGGTTAAGAGCACACGAAATGACCTGATAGTTACTGATAATAAAGGACGAGCTCTGGGACGTGGGAACTCTGCTGACCGCAATCCCTAATCCTATCACACACACTAGAAATAGCCGTGGATTGCTCCTAACGCTCCCTATGCAACTCGGCACAGCCTAAGGAACTAGCTAGCCCTGAAGATAGAAAAATAAAGCCTACCTTGCCTCAGAGAAATTCCCCAAAGGAAAAGGCAGCCCCCCACATATAATGACTGTGAGTAAAGATGAAAATACAAACACAGAGATGAAATAGATTTAGCAAAGTGAGGCCCGACTTACTGAACAGACTGAGGATAGGAAAGGTTACTTTGCGGTCAGCACAAAAACCTACAAAAAGACCACGCAGAGGGCGCAAAAAGACCCTCCGCACCGACTCACGGTGCGGAGGCGCTCCCTCTGCGTCCCAGAGCTTCCAGCAAGCAAGACAACAATAAAAATAGCAAGCTGGACAGAAAAATAGCAAACCAAAGAAAAGCAAGCAGGAACTCAGCTTCTGCTGGGAAGACAGGTCACAAGAACGATCCAGGAGTGAACTAGACCAATACTGGAACATTGACAGGTGGCATGGAGCAAAGGTCTAAGTGGAGTTAAATAGAGCAGCCAGCTAACGAATCAACCTCGTCACCTGTGGAAGGAAACTCAGAAACACCCACCAGAGGAAGTCCATGGACAGAACTAGCCGAAGTACCATTCATTACCACAGGAGGGAGCCCGACAACAGAATTCACAACAGTACCCCCCCTTGAGGAGGGGTCACCGAACCCTCACCAGAGCCCCCAGGCCGACCAGGATGAGCCAAATGAAAGGCACGAACCAGATCGGCAGCATGAACATCAGAGGCAAAAACCCAGGAATTATCTTCCTGACCATAACCCTTCCACTTGACCAGGTACTGGAGTTTCCGTCTCGAAATACGAGAATCTAAAATCTTCTCCACCACATACTCCAACTCCCCCTCAACCAACACCGGGGCAGGAGGATCAACGGATGGAACCACAGGCGCCACGTATCTCCGCAATAACGACCTATGGAACACATTATGGATGGCAAAAGAAGCAGGAAGGGCCAAACGAAATGACACAGGATTGATAACCTCAGAAATCTTATACGGACCAATGAAACAAGGCTTAAACTTAGGAGAGGAAACCTTCATAGGAACATAACGAGACGACAACCAAACCAAATCCCCAACACGAAGTCGGGGACCCACACAGCGCCGGCGGTTAGCGAAACGTTGAGACTTCTCCTGGGACAATGTCAAATTGTCCACCACATGAGTCCAAATCTGCTGCAACCTATCCACCACAGTATCTACACCAGGACAGTCCGAAGACTCAACCTGCCCTGAAGAGAAACGAGGATGGAAACCAGAATTGCAGAAAAACGGCGAAACCAAAGTAGCCGAGCTGGCCCGATTATTAAGGGCGAACTCAGCCAACGGCAAAAAGGACACCCAATCATCCTGATCAGCAGAAACAAAGCATCTCAAATATGTTTCCAAAGTTTGATTAGTTCGTTCGGTTTGGCCATTTGTCTGAGGATGGAAAGCCGAGGAAAAAGACAAATCAATGCCCATCCTAGCACAAAAGGATCGCCAAAACCTCGAAACAAACTGGGAGCCTCTGTCCGAAACGATGTTCTCCGGGATACCATGTAAACGAACCACATGCTGGAAAAATAATGGCACCAAATCAGAGGAGGAAGGCAATTTAGACAAAGGTACCAAATGGACCATCTTAGAAAAGCGATCACAAACCACCCAAATGACCGACATCTTTTGAGAGACGGGGAGATCCGAAATAAAATCCATAGAAATATGCGTCCAGGGCCTCTTCGGGACTGGCAAGGGCAAAAGCAACCCACTGGCACGAGAACAGCAGGGCTTAGCCCGAGCACAAGTCCCACAGGACTGCACAAAAGAACGCACATCCCGTGACAAAGACGGCCACCAAAAGGATCTAGCCACCAAATCTCTGGTACCAAAGATTCCAGGATGCCCAGCCAACACTGAACAATGAATCTCAGAGATAACTCTACTAGTCCATCTATCAGGGACAAACAGTTTCTCCGCTGGGCAACGGTCAGGTCTATCAGCCTGAAATTTTTGCAGCACCCGCCGCAAATCAGGGGAGATGGCAGACAAAATTACCCCCTCTTTGAGAATACCCGCCGGCTCAGGAACACCCGGAGAGTCAGGCACAAAACTCCTTGACAGGGCATCAGCCTTCACATTCTTAGAGCCCGGAAGGTACGAAACCACAAAATCAAAACGGGAGAAAAATAACGACCATCAAGCCTGTCTCGGATTCAACCGTTTGGCAGACTCAAGATAAGTCAAATTCTTGTGATCTGTCAAGTCCACCACGCGATGCTTGGCTCCTTCAAGCCACTGACGCCACTCCTCGAATGCCCACTTCATGGCCAACAACTATCGATTACCAACATCATAATTACGCTCAGCAGGCGAAAACTTTCTAGAAAAGAAAGCACATGGCTTCATCACCGAGCCATCAGAACTTCTTTGCGACAAAACAGCCCCTGCTCCAATCTCAGAAGCATCAACCTCAACCTGAAACGGGAGCGAAACATCTGGCTGGCACAACACAGGGGCAGAAGAAAAACGACACTTCAACTCCTGAAAAACCTCTACAGCTGCAGAAGACCAATTGACCACATCAGCACCCTTCTTGGTCAAATCAGTCAACGGTTTAGCAACACTAGAAAAATTAGCGATGAAGCGCCGATAAAAATTAGCAAAGCCCAGGAACTTTTGCAGGCTCTTCACAGATGTCGGCTGAGTCCAATCGTGAATGGCCTGGACTTTAACAGGGTCCATCTCGATAGTTGAAGGGGAAAAAATGAACCCCAAAAATGAAACCTTCTGAACTCCAAAGAGACACTTTGACCCCTTCACAAACAAGGAATTCGCACGAAGGACCTGGAACACCATTCTGACCTGCTTCACATGAGACTCCCAATCATCCGAAAAGACCAAAATATCATCCAAATACACAATCAGGAATTTATCCAGGTACTCTCGGAAGATGTCATGCATAAAGGACTGAAATACTGATGGAGCATTGGAAAGCCCGAATGGCATAACCAGGTACTCAAAATGGCCCTCGGGCGTATTAAATGCTGTTTTCCAATCATCGCCTTGTTTAATACGCACAAGATTATACGCACCTCGAAGATCTATCTTGGTGAACCAACTAGCCCCTTTAATACGAGCAAACAAATCAGACAGCAACGGCAAAGGATACTGAAATTTGACTGTAATTTTATTAAGAAGGCGGTAATCAATACAAGGTCTCAAAGAACCATCCTTCTTGGCCACAAAAAAGAACCCTGCTCCTAACGGTGATGACGACGGGCGAATATGGCCTTTCTCCAAGGATTCCTTTATATAACTCCGCATAGCGGCGTGTTCTGGCACAGATAAATTGAACAATCGGCCCTTAGGAAACTTACTACCAGGAATCAAATTAATAGTACAATCGCAATCCCTATGAGGAGGTAGGGCACTGGCTTTGGGCTCATCAAATACATCCCGATAATCCAACAAAAACTCTGGAACCTCAGAAGGAGTGGAAGACGAAATAGACAAAAATGGAACATCACCATGTACCCCCTGGCAACCCCAGCTGGACACAGACATAGATTTCCAGTCCAATACTGGATTATGAACCTGTAGCCATGGCAACCCCAAAACGACCACATCATGCAGATTATGCAACACCAGAAAGCGGATATCCTCCTGATGTGCAGGAGCCATGCACATGGTCAATTGGGTCCAGTACTGAGGCTTATTCTTGGCCAAAGGCGTAGCATCAATTCCTCTCAATGGAATAGGATACTGCAAGGGCTCCAAGAAAAAACCACAGCGCCTAGCATACTCCAAGTCCATCAAATTCAGGGCAGCGCCTGAATCCACAAATGCCATAACAGAATAGGATGACAAAGAGCAAATCAGAGTAACGGACAATAGAAATTTAGACTGTACCGTACCAATGGTGGCAGACCTAGCGAACCGCTTAGTGCGCTTAGGACAATCGGAGATAGCATGAGTGGAATCACCACAGTAAAAACATAGCCCATTCCGACATCTGTGTTCTTGCCGTTCAGCTCTGGTCAAAGTCCTATCACATTGCATAGGCTCAGGCCCATGCTCAGATAGTACTGCCAAATGGTGCACAGCTTTACGCTCACGCAAGCGTCGATTGATCTGAATGGCCAAAGACATAGACTCATTCAGACCAGCAGGCATGGGAAATCCCACCATGACATCCTTAAGGGCTTCAGAGAGACCCTTTCTGAAGATTGCTGCCAGGGCACATTCATTCCACTTAGTGAGCACAGACCACTTTCTAAACTTCTGACAATATATCTCCGCTTCATCCTGACCCTGACACAGAGCCAGCAAGATTTTCTCTGCCTGATCCACTGAATTAGGTTCGTCATAAAGCAATCCAAGCTCCAGGAAAAACTCATCAACATCACGCAATGCCGGATCTCCTGGCGCAAGGGAAAATGCCCAGTCTTGAGGGTCACCACGTAACAAAGAAATAATGATCTTTACTTGTTGAACAGGGTCACCTGAGGAGCGAGGTTTCAAGGCAAGAAACAATTTACAATTATTTTTGAAATTCAAGAACCTAGATCTATCACCAAAAAACAAATCAGGAATTGGAATCCTAGGCTCTGACATCGGATTCTGAACCACAAAATCTTGAATGTTTTGTACCCTTGTAGTGAGATTATCCATCCAAGAGGACAGACCTTGAATGTCCATGTTTACACCTGTGTCCTGAACCACCCAGAGGTAAAGGGGAAAAGAGAAACAAAACACGCTGCAAAGAAAAAAAAATGGTCTCAGAACTTCTCTTATCCCTCTATTGAGATGCAGTAGTACTTTGGGCCACCTGTACTGTTATGACCTGGTGGTCAGGACAATAATGGACCTGGTGGTTAAGAGCACACGAAATGACCTGATAGTTACTGATAACAAAGGACGAGCTCTGGGACGTGGGAACTCTGCTGACCGCAATCCCTAATCCTATCACACACACTAGAAATAGCCGTGGATTGCTCCTAATGCTCCCTATGCAACTCGGCACAGCCTAAGGAACTAGCTAGCCCTGAAGATAGAAAAATAAAGCCTACCTTGCCTCAGAGAAATTCCCCAAAGGAAAAGGCAGCCCCCACATATAATGACTGTGAGTAAAGATGAAAATACAAACACAGAGATGAAATAGATTTAGCAAAGTGAGGCCCGACTTACTGAACAGACTGAGGATAGGAAAGGTTGCTTTGCGGTCAGCACAAAAACCTACAAAAAGACCACGCAGAGGGCGCAAAAAGACCCTCCGCAGTGACTCACGGTGCGTAGGCGCTCCCTCTGTGCACCAGAGCTTCCAGCAAGCAAGACAACAATAAAAATAGCAAGCTGGACAGAAAAATAGCAAACCAAAGAAAATACAAGCAGGAACTTAGCTTCTGCTGGGAAGACAGGTCACAAGAACGATCCAGGAGTGAACTAGACCAATACTGGAACATTGACAGGTGGCATGGAGCAAAGATCTAAGTGGAGTTAAATAGAGCAGCCAGCTAACGAACCAACCTCGTCACCTGTGGAAGGAAACTCAGAAACACCCACCAGAGGAAGTCCATGGACAGAACCAGCCGAAGTACCATTCATGACCACAGGAGGGAGCCCGACAACAGAATTCACAACAAACCTCCAGCCATACAGTATAAGCTAGAGGACAATAAGTACTAGCCAGGGCCAATATTATATAGGAGATGGGAGTGGCTAACAGTGCACAGCTGAGAGTCTTAATGCAGGAAAGCTTCCAGGAGCTCTCAACTGAGCAGATTAACCCCTGTACTGCTATAAGAAATTGACATTGTTTAATATGAAGGTAAAATGCTTCTAATCAGTGCAGAAGTAGGAGAAATCAGACACTGTGGTGTTCTGGCTCCTCTCTGTCGGAAAACCTGTGACAGCTTGTTTGTCAGGTGGTTGGGTCTTTAAACAAGCACTTGTTATGTTGCATTAATGGCCTAAAATTGCCACATCTAAGTGCACCATAACTTGGTAACAGAGGAGTAGGGGAAGAAAAGGGATAACTACTCTGTGCACATTTCTGGTATAAAAAAAATAGTCATACTGAAGAATATTCAACCACTGAATTTAGCTCTCCCATTGCTTGCTGCTTCAGTGCTTTTATATCTTTTAGCCAGATTTTTCTCTAGTTATTGTAGTACAATTCAACATTTCATAAGGATTTTTGTATTGACAAATTCATCAAGTTTATGCAAAGTCATAACATTTATAGTGTTGACCCTTATTTTTCAAGACTTCTACCCCTCGCCCTGGCAGCTACATTTCAGCATCTGGGCCAAATCCTGACTGATGACAGCCCATTGTTGCCTTATCCGCGATTGGAGTGTATCACAATTTGTGTATTTATTTGTCCCCCGCTTTTTGACGATTTTTGATGGAATTGAGAACTTCTAAATTTCCTGGCCATAAACCAAAAAGTTTAATGTTTTGTTCACCGAACCACTTAGCTATCACTTTTGCCTTGTGACATGATCTCAATCTGCATTTGCTGGAAAAAAGCATTGTTCATCGTCAAATTTCTCCTGGATGTTTGGGAGAAGTTGATCTTGGAGGATGTTTAGATCCCATTCTTTATCCATGGCTGTTCTCTTAGGCAAAATTATGAGTGAGCCCCCTCCATGGATGAAAAGCCCACACACACGAATGGTCTTAGGATTCTTTACTGTTGACATGACATAGGACTCATGGTAGTACCCACTTTTTTCTCCGAACAATCATTTTTTTCAGACATCTCAAAAAGTCTGAGAAAATATTTTTACCCCAGGCCTCTGCTGTCCAATCCTTGTACTTCTAAAATTATTTTCCCATCTATAAGCACTTGAGGAGAAAACTTTGTGAATACCAAAATTTGTGTCAGTGTAATGTCCCTATTTATGCCCTGACATGCAACATGAAAGTGTGGGTCATGAGTGTGGGTCCTGACTGGGTATTGTGGACTTGTGCTATAAGGACCATACGCCCATGCAGGCTGCATGTAGCCAGTGATGTGGGCTGGCCAGGAGGACCATGTTTTACAGTTCAAGGAGAGAGACTTTGGTTCCAACACAAACTCTTTACTGAATGGTAACTTTGTAAAGGTAATATACAAGGGATAGTGGGTACAAAGTCTCATGGATGTTTCCTTCACAGTACAAAGTATTTTCCACTTTCAATATCCATCCTCTGTAGTTTACTTCAGAGCTAGTGAGGCACATTGTTTCATTCTATTCCATCACAACCCAGCTTTAACGCTACAGTCCTGATCAGCAAATTTCCTTACTTGCTTTTCGGTTCCGTGTCCTATTTCTTCCACTACTGGCACCCTGGAACCCTTGCACTTGGGACCCCACAAGTCCTTCATTCTCAATCCTGCTTAGATCTGCTACCTTCTGTGTTACAAGCTCTGGGGTTCCTGATTCGGCAGCCTATCCAAGGACCCATCTTTGGAAGGCCACTCTGTCTCGTCATAGTAACATAGTAACATAGTTAGCATGGAAAAAAGACATTTGTCCATCCAGTTCAGCCTATATTTAGTCAGAATAAATCCCCAGATCTACGTCCTTCTCAAGAACCTAATAACTGTAAGATACAATATGGTTACACTCCAGGAAAACATCCAGGCCCCTCTTGAACCCCTCGACTGAGTTCGCCATCACCACCTCCTCAGGCAAAGAATTCCAGATTCTCACTGCCCTAACAGTAAAGAATCCACTTCTATGTTGGTGGAAAAACCTTCTCTCCTCCAGAAGCAGAGAATGCCCCCTTGTGACCGTCACCTTCCTTGGTATAAACAGATCCATGGAGATATATTTGTATTGTCCCCTTATATACTTATACATGGTTATTAGATCACTCCTCAGTCATCTTCTTTCTAGACTAAATAATCCTAATTTTGCTCATCTCTCTACTACACAATTCACATTACACGATATATTCAAAGACGCATGACCTAGTACACATTACCATGCAACACAATGCGATTGGTGTCTTCAGGGGTAGGAAAGCAACAGCACAGTCCACCATCCTTACATCAGTCTCAAAACTTTTGGCCGTGACTGTACATGTAGAGACATTTACTGAAAATAATTATGTAAGTAACTAGATGGTGGCCCGTTTCTAACGCATCGGGTATTCTACTGTAGAATATGTATGTAGTTTATTTATGAAGTTTTCAGACTAATGCAATTTATACACAGGATTCGGCCAGCTGGGCACGACCAATTAGCGAAGCGTGGTTCACATTCCGCGCCAATTTGCGGCCGGACTGCGCCTGTCGCTGATTGTTTGCAGCTGGGCATGACCAATCAGTGAAGCCAGGGCTGGCTCAGGGTTTTTGAGGGCCCCGGGCGAAAGAGTCTCAGTGGGCCCCCCTCTTTAACACATACCACGATTCATGATGCACAGATACAGCAGAGAAATATACCACAGCCAAGTAGCATATAACACAGCCCACGTAGCATATAGCACAGCCCACGTAGCATATAGCACAGCCACGTAGCATATAGCACAGCCACGTAGCATATAGCACAGGCCACGTAACATATAGCACAGGCCACGTAGCAAATAGCACAGGCCACGTAGTATATAGCACAGGCCACAAAGTGTATAACATAGCCCACGTAGTATATAACACAGCCACGTAGTATATAGCACAGGCCACATAGTATATAACACAGGCCAAGTAGTATATAACACAGCCCACATAGCATATAGCACAACCCATGTAGCATATAGCACAGCCACATAGCATATAGCACAGCCATGTAGTATATAGCACTGCCCACGTAGTATATAGCACAGCCCACGTAGTATATAGCACAGCCCACGTAGTATATAGCACAGCCCACACAGTATATAGCACAGCCCACGCAGTGTATAACACAGCCCATGTAGTATATTGCACAGCCCACACAGTGTATAACACAGCCCACGTAGTGTATAACAGCCCACGTAGTAACTAGCCCCTCTCACGCAGTGTATAACACAGCCCATGCAGTATATAGCACAGCCCATGTAGTATATAAGACAGCCCACGTAGTATATAACGCAGCCCACATAGTATATAACACAGCCACGTAGTGTATATAGCACAGCCACCTAGTATATTGCCCAGCCATGTATATTTCACAGCTATGTAGTATAAAGCACAGCCCACATAGTATATAACACAGCCCACGTAGTATATAGCAATGTGGGCACCATATCCCTGTTAAAAAAAATAATTAAAATAAAAAATAGTTATATGCTCACCTTCCGTCGGCCCCTGGATCCAGGCGAGGCGTTTAGCGATGCTCCTCGCGACTCTCCAATCCCAAGAATGCATTGCGGTCTCGTGAGATGATGACGTAGCGGTCTCGCGAGACCGCTACATGATCATCTCACGAGACCGCAATGCATGGCCCGGAGCGTCGCGAGGAGCAGCAGGAAAGGCGCCGGAAGGTGAGTATATACCGGTAATTATTTTTTTTTTATTATTATTATTTTTAACATTAGATGTTTTTTACTATTGATGCTGCATAGGCATATATAGTAGATGACCAAGACTAAAAAGTTTTATTAGTCTGCCATAATAAAAAAAATCTATGTTCCGTGCTGACATGTCCACTTGTGCTTTTTGAAGAGCAGTGGAATAATAATCACCTGTGTGGTCATGGGGTGACTGGGCTGTGGGTCAGAACAATAGAACAATCCTTGTATTGTATGTGTTAAGGGATCTCTGTGTGCTGCTCCATGGACTGATCACATGTGACACTTCTTGCAAAAACAACCCAGATTTTATTGGAGGTGGAGAGGAAAGAAAAAGTTTCTCCATCTTCTCCATGCGGTCAGTCTGGGAAAATCAGACCAATTTTTTTTCACAGACCCATTATCTTGAATGGGCAAATGTAATCTGATTCTCGGAGGCAAATCATGCATGCTGCAATTTTTCCCCTGATTCGAGAAAAAATTTTGACATGTGCACAGCCCCACAGAATAACATGGGTACGACTGCTGTCTGTCAAAGCCACAGATAGCACTCATCAGATTTCTATGGTCTTCTGCAATTTATACTGTATTCCTAGTGTAATCCATGACCTCTGCTCACACCGGTCACTAGTCCTAGGGTCACATTGCGTTAGTGCAATCCGTTTAGCGTTAACGCTAACAGATTGCGCTAACGCAATGTTTTTACCGTGGCCGCGTTCCGGGGTCGCGGTAACGTCCCCGCTCTCGCAGATCCCCGATCTGCGAGAGTGGGGAACGGACCGCGGGCGCGCTTCGGACGCTGCAAGCAGCGTCCGCGGCGCGCCACAAAACACCGGTGTGTCGCTAGCGCGTGCCGAACATGGCACGCGCTAGTGCTGCGCGTTCCCATTGCCGTGAATGGGCGCGCTAACGGACGCGTTGCATGGCGTTAATTTCGCCGTGCAACGCTGTCCGTTAGCGCGTTCCCATTAACGCAATGGGAACCTAGCCTGTATGAGATAAACTGCCCGGGTGTACACACATCAGTGGGTAGAAGAGAGGCAGTGTTTATTATGCAAAGTAAAAGCCACTTTTTATGGCATCAGCAAAAGAAATCATAAATCTCATGCACATGCTTGTTTTATTCCTGAATTTGAGACCTGTAGCATTTTTTACTCTACATCATTTGAATTCTTTCAGCGCCTATGCAGCGTCTTTTCACCCATAGAAAGCAATGAAAAAGTGAATAAAAACCCCCCAAAAATTTTTGCAGCTATTTCAGTGAATAAAACGAACTTTATTAAACATGTATTATAGACAAAGCACACTTGTAATCTGCACCCAAAAAAGCTGCAAAAAGGGTGAAAAATGCCGCAAAAAAAATGCCACAAAATGGGTATTTTCACTGCAGCGTTTTCACTGCCAACAGAGCAGGTTTTGGTTGCAGACAAAATATAGGTAACCAATAAGTTTTTCCTATACAGATCTTCAACAATCGTGCTCATACTTCACAGATGATAGTCCGTGGTGACGACGCAGCAAATGATTCACATCTAGTGGGGTCCTGCACATAGATTTTGTGTGTGTGTTTACTTGTAATGTAACAGTTTTCTGATTTTACAAAATAATAACATGTTGTCCATGACAAACTTAACAGTAAAGGTCCATTTAGGTGATCAGATTTCTCCCCATAAATGACTGCCATTCGATTATATACAAGACGATCAATGCTCATTCCTGGGGCCTGTTCACAATGGCCAAGACACACTACTTGGGGTCAGAATCGTTAGAACTATGTAATAACGATCGTTAATTCAATCTTTCTGTCCCATACAGTGTGCTTATTGGTTGCGAACCTTTCCCTAATTACAAGGATCAGTGTGTTGTTGAAGAAGATGATTTGATGGCCTGCATTAGCGATCCAACACCGGCTGAGTGGTAGCTTGTGCACTCAAGCTGATAATTGGGAACGAGCCCATGTAACATGAAAGTGGTTGTTTAGTCTTCACTCTTCAGGAGCGCACTACTCTCCAGCCTCCTGTCTTCCTGCTTGCTTGGTGGTAGTCTGTTCCTGATGATTGACAGCTTGGTCTAGAGGAGATGTGGACAAAGTGTGGCCTTTTGGCTGTTCCGATGTGGCCCACGGACCAGGATTGCTAGAGGGCTTTATGCAGAGGCATCCTGCACCACGCAGTCGTCCTCCGCCCACCGTCTCACTTTCACCTCACCAAGCGTGAGGGGGCTTTGTTCGGGACATCATATTGTGTTGAGACCTGTTGATCATGGACAAAGACTGCATAACAGGAGCATATGATTTACTACTGTATAAAAAGAAGTACATTTCATGGTATTGATTCGCTGCTGCAGCTAAAGAATAAAAGTTACAATAAACCCCATGATAACATGTATTAACAATAGCAGCGAGTCACCAGATTTAATTCTGATCAATATTAAAATAAAACAATAATAATGAGAAGAATTATGTTTGGCCCTCAACAACAGTCATAGTCCGTTATGTGGCCCCTTGGAAAAATGAATTGCCCACCCCTGGACTACAGCTGTATAGCAAAGAGCTTATAAGCACTGCGCTCCTTGCTTAGGAGACCAGCCACCACTGACGGACTGCAGGGGTGGACGATTGCTAAGTTGTGAACAATTAAATTGAAAATTCCTTTATTCTTTAGAACAGGACATTTTTTAATGAATGGTTAAGTTGCTCATTTTTACAAGCAGTTTGCAATCATACCCATTTTAAGGTAATCTATCATTGCTATTCACCCTAATCCCCACACTTTTTTATTTGGGTATGTTACTCCCTGAAAAATAATGCTATACACCCCTTTCTCACTGACTGAAAAAACGCTGGTTTAAATCATGTGCAAGTGAAGCTTAAGTGCTCTGGGTATGATTAGAGCACTTCACAAGTCTCTGCCTCTCTGGCTCTACTCCCTGCAATGTCCTACCGTCCTCTGCTTGATGGACAGCTCATTGGGCTGACTACACAGTCAGTTAGCTCTCAGGCAAGCAAAAGAAGGTGGTGATGGGCGAAGGACAGAGCAAGAGAGGCAAAGATTCGGGAAGTGCTCTGATCATGATGACCAGAGCACTTAAGTTTCATTTGCATATGAACTAAACCAGTGTGTTTTTTTCAGTCAGGGAGAAACAGATTCCATAAGTAAAGCGGTGTGGATGATATTTTTCAAAGTGCAACATGACCATAGAAACAGTTTGGTTTGTGCAGACAGACTCCCTTTAAGAAGTTGAAATAACTCCTTTAACAATTGTCACAAACTCAATGTTTTGATACTTTTATTAGAAACTGGATAATTTTGGGAGGGTGGTTCTTCACCTCCATGTACACCACTGTGTGATTGTTACCTTTCTCTCAGCTGCAATACCACAATATATCCGATGAAACAAGGGATATTCGGACTGATCCAAAATGTTCTTTTTATACTTTAACTTTATAGATGATAAAAATCCATTAACAAATTATCTAACATATAACTTTTTTTTAGTCTTTTAAGGGAGAACCACAAACCAATAAAATCCAGGAGAATGTAAGTTCACTGTATTATACAGGGTAACAATAAGCCATCACAGGCGAACTCATCAATAATTATCACCAAGTCCATTGATAAAATTCAATTATAAAAATTGGATAATTTCATACAACTTCCTATACACACACACATATATATATATATATATATATATATATATATATATGTATGTGTGTGTGTGTGTGTACAATGTATTGTCAAAATGCTCATATATTCCCCAAATTGTATAGCTAGAATTAATATTTCTTCTTATTTATTTTTTGTTTAATTTCCTATGAGAAAGTACAAAGATTTATAGCAATACAAAAATAGATATCCTGGTAGAAGATATATTTATAGAGTTGGAAGAGAATTTAAAGACAATCTGTTACCTTGGAAAGCACTATTTATCGTCAGATGTAGGGATAGTCTGTCGATAAATAGTGTCACAATGCTTTCTGGTCACAGTACTGCAGCTAACAGGAGAACATGAATCTCTTTCTTCCCAGGAGCCACTTTTAGTCATGAAGGTGTGTACAGAGCAGTCACTGTGCATTATACTATGAGCTGCGGTTGTAAGCACGCCCCGACACTTTAATAGAGAGTCAGCTCTGCAGCACTTCCTTGTAAAATGAGCTGTAAACGTGCTGGGCGTGTCCTTACAGCTGCCGCTCACAGTATAGTGAGTGGTGCAGTGAGCAATGACTGTAATTGCTCTATGCTACGCCCCATATGACTGAAAGCTGGCACTTCCCTGGAGGAAAAACGTTCATTTTCCCCCTGTAGCCTCACTTTCAGTAAGATGGTTGGGCAGCATTGTAACATTATTTTCATGTAGATTAACCCTACAACTGCAAGTAAATAGCATTTTCTGAAGTGACAGGTTCCCTTTCAGAAAAAAGTATTGAAACCTGTCACACCAAGAAATGCTGTTTACCTGCACCTATAGTGGTAATCTGCAAGTAAATAGTTTTTAAACCCTGTGTAGCTCAGCTAAAGGGAGGAAATTATGTTTTATTCTCTCTGCAGCTGCTTGCTCCCAGTCATTGGGACAGTGCTGCTTCCAGTCATTGGGGCGGTGCAGGGAGTGGTTACAGTCACCAATCATTATACTGTGAGAGCGACTGTTCTACTATATCGGCAGGTAAATAGCATTTCTCAAGGTGACAGGTTTCCTTTAAAGTGAAGAAAGATATTTTGTTATTCAATTTATTCAGATTTTCTAATATAACAGTTTGTGAGATCAGTTTCTAGGATTTATATCAGATAAATGATACAACATAGTACAGCTCTGGCAAAAATTAAGAGACCACCACATCAAAACCCTGTCATGGGCAGCCCAATCTCCTGACCTGAAACCCATTGAAAACCTCTGGAAAGTAATCAAGAAGGATGATGGATAGTCACAAGCCATCAAACCAAGAAGAACTGCTTACATTTTTGCGCCAGAAGCAGTGTGAAAGACTGGTGGAAAGCATGCCAAGACGCATGAAAGCTGTGATTAAAAATCATGGTTATTCCACAAAATATTGATTTCTAAACTCTTCCTGAGTTAAAACATTAGTATTGTCGTTTCTGAATAATTCTGAACTTGTTTTCTTTGCATTATTTGAGGTCTGAAAGCATTGTTTTTTTTTATTTTGACCAATTCTCCTTTTCAGAAAAAAAAAAAAAGTAAAAAATGTATTGCTTGGAAATTCGGAGACATGTTGTCAGAAGTTTAAAGACTAAAAGAACAATTTACATTTTACTCAAAAATATACCTATAAAGAGAAAAATCAGACAAACTGAACATTTTGCAGTGGTCTCTTAATTTTTGCCAGAGCTGTATATACACCCAATGGAAATATGCAGGATGATATCATTATGGAGGTATATGACACCCTTCGACTGTTAAAGGGCTGTTCCAAAGTCAAATATTTATGTGCACCTTTGGGACTCACACCTATGTTAATAACATGGGTCCCACTTGCTTGGCTGTTATTATAAGTGTTGCACAAGTAAATGAAGAAAGCCACATATTGCAGCGGACACCTCATTTGCTTGTTTTCGTGCAGTGACAGGTGGCCACTTCACCCGATATGATAGGGATTGGGGGACCCTAGTTGTTAGATGCAGCTCCAGCTTACATCTCCTGTATGCTATCAGATATTTATGGCATATTCTAAGGCGAAAACACCCATTTAACCATTACTAACAATACATCCATGTTGTAGGGTTTGGAGGAGCAGCCAGCACTAACCGTGTCGGCAAACACAACCCCAGAGCAGATCTCAGTCCAGGATATTAAACTACCTGACACCAACATCCAACCACAGGAGAATGAGAAACCCGTGGTGGAGCCACCTTCACGCTCAGTTCCTTTCTGGAGAAAGGTTGGAAAAAAATCTACTGCTTTCTACATGGGTTATATGCTGGCTTCATCTTCCACCCAAAGCTTGGGTTTGCATACTCTGCCCAACTAGGGCAACCTATACTGTCTTTTCAGCCTTGCCTACCTAGGCAAGAACTTCTTTGCAGACACAATGCTAATGGCTACATCGTTCTTTATTTCAAAGAAATGTTCACACTATTTTTTATATATATAATTTAATGTGTCCAAAAATTTCTGCTGATCATTTTATAATTTATTTATATAGTGATCTGAGACTACATTTTTTGATACAGAACTCTACAATTCCGTCTACAGCCACCTCTAGAGGGAGCTCAAGAGGTTACTGCAGACTGTTTATTGAACGCAGTAATAACACTGTATACAGTAAGCTCCTTAGCTGCCTCTAGTGGTGACTAGACAGCTAACAATTTTAGGATTAGAAAAACTAAGCTTTGATTAATGTTAAAAGCTTCTGAATATAATAAGGAGGCAGCCACTTTATTTATGAGAAGGACTGTTTTATCACTAGTCTAGAAGGATTTATTTTCTGTAAGGATAGTGACACTGAGAACCAACTGCTTCAGAAAGCTGTGATGGCTGATTTGATGAAAGATGTTAACAGAGGCCTAGATGACCTAATATTAGAGGTCGCTTGCACTAGATTACTCGAGATCGGTGGTTCATCTGATCTGTCATATTCAGAATTGGGAAGGAACTTTTTTTTCTGTAAGATGAAGACCCTTGTCTTTTATCTCTTGAGGGTGAATATTAGAATAATACATATATTCTATCAATCTTCCTGTGTTACTACCAATCAGTCCAATTTCTTAAGTTGTCTGTCATCTAACATTCTAACTCTTCAATTAATGTATTAATATTTGTCTCTAGTCTTTTAAAGGAGATCCCCAACCTCGTAAAATTCAAGACAATGTAAGTCAACCCTGTATGATAAGTACACAATTTATCCAGTAATGGGGTAGTAAGAAGCTAATTGACTAAGTATTTACTACTATCCTACGATGACGATTTCTGATTACTGTAATAGTATTTATATGTATAGCTATCTTAGAGTTAGTTAGTTATTGTTTGCCACATGCACCATTTTTCTCTTATGCCACATTTTGAGCCCACTTGTTAATTTGTGCATCCTATGGCACTGTTAATAGATTTCCCTAATTTAGTTACCTATTTGTAGTCTTAGCCTATTAGAGTTGGGATATCTCATAACTTGTGACCTCCTATATAACATCCCCATCTAATGACTAATCTCTGTTATAGGTTGTGGTAGAGCAGCCTGTTGTGTCTGTGTCCATAAACTCGGAGAAGTCTTCCCCAGAACAGGTTCTCACACCCGACACAAAACCTTTAGAATCTGACGTGCAACAACCTGAAGGCGAAAAAACCCAAAAAGAAGCAGGGGCCCGTTCTGTGCCCTTCTGGAGGAAGGTTGGGAAAATTTAATGAGATAATATCAATGTCTTTAATTATATCCCTTATTGGACTAGAATGAAGGGTTGGACATTGATAGCTAGCTTATTACGTCCATGATTGTGAACTCAGTCCTACTATGCACATCGGCTAAGGCTAGGTCCACACACAAGCAACATAAAGGAGACTGACCCTCTGCGTTTATGGCTGTGAGAAGGGGTGAACAGAAGAGGTGGCTAGCTAGGGCACAGCTGGCTCTAAAACTAAAGAAGGAGCTTCTTAATGCCCCTGAACAGCTGTTACATCCATCCAACACTAGTCCTTATCTAAGGAGAGGGTTACAGAGAAAAGAGATAATTTACTGAACAGCGAGATTCTTCTTCTTGGTTCCCTTCATGGATCATAGATTTCAGGAAGTAAATTAACTGCTTTGTCGCAGCCTACATGTGACAGACCAAGTGTGAGCTTGGAGTGGTCAAGTTGATTTGTGACAGGGTTGTCATTGAGAGCAGGCTTCGACTGGCTCACAAGAGAGCAGGAGAATCCTCTGGTGGGCCCCTCTTATATGAGCAGTACTTGGTACAATATACTCGAATCACTATGTACAGACAAAGGCAGCATTAATAATCTACCCAGTTCATTGTTATATACATTTGTGATTGAGGATAATGTCACATTTGCATGCAGTTGAAAAGTTGGGCCCTGGAGTTGGTTACTGGTGGGCCCTTGGTACCCCAGTTTGACATTGGGAGCACTGTACTCATAGGATGGGGTCATCAGTGTAGGTAGTACTGCTGTGGAGTAGTGTGTCAGCTATAAATTGGATAATATTATGGCTGTCACTAACGTGCTTAATACTGATGGGGGCATTCATGATGGTAAGGCTGCCGTCACACTAGCAGTATTCGGTCAGTATTTTACATCAGTATTTGTAAGCCAAAACCAGGAGTGGAACAATCAGAGGAAAAGGATAATAGAAACATATGCACCACTCCTGTATTTATCACTCACACCTGGTTTTGGCTTACAAATACTGATGGAAAATACTGACCAAATACTGCTAGTGTGACGGCAGCCTAATATAGTTGACATTTGTAAGGGGCTTGTGCTATTTTTGGGGGAATGGTTCCTGTAATTACCGATGGGCTTATACTATTGAAGAAAGAGCAAAAAGTATGCTAACATAAAGAAAAAGCAGTATTCTAACGGCAACAATCACCAATAAAAAACATTTATTAAACATCCCAAAACAAAAAAAAAAACTTTAAAGAGTCACAATTTATTAGTACCAATTAGTGGCCCCTGGAATAAGGGAACACTGCCTACATTTTTAAGCAAATTCACTAAAACGTTAAATGTACCAAAGTTAGTAATAACAATATAATAAATAAATTCAAAGTAATAATTTAATAAAGTTATACCAACAATAATCTATCAGCATAAGAGGTTGCGTTGAGGATTTATAATATGCAAGAATTGAAAAAAACAGCTCAGATGTATCAGCACAATAGTAATATATGTAATTTCTCCTAATAAGGAAAACCAAACTAATACAGATCAAGAAAAAAATACAAGGCACTACTATATTAGTGGCCAAGAAGGGTTAGTTTAGATATTATATAAATTCTGCAGGTGTATAACCTGAATCCTAAAGAGAAATTGATGGTGACCGTTAGATATCGGGTAAGGCTAGGTTCACATTACGTTAGTGCAATCCGTTTAGCGCAGACGCTAACGGAATGCGCTAACGCAATGTCCAAAAAGGGATTGCATTTAGCGATCCCGCTAGCGCAGATGCCCGATCTGCGCTAGCGAGAACAGACCAAAAAACGCTGCAAGCAGCGTTCGAGGTCCGTCAGAAAATAACGGGACAACACTAACGCATGCCAAAAATGGCATACGTTAGCAATGCGTTAGATACATTGCGATCAATGGGTGCGCTAACGGATCCGTTACACTGCGTTAGTGGCGCTATGTAACGGATCCCGTTAGCGGACTGCCACTAACGTAATGTGAACCCAGCCTAAATAAAGACACAGGAGAAGGCAAAAGCAGGGCAGCGTAGACAAAGTCCCCACGCGTATTGCCACTAATAAAGTGGCTTCCTCAGGGGAAAGGTCAACAATGAAATAACTGTGACAGTTCTAGATTTGCTTCAAGTGTTTTTTATTTTTCCAAATTCAAATAAAACACTTCATGTACCTGTATACTGTATGTATAAAGAACATTCCTGCTCAGAACCCTTCATCAGTCATACATGTCAGAGAAAATACCTCCAAAGGTGTAGCGATGATGGCAATGTGAAATAGTGGTGCCCCCTGGGAGAAAACAAAAACATGAGTAGTGTACTAGGCGCAGGAGCAAGATTTAGCATTTTATTTATGACTTGAAATGTTTTTTAAAAAAAAACAATACTTGAGACAAATCTGTTGGAGTCCAGTTCTTTCTGTGCACACCCGACTAGTAAACCTTACAGAGTTCTACTGCCTGGATTCCTGAATACTGTTATGGAGGTGATATACAGTTACATGAAAAAGTTTGGGCACCCCTATTAATCTTAAGCTTAATGTTTTATAAAAATAGTTTTTTTTGCAACAGCTATTTCAGTTTCATATATGTAATAACTGTTGGACACAGTAATGTTTCTGCCTTGAAATGAGGTTTATTGTACTAACAGAAAATGTGCAATCTGCATTCAAACAAAATTTGACAGGTGCATAAGTATGGGCACCATTCTCATTTTCTTGTTTTAAATACTCCTACCTACTTTTTACTGACTTACTAAAGCACTTTTTTTGGTTTTCTAACCTCAATAAGTTTTGATCTTCATAGCCAGGTTTATGCAATCATGAGAAAAGCTACTTAAAGTGGCCACTTGCAATTTGTTCTCCTGTTTGAATCTCCTCTGAAGAGTGGCATCATGGGCTCCTCAAAACAACTGTCTAATGATCTGAAAACAAAGATTATTCAACATAGTTGTTCAGGGGAAGGATACAAAAAGCTGTCTCAGAGATTTAACCTGTCAATTTCCACTGTGAGGAACATAGTAAGGAAATGGAAGAACACAGGTACAGTTCTTGTTAAGGCCAGAAGTGGCAGGCCAAGAAAAACAGCAGAAAGGCAGAGATGAACAATGGTGAGATCAGTCAAGGACAATCCTCAGACCACCTCCAGAGAGCTGCAGCATCAACTTGCTGCAGATGGTGTCACTGTGCATCGGTCAACTATACAACGCACTTTGCACAAGGAGAAGCCGTATGGGAGAGTGATGCGAAAGAAGCCACTTCTGCAAGCACGCCACTAACAGAGTCGGCTGAGGTATGCAAAAGCACATTTGGAGAAGCCAATTTCTTTTTGGAAGAAGCTCCTGTGGACTGATGAAACCAAGATTGAGTTGTTTGGTCATACAAAAAGGTGTTATGCATGGCGGCCAAAAAACACAGCATTCCAAGAAAAACACTTGCTACCCACAGTAAAATTTGGTGGAGGTTCCATCATGCTTTGGCTGTGTGGCCAATGCCGGCACTGGGAATCTTGTTAAAGTTGAGGGACGCATGGATTCCTTCCTCTCAGTATCAGCAGATTCTTGACAATAATGTTCATGAATCAGTCACAAAGTTGAAGTTACGCAGGGGATGGATCTTTCAGCAAGACAATGATCCAAAACACCGCTCCAAATCTACTCAGGCATTCATGCTGAGGAACAATTACACTGTTCTGGAATGGCCATCCCAGTCCCCAGACCTGAATATCATTGAACATCTGTGGGATCATTTGAAGAGGGCTGTCCATGCTCGGCGACCATCAAACTTAACTGAACTTGAATTGTTTTGTAAAGAGGAATGGTCAAAAATACCTTCATCCAGGATCCTGGAACTCATTAAAAGCTACAGAAAGCGACTAGAGGCTGTTATTTTTGCAAAATCCCCCCGAGACGAGTGGGGGATACCACGTCTGATACTACAAAATTGAAAACACCAGCGCACTACCAATAACAACCATTAAGTATCAAGGGGTGCAGAAGAGTGGTGACATACTAGATCAAGAGTAAAAAAAGAACTGCACACCACAATATATACTTGAACATATAAGCAGGTAAACTTTTATTGACAAACCAATAAAAACATCTAAAACCAATGAAGTACAAAAATCCCCATAATAATCCCTATAAATAGCAATAGCTGAAAAAAAGAGCACGCATATGAACAATATGGAGGTAAATATATCACATCTAACACTGAATCATAATAATAAATCAGTATAATAATTAAGATACCAGATATGGCGCAAATATGCCATATATATATATATATATATATATATATATATATATATATATATATATATATATATATATAGCCTCTTGAATACTCACAAACCTCCAATATAAGGAGTATGAACGATGCCCGTAAAAGCCCAAATGAGCAAAAAGCTATGTCCACAAAGGCTAATTAGCCCCCCCCCCCCAAAAAAAAAAAAAAAGTACAACCGGTACCTGTATGCCAGCAAGTCTGATGGAACACTTATATATGAAGCAGCGGTGAACAGCTAAGAATCCATACAAATGTATGCAGATGTGCTTAATGTCCCGTATGTGGGACTATAATAGCCGCATATCAATAAGGTATGCAAAGGTCCTAGGTCCAGCCAGAGTCTCTTCCCCTGACGAAGCCATCCCTGTAACAGCGATACGCGTGGGGTCTTTCCCCATATTTATCCCTGCCTCTTTACACATTGCCCGTTTGGTGGCATTTCTTCATCTGCCTTGTACTATCTTTTTGGCTGGACCTGGGACCTTTGCATACCTTATTGATATGCGGCTATTATAGTCCCACATACGGGACATTAACCCCTTCATGACCGGGGGATTTTTCGTTTTTCCGTGTTCGTTTTTCGCTCCCCTCCTTCCCAGAGCCATAACTTTTTTATTTTTCCGTCAATTTGGCCATGTGAGGGCTTATTTTTTGCGGGATGAGTTGTACTTTTGAACGACATCATTGGTTTTAGCATGTCGTGTACTAGAAAACGGGAAAAAAATTCCAAGTGCGGTGAAATTGCAAAAAAAGTGCAATCCCACATTGGTTTTTTGTTTGGCTTTTTTGCTAGGTTCACTAAATGCTAAAACTGACCTGATATTATGATTCTCCAGGTCATTATGAGTTCATAGACACCTAACATGACTAGGTTATTTTTTATCTAAGTAGTGAAAAAAAATTCCAAACTTTGCTAAAAAAAGCAAAAAAAAAGTTGCGCCATTTTCCGATACTCGTAGCGTCTCCATTTTTCATCATCTGGGGTCGGTTGAGGGCTTATTTTTTGCGTGCCGAGATGACGTTTTTAATGATAGCATTTCGGTGCAGATACATTCTTTTGATCGCCCGTTATTGCATTTTAATGCAATGTCGCGGCGACCAAAAAACCGTAATTCTGGCGTTTCGAATTTTTTTCCCGCTACGCTGTTTAGCGATCAGGTTAATACTTTTTTTTAATTGATAGATCGGGCGATTCTGAGCGCGGCGATACCAAATATGCGTAGATTTGATATTTTTTTTATTGATTTATTTTGATTGGGGCGAAAGGGGGGTGATTTAAACTTTTATGTTTTTTTTATTTTTTTCACATTTTTTTAAACTTTTTTTTTTTAACTTTTGCCATGCTTCAATAGCCTCCATGAGAGGCTAGAAGCAAGCATAGCACGATCGGCTCTGCTACATAGCAGCGATCTGCTGATCGCTGCTATGTAGCAGAATTGCACGTGTGCTGTGAGCGCCGACCACAGGGTGGCTCTCACAGCGACGGGCAATCAGTAACCATAGAGGTCTCAAGGACCTCTATGGTTACCATTCACAAGCATCGCCGACCCCCGATCATGTGACGGGGGTCGGCGATGACGTCATTTCCGGCCGCCCGGCCGGAAGCGGTAGTTAAATGCCGCTGTCTGCGTTTGACAGCGGCATTTAACTAGTTAATAGGTGCGGGCAGATCGCGATTCTGCCCGCGCCTATTACGGGCACATGTCAGCTGTTCAAAACAGCTGACATGTCCCGGCTTTGGTGCGGGCTCACCGCGGAGCCCTGCATCAAAGCAGGGGAGCCGGCATCGGACGGTATAGTACGTCCGATGCCGGTAAGGGGTTAAGCACATCTGCATACATTTGTATGGATTCTTAGCTGTTCACCGCTGCTTCATATATAAGTGGTCCATCAGATTTGCTGGCATACAGGTACTGGTTGTACTTTTTTTTTTTTTTTTTTGGGGGGGGGGGGGGCTAATTAGCCTTTGTGGACATAGCTTTTTGCTCATTTGGGCTTTTACGGGCATCGTTCATACTCCTTATATTGGAGGTTTGTGAGTATTCAAGAGGCTTTATATATATATAGGGCATATCTTAATTATTATACTGATTTATTATTATGATTCAGTGTTAGATGTGATATATTTACCTCCATATTGTTCATATGCGTGCTCTTTTTTTCAGCTATTGCTATTTATAGGGATTATTATGGGGATTTTTGTACTTCATTGGTTTTAGATGTTTTTATTGGTTTGTCAATAAAAGTTTACCTGGTTATATGTTCAAGTATATATTGTGGTGTGCAGTCTTTAAGAGTGGTTCTTTTTTCTTTTTTTGCTCTTGACTGCGTCTGATACTGGCACATACCGCGACTAAATTCACCAGTTGATCTGGTTCCGTGCTCATGGTCCTTACAGGCGCTGCCTACTGTGTGCCCAGAGACACGAATGTCTCTTTTTGTTTCCGCAAATTTCACTAATAGTACGTAACTGATGAAGGTCCTGTTTGTTTTGGACCGAAATGTTTTGAGTACTACATTAAAATATCTCACCTGAGCATTAAGTTGAGTGCAAGGTTTATTTCTTTATCTACTAAATATTAATGTCACTTTTCTGGTGGGGTGCCCATACTTATGCACCTGCCAAATTTTGTTTGAATGCAGATTGCACATTTTCTGTTAGAACAATAAACCTCATTTCAAGGCAGAAACATTACTGTGTCCAACAGTTATTAGATATATGAAACTGAAATAGCTGTTGCAAAAAAAACAATTTTTATAAAACATTAAGCTTAAGATTAATAGGGGAGCCCAAACTTTTTCATATAACTGTATCTGCTTAGGTTAAGCAGGAGATAGGGTGGGCAGTATGATGGTGGCTCCCTTGACAAGTTTCTCTGTTTTAAAACCATGTCAATTACGCCAATTTTTATATAAATAAGAATGTGAGTAAGAATAAAAATCTCAGGAAAACAAATGTATAAATTGTGAAAGATGCAACTTTTGTGACTTATTTCCATTTACTTTTGGAGCTTTTCAAACTAATAACACTGACAATATCTGATTTTTTTTCCTCCAGTCTTTTAAAGCAGATCCACCGCCACTAAAAGTCTCTGAAAATGTAAGTGAAAACAGGCAGGAATATATAAAAGCTCATAGTCTTTTCCACAAATCACCCTAAAGCCAGGTTAGGCCGGAGTCACACTTGCGTGTGCAATGCATGAAACTTGCGCGAGTCTCTCGCATCAATACCCGGCACTGTCGCTGGCAATCGGAACCGGAGCGTGCGGCTACATAGAAATACATGCAGCTGAACGCACCGGTTCTGAGTGCCGACGGCAGTGCCGGGTATTGATGCAAGAGACTCGCGCAAACTTTTCGCATTACACACGCAAGTGTGACCCCGGCCTTAGGCTGCCGTCACACTAGCAGTATTTGGTCAGTATTTTACATCAGTATTTGTAAGCCAAAACCAGGAGTGGGACAATTAGAGGAAAAGTATAATAGAAACATATGCACCACTTCTGTATTTATCACCCACTCCTGGTTTTGGCTTACAAATACTGAGGTAAAATACTGTCCAAATACTGCTAGTGTGATGGCAGCCTTAAGATGAGATCCGTCTGGAAAATCATTAATCTAAACTACCCTAGTCACTTGTATTGGACTGTGTGCTGTTCTTGTTCAGTCTGTCTGTCAGTAGGATGACATAAGGACCGAATAAATCCTTGTCTGAATGAACCCCAAGGCTATGTTCACATGCAGCATTTTTTAAGCAAAATAAAATGTGCTTTTTACACTACCAGGAAAAGCTATGAGATTTCAGAAATCGAATGTACACATTTGTATTGAAACCTGCCATGTGCCAATTCTTTTAGCGTTTTTGTTTTTCATCTAAATAAAGCAATGGGAAAGACTGCAAAAAAAAGCAGTGGCATTTTAGTAGTATTTTTGAAACATTTTTGGTGAATATACTGTAACTAACTTTATTACATTTTATATTATTTTTATTATTATTTTTATTTATTACAAGTACTGTAGACAAAGCATGCATATAATCCACACCCAAAAAAAAACTATGAGAAAAAAAGCATAAAAAACTCAGCATAGCTAACACCGTTTTCAACACAGCGTTCTAATACCAAGAGAGAAGGGTTTGGCTGCAGCAAAAAAAAACAGCAAAAATGCTGCTTGTGAATATAGCCAAACGGTATATGCACACAACATCTTCATCAGGTCAGCTCCAAAGCCCAACTGAAAAAGCTATTAAAAAATTGCTAAAAAGAATTAACATATGCAGCGCAATGTGAAGATAATTTGTTGTTCATACATTCAGTGCTTTTGAGATTCCTTTAACGGCTTCAGACTTCAAAAGCAACAAAGTGGTTAAAAGAAGTGACCGGTCCATCATTACTAGTTTATACATACAAGCAACAAATAAAATGCTGACAAGAAAGTCGCCATAAAAAAACACTGCTTAGGCTGCTTTCACACTAGCATCGTTTGACGCACGTCACAATGCGTAGTTTTGGAGAAAAATACGCACCATGCAAAGTTGCCCGCAGGATGCGTTTTTTCTTCATAGACTTTCATTAGCGACGCATTGCGACGGATTGCCACATGGATGCGTCGTGTTTTGGCGGACCGTCGGCACAAAAAAAGTTCCATGTAACGTTTTTGTGTGCGTAGTGTCTGCCATTTGAACTCCGCCCCCTCCTCCCCGGACATTACAATGGGGCAGCGGATGCATTGAAAAACTGCATCCGATGCCCCCGTTGTGATTTTATTTCACAATATGCGTCGGTACGTCGGCCCGACGCACTGCGACGGGTCCGTACCGACGCTAGTGTGAAACTAGCCTTAGACGGCAAAAAAGAGCCTATTCCCCAAGCATTTTCTGCTTGTAAAGCCACCTGCACAATATCAGTATTTGGTGAGTGTTTTTTTTAACCTCAGGATGTGTAAGCAAAAATCAGGAGTGGAAAAATCAGAGGAAAAGTATAATAGAAACACGTCACCACTTCTGTATTTATCACCCACTCCTGGGTTACAAATACTGAGGTAAAATACTGACCAAATACTGAACATGTGCACGTGGCGGGTGCACTGGTGTCAAAGGCCACGTTCATATGTTCAGTATTTTACCTTAGCATTTGATAGCCAAAACCAGCAGTGGGTGACAAATACAGAATTGGTGACATGTTTCTATTATATTTTTACCTCTAATTGTTCCACTCCTGATTTTGGCTTACACATCCTGAGGTAAAATACTGACCAGGTACTCAATGTGCATGAGGCCTAGTGTGCTCGTGGCCTAAGAGTCGGCGTTTGCACATACCCGGAGGGGTTGGCGCACAGATTTTGAAACCATTTTCTGTTGCAATTTCTGTCCTAAATTTCACATGTTTTATTTTGCATCTCGCTTATACGTTGATTGGGCCTGAATAATATTAGCATCAGGACTAAGTGATTCCAATACAGGAAATAGTAATATATACTGTATGAGTACAATATGCAGTTATTATAATGTATAGAACCCGTGTATAATTTCCATGATTATGTTTGTTTATAGATGATATTATATGCAGTAATGATATAATGGTAATACATAATGTGTGTATAATATAATATTAATACTAGACAATATATATGGTAATAATACATCGTGTCTATAATAGTGTATGCTATACCGTCTGAGCAGGAATATTACTGTTTGTATTTAGTAGAATAATAGTAATAAGTACAGTATGTACTTATCATGTTAGAGATACAGTATATACGTTGCTTCTTTTAGTACATGAGGTCTCTTTATCGTCCAGGCAGTTCTGTGTCTGTCTCCTGCATGTAATCACTAATCTCCATTGTAGGTTGTGGTAGAGCAGCCTGTTGTGTCTGTGTCTGTAAATTCGGAGAAGTCCCCCCCAGAACAGGTTCTCACTCTGGAAACAAAACCCTCAGACTCTGACACACAACAAGCAGAGATTGAAAAACCTCAAAAAGAAGCCGCAGCCCGGCCAGTGCTGTTCTGGAGGAAGGTCAGCGTCACGTCACAGATGGGTCCTCCTCTGTATAGTTACAGTATAGATACATATATATATAATATATGTATATCAGCCATATGTACACGTCACATTAAATGCTCACTCACACTGCTGTATATTCTCTCATGGGAGAGAATTGGGACAATTATGCAAATTACACTCAGCTCAAACTCTGTCAGAGTCTGATCCGAGTGTCATCTGAGTGTGATCAGATTCTATTGCGTGACAGAATTCATGGCGCGGAGAAGACGGAGAACGTAACTTCTCCATCTTCTCCATCGCCTCTGTGAGCGTACATCAGACTGCACTCAGATGACATCTGAATATCGAAGCAACATGCTGAGATTGTTTTCTCATACCGAATCGGCTTGAGAAAATAATCGCAGATCTGCTCTGGTCCATAATATAACATTGGGCCCAGTGCTAGCCGATAAAACAATGCATGGCACTTGGCCCTGTTATACGCCAATGTGAGTGAGCCCTTTGGTGCAGACATTAAATGTGCACACTGTATGGGAAGGAAACAGACTTGTTCTTTTTTTCATCAATTTTCATGCACTTTTTGCAGAAACTTTTCATTTCCTAAACAACATAAGGCAAGGGTCACATGACCATATTTTGTATGATCCAAGAGAATCGGACCGATTATACTAATCACACTCTGAACAGAGTTTCATCAGAGCGGGATCACAGTGTGATTCGATTCTCTTGGATGAAGAAATGATGGAGGAAAAAATGTCTCCGTCTTCTCCACTCTGTCAGTCCATGGAAATCGGACTGCACTTTGATGTCATCTGAGAGCAATCTAATGTTTCCCACGGTCTCATTGACTTGCGTGGCCGAGTGCGCTCCGAATATCAGATCAAACTCGGGCATGCTGTGATTATTTTCCTTAGACATAGACTATCTGAAAATCGGACATGTGCCTCCTAGCCTAACATCGGTCCGAGTGCGATCCGATGTTTTGTCAAATCGCACTTGGACCGAAAATACGGTCGTCTGCACGAGCCCGAATACAGATACATTACTGTCCTATGTTTATAGTACAGGGCACATCCACAAATCTGCATTATGGACCTGTAGGGTGTTCTGTATGCTGATCTATTCCTCCACATCAGGCTGTCGTACAGTATTAGGCTAAACTCGCCCAAATGTATAAAAAAAAGGGTCTGATTTTCATCCAGAAATAACGGACGATTTTAATCTGTATAGTCATCCGTATGCCATCTGTTTTTATACATCAGCAATGAATAAAATTTACCAGAAAAAATACAGTTTGCAACGTATCCATAAAAATCGAATGCTATGTTCTGTATGGGATCCGCACGCACCCATAGAGTTGAATACATGAGTCTCATCGAAAATGCAGAAGAAGGGCAATCTCACACGTCCAGATATTTCCGGTACCGGAAAAATCGGTACCGGAATTATCCGTGTCCGTGTGTCGGTGCGTTTCTGTGGCACATCAGTGTGGCACACGTGCGGCCCGTGTGCCCACTGGGTACCACACACACCGTGCCGGAGACAGCGCTAAAGTTTAGCGCTGTCCCCGGCATCCTGCTGAAGCCCCATTCATATCTTCCCTGCAGCAGCGTTTGCTGTAGAGAACATATGAATATTAGTGTGTAAAATCAATATCCAGGTCCCCAACCCCCTTCCAACCCCATTTGTGCCCCCACCGTTGTGATTAAAATACTCACCTAGCTTCCGGATCCCTCCTGTCCTGGCCGCACCTTGTACTGTATGAGCGGTCATGTGGGGCCGCTCATTTACAGTAATGAATATGTGGCTCCACCCCTTTGGGAGGTGGAGCCGCATATTCATGATTGTAATCTGCGGCCCCACGTGACCGTATACAGGAGAAGATGCGGCCAAGGACAGGAAGCAGCGCCGGCGAGGGAGCGAGCCAAATTAGTATTTTCAGAACAGCGGGGGGGGGGGGGGGGGGGGGCGCACAGGGGGTGGGAGGGCGGGGGGCACATAGATCTTTATTTTAAACACAATTATTCATACAGCAAACGCTGCTGCAGGGAAGATATGAACCGCGGCTTCAGCACCAGTGGGGGGGACAGCGCTTAATGTAGCGCTGTCTCCTGCATGGCACACGGACTGCACACGGACAACGTGTGCGGTACGTGTTTTACACGGACCCATTGACGAACACTGACATGTCTCCGTGTTTGGCACACGGAGAAACGGTCCGCAAAAAAATCAATGACATCTGCACAGATGCATTGATTTTAATGTGTCTACGTGTGTCAGTGTCTCCGGTACGTGAGGAAACTGTCACCTCATGTACCGGAGCCACTGACGTGTGAAACCGGCCCAAAATAGTGCATGCTGCTATTTATTTTTTTTACATTCGGTCCATGTAAAAAAACCTGTAATCTGAACAGTCCAATTGAATTACAATTTCAAGGTCAATTTTTTTCAAGGACGGTACGTGAACCAAAAATATGGTTATGTGAACGTAGCCTTAATGTTATGTGCATAACACAGTCATGGGCCTAAGTCCTAATACTGATTTATATCATCGCCCATAGCAACGATTCCTTACTAACAAGAAACTTCTCTCTCTAGTCTTTCAAAGGAGACCCACAACCCCCTAAGGTCCAGGAGAATGTAAGTTTAAGAAAACGTGCTAACTATAAGCAATCACTCAAGAAATGGCCAGGGGAAAAAAATCCTAAAATGTATTAACCCTGCTGTGGAACCACAGGGTCATATAGACCCCAGCGCTGAATAAATTGAAATATTTCCCAAACTGGTCAATCTCAGACATTGACCTTCTATGTATTTTCAAGTAACATATTTCTGCTTATGTTGATGATATTTTGAATTTGTTTCTCAATTTTGTTTCGAAGTTATTTTCAATTTTCTGTGTTTGGGACTCTCCTGACCACAGCAGGGTTAAATGGAGAAAAGTATTGCGCCCTCTACAGGAGATTTTATGACATCCCACTCTAAATCCACACACATTAAAGGGGTTGTCCACTACTAAAAGAAGTGTCCCATGTAAAATAAAAACGGTATATACCTCCCAGACTGTTGCTGTTCCAGCGCTGTCAGTGCTGTGTCTGCAAGCGCTCGTTATGGCACGTCAGCGCTGCAGCGCATCAACAGCTGCAGGGAAGAGAGACCACTAGTTTTATTGAAACAGCAAACACAGTCCGGTAAGTGACACATCACTGCAATCAGGGTCTCAGCCGCTACATCATGCTGCTCTCAGATTAAATAACAAAAAGCTGTTGACAGATTTCCTTTAATAAGTAAAAACCCAATGGTATGAATGAAGTAAAAAAATTATGTAAATTGCAAAATATACCACTATAATAGTTGCCGATAAATATATAAGAGAGTTGCTTTAGATATAATAGAAAGTATGCTCTTAAAACAGTTCTGCCTGGATATAAGATGAGTCGTAAATAGAAAATGATGGTGGGTGTTATGTGGGGTAAGCACCCAGAAGGCAAAACAAAGCCATGTGGCTTTCTATGTACACTGTACATTGACAGAAAACAGTGGTGGAGAGCAGCGCAGGACCAGGAGGCACCAGACACCTAGTCCTGTAAGGATAATCTCATGCTGATAAAACACTGATTCTATTGAAACTGCAAAACAAAGCCTAATAAGTGACACATCGCTTGAACCAGGGTCACTGCCCTACATTATGCTTAGGTAGCAAAACCTGTTGACAGAATCCCTTTATTAGGCGTGAGAATAAAGAGACACAAAATTAGTAATTTTCATGAAGTTTTTCATCATCAGAGCCATAGGATGAGATTTCTAGTGTAATATAATTAATATCCCATAATATTATCTCATCATTAAAGAAACATATTTGGAATTTCTCTGGCTGTTTATTAGATTTCCTATATTGTTTAGCATTTCCTCAGAAAATAGTCATTCTGCCTGATATTTTGGAACACATGATGTTTTACTGTTCATAGTCTGGATTCATTCATTAATGGACCTCAATGTCTTTTTCTCAGTCTGTACCAGCAGAGGAACCCCAGACGGTTCAATTAACACTGACTGTAAGTGTCATTAACACCTAACGCTCTGGTATCATCAGTGTTCATGTCACACGTATGTCTGACTGTCTGACTTTCTGCTTTGTTGGGTTTAACCTTTTACAAATTATAATCTATGGTAAGCACAGAATAGGTGAGAAGTATCTGATGGCTGTGTGTCCTGCTGCTTCACCGATCATGAGAACTAGGGTCCTGTGTTGCTTCATTATTTATGGAAGCAGTTCCATACAGTCTTTAAAGGGGCCTGGCTTAGCTAAAGGGGCCTGGCTTAGCTACTAAACTAAACCCGATAGCCAGACCCCCCTTCCTACATCTCATAGGGGACAGAGATTCTCTCCTGTGTTGAAGCAAATACTGGTGTACACAGTGGGTCATTGGTGGCGCTTGGTTAATTAAAGCAAAATAATACTTTTCAGTTTTAAAGCACTTTCCATCTAGCTGGACAACCCCTTCTGCTCCAGAGTGGAAATATAAAGCTTGTATGAGTCTTCTTGATACTTCTTACATTACCCATGACATTAGTTACTCATTGTAGATGATGCAGATAAACATTCGGAGAACTTTCTGGTTCTCATTCATTCTTTTCACCAGGACAGTTGAGCTTTGTGACGGTCACAAAAATTTCCTGATCTATTTTCCCATTTATAACTGATAATATCATATTATATTACCCATGAATGTAGAGTTCTTCAGAATCAGAGCCCCAGAGCAGCAAGTCCAACCCCGGAGAGAAAGCAGCAGGGGGAAAATCTCCAGAGGCTCAAAGCAAGAAGCCAGAAGAAGGAAAGACCACCAAACCCAAAATCATGATGTTCTTCAAACAGCTGGTAAGACGTCCAAGAACATGAGCTCAATCCCTGTATATTCGCTGAGACCCCCTATGTCATAGCAGATGCCGAAAGATTATGATACGAAGGGGTGAGATATGAAGGGGTGCCACAGTTGCAGTTTAGTTTTGGTTGGGTCCAGCTTGCCACCTATGATACGTTCATTTCTCAACATTGCTTTCATCTGTCAGAAATTCTCCAGACTTGTATATTTTTACCTGTTTTATTGAGTTACTTTATAATTGTATTTTATATAAGAGAATACAGAACTGAAAAAAAACCTGCTTGCATATTACTTGTTGTTATTATAGTCAGTGATGGGTGATGGAAATAATATCAGCGGAGAGGAGACTAACGAGAAAAGCAACCAGGAGCCTGTAAGTGAATATCTATCATACAGCTGGCTCTGGTGATGGGATTTACTGTAAATCAAGCCGAAATCACAGAACGGGGATGTACGCAACAAATCTATCTTCTCAGATCCATTTATCTATGAAATCTAACTATATATCTACCTCCTGAATACATATGGCAAAAACACCATAATCAGCTTCTTTTCTTTCTAATGGTTTCATGTGGTGATCACGTTGCATGTATTTTATCTAAAAACATGGCAGTTTTTAAGAGGTCAAAACTCTTTTAACGTTTTATGATTTTTAAGTATTTCTAAGGAAGCATGGTGCTATATTTACCTTCTACTACCATGGAGCTTGTATATCATATGTCTTGCACACCTTACAAACGACCTTTAGAGGGCACGCCTAATATAGTTTTTCCTGCCTGTACAGCTATCATTCTTTTTTTATTTTTTAACTTGAGGTGGTATTAAAGGGAACGTTAACCGGGACTTTTGGATTCTTTTGCTACGAGGCTAAGAACATAGTTGCTAAATACCTGCCTGGCAGCGATTCTCTTGCTTCTTGTGACATCGCGTTGACAGAGCAGATTCTTCACTTCCCCTCTGCTCTGTCAACAGGAAGTCACTGCCGACGTCATGTTGATTAACAGTCAACTCCCCACAATTAGGCAGCAGGTAGTCGGCTATCAATCAACATGATACCAGCAGTGACAATTCTTCTCTTCCACTCCGCTATGTCAACGTGATGCTACCAGAAGCCACTGAATCGCCAGCAGGAGCGGTCTGTGACTGCTCCGACCTGGAACAGATCTTCGCAGGGCAGAACAGGCAGGTAGTTAGCAAGAACCTTATGGTAAGTTTAAGCTCTATAGCAAAAAAATAAAAAATAGTCTTGGATAACCCACCAGTATGAGCTTCTCCTTTGCTGAGGGCTGCTACATTTTACAAGTGATTTGCAGCTTCCAGCAGACATTTCTGTTATTGGTAAGGGTTCATTTTAGCTGGATTAGGTTGAGTATCTTCAGCTGAATGTCTAAACTATTAATAAGTTGGACTTTAAAGAGTTTTTCTCAAGTTGTCTCCTGAGCAGCAAACGTCCTTCCAGTCTCTTTCACTTACTGTTTTTATGGGGTGGATTCTCCTCCTTGAGTGATAGTTCTGGTGAATAGAACTGGAATTATACAGATCGGCCCAAGTCCTGTTGTGACCCCTTCAGGTATCAGTGGTTTGTTCTTAATCTATCCTGATACCACCATATTCACACTTAGAGATAACAGGCCAATTTAACAAGCACACAGCTCCAAACAGCCATGATTAGGAGATCTGCTCTGAAAGCAGCCAATGGTGGAAACTGCTGATTTTTCAAGATTTATAATCGCAACTTGTCAGGAACTGAGAGGCAGGGCAAGGAAGATGAGTAGCTGTACAAAATAACTGGACTGGAGAGAGCTGACTGGTATAAAAGGTGTTAACCCCTCTACAGGAATGTAACACAAACGGCTGGGATCGGGTGGCTGAGCTCCATGGAAACCAACTGTACACTATGAAAGATAAAAAGTCTCATTGCCGCAGAATGACAGCAGATAAAAAAGCAAGTCAGTTACAAACTTGTTTATCTTCATAGTCTAGCCAACTTAACATGAGAATGCCCATTTAAGATTACAGTTATCCTAGAGCCCTATGTGCCACAATTCAGAACACAAAGATTTGCCAGCATGTTTTTGTGTCTCTTTGAGATACTTCCTATCCAATCCACAGCCTTTAATCTCCACCCTAATTCTGAAAAGCACAAACAAATCATGATCATCAGAAGATTTTTTTTAAGTTCTTCTATGCATTCATTTTACATTTGCAGACCCTGGACATTACAGACGGAGTGGAGATCAGTAAGAATGAGAAAACTGTGGTCACTGCTGTGGTGGAACCTCCTCCACCTCCACCACTGAAAGGAAAGGACAATGTGAAGGAGAAGAAAGCTTCAGCAGAGAAACTGAACAAGCAAGAGAGTAGAGAGAGTGCAGAGGCAGCCGCTGCAGCCCAGATACAAGCTCCAGATCCAGTACAGGTGGATATCGGTGTAGGGGCATCTAGAGATGGCCAACTGAAGAGGACAGAGAAGAGGCAGTCCCTGGGCAGCTTCTTCAAAGCCATTGTGAGTTTACCATACATTTCTCCAAGATGATCTGGTAGATTCCAACAATTTAGTGAAGGAAATCTGTTTAATCACCATTTCTATGGTGATTTCTTTTCCTTAAAGGGCATCTGTTTTTCTTAAATTGAACCTGTCAGTAAGACCAACTTCCCAAACCACCTATATGGGCATGTAGGTTGGAATCTACATCTATCAATACCTTTATATCTTCTATCTGTTTCTTAACACCTTCATGCCGCTGCCAATTTCCATTTTCTTGTTTTTGTTTTTTTCCCATCCCTTTTCCCAACAGCCATAACTTTTTTATTTTTCCATCCTTGTAGCCATACGACCTTTTTTTTTTGTTTTCTTGTGGCACGAATTGTCCTTTTGAATAACGCCATTTAATTTATCAGTGCATTGAAATTGCAAAAAAGTGCAATTCCACAATAGTTTTTTTTTTTTTTATTTACCGTGTTCATGATAAAATTTACCTGGCAGTATGATTTTCTAGGTCCATATGATTATGCAGATACCAAACATGTAAAAGTTTTAGTTTTTTTTTTACTTAAGTGGTGAAAAAAATGTAAATTTGTAAAAAAAAAAAAAGAAAAAAAATTTGCTTGTGTCGACATTTTCCAAGACCCGTAAATTTTTCAATTTTCAAGATCTGGTGTTTTAACTGATACCATATTAGGGAAGATACAATGTTTTGATCGTTCACCTCTTATTGCATTTTAAAACTTAATTCTGGTGTTTCAATAGTTTTTCTCATTACGCTGTTTACCAATCGGAATAATTTATTTCATATTTTGATAGAACGTAGCGATATTCATATTTTTTTTTAATTTCACTTTTTTAATGTCCCTTTAGGGGACATGAAGCTGTGATCGTCCGATCGCTTATACTATACATAGCAGTGCATCAGCATTGCCATGTATAGCGAAAATCACGGTTTCCTATGAATGCCACCTACAGGCTGGCTTTTACAGGAGAACCATTTTGACAAGCACGGTGGTCTTTGACAGAACCCCAGCTGTCATGGCTACCCATTGGTGCATCATTATTACATCACAGGCTCACCGATAGATGCATGGAATGATGTGCCTCTCTGCCAACATGCATTAAATGCCGCTGTCAGAGATTGATTTAATAGATTAACAGCCACAGGCAGAGCTCTGCTCCACCAGCAGCTGTTAGACTTAGATGATGGCTTAATAATTCAGCGAAGGCCATCATACCTCTAGATGTCACCATTGTCCACATCTAGATCCCTATGTGTGAAAGTGGCACCTCACCCTGATTCTTGGGTCTATGGCATCTCATTATGAGACTCCGTTAAGTTTTTTAATTGCATTAGGTGTCTATTAGAGAAAAATCTGTGGATTTCGCAAATGATCTAATATTTATGAGGGTCTTAGGCTGGTTTCACATTTGTGCTTAAAAACGCAGCGTTTTAAGCGCAAACGCATGTGGTGAAAACACGCGTTTAAGCGCTGCGTTTTTTAGACGCATGCATTTTTGCATGTTTTAAAACAAACACGGCGTTTTGACGCGTTTACATGCGTTTTTTCCTACATTTGCGTTTTTGAAACGCATGATGAGAAGTGTGGGACAGCTGCCAATCATCAAAATCAACTAGAAAACCCACTATAAACAGAAATAGCTAGGGTTAGGATCCTAACCCTAACCCTAGGGATCCTAACCCTAACCCTAGGGATCCTAACCCTAACCCTAGGGATCCTAACCCTAACCCTAAGGATCCTAACCCTAACCCTAGGGATCCTGACCCTAACCCTAGGGATCCTAACCCTAACCCTAGGGATCCTAACCCTAGGGATCCTAACCCTAACCCTTAGGGTTAGGGTTATGGTTAGGATCCCTTAGGGTTAGGGATAGAGGTTGGGGGGTGGCTGTTATGATCCGGTGACCTTGGAGCTGCATGAGAACTTTCACTGGAGAAGGTGGACCCTATACTGACCGCAATCCTGAACTTAACACCGCAACTAGACGTAGCCGTGGAGTGTACCTAACACACCTAGACACCTCGTCACAGCCGGAGGACTAAATACCCCTAAAGATGGAAATAGGAATACTATCTTGCCTCAGAAAAAATCCCCAAAGGATAGACAGCCCCCCACAAATATTGGCGGTGAGTCGGAGAAGAAAAAACATACACAGGCAGAAAAACAAGATTTAGCACAGGAGGCCACTCTAGCTAGAGAGGACAGAATAGGACAGAGTTCTGTGCGGTCAGTACCAAAACCCTTCAAAACATCCACAGCAGAATATACAAAAAACTTCCTACATCTAACTAAAAGATGTAGGAGCGTAAATCTGCAACTCCAGTGAATCCTACAATCAGAGCAGGAATAAAACTGAAACAAGCACACAGCAGTGTGCCACAGATACAAAAACCAAACACTTATCTTTGCTGAATTTGGCAGCAAGCAGGAGAAGCCAGAAAGTGATCCAACACTTCACAAGAAACATTGACAACTGGCAAGGGCTAAAGGATCCTGCACACCTAAATATCCCAGTCAGAATTCTAATCATCCGATACACCTGGCCAGGACTGCGAGTCAGAGACAACTGCATTCCCACCTACAACCACTGGAGGGAACCCAAGAGCAGAATTCACAACAGGTGGCTTATCAGTGTGTATTCTTGTGTTTTTCTATTAAAACGCATGCAAACGCATGTGCTTAAAAACGCATGCGTTTGCATAGACAGCAATACGTTTTTTTGCCGCAAAAAAACGCATGCGTTTTTTTGCGGCAAACAAAACACCCCTAGAAATTACTACATGTTGCATTTCTGCAACAAAACGCATGCAAAGAAACGACGCATGCGTTGTCAAAACGTATAGGAAAAAAACGCATGCTTTTTTTGCGCTAATACGCAGCGGCAAAAAACGCAAATGTCAAACCAGCCTTAGAGATAATCTCGGGGGGGGGGGGGATGAAATAAAATCATTGTTATCATCTCTTGTGTATGACCCATTGCACTGATACAACCCTACTCTCTAATTGATCATTTCAGGGGCCAAAGCGCACGTGTGACGCCGAGGTGCAGACAGACCCGGTCACCATCTTCCCTGCAGAGAAGACTAAATGACTATTTATAAAGCTGAGACAGAGCTGGCTGCGGCGGGAGTGAGGGCGGACGCCGCTAATGTATATTTCCGCTGTAATCTGTACAGAGATATTTTGGTACATTCCTCAATGACACAATGGAGGGAAAACGCAAGTTTGTGACAGATCTCCAGGGTTTTATATATTATTCACGTCTGTCAAGGCAGTGAGCAGTTTATTATCTCCCTACAGTTTCCTAGTATCATAGCTGAAAGTAATAGACTTACAGGAGGTGTGAGAATGTGTGAACGTAATGACCCCCCATAAAACGCTACAGGGAAATATTCAGGTCAGGAGACACTGCACATAGAGATCAAAATGCTGGGACTTTTACCAGTTCCTAAATAAAGGGGGCAACATTCATAATAAGGCCTCAGTGTAGTGAAAGGCGTCCATACATGCAGATCTCATCTCATGAAGGCATAACACGTTTCAGAAGGTTCTGCACGTTACATAGGGGTCATTGATGGAAGGAACAGAATGGACAGAGTTTTACAGATGCTATAATGTCAGGAGAATATGATTCTTTTTTTTTTACGCTTGGTATGTACTGTAGTTTTTATAAATCCAGCAGTAGGGGGTATTGCCATAGACTAAATCACTGTATGATAACTTACACCTCTTGATTCTTTAAGGTTGAATTGACGATCACGTCTAATGTGAGCTGCGGTTGATTGATTAGCTAATAAGCACTAACCCGCCTGGATCTGGTAATCACCTGCCGGTGACATTGCTATCTATAACGTTATGTGTACTGTATGGTGTCCATGTGCCTGGTGTCCTCTCCTTGTAATATTTGCTCCCTGCTGTTTTCCACTATCTTCAGTAATAAAGTTTTCCTTGGTGTACAGCGTATTCCTAACAGCTACTACCTGAGCCACGGTACACTATGCCACAGCGTGAACATTGTGCCACGTTATATATATATATATATATATATATATTTTGCTTGCTTATATAGCGCCATCATATTCAAACATGATCATCACGGTTCCCATTGGGGCCCACAATCTACATTCCCTATCAATATGTGTTTGGAATGAGGTTCCCATTTGGACAACCTGGACAAAACCCACACAAACACGAAGAGAACAAACTTCTTGTTGTCCTTGGTCGGGTTTGACCTTCGGACTCCAGCGCTGCAAGGCTACAGTGTAAACTACTGATGTTACATTAGGCTATGGTGTGTACATTGTGCCACGTCACCACAGGGGCCCCAGAGGCAAGGTGGACTTATGCATTGATGAGCTATGCTATTACCCTGCAAAGGGCCAATACAGTATATTTTTCTTGCACAGGGGTCCCGTTATGTTTGTGTCTGCTACTGTACATTGCATAAGGCTACATTGTGTTGTAGGGAATCCTCATTCTGAAGCTTAGTATTAAAAAATGACAGATTTATTAAAGTCCATAAATCTTCACAGAAAAGAAACTTCCTCTCCTGGGCACAAAGGTAAAAATAAAACAAACATTCCTCTGTACACCAGACACGGGCTCACCCGTTTAAAGCACAGTAACTTCTGGTCAGACTTTCCTCCTCCGATTGCTCAGTATAAGGGCCCCTTTCCACTTGTGTGAGAAAAAAAACGGTCCGATTTACGGACCGAAAAAACGGATGTATCGTGTACGATTGTCATGCGAGTGTAATGCAATTTTTAATCGCATCATCCGTTTTTACATCCGTATGCAATCCGTTTTTTTTTCTCTGCAACTATTTTTATACAGTCATTTACAGGACTATTTACAGTGTTCTGTGCCACAGAATGGTATGGTATCCGTAAAAAACGGATGGAATACGGATCGTCCGTATTCCATGCGTTTTTTTTCTCGCACCCATTGACTTGCATTGGCGAGTCTCGTCCGAGACTTGCAGCAAATCGCAGCATGCTGCGATTTTTTTCTTAGTCCGATTTCAGCTGAGAAAAAAAATCGCAAATGGAATGTCACCTATTGATTAACATTGGTCCGAGTGCAATCTGATTTTTTATCGGATTGCACTCGTCCGTTTTCCTCACAAGTGGAAAGGGGCCCTAACACAAGTTTTTTTTCTCCTCCGACACAGCACACAGTGAGGCAGCACCAGCTGCCTTAGGCTACTTTCACACTAGCGTCGTACGACGCACGTCGCAATGCGTCGTTTTGCAGAAAAAACGCATCCTGCAAAGTTGTCTGCAGGATGCATTTTTTCTCCATAGGCTTGTATTAGCGACGCATTGCGACGCATTGCCACACGTCGCAACCTTCGTGCGACGGTTGCGTCGTGTTGTGGCGGACCATCGGCACAAAAAAAAACGTTGCATGCAACATTTTTTGGTGCGTTGTGTCCGCCACTTCCGACCACGCATGCGCGGCCGGAACTCCGCCCCCTCCACCCCGAAGCTCACAATGGGGCAGCGGATGCGTTGTAAAACTGCATCCGCTGCCCCGTTGTGCTGCGCTTTCACAGCATTGCGTCGTGCGTCGTACGACGCTAGTGTGAAAGTAGCCTTAAATAGCCAACTCCAAGTCCTGGAACTGGAGGTAAGGGAGCGGCCAGTCCCTCTCAGCTCTAATGGCCCCTCCTAAAACCAGGACCCAAAATATGAGCCAATTAAAAATACCTATCCGCACTATACATGCTGCAGCCTGCTTCTGCAGGTCCTACATCAAGTCTTGGCACCTCTTGGACACATACATCTGGTCCAGGACCTGCCCAGCTGCCACCTTACAGTGTATGAAGTGCCATATTTCATAAGGCCATGTGGTACACATCAGGCTAAGGCTACACCTAAACTTTTTGCAGGGAGTTTAGGGACTCATGCAGCTGCTGCTATTTAGGCAATTACCCTGAGCCTATTGTTCAATACAATAATGTAAAGCTAAAAGGGATTGTCCACTACTATGATGGTGATAGGCACATGAATAGGAGCTGATCTACAGTACATAGGTTACATCCAGCCTCTACTGGAGATGGTCACAGCTGATCAGTGCATTTGGTGGGTGTGGACTCCCAATTATCTGATATTATTAACCTATTCTAAGGAGAGGGTCAATATCAGAGTAATAGAAAACAACTTTATTGATCAATTTTCAAAAGATTTTTATTATAGTCTATGGTGAAAATTTTTTTTATTATAGTCTATGGTGAAAAAAAATTACTGCTATTTACAAAGCACTCTAAAATCCAAGCCTTTCAAGTCACTCAACCTTTAACCCCTTCACGACATGCGACGTACTAGTATTGCGCAAGTCGTGTCTCTCCCTTTGATGTGGGCTCCAGCACTGAGCCCACATCAAAGCCGTGACATTTCAGCTCTTTTGAACAGCTGACATGTGTGCGCAATAGCGGCAGGTGAAATCGCGATCCACCCGCCACTATTAACTAGTTAAATGCCGCGGTCAAACGCTGACAGCGGCATTTAACTGCCATGGGGCTGGAAATGAGCGCATCGCTGACCCCCGTTATGTGATTGGGAGTCAGCGATGTGTCGGCATGACAACCAGAGACCTCTATGGTTGTTGATGCCAGATTGCTGTGAGTGCCACCTTGTTGTCGGCGCTCATAGCAATGCATGAATTCAGCTACATAGGAGCGATCTGAGCATCGCTTCTATGTAGCAGAGCCGATCAGGTTATGCCAGCTTCTAGCCTCCCATGGAGGCTATTGAAGCATGGCAAAAGCAAAAAAAAAATGTTTTAAAAAATCTGAAAAAAAAAAAAATCTAAAAGTTTAAATCACCCCCTTTCGCCCCATTCAAAATAAAACTAAAAAAAAAAAATCAACCATACACATATGTGGTATCGCCACGTTCAGAATCACCCTATCTATCAATAAAAAAAGGGTTAACCTGATCACTAAGCGGCATAGCGAGAAAAAAGTTCAAAACGCCAAAATTATGTTTTTTGGTCGCTGCGACATTGCATTTAAATGCAATAACGGGCGATAAAAAGAACGAATCTGCAAAAAAGTGGTATAATTAAAAACATCAGCTCGGCACGCAAAAAATATACCTTCACCTGACCCGAGATCCCGAAAAATGGAAACGCTACGGGTGTCGGAAAATTGCGCAATTTTTTATTTTTTTTAGCAAAGTTTGGATTTTTTTTTCACCACTTATATAAAAAATAACCTAGACATGTTTCGTGTCTATGAACTCGTAATGACCTGAAGAACCATACCGGCAGGTCAGTTTTAGCATTTAGTGAACCTAGCAAAAAAGCCAAACAAAAAACAAGTGTGGGATTGCACTTTTTTTGCAATTTCACCACACTTGGAATTTTTTTCCCATTTTCTACTACACGACATGGTAAAAGCAATGGTGTTTTTCAAAATCACAACTCGTCCCGCAAAAAAAAAAAGCCCTCACATGGCCATAGTGACAGAAAAATAAAAAGTTATGGCTCTGGGAAGGAGGGAAGCGAAAAACGAAAACGCAAAAACGGAAAAGGACTGCGTCTTGAAGGGGTTAAACCAAGTTGGCCATAGTTTCTCATCTGTATTATGCTTGCTAGTACTGGACCCACCTCATGACCTGAACTAAACCACTCATATACTGTATGCCTGATATATCAAGTAGTTGAGCTGCAGAAGTGATTTTGAGCAAAGTTTATAAAAATGTCATTTGTGCAACAGGTTATGGATGGATACATCACATTCTGGAGTCCATTAGGAATGGAGGCCCATCTGAAACTTAACCCCTGCCTTCATCCCCCAGCCTGTTTTCACAAATATCTTCAATTCTTACCATTGTCACTTTATGTAGTAATAACTCTGGAACGCTTCAACATATCCCATCTATTCTGAGAGTGTTTTTTTCGTGACATGTTGTGCTTGTTGTAAATTCAGGTCGATATAATTTAAGTTTACTTATGAAAATATTGACAATTTTATAAAAACATTAATATTTTGCAGTTTTCAAACCTACTGTATTAATTTTTATGCACTTAAACCAGATAGTTATACCACACAAAATAGTTAATAAATAACATTTCTCGCAGGTCTACTTCACAGCAGCATCATTATTGAAACATAATTTTTCTTTGTTAGGAAGTTAGAAGGTTTAAAGGATATCAGCAACTTCTTATTTTTTGCAACAAAATTTACAAAACCAATTTTTTTAGGGACCACATCCCTGAATTAAACCATACTTACGACCACTGGCTGTGAACTCACTGGAGCTGTCTGATGGCACCGCAACCAAAACTTTCTCACGCTCACGGTGCCCTCAGACAGGGAATAGTTGTTCACAGGGAGACAGTGAGCACACGGTGCTCAGTGTCTACTGAATGACAGACTCCATTGTCACATAATTCAACCATGTAGCCTGCCAACTAGATGTAGCAGAGCTAGACCAGTCATGGATTAAAAGAATCTCTGCGGAAAGGTGAGGAATACTGTTGTTTGTTTTTTTACCTCTTTTGTAGATGACGAGGGCATCGGGGGAATGGGCGAGATCGTAAGTATGGTTTAATTAAGAATATTAAAGGAGTCTGTGTCATTCTTTCAATTAAAGGACTTTTTTTCTGGGTGTCTGTGTTTTCTTTCAATGTGACTATGGGGTTAGTAATGGCGGTGTCTTATTGATGCATGTCCATTACTAACTTCAGTTCAAAAACCTGACCGGCACATCCAAACATAGACTCAGTGTGAACAGGTGCTGAACCTAGAGTCGCCAACTCGTATATAGTTAAGTAAATAAGGCAGCACACTGCAGCGCTAGAACATACAAACTTGAAAAACGAAATTTGAACTGCATTACTGCACTAGAAATATGAAAAATGAGAGCTTTTAGCGCATAAAAATGGCCAATTTTATGTGTACCTGGTAGCCCCTTTACGGCATCTCTCTTATACCAGGTCCTACACTTGCCTTACCTCGCTGAGAATAAACGTCTCCATCTGAATGGGTACATGTGAAACCTCTTCCTAGACCAAAATTCTCTCTCTCTGTGGAGGGGTATCGGACCTGCTGTAATTAAAACACCTGTGGCTAGGAGGCGGAGTGCACGATCAGAAGGCTAGAGAATACATTTCAAAAACCTGACCGGCACATCCAAACATAGACTCAGTGTGAACAGGTGCTGAACCTAGAGTCGCCAACTCGTATATAGTTAAGTAAATAAGGCAGCACACTGCAGCGCTAGAACATACAAACTTGAAAAACGAAATTTGAACTGCATTACTGCACTAGAAATATGAAAAATGAGAGCTTTTAGCGCATAAAAATGGCCAATTTTATGTGTACCTGGTAGCCCCTTTACGGCATCTCTCTTATACCAGGTCCTACACTTGCCTTACCTCGCTGAGAATAAACGTCTCCATCTGAATGGTGTAAGATTGCTCTTACTAACGGGTAGGGGATTACTCGCTTGGCACGGGATTGACGTACTCGGGCACGATTTTTTCAAACAAAACAGTCCATACGGTTTATTTTGTACAGCATAAACCGCATCGTAAGCCAAGTTGCATATCACTGTCTTACATGTAGTCCATTCGATAACACATTATCTTTACATTAAGTCTCAGAACCTTAGTCTGTGGTAACTAAACACGCTGGTCCTCCTGACCAGTTGCCGTGGGTTACCACACAGTTCATATCACACAGGTTGCAGCAACTAATCACGCTGGTCCTCCTCTGACCAGTTGCCGTGGGTTACCACACAGTTCATAGAACACAATAAGGACCAACAGTCTATGAAGGTACCTTACGGGAGCTCCTGCTCCACCAGCTGACTCCTTGTCAGTCCACTCTTCTGGAGAAGCTGCCAAACGGGGATCACCAACTTGCCTTTGCGGCATATCTCAGTCAGTCCAGACCCACCGAGGACTGTAGCTTCCCCAAGTTCCACTCTTCTGGAGAAGCTGCCAAACGGGGATCACCAACTTGCCTTTGCGGCATATCTCAGTCAGTCCAGACCCACCGAGGACTGTAGCTTCCCCAAGTTCCACTCTTCTGGAGAAGCTGCCAAACGGGGATCACCAACTTGCCTTTGCGGCATATCTCAGTCAGTCCAGACCCACCGAGGACTGTAGCTTCCCCAAGTTCCACTGCGCTGCTCAGGGATCCAGTCCTACTCCCAGGACCTCCCACGCTAGCATGTGCTTTCCAGGAAGCAACACAGGCTTCCACAGGTCACTCATACACAGGGCCCCTCTGCAGTGTCCAGCCAGGACACATGGAAGTCTGCCCAGACTTGCAGACTCCCAAACACTCACTACCATGTGCTAACACACCTCCTTTAGGTAGCCTGTAACCACACCCACAGGTGAGGTAACATCACATGCACTGGTCACATGATCATGACATCACTGCAGGTCCTCAAACACCTGCAGGGAAAAAGATACAGTGAGCACCCCCACTCAGAGTGAGGTATGTGGGTAGCCAGACCCTCCCATCTCTCATAGCTACCCGCAACCCGGACCCAGGTGCACTAAATGACATCTTCAGTGCTCACGCGCTCTAAAGACCAGATACTCCGGGTTGCATCGCAGGGAGCATCCATCCCTGTGACACATACCTCCCATTAACCACAATTCCAGACACTGTCTCACCATCACATCCATGCACACAATTGCCACGCACGGCCTCAATACGCCTCCGTGCGCATACTGGGGAGACCATGCAGCGCCCCCTACCTGTTACAGGGGTCACTGCATCACAATGGGTACATGTGAAACCTCTTCCTAGACCAAAATTCTCTCTCTCTGTGGAGGGGTATCGGACCTGCTGTAATTAAAACACCTGTGGCTAGGAGGCGGAGTGCACGATCAGAAGGCTAGAGAATACATTTCAAAAACCTGACCAGCACATCCAAACATAGACTCAGTGTGAACAGGTGCTGAACCTAGAGTCGCCAACTCGTATATAGTTAAGTAAATAAGGCAGCACACTGCAGCGCTAGAACATACAAACTTGAAAAACGAAATTTGAACTGCATTACTACACTAGAAATAAGAAAAATGAGAGCTTTTGGCGCATAAAAATGGCCAATTTTATGTGTACCTGGTAGCCCCTTTACGGCATCTCTCTTATACCAGGTCCTACACTTGCCTTACCTCGCTGAGAATAAACGTCTCCATCTGAATGGGTACATGTGAAACCTCTTCCTAGACCAAAATTCTCTCTCTCTGTGGAGGGGTATCGGACCTGCTGTAATTAAAACACCTGTGGCTAGGAGGCGGAGTGCACGATCAGAAGGCTAGAGAATTTCATTTCAAAAACCTGACCGGCACATCCAAACATAGACTCAGTGTGAACAGGTGCTGAACCTAGAGTCGCCAACTCGTATATAGTTAAGTAAATAAGGCAGCACACTGCAGCGCTAGAACATACAAACTTGAAAAACGAAATTTGAACTCTCAGCGAGGTAAGGCAAGTGTAGGACCTGGTATAAGAGAGATGCCGTAAAGGGGCTACCAGGTACACATAAAATTGGCCATTTTTATGCGCTAAAAGCTCTCATTTTTCATATTTCTAGTGCAGTAATGCAGTTCAAATTTCGTTTTTCAAGTATGTATGTTCTAGCGCTGCAGTGTGCTGCCTTATTTACTTAACTATATACGAGTTGGCGACTCTAGGTTCAGCACCTGTTCACACTGAGTCTATGTTTGGATGTGCCGGTCAGGTTTTTGAAATGTATTCTCTAGCCTTCTGATCGTGCACTCCGCCTCCTAGCCACAGGTGTTTTAATTACAGCAGGTCCGATACCCCTCCACAGAGAGAGAGAATTTTGGTCTAGGAAGAGGTTTCACATGTACCCATTCAGATGGAGACGTTTATTCTCAGCGAGGTAAGGCAAGTGTAGGACCTGGTATAAGAGAGATGCCGTAAAGGGGCTACCAGGTACACACAAAATTGGCCATTTTTATGCGCTAAAAGCTCTCATTTTTCATATTTCTAGTGCAGTAATGCAGTTCAAATTTCGTTTTTCAAGTTTGTATGTTCTAGCGCTGCAGTGTGCTGCCTTATTTACTTAACTATATACGAGTTGGCGACTCTAGGTTCAGCACCTGTTCACACGGAGTCTATGTTTGGATGTGCCGGTCAGGTTTTTGAAATGTATTCTCTAGCCTTCTGATCGTGCACTCCGCCTCCTAGCCACAGGTGTTTTAATTACAGCAGGTCCGATACCCCTCCACAGAGAGAGAGAATTTTGGTCTAGGAAGAGGTTTCACATGTACCCATTCAGATGGAGACGTTTATTCTCAGCGAGGTAAGGCAAGTGTAGGACCTGGTATAAGAGAGATGCCGTAAAGGGGCTACCAGGTACACACAAAAGTGGCCATTTTTATGCGCTAAAAGCTCTCATTTTTCATATTTCTAGTGCAGTAATGCAGTTCAAATTTCGTTTTTCAAGTTTGTATGCTCTAGCGCTGCAGTGTGCTGCCTTATTTACTTAACTATATACGAGTTGGCGACTCTAGGTTCAGCACCTGTTCACACTGAGTCTATGTTTGGATGTGCCGGTCAGGTTTTTGAAATGTATTCTCTAGCCTTCTGATCGTGCACTCCGCCTCCTAGCCACAGGTGTTTTAATTACAGCAGGTCCGATACCCCTCCACAGAGAGAGAGAATTTTGGTCTAGGAAGAGGTTTCACATGTACCCATTCAGATGGAGACGTTTATTCTCAGCGAGGTAAGGCAAGTGTAGGACCTGGTATAAGAGAGATGCCGTAAAGGGGCTACCAGGTACACATAAAATTGGCCATTTTTATGCGCTAAAAGCTCTCATTTTTCATATTTCTAGTGCAGTAATGCAGTTCAAATTTCGTTTTTCAAGTTTGTATGTTCTAGCGCTGCAGTGTGCTGCCTTATTTACTTAACTATATACGAGTTGGCGACTCTAGGTTCAGCACCTGTTCACACTGAGTCTATGTTTGGATGTGCCGGTCAGGTTTTTGAAATGTATTCTCTAGCCTTCTGATCGTGCACTCCACCTCCTAGCCACAGGTGTTTTAATTACAGCAGGTCCGATACCCCTCCACAGAGAGAGAGAATTTTGGTCTAGGAAGAGGTTTCACATGTACCCATTCAGATGGAGACGTTTATTCTCAGCGAGGTAAGGCAAGTGTAGGACCTGGTATAAGAGAGATGCCGTAAAGGGGCTACCAGGTACACATAAAATTGGCCATTTTTATGTGCTAAAAGCTCTCATTTTTCATATTTCTAGTGCAGTAATGCAGTTCAAATTTCGTTTTTCAAGTTTGTATGTTCTAGCGCTGCAGTGTGCTGCCTTATTTACTTAACTATATACGAGTTGGCGACTCTAGGTTCAGCACCTGTTCACACTGAGTCTATGTTTGGATGTGCCGGTCAGGTTTTTGAAATGTATTCTCTAGCCTTCTGATCGTGCACTCCGCCTCCTAGCCACAGGTGTTTTAATTACAGCAGGTCCGATACCCCTCCACAGAGAGAGAGAATTTTGGTCTAGGAAGAGGTTTCACATGTACCCATTCAGATGGAGACGTTTATTCTCAGCGAGGTAAGGCAAGTGTAGGACCTGGTATAAGAGAGATGCCGTAAAGGGGCTACCAGGTACACATAAAATTGGCCATTTTTATGTGCTAAAAGCTCTCATTTTTCATATTTCTAGTGCAGTAATGCAGTTCAAATTTCGTTTTTCAAGTTTGTATGTTCTAGCGCTGCAGTGTGCTGCCTTATTTACTTAACTATATACGAGTTGGCGACTCTAGGTTCAGCACCTGTTCACACTGAGTCTATGTTTGGATGTGCCGGTCAGGTTTTTGAAATGTATTCTCTAGCCTTCTGATCGTGCACTCCACCTCCTAGCCACAGGTGTTTTAATTACAGCAGGTCCGATACCCCTCCACAGAGAGAGAGAATTTTGGTCTAGGAAGAGGTTTCACATGTACCCATTCAGATGGAGACGTTTATTCTCAGCGAGGTAAGGCAAGTGTAGGACCTGGTATAAGAGAGATGCCGTAAAGGGGCTACCAGGTACACATAAAATTGGCCATTTTTATGTGCTAAAAGCTCTCATTTTTCATATTTCTAGTGCAGTAATGCAGTTCAAATTTCGTTTTTCAAGTTTGTATGTTCTAGCGCTGCAGTGTGCTGCCTTATTTACTTAACTATATACGAGTTGGCGACTCTAGGTTCAGCACCTGTTCACACTGAGTCTATGTTTGGATGTGCCGGTCAGGTTTTTGAAATGTATTCTCTAGCCTTCTGATCGTGCACTCCACCTCCTAGCCACAGGTGTTTTAATTACAGCAGGTCCGATACCCCTCCACAGAGAGAGAGAATTTTGGTCTAGGAAGAGGTTTCACATGTACCCATTCAGATGGAGACGTTTATTCTCAGCGAGGTAAGGCAAGTGTAGGACCTGGTATAAGAGAGATGCCGTAAAGGGGCTACCAGGTACACATAAAATTGGCCATTTTTATGTGCTAAAAGCTCTCATTTTTCATATTTCTAGTGCAGTAATGCAGTTCAAATTTCGTTTTTCAAGTTTGTATGTTCTAGCGCTGCAGTGTGCTGCCTTATTTACTTAACTATATACGAGTTGGCGACTCTAGGTTCAGCACCTGTTCACACTGAGTCTATGTTTGGATGTGCCGGTCAGGTTTTTGAAATGTATTCTCTAGCCTTCTGATCGTGCACTCCGCCTCCTAGCCACAGGTGTTTTAATTACAGCAGGTCCGATACCCCTCCACAGAGAGAGAGAATTTTGGTCTAGGAAGAGGTTTCACATGTACCCATTCAGATGGAGACGTTTATTCTCAGCGAGGTAAGGCAAGTGTAGGACCTGGTATAAGAGAGATGCCGTAAAGGGGCTACCAGGTACACATAAAATTGGCCATTTTTATGCGCTAAAAGCTCTCATTTTTCATATTTCTAGTGCAGTAATGCAGTTCAAATTTCGTTTTTCAAGTATGTATGTTCTAGCGCTGCAGTGTGCTGCCTTATTTACTTAACATTACTAACCTCAGGGCTTGATGTCACTTGAAAGTACAAAGGTGACATCAACATCAACTATCACTTCACTTGCCACAGCTACAGGGCAAGTGGGAAGAGTAAGGCTAAGTGCCAGAATTGGCGCTTGTTAGAGATGCGTCTTTTCTGGGGTGGCTAAGAGCTGATGTTTTTAGCCTGGGGAGCAGTATCCATAGCCCCTTCCAAGGCTATTAACCCATTTCTGACCTCGGACAGGATAGTACGTCCGAGGTCAGAACCCCCGCTTTGATGCGGGTCCGGTGGTGAGCCCGCATCAAAGCCGGGACATGTCAGCTGTTTTGAACAGCTAGATGTAGCCAGCTAGATGTAGCCCGTCACATGATCGGGGGTCAGCGATGCTTCTGTATAGTAACCATAGAGGTCCTTGAGACCTCTATGGTTACTGATCCCCGGTAGCTGTGAGCGCCACCCTGTGGCCCGTGCTCATAGCACACCTGCATTTCTGCTGCATAGCAGCGATCTGATGAAGCCCCATAGCAGAACCAGAGGGCACAGAACTACACGTATATTGCCAAAATTAAGCCTGTGGTACAGCAGCATTCTGGAGCCTGGAGTCACCGTGCAGGGAGCCCAGAAGGAATGGCTCAAGCTGCCTACCATACAGGTGCCTGTCCCAGGACAGGGGAAATAACCAGGACCTTGTTAGGACACTTCAAGCAGCAAGGGACTTATAGCGAGCGCAAAGTGGAATGCTCCCAACCTGACTTGCCAAGGGGATTTCACTTGTTTCTGGGCTGCCTGGACACCTAATGTACCTTTTGCCGGTACCCTGGACTGAGGCCTGTTACATCTTCAGTAAACTAGGTAAAGACTGCAACACTGTGTCCTTACTCATTGACTGGCATACATCATCATCGCCATATACCTTGGGAGCCCTGGGGACCCCGCTTCACCTGTGGAAAGCGTTATCATCATTGCTGTAACAACATCCCCAGAGGACCCCTTTAAAGCAGCGTCGGTCCCCTATTGACCGAACACCACAGGTGGCGTCACGACAGACTTTATCACAATTCCCCTTTAAAGACCGTTCACCTTTTACAGTGAGTCCCAGGGCCACGGACTGGGTCGCAGCCACTGTGACATCCCCTTTAATAGTGACTGGACCCAGTGCAGAGTATCCCGCTGCCCTGGTGTGCGACTCAACAACGATCACTGTGTATATTACCACACTTATGTGGTGTACAGAAGTTACCACTCTGCCATGGTAGTGACAAAAAGGGAAAAATTTGTGACACCAGGGTGCACATAATTAACCTCTGCTTCCTGGTAGTGCGGTGCAATGTGGTGCACTCCAAATAGACTAGAAAACATGTATGACACAGTCAGCTGTAAGCATTTACTTTAAAGAATGCACAGGCACATCCATATTAATAGTATTTGAGCACAGGTTCAATTCTTATGTAGCAAACACAGTTACTGTTTAGTGAGGTGATTTCTCTCAGACAAGGCCCTGGAGCAGTGATATATATGGTGCAGTTGTAAGATGCCCAAGCAAGGTAGTCGTGGGCGAGATTCTGTACCCAGTTGCTTTGGCATCCTACAGACCATGGGTGGGCAATTAATTTTCCCGAGTGGCCACATGAGAGACTGTGACTGATGTGGAGGGCCGAACCAATAGGCTGAAATTAATTCTACTCAATATTAATATCGATATATTATAATTATTATATTATTGATAATTATATTAATATTAATTGTATCACCTAATATTGAGCAGAATTAAATATGCTGACAACCCGCTATATACATTTGAACCAGAGTACAGCCCCTTCTGTGTACCGTATGAGCCCCCCACAGCCCCTTACTGTAACAGCTCCACAAAGCCTCCCCCATATGAGGCATGAGCCCCACACAGCCTCCCCCATATGTGGCATGAGCCCCACACAGCCACCCCCATATGTGGCATGAGCCCCACACAGCCTCCCCCATATGCGGCATGAGCCTCCCACAGCCTCCTCATTGTTGGCAGATATGCAACAGATACAGACTTATTTGTGTGCAGGAGAAGTTTACACTTTTCTGACATGACATTGGTATTGTCGACCACCGTGAATAAGTGTCTCCCCAAGGGTCTCCGACCCCTTTCCTTCTCATCAACTGAATAATGACATGAGTCTCACGTTGGATATAATTAGCCACAGCGGCCTTTATTATAAACAGACAAACATTTAACCGTAACATGATCCGGGAAGGGGTCCTTGAAGCTAAAAGTCTGGTGTTAACCATAGTATAAACAAGTGGACAAGAGACCAACCGTAGATTACTCTCAGCCGTTACCCCACAGACTCGAGAGCACCAAAATACCCCGAAGGGTTACCCTTGTCCACTTCCAACTTAGGAATCTGGCCCACCATTACCAAGATTCCCCCAAATCACCAGACCTGCAACCAAAACATATACCAACTGGAGAATCCGTATCCCGACGGACCCCCCAGGCCAATTTAGCACCAACTCCAAGGACATCTGCTCACTTTGCGCCCCAGTACACGTACGAGTGGCCGACAATCCACACCAACAGCGAGGATGAACCTGAAAAACATAAACAACTTAGGCACGCGCCGATGAGTACAATGACCGACAGTCACCAGCCTCTCAGGGCCTCACGTAACTCCGATAACGATTAGACTCCCATCGTCCTATCCTCTGTACCACCGCAGGAGCCAAACCACTCCTCGCCGGCTCCGTAGCGGCCCCGATCCGAAAAGAATGCGAGGCGAACCTGGAAGAATCCAATGGCTTCCAAAGACTGCCGAAAAACCGCTACAAACTGGTATTTAGACAGAAAAGACCCATCCTCATGACATAACAAAGGCCCATCACCCCACGGGTGGAGCCTATAAAAATCCTGCCAGCAACGGACAGGACACATAACGGACCCGGGAACGGCGCCCAAAACCACCCTTTTACCCCTTCCCGTCTGATCCGTCTTAGACTTCCGATTCCAAAACTGCAACGACCCCTCGGAAACAAAAAAGTCCCCCGCCAAAAGGCCCCCCTGACGAACTGTAGTGGGAGACACCAACTCCCCCACCCTCAAGGCCCCGTAAAAAGCCAACGAGAAAGCCAGGCGAAATAGCGCAACCTCAAAATCGGAAACACATATATCGCCCAGATGTGCCCCCAACCGCTCCAACATCTCAAAAGACACCGGGCGCCTGCAATCGCCACGGCTACCTGATCTTCTCAACCCCTTCGCAGCTTGCTTTACCAAAAAGGACTTGGACTCACGTCCTGCAGGCCCCGGAGCCTGAAACCAAAAGCTAAAGCCGCTATTCTCCTATCAACCTTTGCTACCGACCATCCCTGGTCCACCCCATGCCTCAACCACAACAACAACGCCCCCACTTGCTCCCGACCAGTACCCGCAATGCCACAAGACGCCAACCAGCTCTCCCACGAACTCCCTACCGCCTGATAACACGACCACGTACTCGACGCCAAGGACGCTTGAATTAAAGGGTCTGCAGCCCGAACACCACGCTCCAAATCTCCGCTGGGCATTCCCGCCCCGTCTCCTCGGCCTCCGGAGCCAGCGACCGAAAACGCTCCCACTGGAAACGAGACAGAGAATCGGCAATGCAGTTATTAACACTGGGCACGTGTGATGCCATGAAATAAGCATTCAAAGATAAACAAGACAAAACCAACTGCCGAAGAACTCTGACCACGGGGACGACGCTGTTGTCAGACTGTTAATGGGCCACACGACCGCCATATTATCACAATTAAAGCGCACCCTTTTGTTTCGAAAATCGTCGCCCCAAAGCTGCACCGCCACCAAAATCGGAAAAATCTCCAACAAAGTAATGTTCCGTACTAACCCTGTTTCAAACCAAGCTTCCGGCCACCTAGCAGCACACCAGCGGCCACCGAAAAAGGCTCCAAATCCAATACCGTCTGACGCGTTGGTAAAATCCAAATCCGCGTTACCCACTGCTTCCTCCATCAACAATGAACGCCCATTGTAACAAGACAAAAAAGATCCCAAACCTCCAAGTCGGCCATGTGTTCAGACGACAAACGAACAAAATGATGTGGGGCGGTAATCCCGGCCGTAGCGCTAGCCAATCTACATGAAAAAATCCTCCCCATTGGGATAATTCGGCATGCAAAATTCAATTTTCCCAAAAGCGACTGCACCTCTCGCAACGGCAATTTCTTCACGCGTCTAGCACGGGCCACCTCCTCTCTCAAACCCAACACCTTGTCAACCGGCAACCTAAACTCCCACTTCACGGAGTCGATAACAATACCCAAAAAAGACAGACTCGTGCACGGACCCTCAGTCTTGCCCGGTGCAAGCGGGACCCCAAAAACGCTCAGCAAGCCAAACAACCGTCCTCAACAGGACCTCACAACATTGAGACTGATCAGGGCCTATGCACAAGAAGTCATCCAAGTAATGGATCACCGAGTCCAAACCGGACACATCCCGCACCGCCCACTCCAGAAAGGAACTGAAGGCCTCAAAATAAGCGCACGACAGCGAACAGCCCATCGGCAAACAACGGTCAACATAAAACCCGCCGTCCCAATAACAACCGTACGCTATCGGGGTGAACCGGCAGTAAACGAAAGGCCGACTCAATGTCGGTCTTAGCCAGCAAGGCCCCTCCACCACAACTGCGCATCCACCTGGCTGCCTCATTAAACGACGTATACACCACCGAACAAAGCTCAGGATCGATCCCATCATTCACGGACCTCCCTTTCGGGTAGGACAAATGCTGAATGAGCCTAAATTTATTAGGCTCCTTCTTGGGGACCACACCCAATGGCGACACCACCAAATCGTCCATGGGAGGAATGGAAAATGGTCCAGACATCCTACCCAAAGCCACCTCTTTGCCTAACTTTTCTGACACAACTGATGCGTGCAACAAGGCCGATCTGAGGTTCTTCAAACTCGGTGGTACCACAAAAGCCAGGGCAGGTATACGAAAACCAACACTAAAACCAACACGGAGCAACTCCGCCTTCTCCCTGTCGGGAAACCTATTTAGATAGGGGGCCATCGCGTCCAACCTCACCGGAGTCGCCCCCTTTGGAATTACCCTCTTGCTTCCCTTTTTTCTTAAAGCACTTGGAGGCTCCGTGCGACGCGCCGTTGCAGTTCGAGCACAAATGCTTGAATTTACACGTCACTCCGAACTTACACTGGCCCTCATTGAACTGCCAACAAACGCCGTGCCTCTGGCCGCCGGATTGTCCCGACTGACCCCGGCTCCTGAAGAGGAACCTTGTGAAGTGCCTTGGTAGGAAGTTCCGGCCCCGCCTTGAAAGGAGTGACCAAACTTCGTTGGCGCCATCACCCACAACCTCAAACCAATGTCCTTCTGATCCCACCGGATCGCAGGATGAACCGCCTTCCGCTGCCGGAATTGCTCATCGTATCGTAACCATGCTTGCCCACCATAGGCCCTATGCGCCTCACCTATTGCATCCATATAGCAAAACAAGGGGGAGCAATTCTCGGGAGCCTTCTCGCCAATAACGCTTGCCAAAATCGCGAATGCCTGGAGCCAATTTACAAACATCTGAGGAATAAGGCGCAACCGCCGCTTTTCCTCATCTTCCTTCTTACTATCTTCCTTTTTACTCTTATCAAGGTTAAATTTCTCCAACGACAAGAGCGAAAATATCTCGACATACTCGTCCTTCCAAATCTTTTAACGCACCTCCTTTTTCAAGTGCGCCCCCAACGGCCCTTCAAAACAAACATACACCTCGCCCCGGGCCTTATCATCCAACCGAATGCCCCCCTCCTTCTCTTTCTCAGTCTGCACGGATACCGAGACTGGCTCGGTCAACCTGCCCGATTCAGCAGACCCGCTGCCGGATAACACCAATACCGGATCAGACGATCCGACCCAAGCTGACAAAGGGGATGTCCCTGGCCTACCACTGCCCAACCGTGACAACAGCTTTCGAGCACCTGACAACAACTCCCCCTTCACGACTTCAGCCCGCATACCGACTCCATCACCCCCCTCCACATACCCCACAACCTGATTCACAGAAGTCAAAGTCGGCATCGAAAACGCCGGGGACAAACAATACATAGAAGGGTTCTCACCAGGCTGCAGGGGAGCTGTGATCCCCCCAGCCGCAGACGCTGTCCCCGTCCAGCCGTCTCTCGATCCTGAAGCCGTCCTTGGGCCCTCCCGGACGTGAACTTCGCTCCGAAATACCGCTCCAACCGATCAGCCCCCTGTGGAGGGGACCGTGCCGAATCCGTCAGCCGAGGTGACCAACTGATGTCCTGCAGGCCCAGGCCCGGACCCGCCGTCCAAAACGCTGCCGTCTGACGTCGCCACCCTAGAGGATGCAGGCCCGGCCGCCGGTGCTGGAGGGGAATTGTGCCCCCTGGTCGTGTCCAGCAGCCCCGCTGGGTCTGGGGCGCTGCCTGCCGCTGCTGCCGGTATGCTCTTCCGCTGACTCATGGTTCTGCAAGAGGCAGGCCGCCTGGCCTGGTCATAGCCACGGCGACCCGCCATGACATTACTCCGGCCGTTAGGAGCTCTGGCGCGCATAGGCCCCGCCCCCCGGCGTGCTGGGGGAGAAGGCCTAACTGCTGCCGCAGGCCTCAGCGCAGCTGGCGGATTCCTCCCTGACCGCGGCCTGCTGGGGTGCTTCTGCGCAGGCACGCGGCCTGGAGGGTCCCCTGAGGGGCTCTTGCGCCGCCGCTGAGACACCGGGGTGACATCTGGGGATAAGCGTTGCAGGGGGCCGCACTCGCCTGGACCACCGCTCACCGGGCCCGACCGCAGGTGGATTCACACCGCCGCTGCCGCTGCCACCACCAAGGATGCTGGACACTTGAGCCTCCAGCCAGCCTGGAGGCTGTGACGCCGCTGCCGCCGGCAGCTGTGACAGGACTCCTTCAATGGCTGCCATGGTAAGCTGCTGGTGCTTGGTGCTTCCTGCTCACAGGTCCTCAGAGCGGGAACTGACCGGCTCCTCCCCCCCACTCACCCCATACCCTCTCCAGGCCAGCATTAACCCTCCCCTAAGAGTGAAACTCCCTGCCCCCTTTTTCCCTGCTCAAAACCCCCTGTCATGTCGGCTTTCATGTACGCCGCCCGGAGGAGGGGGTGGGGCAGCTCCCTCCAGCCTGGTCTGTAGATGGCGATGTTGTTACTGTTATATGCTTAGTTGAATATAATGCATATACTTGTTATACTTTGGTTTGGTTTCTGGTAAAAGGTCCTATTAGATTTCCTGTTATGCTGTATTAAGAAGCTGATGCATGTACCTCATGTTCTGTGTAGATAAAAGTTGAATTACCAAATATAATCTACTGTCACAAGTTTCTTCTGCAAGCAAACTGTGCAACACCCATATATACTGCATGAGCCCCACACAGCCTCCCTATATACATTGCATGAGACCCACACAGCCTCGTTATATACACTGCATGAGCCCCACACAGCCTCCCTATATACTTTGCAGTGCCCCAGAGGCCTGGTCGTTGCAGTAACGTTGCTCTGCCACTAAGGGGAGTGATGGTACATCTGATGACACTAAAGGAGTTCTTCTGACCAGGTATCACCAGCACACATTACACTTCACACTCCGGCCACTAGGGGGAGCAATAGGTTTTATTTATTAGGCCACTCCTCACACTGGTAAAACTAGGGGTTGGATAGGAAGTTAGTCAGAAGCTGACTGGGTTGGGTTCAGGCAACATCCCGTGGCAGGGGGTGTTGCAGGGAGAAGATCCAAGGGGGTCCCTGTCAGGCGTGGGAACCTGGCAGGTACCTAGCGACAAGAACAGAACGTTACGGAACCGCGTCTGCACTACCCGTGGTGGTATCCTAAGAAAGAGACACGAAGCGAAGGATATTGTGGACAGTGAGAAACGAGATCAAGCACAAAGGAGAGCCAGTAGGAGTCGTGCCCGGAGAACGGCAACATCCTACTGAGGCGCGTAGCCGGTGCCCGGAACACTGAGGAAGTGACTGACTTTATGCCTTACTTCAAATACCGCAGGACAGTTAATTATAGGTTGGCTGTCTACCTTACATCACCTAAGCAGACATAGGGGGCAACGCATGGAGAGGGGCGTCTCTAGGGTCCCGGAAGAGCTCCGAGCCTACCCGTCAAATGGGTGCATCCTAGCCATAACATACTGGGGGACGGAGAACTAGAAAGAACTGGAATGAATTAGAACGAACGAGAATAGAAGTTGTGAGGACTATCCCGAATGCTCAGCAGGGAAGCACTACAACACACAGGCGCTAGTGGTAGGCAGCGATTTCCACCTGCAAAGGGAACTCTGGATGTGCCTTCGGTCCGGCCGGTCTCAGACAGCTCTGTTAACTGTGCTCTGGATTGCGGATCCTGAAGTCTTCAGTAAAGAGGTAAAGAGACTGCAACCCTGTGTCCTCGTTATTGTCTGCACCTCACACCATCACCATCCACCTTACGGGGAAGCCCTGGGGACATACTTCACCTGTGGGAAGGTATACCATCTAGCTGCCATCACATCACCCCAGTGGACCCCAAGCAGCGTCGGTCACCCTGACCGAACACCACAGGTGGCATCACAAACCCTTAACAGACTCGTATCACCTTTCATTGGGCGCCCCTTAGCAGGGTCACGGACTGGGTCCAGCCACCGTGACATCCCCAGAACTGAGCCAGCAGAGGACAAGTACCGAGTAACCCGCGGCCCTGCGTCTGGGGGCGCTCCAACTTGGCGTCACGAACAGGATCTACTTAAGCCTGAGAAGCAGGTCATGTGTGCCTTGGAACTGTGATTGAAACGTGTTTGAACTGTGATTTATTGCAAAGACTGTATATTGCTATCTGCCGCAAGATTCCCACCAAAACTGCCGCCATTGTAGCGCCACGAGGAGCGCAAGAGGATAAGAAGGGCATGGAGTGGGCGTACACAAGCTGAAGAGCGCAAAGGATAATGGCCGCCCAGTCTAAATATTTCTGTACCTTGAGGACGTGTCCGTCAGCAGCCGAGATTCACCTCCTGATTCTCAATGGAGGGCGGAGACAAAGAAAGCGAAACCGCCAACGAAGGAGAGAGCGGGAAAGAGACCAGGAAGTGACCCACGTGGAGGACGCCATGGCCAGTCGCTCAGACCCAGAATGCGGGGTTGAAGCAGAGGACTCCCCCAGCTACCCGGACGAGCACAGCAGCCAGATCTCCACGGTTTGGACCGGTCTCCTGCAGATTGAGCTGGAGGACCTGATGGAGCAGCTCCTCCAATTGCGGATAGGGACCAAGGCCTAGTGTCAGGAGGTGCCGGTAGAGGACCCCCCGTCGTCGGTTCCTTTGCTGCTACCGGAGTCAGCTGCGATGGAGGAAGCCACACCGGCCGGTGAGTCCGCCGACCCCACCCCGCTAGCGGAGGACTTGCTGATAGGCCCCGTCGCAGCACCCCCTCTCCCTGGGACCCATACGCTCCAGCGCCTTCCGCAATGGGATCGGGCTACGGGCATGGAGCACTTCTTAAAGGCCCCTATCCAGTGGCGTAGCTAGAGCTTTTGCCGCCCGGGCCCGGTCCCGAGTTTGGCGCCCCCCCCCCCCCCCGACTCAATACACACAAAGGTTACCAAAAATAGTCAGGACAAATCTGCGATAAATCTGCAGGGATAACCGCAGCGGGTTTGCCCTGCAGATTTATCAAATCCGCTGCAGGAGAACCCGCAGGACAGAACACAACGTGTGAATGTGGCTAAGGCTACTTTCACTCTGGCGTTTTTTGAATACGTCGCAATGCGTCGTTTAGGGGAAAAAACGCATCCTGCAAAGTGGTTTGCAGGATGCGTTTTTGCCCCATAGAGTAACATTACCGACGCATTGCGACGTATTGGCACACGTCGCAACCGTCGTGCGACGGTTGTGCCGTGTTGTGGCGGACCGCCGGGAGCAAAAAACTTTAAATGTAACATTTTTTGCTGCCGACGGACCGCTTTTTCCAACCGTGCATGCGTGGCCAGAACTCCGCCCCCACCTCCCCGCACCTTACAATGGGGCAGCGGATGCGTTGGAGAAATGCATCCGCTGCACCCGTTGTGCGGCGCATCAAACGCTAGCGTCGGAATCTCGGCCCGACGCAATGTGACGGGCCGAATGCGACGCTAGTGTGAAAGTAGCCTAACTGCCTTAGTGTTGCACTGGTCACAACAAAATACAGTACCATAAGGAAGTGGTACATAAACGGTAAACCCTAGATGCCTCTCAGTCTCTAAAGTCACAAACCAATATTGCATATAACATTCCACATAAACTGTGCTTAAATACCTGCTAGGAGTAGGGACTGCAGTCTGCAGTGCAGCATGCCTGTGAGTCTGTGAGAGTGAGTCTGCCTCTGATCTGATCCGAGTCATCCGACCGATTCCGCTGTGATCCAGATTCATTTCTGACTCAGTCAGACTGTCAGACTGACTGTCTCTGCAGCTGCGCACTGCAAAGATCCCCTGCGGCGGCGCTTCCTGGAGGAGATCGAAAGTGAAAGTACGCCGGGTGGGTAATGCGAACAGGGCTTCAAGAAAATGGCCGCCGCGATCTTCATCTGCATCCCGCGGCCATTTTCCTGAAGCCCCGGGAAGCGCTACTACCATCTGCGCACGCGCGGGCGGCCTCCGTAAGATGGCCGCCGCGGCCACCCGGTCCCCAGCAGCAATAATGGTATAATAGCGCAGATAGCGCCGCCGCTCTCCTCTTCTTCTTCAGCCAGCGCCGGCCCACCCCCCGCATTGTGCCACCCGGGGCGGCCCGCCCCCCCCGCACCCCCCTTCCTACGCCACTGCCTCTATCTCGCCGCTCACCATGCCAGGTGAGGTCTATGCATAGCACACAGTGTGTCGCTGGGTGAACCCGGGATCCGACTTCATGGGGTTCCCCGGGGTGAAGACACAGGAAGGGGAGATGGTGGAGGCCCTCAGCTGGGAAGCATACCAGGCCCAACTAGACCGGCAGTGGGAGAAGACGGAGAGGGAGTACCAGGCCCAGCGAGAGGCTCACTACCAGCGGGACCACGCGGTGAAGGAGCGGGCCCGCAAAGATCGTACCACCCACCAGGCCCCGGAGCAGGCAGGGCACCGTCGTGGACTTCAAGCTCCGTGGGGGATGGGGCTTTATCAAGGAGCCGGACCTGTATGCAGAGGTCTTCGTGAACCGGAGGGATGTGGAGTCCCATCTCAGAGAGGGACACCCGGACCGGGATCTCTACCCAGGGGACGAGGTCACCTACACCCGGCACTTTGGGGAAAGGGGGTGGTTCGCCCTGAACGTCCAAAAGCAGCGAGGCCCCGTGACATACCCGACTAAAGTGTCGGAGAAGCCGTCCCCCGTAGCAAAGGCACCCCCTTGCGACCGGACAACCACTGTCACCAAGACTACGGTGGTTACTCCAACATGCACTGTCGTCAAGACCACCACCTGCACCGTGGATACCACTACCACAGTGGTAGCTGAGGGATTGGCTTCAGGAGTGGTTAGTACCCAGGCTGTTTCGGGGTCCAGAACAGTAGCCACCCAAACCCCTGCCTGGAGCGAAGGAGCTCCTGGGACCACACCTGGTGGCTGCAGGTATCCGGGTGGATGGCTCCGCCCACTGCTGCCTGCGGAGCTACAACCTTCGCAGAAATAAACTTCAAAGACCTGAACTTGTACATAGTTATCTAACTGTTTGTTCTCCTTGTTGCTTGCTGCTAAAACAAGTAGGGGTTAGAGAGTCCTCCTGAGAACCATAGGAAGATGGTTGGTTGCTGATAGAAAGACAATGACAGTAGGCCCAGCCAAGGAGCTAGGCGGTCCTGCATTTGTGAAGTTAGAAAATAAAGAAAAAGTTGAGTTTGTATTAAAGTACTTTATAGTAAGCCTTTAGTGGGTTCAGCCTATACGCCCTTAAAGGAAAAGTTAAATTATTGTTCAGAATTTGCACTTAGTAGAATACCCGGCAGGGTACCAGAAGTTATTTATAGTCAGAATGTTATTTAAAATATTTAACCTTGTTTTCGTTTGTAACGTTCAAGTGTCCTCACCTCCCATAAAGGGAAGCATTGTTATATTTACTTGTTTCAAGCATTCTAAAAATTTGTATGTCTTTTGCTAACATGTATTGTTGTTCTTCTTCCCAGTCCAGGAGTACTGGATTTAACTGGGGGGGAGTGCAGCGCCCCAGAGACCTGGTCATTGCAGTAACGTTGCTCTGCCACTAAGGGGAGTGATGGTACGTCTGATGGCACTAAAGGAGTTCTTCTGACCAGGTATCACCAGCACACATTACACTTCACACTCCGGCCACTAGGGGGAGCAAAAGGTTTTATTTATTAGGCCACTCCTCACACTGGTAAAACTAGGGGTTGGATAGGAAGTTAGTCAGAAGCTGACTGGGTTGGGTTCAGGCAACATCCCGTGGCAGGGGGTGTTGCAGGGAGAAGATTCAAGGGGGTCCCTGTCAGGCGTGGGAACCTGGCAGGTACCTAGCGACAAGAATAGAACGTTACGGAACCGCGCCTGCACTACCCGCGGCGGTATCCTAAGAAAGGGACACGAAGCGAAGGATATTGTGGACAGTGAGAAACGAGATCAAGCACAAAGGAGAGCCAGTAGGAGTCGTGCCCGGAGAACGGCAACATCCTACTGAGGCGCGTAGCCGGTGCCCGGAACACCGAGGAAGTGACTGACTTTATGCCTTACTTCAAATACCGCAGGACAGTTAATTATAGGTTGGCTGTCTACCTTACATCATCTAAGCAGACATAGGGGGCAACGCGTGGAGAGGGGCGTCTCTAGGGTCCCGGAAGAGCTCCGAGCCTACCCGTCAAACGGGTGCATCCTAGCCATAACATACTGGGGGACGGAGAACTAGAAAGAACTGGAACGAATTAGAACAAACGAGATTAGAAGTTGTGAGGACTATCCCGAATGCTCAGCAGGGAAGCACTACAACACACAGGCGCTAGTGGTAGGCAACGATTTCCACCTGCAAAGGGAACTCTGGATGTGCCTTCCGACCGGCCGGTCTCAGACAGCCCTGTTAACTGTGCTCTGGATTGCGGATCCTGAAGTCTTCAATAAAGAGGCAAAGAGACTGCAACCCTGTGTCCTCGTTATTGTCTGCACCTCACACCATCACCATCCACCTTACTGGGAAGCACTGGGGACATACTTCACCTGTGGAAAGGTATACCATCTAGCTGCCATCTCATCACCCCAGTGAACCCCAAGCAGCGTCGGTCACCCTGACCAAACACCACAGGTGGCGTCAAAAACCCTTAACAGGCTCGTATCACCTTTCATTGGGCGCCCCTTAGCAGGGTCATGGACTGGGTCCAGCCACCGTGACGTCCCCAGAACTGAGCCAGCAGAGGACCGGTACCGAGTAACCCGCAGCCCTGCGTCTGGGGGCGCGCCAATTTCATGAGTTCACAGTCTCCACACATACTGCATGAGGCCCCACACAGCCTCCCTATATACTGCATGAGCCCCACAGTCTCCCCATATACTGCAAGAGGCCCAAACAGCCTCCCCATATACTGCATGAGCCCCACACAGCCTCCCTATATAGACTGCATGAGCCTCATACAGCCTCCCTATATACTTCATGAGACCTCCAGTCTCCCCATATACTTCATGTGTAAGAAGAAGGACTGGACACCACAGTCTCCCCATATACTACATGAGGCCCCACACAGCCTCCCCATATACAGCATGAGCCAAACACTGCCTCTCTATATACTGCAAGAGGCTCACACAGCCTCCCTATATACACTGCATAAGCTCCACACAGCCTTGCTATATACACTGCATGCAGGGCCAGCATCAGCACCCGGCGTACCCGGGCAACTGCCGGGGCCCTGAACAAATGGGGGGCCCACTGGTGGCCGGGACACCAGGGAGCCCTGGCTGCTCCCCCAGCAGTTTCGGCACTACTTGAGCTAAGCCGTCACTTAAACAAACATGGTCCCTCTGCAGCTGTAGTAATGATGCGGCAGGCAGACACACAAGCAAAGTTAAAGGCACAGTGCCAACCCGACTGCATCATTTAGTAGCAGACACAGCTGCAGAGTGCACTGTGTGCGGCCATGTCTGACTGCCATCAAACAGCGCGCCCTCCATAGCCACATGCCAGAGCAGCCTGATAAGCGACAAGCCAGGGGGAAGTGAGTGAGGCTTGTGTCTGTCTGTGTATGCATGTATGACGTGCAGATCTGTGTATATCAGTGTGTATGACTGTATATATTTATGCATTTTTGTGTATTTGTCTTCAAATATATGTATGTACATATCTGCGTATTGTGTGTGTGCATGTCTGCGCATTGTATGTGTATATCTGCGTATTTTACTCTATGTGTGTGCTGTGCATGTCTCCGTATTGTGTGTGTGTGCATGTCTGCGTACTGTGTGTGTGCATGTCTGCGTACTGTGTGGGTGTGCATGTCTGCGTACTGTGTGTGTGCATGTCTGCGTACTCTATGTGTGTGCATGTCTGCGTACTGTATGTGTGTGCATGTCTGCATACTGTATGTGTGTGCATGTCTATGTACTGTAAGTGTGTGCATGTCTACGTACTGTAAGTGTGTGTATGTCTGATTACTAGTGTTGAGCGATACCTTCCGATATCGGAAAGTATCGGTATCGGTTTGGATCGGCCGATATTCAAAAAATATCGGATATCGCCGATACCGATACCCGATCCCAATGCAAGTCAATGGGACCAAAATATCGGAATTAAAATAAACCCTTTCTTTCCTTGTAGGTTCATTCTACATGAAGGAAAACAACTAAGAATAATGCCGGATGTATTTGGGGAGGTGGCGGAGACATTAAAGTCATAGAGGTTTATCCCAATCAAATAGAATAGCATGTTTTTTGTTTTTTTTTAAGACGTTCGGAGTGACAAAGATATTGACTATGTAAATTTTTTTTTTATTTTGTCAGATATTGATGTTTCACTATTCCACGCCCTTCCCCTTCTTTTTTTTCTTTTTTTTTTTCTTTTCCCACACTTTCATCTTCATCATCATCAGCATCTTTGACATCAACTTCTTCACCTTATTCATCTTCTTCTTCATCTTCTACCTATTTTTTTTTTTTTATTACATTCTTCATATTCATTTTATTCAACTATTATTATTCTTCTTATTCTACATATTCTTTTTATTCCACTGTTATTATTCTTCCTATTCTACTTCTTCATCATATTCTCATTTGTGACAGGCATTCCCGTAGTTGTTATCTATAAAAGTTTGAAGATTACACCTTCCGTTCTGCCAGTCACAAAAGTTACATTTGTCCGCGTTCAGTTTGGCCTGCAGCATCAGGCTTTATCCAGGGGCACCACGAGGAGGAACGGACTCACCCCCATACACTGCTTAGTCTTCTTCTGCATATAATTTAGATAATATCTTTTGCTCTGATATTAAGTCTTATGCTTAATGTTCTTCTGCTCTTTGTTCTGCAGCCTCTTGTTCTTCTGCTTCTCGGTCTTCCATGTTGTCGTCTCCAGGGTCGTCGTCTCCAGTGTCGTCATCTCCGCCGTCGTCGTCGTCGTCATCGGGGTGGTCTTCCGTGTCGTCGTCATCGTGGTGGTCTTCCGGGTCGTCGACGTTAGGGTCTTCAACTTGGAAATGTAGCAGAAGGTACAAGAAGGCTGAGAAAATGCCAAGAACCAGCTGATGGAACTGGAACTCGGATGGCTACCCGAAGGTTCAAGAGCCTATGGAACTACCGAGGACCAGCTGACGTTACTGGAACCCGGTTACTAAGCAGGAGGTACCCGTGCTAAAAAGCACTACCAAGGACCGCCTGACGTTGACGGAACTCGGATACCCAGAAGGAGGCACCTAAGCCAAAGGCTCTGCCCGGAACCAGCTGACGTTACTGGAACCAGGATGGGGAGCAGAAGGTACAAGAGCAAAAGACACTGCCGAGAACCAGCTGACGGTACTGGAACCCGGATGGGTAGCCGAAGGTCCAAGAGCCAATGGAACTACCGAGGACCAGCTGACGTTACTGGAACCCGGTTACTAAGCAGGAGGTACCCGTGCCTGAAAGCACTACCAAGGACCACCTGACGTTGGTGGAACTTGGATACCCAGAAGGAGGCACCTAAGCCAAAGGCTCTGCCCGGAACCAGCTGACGGTACTGGAACCAGGATGGGGAGCAGAAGGTACAAGAGCAAAAGACACTGCCGAGAACCAGCTGACGGTGCTGGAACCAGGTGGTGGACCCGAAGGCCCACAGGAGAGGAGAGAACAGCTAGGCCGCGAGGCAGCCGCAGTTACCGAACCCCAACAGTCCTACAGGGGGAGCTGGGCCTACTGGCACTACAGAACCAGCCTTGACTACCAGTTCACGCAGCCCACATAGGAAGCTCCTAAACTGGAGGCACCCTGGAGTTGGCTAACCCGACCGCACCACGACGAGGCAAGCATAGGTGTCTCAGTGAGCTTGACACAACCCGGAAACAGCTGACGGTGCTGAAACCAGGCTTGGCACGAGGGAGTACCTGTGACAAAAACACTGCCGAGAACCAGCTGGCGGTGCTGGAACCCGGATGCGTTGCCCCAGTGTGCAAGAGCCAATGGCACGACCGAGGACCAGCTGACGGTGCTGGAACCCGGTTACTAAGCTGTAGGTGCCCGCGCTTAAAAGCACTACCAAGGACCGCCTGGCGTTGGCGGAACTCGGATACCCAGGAGGAGGCACCTAAGCCAAAGGCTCGGCCCGGAACCAGCTGACGGTGCTGGAACCAGGTGGTGGACCCGAAGGTCCACAGGAGAGGAGAGAACAGCTAGGCCGCGAGGCAGCCGCAGTTACCGAACCCCAACAGTCCTACAGGGGGAGCTGGGCCTACTGGCACTACAGAACCAGCCTTGACTACCAGTTCACGCAGCCCACATAGGAAGCTCCTAAACTGGAGGCACCCTGGAGTTGGCTAACCCGACCGCACCACGACGAGGCAAGCATAGGTGTCTCAGTGAAGTTGACACAACCCGGAAACAGCTGACGGTGCTGAAACCAGGCTTGGCACGAGGGAGTACCTGTGACAAGAACACTGCCGAGAACCAGCTGGCGGTGCTGGAACCCGGATGCGTTGCCCCAGTGTGCAAGAGCCAATGGCACGACCGAGGACCAGCTGACGGTGCTGGAACCCGGTTACTAAGCTGTAGGTGCCCGCGCTTAAAAGCACTACCAAGGACCGCCTGGCGTTGGCGGAACTCGGATACCCAGGAGGAGGCACCTAAGCCAAAGGCTCGGCCCGGAACCAGCTGACGGTGCTGGAACCAGGTGGTGGACCCGAAGGTCCACAGGAGAGGAGAGAACAGCTAGGCCGCGAGGCAGCCGCAGTTACCGAACCCCAACAGTCCTACAGGGGGAGCTGGGCCTACTGGCACTACAGAACCAGCCTTGACTACCAGTTCACGCAGCCCACATAGGAAGCTCCTAAACTGGAGGCACCCTGGAGTTGGCTAACCCGACCGCACCACGACGAGGCAAGCATAGGTGTCTCAGTGAAGTTGACACAACCCGGAAACAGCTGACGGTGCTGAAACCAGGCTTGGCACGAGGGAGTACCTGTGACAAGAACACTGCCGAGAACCAGCTGGCGGTGCTGGAACCCGGATGCGTTGCCCCAGTGTGCAAGAGCCAATGGCACGACCGAGGACCAGCTGACGGTGCTGGAACCCGGTTACTAAGCTGTAGGTGCCCGCGCTTAAAAGCACTACCAAGGACCGCCTGGCGTTGGCGGAACTCGGATACCCAGGAGGAGGCACCTAAGCCAAAGGCTCGGCCCGGAACCAGCTGACGGTGCTGGAACCAGGTGGTGGACCCGAAGGTCCACAGGAGAGGAGAGAACAGCTAGGCCGCGAGGCAGCCGCAGTTACCGAACCCCAACAGTCCTACAGGGGGAGCTGGGCCTACTGGCACTACAGAACCAGCCTTGACTACCAGTTCACGCAGCCCACATAGGAAGCTCCTAAACTGGAGGCACCCTGGAGTTGGCTAACCCGACCGCACCACGACGAGGCAAGCATAGGTGTCTCAGTGAAGTTGACACAACCCGGAAACAGCTGACGGTGCTGAAACCAGGCTTGGCACGAGGGAGTACCTGTGACAAGAACACTGCCGAGAACCAGCTGGCGGTGCTGGAACCCGGATGCGTTGCCCCAGTGTGCAAGAGCCAATGGCACGACCGAGGACCAGCTGACGGTGCTGGAACCCGGTTACTAAGCTGTAGGTGCCCGCGCTTAAAAGCACTACCAAGGACCGCCTGGCGTTGGCGGAACTCGGATACCCAGGAGGAGGCACCTAAGCCAAAGGCTCGGCCCGGAACCAGCTGACGGTGCTGGAACCAGGTGGTGGACCCGAAGGTCCACAGGAGAGGAGAGAACAGCTAGGCCGCGAGGCAGCCGCAGTTACCGAACCCCAACAGTCCTACAGGGGGAGCTGGGCCTACTGGCACTACAGAACCAGCCTTGACTACCAGTTCACGCAGCCCACATAGGAAGCTCCTAAACTGGAGGCACCCTGGAGTTGGCTAACCCGACCGCACCACGACGAGGCAAGCATAGGTGTCTCAGTGAAGTTGACACAACCCGGAAACAGCTGACGGTGCTGAAACCAGGCTTGGCACGAGGGAGTACCTGTGACAAGAACACTGCCGAGAACCAGCTGGCGGTGCTGGAACCCGGATGCGTTGCCCCAGTGTGCAAGAGCCAATGGCACGACCGAGGACCAGCTGACGGTGCTGGAACCCGGTTACTAAGCTGTAGGTGCCCGCGCTTAAAAGCACTACCAAGGACCGCCTGGCGTTGGCGGAACTCGGATACCCAGGAGGAGGCACCTAAGCCAAAGGCTCGGCCCGGAACCAGCTGACGGTGCTGGAACCAGGTGGTGGACCCGAAGGTCCACAGGAGAGGAGAGAACAGCTAGGCCGCGAGGCAGCCGCAGTTACCGAACCCCAACAGTCCTACAGGGGGAGCTGGGCCTACTGGCACTACAGAACCAGCCTTGACTACCAGTTCACGCAGCCCACATAGGAAGCTCCTAAACTGGAGGCACCCTGGAGTTGGCTAACCCGACCGCACCACGACGAGGCAAGCATAGGTGTCTCAGTGAAGTTGACACAACCCGGAAACAGCTGACGGTGCTGAAACCAGGCTTGGCACGAGGGAGTACCTGTGACAAGAACACTGCCGAGAACCAGCTGGCGGTGCTGGAACCCGGATGCGTTGCCCCAGTGTGCAAGAGCCAATGGCACGACCGAGGACCAGCTGACGGTGCTGGAACCCGGTTACTAAGCTGTAGGTGCCCGCGCTTAAAAGCACTACCAAGGACCGCCTGGCGTTGGCGGAACTCGGATACCCAGGAGGAGGCACCTAAGCCAAAGGCTCGGCCCGGAACCAGCTGACGGTGCTGGAACCAGGTGGTGGACCCGAAGGTCCACAGGAGAGGAGAGAACAGCTAGGCCGCGAGGCAGCCGCAGTTACCGAACCCCAACAGTCCTACAGGGGGAGCTGGGCCTACTGGCACTACAGAACCAGCCTTGACTACCAGTTCACGCAGCCCACATAGGAAGCTCCTAAACTGGAGGCACCCTGGAGTTGGCTAACCCGACCGCACCACGACGAGGCAAGCATAGGTGTCTCAGTGAAGTTGACACAACCCGGAAACAGCTGACGGTGCTGAAACCAGGCTTGGCACGAGGGAGTACCTGTGACAAGAACACTGCCGAGAACCAGCTGGCGGTGCTGGAACCCGGATGCGTTGCCCCAGTGTGCAAGAGCCAATGGCACGACCGAGGACCAGCTGACGGTGCTGGAACCCGGTTACTAAGCTGTAGGTGCCCGCGCTTAAAAGCACTACCAAGGACCGCCTGGCGTTGGCGGAACTCGGATACCCAGGAGGAGGCACCTAAGCCAAAGGCTCGGCCCGGAACCAGCTGACGGTGCTGGAACCAGGTGGTGGACCCGAAGGTCCACAGGAGAGGAGAGAACAGCTAGGCCGCGAGGCAGCCGCAGTTACCGAACCCCAACAGTCCTACAGGGGGAGCTGGGCCTACTGGCACTACAGAACCAGCCTTGACTACCAGTTCACGCAGCCCACATAGGAAGCTCCTAAACTGGAGGCACCCTGGAGTTGGCTAACCCGACCGCACCACGACGAGGCAAGCATAGGTGTCTCAGTGAAGTTGACACAACCCGGAAACAGCTGACGGTGCTGAAACCAGGCTTGGCACGAGGGAGTACCTGTGACAAAAACACTGCCGAGAACCAGCTGGCGGTGCTGGAACCCGGATGCGTTGCCTTGCCTATTAAAGATTGTCTTCCTAGAGCCCCAACTAGCGGTGTTGGAGCAAAGGGTAAGCAGGGGGAGATGAGTGTAGGCCGAAGCCTGCACTGGAGGCAGCTTTGTGTCTGCGTTGCGTTTGCAGGACACTTTGCCGGCTACACACTGGGGGAACAGCTGGCGTTGCTGAACCCCACTAACACAATGGCGTGTGTTTTTCTCTGTGCAGCTAGCACTTGCGGGCAAAAACTAGCGATGTTAGAGCCCGTGTTGAAGCAGGAGGAGGAGGAGAGGAGCAGAGTGTAGGCCGAAGCTTAGTTGAACCAATTTCAAAGGAAACCTTTAACCCCCCCCTCAGGTGTTACAAAGTACAAGAGACACACCTTGTGCAGTATTAATGCTGCACAAGTGAAAGGTTGCTCTATTAATTTGTCTACTTGCACACGCTGAATGAAAGACATACACAATTTACCCCATTCTACAGTCAAACTGTAGTGGATGCGTGACTTGGTTTTTTGATGAGACGCAGCACAGGTGTCCAAAATAACGCCTTGGTGCTTGGAGCAGCTTCCTGAGCGTTGTTATTTGCTGTACAGGAGTCTGCGCTCTTGTGTTATCCCTTGGCAATGCCCTGTTAGCGCTGCCCATCTTATGACATCATTTCATGTTGGCCGGTGCGGTTAACGATGGCCATAAATCCCAGACCCACAGTGTCTTTTCATAAAGCCACACTGCGGTGCTGGGATTCGTGGCCTTGAGCAGTAAATATTTTGGCCGCTCACACACGTCCTTACACCTGCTTCAGACTGGGCGGCCTCTGCTGATCCCTTCTTGCATGCCGCGGCCATGAGGCTGCACAGTCTGAAGAAGGCTGAAGGAGATGAGTTAAGACAGGCGAAGATATGCACTGCTCGTGCCCATCAATCACACCCTCGCAGTCAAAATAATTAAGACAACGAGGAGCATTTTATTCAGGCAGGGCGGACGAACAGGCGCAAGTAGCCAACCAATGATGTCAGAAGACGGGAAGCGCTACCAAGGGGGGTGCTGCGTATCATTAGAAAGGAAAGTCACACCTCAGGGACAGTGGAATGGTCTCAAAGAGACACATTTTGTACGTGTTGAGTTCCACGTGGGCAAGGAGAAAACATCAGCCACCTTGTACAAATGCAGCAGTACTGCTGTACAAGGTGGCTGTTATACATAGAAACACCTGGGGGTGGGGGCCAGGCTCCCTTCAATTTCAGTTCATGTGCCTGCGTGGCGTTTGCAGGTCACGTTGCAAGCTGCACAGCAGGGGAACAGCTGGCGGTGCTGAACCCCACTAACACATTGGCTGGTGTTTTTCTCTGTGCAGCTAGCATTTCCGGGCAAAAACTAGCGGTGTTTGAGCCCAGGGTCAGCAGGAGGAGGAGGAGAGGAGCAAAGTGTAGGCCGAAGCCTGCACTGGTGGCAGCTTTTGGTCGGTTGTGCCAGCGTGGCTTGTGCTGGACACGATGCCGGCTACACAGCGGGGGAACAGCTGGCGTTGCTGAACCCCACTAACACATTGGCTGGTGTTTTTCTCTGTGCAGCTAGCATTTCCGGGCAAAAACTAGCGGTGTTTGAGCCCAGGGTCAGCAGGAGGAGGAGGAGAGGAGCAAAGTGTAGGCCGAAGCCTGCACTGGTGGCAGCTTTTGTTCTGTTGTGCCAGCGTGGCTTGTGCTGGACACGTTGCCGACTACACAGCAGGGGAACAGCTGGCGGTGCTGAACCCCACTAACACATTGGCTGGTGTTTTTCTCTGTGCAGCTAGCATTTCCGGGCAAAAACTAGCGGTGTTTGAGCCCAGGGTCAGCAGGAGGAGTAGAGGAGCAGAGTGTAGGCCGAAGCCTAGTTGAACCAATTTCAAAGGTTACCTTTAACCCCCCCCTCAGGTGTTGCAAGGTACAAGAGCCACACCTTGTGCAGCATTAATGCTGCACAAGTAAAAGGTTGCTCTATTTGTTTTGCTCCTTGCACACGCTGACTAAAACACGTACACTATTTAGCCCATTATACTGTCAAACAGTTGTGGAGGCGTGACTTGTCTTTTTAACGAGACGCAGCACAGGTGTCAAAATTTGCACCTAGGTACTGGGCGCAGATTCCTGAGCGTTGTTATTTGCTGTACAGGAGTCTGCGCTATTGTGATCCCTTGGCCATGCGCTGTGAGCGCTTCCTGTCTTCTGACCTCATTTCATGTCGGCCGTTGCGGTTAGCGATGGACATGAATCCCAGACCCACAGTGTGTTTTTAAAAAATCACACTGCGGTGCTGGGATTCGTGCCCTGGTGCACTAAATATGTTTGCCGCTCACACATGTCCTTACACCTGCTTCAGACTGGGCGGCCTCATCTGATCCCTTATCGCCTGCCGCGGCCATGAGGACACCCAGTCTGAAGAAGGCGGAAGGAGATGAGTGAACACAGGCAAACATATGCACTGCACATGCCCATCAATCACACCCTCGCTGTCCAAAAAAATAAGACACCGAGGGCCGTTGTTTCGAGCAGGGGAGATGCACAGGCGCAGCCAGCTAACCAATGATGTCAAAAGACGGGCAGCGCTAACAAGGGTGGTGCTGCGTGTCATTACAAAGGAAAGTCACACCTCAGGGACATTGTAATGGTCTCTAATGAGACACATTTTGTACGTGTTGAGTTCCACGTGGGCAAGGAGAAAAAGTCAGCCACCTCGTACAAATGCAGCAGTACTGCTGTACAAGGTGGCTGATATACATAGAAACACCTGTGGGTGGGGGGCAGGCTCCCTTCAATTTCAGTTCATGTGCCTGCGTGGCGTTTGCAGGTCACGTTGCAAGCTACACAGCAGGGGAACAGCTGGCGTTGCTGAACCCCACTGACACATTGACTGGTGTTTTTCTCTGTGCAGATTGCATGTCCGGGCAGAAACTGGCGTTGTTTGAGCCCAGGGTCAGCAGGAGGAGGAGAGGAGCAAAGTGTAGGCCGAAGCCTGCACTGGTGGCAGCTTTTGGTCGGTTGTGCCAGCGTGGCTTGTGCTGGACACGATGCCGGCTACACAGCGGGGGAACAGCAGGCGGTGCTGAACCCCACTAACACATTGGCTGGTGTTTTTCTCTGTGCAGCTAGCATGTCCGGGCAGAAACTGGCGTTGTTTGAGCCCAGGGTCAGCAGGAGGAGGAGAGGAGCAAAGTGTAGGCCGAAGCCTGCACTGGTGGCAGCTTTTGGTCGGTTGTGCCAGCGTGGCTTGTGCTGGACACGTTGCCGACTACACAGCAGGGGAACAGCTGGCGGTGCTGAACCCCACTAACACATTGGCTGGTGTTTTTCTCTGTGCAGCTAGCATTTCCGGGCAAAAACTAGCGGTGTTTGAGCCCAGGGTCAGCAGGAGGAGTAGAGGAGCAGAGTGTAGGCCGAAGCCTAGTTGAACCAATTTCAAAGGTTACCTTTAACCCCCCCCTCAGGTGTTGCAAGGTACAAGAGCCACACCTTGTGCAGCATTAATGCTGCACAAGTAAAAGGTTGCTCTATTTGTTTTGCTCCTTGCACACGCTGACTAAAACACGTACACTATTTAGCCCATTATACTGTCAAACAGTTGTGGAGGCGTGACTTGTCTTTTTAACGAGACGCAGCACAGGTGTCAAAATTTGCACCTAGGTACTGGGCGCAGATTCCTGAGCGTTGTTATTTGCTGTACAGGAGTCTGCGCTATTGTGATCCCTTGGCCATGCGCTGTGAGCGCTTCCTGTCTTCTGACCTCATTTCATGTCGGCCGTTGCGGTTAGCGATGGACATGAATCCCAGACCCACAGTGTGTTTTCAAACAATCACACTACGTGGCTGGGATTCGTGGCCTTGTGCAGTAAATAGGTTTGCCGCTTACACATGTCCTTACACCGGCTCCAGACTGGGCGGCCTCAGCTGATCCCTTATCGCCTACCACGGCCAGGAGGCCGCACAGTCTGAAGAAGGCGGAAGGAGATGAGTTAAGACAGGCGAACATATGCACTGCTCGTGCCCATAAACCACACCCTCGCTGACAAAATAAATATGACAACGAGGGGCGTTGTTTCTAGCAGGGCGGATGCACAGGCGCAGCCAGCTAACCATGATGACAAAAGACGGGAAACGCTACCAAGGGGGGTGCTGCGTATCATTACAAAGGAAAGTCACACCTCAGGGACAGTGGAATGGTCTCAATGAGACACATTTTGTACGTGTTGAGTTCCACGTGGGCAAGGAGAAAAAGTCAGCCACCTTGTACAAATGCAGCAGTACTGCTGTACTAGGTGGCTGTTATACATAGAAACACCTGGGGGGGTGGGGCCAGGTTCCCTTTTAATTTCAGTTCCTGTGCCTGCATGGCGTTTGCAGGTCACGTTGCCGGCTACACAGCAGGGGAACAGCTGGCGTTGCTGAACCCCACTAACACATTGGCTGGTGTTTTTCTCTGTGCAGCTAGCACTTCCGGGCAAAAACTAGCGGTGTTTGAGCCCAGGGTCAGCAGGAGGAGGAGAGGAGCAGAGTGTAGGCCGAAGCCTGCACTGGTGGCAGCTTTTGTTCTGTTGTGCCAGCGTGGCTTGTGCTGGACACGTTGCCGACTACACAGCAGGGGAACAGCTGGCGGTGCTGAACCCCACTGACACATCACCTAGTGTTTTTTTCTGTGTAGACAACACTTCCAGGTGGCAACTGACAGTGTTGAAACCCAGGGAATCAAAGAGGAGCAGAGTGTAGGCCGAAGCCTGCAGTGGAGCAAGTTGAAAGGGAACCTTTAACCCCCCCCCCCAGGCATTTGTTGCTGAAAGAGCCATCTTGTACAGCAGTAATACTGCACATGGAAAATGGTGGCTCCGAAAATTATGCTCCTTGCAAACGCTGAAGTACACACTCATATAATGTGTCCCCTCACACCGTCAAACCATCCCGGAAGTGGGACTTTCCTTTGTAATGTGACACAGCACAGCCGTCATTCCAACCCCCTTGGTGCCGGGCACCACCTCCTCAACGTTGTTTGGTTCTGTCACGGAGCCCGCACTGTAATGTTATCCCTTGGCCATGCACAGTTAGCGGTGCCCGTCTTCTGACATCATGTAGGTGTCAGGCTGGCAGTGCCTGTGCGTCCAAGCTGCCCGAGATCCAACCTTGCAGTGTCATCTAATGTAGTCCCACTGCGGGCCAGGGATCCATGGGCATGCGCAGTGCATATCATCGCCTCTCACTCACCTCCTTCCTGCTTCTTCAGACTGTGCGGCGTCACGGCCGTGGCATGCTATTAGGGATCAGCTGACGCCGCCTAGTCTGAAGAAGCGTGAAGAAGGGGAGTGAGAGGCTAGTATATGCACTGCGCATGGCCATGGATACCAGGCCCACTGTGGGATCACATTAGACGACACTGCGAGGTGTGATTTCGGGCAGCGTGGACGCACAGGCGCAGCCAGGACGACAACAAATGATGTCAGAGGACGGGCAGCGCAAACTGTGCATGGCCAAGGGATAACATAACAGCGCAGGGTCCATGACGGAATCAAACAACGCTAAGGAGGCAGCGCACGGTGCCAAGGGGGTAGCAATGACGGCTGTGCTGTGTCACATTACAAAGGAAAGTCCCACCTCCGGGACGGTTGGACGGTGTGAGGGGACACATTACATGAGTGTGTAGTTCAGCGTTTGCAAGGAGCATAATTTCAAGAGCGACCTTTCCCTTGTGCAGTATTAGTGCTGCACATGGTGGCTCTTTCAGTAACAAACGCCTAGGGGGGGGGGGGGGGACAGGTCCCCTTACATTTTAGTTGTGCCAGCGTGGCGGTCGCATGACACGTTGCCGGATACACAGCTGGGGATCAGCTGACGTTACTGAACCCCAATAACAGAGGAGCGACTGTTGACTGTGCACACAGCACTTCCAGGCACCAACTGGCGGTGTTAGAGCCCAGGGACAGCAGGAGGAGCAGATTGGAGGTATTGCCGCACACACAGCTGGGGATCAGCTGACGTTACTGAACCCCAATAACAGAGGAGCGACTGTTGACTGTGCACACAGCACTTCCAGGCACCAACTGGCGGTGTTAGAGCCCAGGGACAGCAGGAGGAGCAGATTGGAGGTATTGCCGCACACACAGCTGGGGATCAGCTGACGTTACTGAACCCCAATAACAGAGGAGCGACTGTTGACTGTGCACACAGCACTTCCAGGCACCAACTGGCGGTGTTAGAGCCCAGGGACAGCAGGAGGAGCAGAGGAACAGAGTGTAGGCCGAAGCCTGATTGGAGCAAGTTGAAAGGAAACCTTTAACCCCCCCCCCCAAGACGTTTGTAGCTGAAAGAGCCATGTTGTGCAGCACTAAGGATGCAAAAGGAAAAGGTTGCTCTTTTAATTATGCTCCTTGCAAACACCGAAGTAAACACTAAAAATGTGTCCCTTTATACCGTTAAACCGTTCCGGAGGTGCGAATTTCCTTCGTAATGGGACACAGCACAGCTGTCATTCCTATCCCCTTGATGCCGTGCGCTGCCTCCTCAGCGTTGTTTTAAGCTGCCACGGAGCCTGCGCTGTTCTGTTAGCCCTTGGCCATGCCCAATTAGCGCTGCCTGTCTTCTGACATAATTTGGTGTCAGGCTGTCAGTGCCTGTGCGTCCACGCTGCTCCAGATCCCACCTCGCAGTCTCATCTAACGTAATCCCACTGCGGGCCTTGGAACCATGGGCATGCACAGTGCATAACCTCGACTCTCACTCCCCTCCTTCCCTCTTCTTCAGACTGTGCGGTGTCACGGCCGTGGCATGCTAGGGATCAGCTGACGGCGCACAGTCTAAAGAAGGCGGAGGGAAATGAGCGAGAGCCCGAGGGGAAGATATGCACTGCGCATGCCCATGGATCCCAGGCCCGCAGTGTGACTCAATCAGAAGACACTGCGAGGCGGGATCTCGGGCACCGCGGCCGCACAGGCGCAGCCAGCCTGACACCAAATTATGTCAGAAGACAGGCAGCGCAAATAGGGCATGCCCAAGGGATAACAGAACAGCGCAGGCTCCGTGACAGCTTAAAACAACGCTGAGGAGGCAGCGCATGGCACCAAGGGGGTAGGAATGACGGCTGTGCTGCGTCACATTACGAAGGAAAGTCCCAGCTCCGGGACGGTATAACGGTATCAGTGAACACATTTTATAAGTGTTAAGTTCTGCGTGTGCAAAGAGCTAAAAAAAAAGAGCTACCTTTTCCTTGTGCAGCATTACTGCTGCACAAGATGGCTCTTTCAGTAACAAACGACGGGGGGGGGGGGACAGGTTCCCTTACATTTAGGTTGTTGTGCCAGCGTGGCGGTCGCAGGACACATTGCCGGCTACACAGCTGGGGATCAGCTGACGTTACTGAAACCCAATAACACTGGGTCGTATGTTTTTACTGTGCAGCCTGCACTTCTGAGCCGCAACTGGCGGTGTTGGAGCCCAGGAATAGCAGTTCAGGTGGTAGAAAGATGAACACAGCAGGAGACCTGGATGACACCCAATTACTTAATCAGGCAGAGGAGTGGCAAATTCCTGCGAGATCCAGGCCTGGTTCATTTTCAGGAAAGTAAGCCGGTCAACGTTATCGGAGGATAGTCGCATGCGACGGTCTGTTAGTACACCACCTGCGGCACTAAAGACACGTTCCGATAAGACACTAGCCGCAGGGCAAGCCAGCACCTCCAATGCATACTGGCTTAGCTCTGGCCATGTATCCAGCTTAGAGACCCAAAACTTGAACGGGGAAGAGCCGTCTGGGAGTACAGTAAGAGGGCAAGCCATGTAGTCTGTCACCATCTGACGGAACCGTTGCCTCCTGCTGACTGGAGCCGCCGGTGATGGTGTAGACATTTGGGGCGGGCACACAAAAGTGTGCCAGAGTTGTGCCATACTGGGCTTGCCTTGGGCAGAGGCACTGCTTCTGCTCCCTCTTTGGGCAGAGCCTCCCCCACTGCCTCGACGCACTGAGCTGCTTTGTAAAGCACTAGCAGCACTCCTCTCAGTTGGACAGGAGAAGATGATGGAATTCACCAGTGTGTCGTGGTACTCCCGCAATTTACGCTCCCGGGTCAACGCAGGGATGAGGTTTTGGACGTTGTCCCGGTAGCGAGGATCGAGGAGGGTGAACACCCAATAATCAGGCATGTTGAGAATGTGGTCGATGCGGCGGTCGTTTCTCAGGCACTGCAGCATGAAATCCACCATGTGCTGCAGAGTGCCAACCGGCCCAGAAACGCTGTCCCCTGCTTGAGACATGATCTCTGCCCGCTCGTCATCACCCCACCCTCGCTGTACACACTGACCACTGGACAATTGTGTCGCTCCCTCCTCTGGACGGAGCTCTTCCTCCTCCATTGACTCCTCCTCATCCTCCTCACAAATTGGCCCCTGCGTACCCCTTTGTGAGGAACCACGTGGCGCTGACTCTCCAGAAGCTGATGGAAAAGGTGACTCCTCATCCTCCACCTCTTCCACCACATCATCCCTTAACCCTTGCAAAGTTTGCTGAAGCAGGCAGATAAGGGGGACAGTCATGCTGACTAGTGCATCATCTGCACTTGCCATCCGCGTGGAATAATCAAAAGGACGCAAAACCTGGCAGACGTCCTTCATAGTGGCCCACTCTGTGGTTGTGAAGTCTGATCGGCGCTGACTGCGACTTCTTTGCGCCTGATGCAGCTGGTACTCCATAACTGCTTGCTGCTGCTCACACAACCGCTCCAACATATGTAACGTGGAATTCCACCGGGTAGGTAGGTCACATATGATGCGGTGTTCCGGAAGGCGGAATCGGCGCTGCAGAGCAGCAATGCGGGATCTGGCCAAGCTGGAACGCCGCAAGTGAGCACACTCTAGGCGGACCTTGTGCAGCAGGGCATCAAGATCCGGATAGTCCCTCAGAAAACTCTGCACAACCAAATTGAGCACATGTGCCAGACATGGGATGTGAGTGAGGTTGCCAAGGGCCAAAGCTGCCACCAGATTTCGGCCATTGTCACACACTACCATGCCTGGCTGGAGATTCGCTGGCAGTAACCACACATCGCTCTCCTGCTTGATGGCATTCCAGAGCTCCTGCGCTGTGTGGCTTCGATGCCCCAATGAAACTAGTTTCAAGACGGCCTGCTGACGTTTGGCCACGGCTGTGCTCATGTCGGTCATAGGTAAACGTTCACGGGTCCATGTGGAGGGTGGACTGTGACGGATCCTGCAGAGAGGAATCAGAGGAACTGGTGTAAGAGGAGGAGTCGATGCGTACAGACTGGATTCCTGCAATCCTTGGAGTGGGCAGGACACGTCCTGCGCCACTCGCACGATCTGTACCTGGCTCAACAACATTAACCCAATGGGCAGTGAGGGAAACATATCGCCCCTGTCCATGCTGACTGGTCCACGCATCGGTGGTGAGGTGGACCTTGCTACTGACGGCGTTCAGTAGCGCATGTTTTATGTTTGCCTCAACATGCCTGTGCAGGGCAGGGACAGCCTGCCTGCTGAAGTAAAAGCGGCTGGGCACCTTGTACTGTGGGACTGCCAATGCCATCAAGTCACGGAAGCTGTCAGTCTCCACCAGCCTGAACGAGAGCATTTCCAGGGACAACAGTTTGGCAATGCCTGCATTCAGAGCCTGTGCTCGGGGGTGGTTGGCCGAGAATGCCCGCCTTTTCTCCCATGCCTGTACTACCGATGGCTGTAGAGTAGACTGGGAGTGTGAGGATGACTGGGAAGGTGGTGCTGTGGGTGGAATTACACAAGGTCTCTGGGAGGAAGCCAAACCAGCTGTGCGTGAGCTGGAGGAAGAGGCAACACGAGCTGAAGAGGTGGTAGCTGCCGCTGTTGGTTGGCCTACATCTTCAGTGTGTTTCTGTAACTCCACCGCGTGCCTGGTCCGCACATGTTTCCACATATTTGTGGTATTGAGGTTGCTGACATTTTTCCCTCTTTTTACTTTATGATGACACAGCTTGCATTTGACAAAACAAATGTCATCTGCAACTGTGTCAAAAAAGGACCAGGCACTGCAAGTCTTGGGAGCGCCCTTTTTGGCTTTGGAAAGAGACAGGCTCCTAACGGGTGCCAAAGTGGAGGCTACAGGCTCCGCAGTCTTCCCCCTCCCTCTCCCTCTTTGGCCCGTAAGAGGAAGCTCTTCCTCTGAGCTGCTCCCACCACCTTCCTGTTCCTCACGCCACGATGGGTCAAGGACCTCATCATCTCCACTACCCTCTGCCACCAACTGCTCCTCCTGGGTAGTCTCAGCAGCACAGTACGCACGAGAAAGCGGCACCTGAGTTTCATCATCAGATGCGTACTGCGCTGTGGTCACCGGAGGCACTGGCCCACCTGCCTCTTCAGAGTCAGAGAGAAAAAGGTGTTGGGCATCACTGCACACTGCCTCTTCTTCCATTTCTCCAATGCTGCTTGGCTGGCCCCCTGTTTCCAAGCCAAGAGATTCAGAGAACAGAAGTAGAGACGGCTCCTGTCCTGGGCTCTCTGACTGCCTGGCCAATTTGGCAGGTGGTGAAGAGACAGATGGCTGCTCTCCAGTGCTCTGTGCCTGAGAGGATGTGGCACTAACTGAAGTCGATGCCGAGGCGTTAGCTGCCATCCACCCGACAACGGCTTCAATTTGGTCTTCACGCAGCAGCGGTGCACGGCGCTCTCCGACAAAGCTGCGCATGAAGGACTGTTCCCTGCTGAAACTGAGTGACGACGAGTCACCGGCGCCCGCAGCAGGCACAGAATCACCACGTCCTCTCCCTGCTCCTCTCCCTGCTCCGCGCCCACGCCCACGTGCCTTACTCCCTGCCCTCTTCATCTTGGTTGACAGATAAAGATAAGCAGAAAAGTACTAAGGCCTTAGTGTGCTTATTCCTGTAATGCTCCTCCTAACAGGTGTAAGAAACACTAATGTTGTAAATTGTGGACTAAACTTTATTATTTTTCAAATGTGGCCTACACAAGTGTAAGTTGTGTTTGGTGAACTTAACCTTTTTTTTGGTGCAGATCGGGCTACAGAGCTAGTTTAAATCACACGGAGACCGTGCAGACAGCCGTAAACGGCGCTGCAAGGCCAAGAAACCCTCCTCTAGGTTATCCTATATAGTGTTTTTCCACTATTTAGCTGGATACAAGTGGAAAGACACTAATAGGAATTTTTTTTTTCAAATTTTAAACTGGCTGCACTATTTGAAAAAAAGGAAATTGTTTTTCAAGGTATGAGGCAGTAACGCACACCCTGAGCTGAATCCAACCGGCTATGGCTGCACACAGACTACAGGGCGAGCTGGGCTCACACGGAGACCGTGCAGACAGCCGTAAACGGCGCTGC